>NC_137334.1:31447737-32096924 GCF_965287045.1 Carcharhinus amblyrhynchos | reverse complement strand
TGTCTGTGTCTCTCTCTCTCTCTCTCTGTCTGTGTCTCTCTCTCTCTCTCTGTCTGTGTCTCTCTCTCTCTCTCTCTGTCTGTTGTCTCTCTCTCTCTCTCTCTCTCTCTGTCTGTGTCTCTCTCTCTCTCTCCTCTCTCTCTCTCTGTCTGTGTCTCTCTCTCTCTCTCTCTCTCTGTCTGTGTCTCTCTCTCTCTCTCTCTCTCTCTGTCTGTGTCTCTCTCTCTCTCTCTCTCTCTCTGTCTGTGTCTCTCTCTCTGTCTTGTCTCTCTCTCTGTCTGTGTCTCTCTCTCTCTCTCTCTCTGTCTGTGTCTCTCTCTCTCTCTCTCTCTCTGTCTGTGTCTCTCTCTCTCTCTCTCTTCTGTCTGTGTCTCTCTCTCTCTCTCTCTGTGCTCTCTCTCTCTCTCTGTGTGTCTCTCTCTCTCTCTCTCTCTCTGTCTGTGTCTCTCTCTCTCTCTCTGTCTGTGTGTCTCTCTGTCTCTCTCTCTTTGTCTGTGTCTCTCTCTCTCTCTCTCTCTCTCTGTCTGTGTGTCTCTCTCTGTCTGTGTCTCTCTCTGTCTCTCTCTCTCTCTCTCTCTCTCTCTGTCTCTCTCTCTCTCTCTCTTCTCTCTTCTGTGTCTCTCTCTGTCTCTCTCTCTCTCTCTCTCTCTGTCTGTGTCTCTCTCTCTCTCTCTCTCTCTCTCTCTCTGTCTGTGTCTCTCTCTCTCTCTTCTCTCTCTGTCTGTGTCTCTCTCTCTCTCTCTCTCTGTCGTGTCTCTCTCTCTCTCTCTCTCTCTGTCTGTGTCTCTCTCTCTCTCTCTCTCTCTCTCTCTGTCTGTGTCTCTCTCTCTCTCTCTCTCTCTGTCTGTGTCTCTCTCTCTCTCTCTCTCTCTCTGTCTGTGTCTCTCTCTCTCTCTCTCTCTGTCTGTGTCTCTCTCTCTCTCTCTCTCTGTCTGTGTGTCTCTCTCTCTCTCTGTCTGTGTGTCTCTCTGTCTCTCTCTCTGTCTGTGTCTCTCTCTGTCTCTCTCTCTCTCTCTGTCTGTGTCTCTCTCTCTCTCTCTCTCTGTCTGTGTGTCTCTCTCTCTCTCTCTCTGTCTGTGTCTCTCTCTCTCTCTCTGTCTGTGTCTCTCTCTGTCTGTGTCTCTCTCTCTCTCTCTCTCTCTCTCTCTGTCTGTGTCTCTCTCTCTCTCTCTGTCTGTGTCTCTCTCTGTCTCTCTCTCTCTCTCTGTCTGTGTCTCTCTCTGTCTCTCTCTCTCTCTGTCTGTGTGTGTGTGTGTCTCTCTCTCTCTCTCTGTCTGTGTCTCTCTCTGTCTCTCTCTCTCTCTCTGTCTGTGTCTCTCTCTGTCTCTCTCTCTCTCTCTCTGTCTGTGTGTCTCTCTCTCTCTCTGTCTGTGTGTGTCTCTCTCTCTCCCTCTCTCTCTCTCTCTCTCTCTGTCTGTGTGTCTCTCTCTCTCTCTCTCTCTGTCTGTGTGTCTCTCTCTCTCTCTCTCTCGTCTGTCTCTCTCATAGTTAAATGAAAACCTTCATGTTAGGATAGTTACTCAAATCCACCTCAAACCTATCAGTTAAATGTCTGATATTCTCTTTTTGTTATATGAAGGTATGGCTATTGAGCGAATATGTTTTCCAGTAGACTGGCTTCTTTGTTCTGAATTTTGCTGATGCAGAGGCCAGTACAAATACCAGATGAAATGGAAGTTTATTGTTTTCACCACACTGAGCTATAACCAAAGTCTGGTGGTTCTCACATGAGTAATATAATTATAAAGGATAATCTCAGATGACTGCACCAGTAGCAGCACAAAATACAGTACTAAATAGTATTTACAATAGTGGGAAAAAAACCCTGTGAAGAATGAAGCATGATGGGTGCTCATGATGTGATCTTAAAAAAGGGAGGATTCTAGTTTCATTTTCATAGACATAATAAACAGTTAAGAAATGATCAGTGCCGTTTCATGTTCCAGACCTAATGCGCTCCTTCATTTCAGTATTATGCAATTGTGATACTTGGAGCCAGAATAAATTAGTCATGATCCCACTGATAAAACTTTTGATATCTTTGCAATCCTAATTTCAATATTGAAATATTTATCTTTAAAATAATTGTGCTCCAAATGAATATAGAAATCTAAACAGTGTTATTTGAGACCTGTATTTTCTTAGTTGCCTTCCATTGTTGGAAGGCTACAGAAAAGGCATCATGATAGTTTTGCAATTTTGTCAAACTGCATTAGATGAACCACCTTGTAGAAAGTTTAATTGACTACTAAATTATTGTGTAAATGGCTTCCATTTCAATTGCGCATAAAAGTGTAAATTAGACAAGACAGGTTTCTTAACTATATATTACTAGGAATTTAATTTATCTGTTAAAATATATGAAACACTTGCAAGTTACTTGATATGCTGAATGGTGACTGGGGACAGGATTGTTTGGTGGTGTATTGGATGTGAGCATCATATACGTGGAAGGGTAAAAATGGTTCCTTAAAACTCTGGAGCAGGGATGAGGAGGATTGAGATACTGATATTGAACTTTGGCAAGTTGACAAATGAAGATGAGTTGAAAGTTGATTGTGACAATTAATTCAGTGTGGACATTCTGCATGTTTAGAGTTTAACGTTGGATGGTGTCTTGGAGGGGTGTGTAAACCTTTTAGAACAAGTCATCATTGAGGGAGGAAGTGTTGGGTGAATTAAAAAGTATTAAAGTAGACAAATCCCCAGGGCCAGGTGGCATCTATCCCACATTACTGAGGGAGACAAGATGAAATTGCTGGTCCTCTAACAGAAATCTTTGTTTCTTTGGCTATCGTCCAATCCTCTGGGACCTCACCAGTAGCCAATGTTGTCCCGTTATTTATGAAGGGTAACAAGGATTAACCCAGGTAATTAGAGGCCAGTGAGCTTGATGTCAGTAATAATGAAATTGTTGGAGAAGATTCTTGGAAATAGGATCTATATGCATTTGGAACTGAATGGTCTTGTTAGCGACAGACAGCATGGTTTTGTACGAGGGAGGTCATGTCTCACTAATATAATTGATTTTTTTTAGGTACCAAAAACGATTGACGAGGGAAGGGCAATGGATGTTGTCTACATGGATTTTATTTAAGCATTCGACAAGGTCCATAATGGTAGGCTAGTACAAAAGAGCAAATCCTACAGGATCAGGGGTGAGCTAGCTAGATGGATTCCGAACTGGCTTGGCCATAGAAAACGGAGGGTAATGGTGGAAGGATGTTTTTCTGAATGGATGTCAGTAACAGGTGGTGTTATGCAGGGATCAGTATATGACTTGGAAGAAAACATGGCTGGCCTGATTAGCAAGTTTGTGGATAATACTAAGAATGGCAGAGTTGTGGATAGTGATGAAGATTGTTGGAGAATACAGCAAGACGTAGATAGGCTGGAAAAATGGGCAGAGAAATGACAGATGGAATTTAATCTGGACAGATGCAAGGTGATGCATTTTGGTCAATCCAGTTCAGGTGGGAGCTATAAAATGAATGGCAGAACCATCTGGCACATAGACACACAGATCTGGGAGAACAGGTCCACAAACCTTTAAAAGTGGCAGCGCAGGTGGAAAACGTGGTGAAGAAAGCATATGGCATGCTTGCCTTCATCAGACGGAGCATTGATATAAAAGTTGGCAAATTACTTTACATTGGTTAGGCCACATTTGGAATACTGTGTCCAATTCTGGTCACCACACTACCAGAAGGACGTGGAGGCTTTGCAGAGAGTGCAGAAAAGAAAGGATGTTGCCTGATATGAAGGGTATTAGCTATGAGGAGACCAAAAAAGAAAATGCTGGAAAGTCTCAGCAGGTCTGGCAGCATCTAAGGAGAGAAGAGCTGATGTTTTGAGTCTAAATGACCCTTTGTCAAAACAATGAGGAGAGATTGAATAAACTGGGATTGTTCTCTCTGGAAAGATGGAAGCTGAGGGGCAACCTGATAGAAGTTTATAAAATTGAGAGGAGTAGATAGGGTGAACAGTTGGAAGCTTTTTCCGAGTACATAAATTACGAGGGGGCACAAAATAGAAAGGGGAAAGGTTCAGTGGAGATGTGCAGGAGAAGTTTTTTACACAGAGGGAGGAGGGGGCCTCAAATGCATTGCCAAGTGAGGTGGTTGAGGCAGTTATGTTAGCCACATCTTGATAGGCATGTGAAAAAGAGAGGAATAGAGGGTTGTAAGTGGTTGGCCTAGATAGGACGTGATCGGCACAGACTTGGAGGGCCAAATGGCCTGTTCCTATGCTGTACTTTTTTTTTGTTCTTTATGTATGAGTGTCACAAGTAGGCTTACATTAACAATGCAATGAAGTTTCTGTGAACATCTCCTAGTTGCCACACTCTGGTGTCTGTTTTGGTACATTGAGGGAGAATTTAGCATGGCCAATGCACCTAAGCAGCACATCTTTCAGACTGTGTGAGGAAACTAGAGCACTTGGAAGAAACGCATATGCACAAGCCCACGTGCAAGCCAGGGATCAAACCTGGGTCCCTGGTGCTGCCATTGTATCAGTAGCACAGCTCTGACCAATGTAGAAGCAATCCATGTGGAAGTGGAGGGATAGTGCAGCAAAGATTCACCAGACTAAATTGAGCTTTGAAGAATAAAATTTTAAGCACAGATTGCAGAATCTTATTTTGTAAATACAAAAAATCTTAATCCTTCAGTTTAGAAGATTAAGGGATGATCTAATTTGGGTTGGGGAGAGCAAGTGGAATCTGGAATCAAAGGGCATAATCTTAAAATTAGAGTCAGAGCAGTTAGAGGTGAAATGAGGAAATATTTTTTCACAACGTAGTGGAAATCTGGAACTCAGTTCATCAAAAGGCTGTGGATGCTAAATTTTCAAGGCTTGAAATATATTTTTGGCCGATGTATTGAGGAATATAGATCCAAGGTGGATAAATTGCATTAAAATACATAAGTAATAAAACTGAAGAACATAACTGGTTGGTAGAAAAGAAAGGCAAACTGGTGTTTCTATCTTCCTTATGTCTCTGAAGTAGATCTTGAGCGCATAACCTTCTTTCTTGGTTACTATGTATGAGATTTTTGCACCTAATTAAAGTTGTAAACGCTTTAAGAACACTGCTGTTTGAGCCATCTAAAATAGCATTAACTGATGCAATACCATACCAAATGTACAAGTCTTTGGGTCTGAATGTAGTTATGGCTGAGGGAATTTTTAAGCATATCTTTGAAATGTGACATTAGCTTGACAAAATAATTTTGTAGTTCCAGATCATAAGGGACCATTTCTCTAATGAAACCAAAGAACAGTTGAGATTCACTCTTGACCTGAGCTGTTACTTGTGTGTTGATCTTTGTGGAATTGTTCAAAGGAATTCAGGACGAAATATGGATGAAGTGGTGGACAATTGACAAACAATGGGCAGGCTGAATTTGACTTCCATTTTAGTTGCATATAAATTAAGAACTAAATGGACCATTTGGTCCCTTGAACCTGCTTCACCATTCAAATAAGGTCATAGGTTGTGGCTTCAACTCCTACTCCCAATATTCTGAGATTCCCTTGTCAATCAATCTAGTTCAACCTTAAAAACATTCAGTGGCTTTGCCTCCACCACTCTCTGGGAAAGAGTGTTCCGCAGCCATCTGAGAGAAAACAAAATCTTCTCATTTCCGTCTTAAATGGGTGACCCTTTATTTTTAAACTATGCCCCCTAGTTCTAGTCTCTTCCACATCCTTTCAGCATCCACCATATCAAGTCCCTTCAGGTTCTTGTATGTTTCAGTAAGATCACCTCTCATTCTTCTTGCATCTGATGGATACAGGCCCAATCCACATAATCTTTCCTCCCTAGGATGACCTCACAATATAGGGATCAGTTGAGTGAACTTTGGTAATATAATCAGGGCCTAGTTTTAAGGCTGATTTAAATTGAATATCGTAAATTAAAGAATTGGGCATATTAAAATCAAACACAGTCAAACCTTGGGCAGGCCAATTGTACAAATACACAAACATGTCTGGGCTTGACCCATCAATCACCCATCAAAGGTTGTTGCACTCTATTGATACTTAGCAAGATCTTTGTTGGGCCAAATATGGGCAATTGGGATTAGCTTAGGGGTTTTGAAAAACAAAAGGTGGCATGGACAAGTTGGGCCGAAGGACTCTATTGCAGCATGGAGGTGGACACCTGTGGGCGGACCGTGGTGCCCTTTCAGGCAGACATCAAGAAACCCACTTGGTATTGGAACCCCCTTCTGGGACCTCATTGGTCAGAAACCAGAGAAGTTTCTGGAAAGCAAACAGGCAGGGGGATAAAGGGACAGACCAGCAGCAAAAACTTGATGAGGGAGGCGACCTTGACCATTTGGAAGACTGACCAGAGAAGGAAGGAAGGAAGAAGCTGCCACTGAGACTCACCTTTGTGACGACAGACCATAGGGACTCAGAGAATTGAGCCTGCAATTTAACCAAACCATCTTTGCAGGTAGTATACTTGAATTTGAGTTATCCTTTTGTTTTATGTGGGTAATTTAAGGGTTAATTGTTGTTGTTAATAAAACTATTGAATCTTTACTTGTGTTTGTCCTTTGACCATCTTGCAAATAAGGGCACCAGGGTAAAACCTTAGGGTAAGCAAACTGGTGGAAAGTATCTGAGAATTAACGGTACCACAGAACCTTCTATCAACTGCTTCTAATGCCACTATGTGCTTTCTTAAATGAGTCCAGAGTTGTGCACAGTATCTAGATGTGGGCTCACCAATACCCTACACAACTGTAGGAAAATATTCCTACTTTATATATTTGATTCCCCTTGCAGTCAATGATGTTCCATTTGCCATCCTAATCATTTGTTAAACTCTGATTCATACCCAGAGATGTGAAGGTAGGTGGATTGACCATGTTAAATTGCTCCTCAATGGCAGGGTAAAGATGTGGGGTTGTGTGGATAGGGCCTGGGTGGGGATATTGCAGGTGTAGGCTTGATGGGCCATTGGCCGCCTTCTGCACTGCAGGGATTTTGTGGCACCCAGATTTTCTATGCCTCCAAGACCTGTTCATTGTCTCTCCATTTAAATAATATATTGTTCCTTTTAGTCCTGTCAAAATGAACAAATTCACATTTTCCACAGTATACTTCATCTGCCACGTACTTTGACATTGTAACGATCTTGATTTTGTGGTCAGCTATGAAAGAATAATGCACACTAGGTACCTTGCTGACAGCTGCCCATTTAAACAACATCAGACCGGCAGCATTCTAGTCATTACACAAAATTAGATGCCTAAGGTTTCAGAACAAATCTTCCATAATAGTTCAACAATTTTAGGAAGCAACACAACTGATTAATAATCTGAGATGCAAGCAAAGGTTCCTGTGACTTCTTGTCTGTATTCACCTGTAGCCTGACTTGGGTCAAATTTGTTAAAATATGGGCTCCTAGCCAACCTCATAAACAAGTTATTGATGTGGGGCAATGGGTGTTGTTCCACTTGGATTAATGGTGACCTTGAAGTCTCTGCAAATTTTAAAGAATCCGTCCTCCTTGATGAATAGAATCATTGGCGTGACTCATTCACTGATGCTGACATCTTCCATCTGCTTCCATCTTCGACCTAATAGCATATGATACTGACTGTGCCTTCAAGATTTTCCTTGGCTTCCTCCTTTTTACTTTCAGTTTCACTGTAATATCTTTCATTCTCCCTAATTCTCTTTGTCTCTCAACATTGTGCTTTAAAATTTTTGAAGGCTGATTCTCTATTGGTCACAATGTTGACTTCCACACAGTTCAGTCAAATCTTCTCCAGCCGTGTTTGTCCCATCAGTGCTGGATAGTTGCTACGTGTAGAGACAAATTTGTTGTTTGATTATAAATTGCACGGCTACTTGGAGACAGTACTTCTGTGGAACCACTTCACCCATGTACATCTTAAGCACTGACTGCTCCAAATTTCTCCTTGTAAACAGTTTCTGGCACCAGTGAGACTGCTGCTCCAGTGTCAACTTCCACACTTTTGTTTTTAGACTAAGGTCACTCTTGGTCGGTAAACATTTCTGTATTGCCTCATTGCATTGTCCACAGACAAATTTGTCCAGAATTGTGTCATTCAGCACATTGCCGAGCTCTCAATGTTCTGCAAGTGTTTGAGCACAGATGTGAATTATACAGTTGGCCTCCATTTCATTTCTTTTGTGGAAACGAAAGCACTCTGCAATCTCAAAAGCTTTGGTGAAAAATGTGCTTGTGAAATATCTCTGATCTGTCCATTTATTTTAGTTTCTGGATTCTCAGGTTGCAGTAAAACTCTGAGGCGATTAATCATTTTCCCCTTATCACATTCAGGAAAATGGGCACATAGTGTCATTGTTTGCCTGAGCAAAATAGTCAAAACACTTGGCATGGGAGCTCATTGCTCCACATTTTCATCAAGTGGTCCCACAACGCTGTAAACTCCCACCATTTTAGTTTTCCCATATGTGCATTTTGCAACGTGTTCCAATATTACCTAATTTCTTTTTCTTGAAAGGCAACCATCCAAGCTTCAGCCTTTTAACACACCAAACTTTAAATGCTCTGCAGTAGTTTATTGTATGTACACCTCATATACACCTAGACAGTCGGGTCTGGAGCACATGCAAAAAGCTTCTTTTCTAACCTTTCTCTGCAAATTTCTTCATCCCGGGTGGTTAGCAGTGCCATCGTCCTCGTTGGCAGTTCTTGCGTATAGTAGGGAATGATGCAAGAAGCACAGGGTTAAAAACAACAAAGCTTTACTTTCAGGTGTGTGTGCTCTTACATGGCTGCTACTTCTCCCATGTTAGGGACTTGTGACGTCGCTTCTGGTGAATACATGAATACATTAACACAACAGATCTTCAAGCTAATGTGAATTCATACAAATAATAATTGGAGTAGTTACAGCATAAATTAAGCATTCAGCACCTTGTGTCCAACCTAACCCTGACCAAACGTCTCCTCATTCCCTGTATATGTTCCTCTACATCAAATGTTTACCTGCTCTTTTCTTAAAAGATGCAATGATATCTGCCTGTGGCAGAGCTTTTTATTAACAGTGGTCTTGTTGTGCTTTGCCCTACTCCTCTTCTCACTCCCTATTGTTAACTTTTCACAACTGTTTCTAGAACATAAGAAATAGGAGCGGGAGTAGGCCATCTAGCCCCTCGAGCCTGCCCCGCCATTCAATAAGATCATGGCTGATTTATCATGGCTCAGTTCCACATTCCCGCCCTCTCCCCATAACCCTTAATCCCCTTGCCTATCAAAAACCTATCAACCCGCATCTTAAAAATATTTAGCAAGGCAGCCTCCACCACTTCAACAGGCAGAGAATTCCAGAGATTCACCACCCTTTGAGTGAAGAAGTTCCTCCTCAACTCCGTTCTAAACCGCCCCCCCCCCCCCCCCCCCCCCCTTATCTTGAGGCTGTGCCTTCTAGTCCTACTGTCCTTTTTGAGCGGGAAGAGCCTCTCCACCTCTATCCTATCCATCCCATTCATCATCTTTATATGTCTCAATGAGATCTCCCCTCATTCTTCTAAACTCTAACGAGTACAAGTCTAGTTTATTCAGCCTCTCCTCATAGTTCAACCCCCTCAACTCCGGTATCAGCCTAGTAAACCCTCTCTGCACTCCCTCCAAGGCCAAAATATCCTTGCGTAAGTGCGGCGACCAAAACTGCACACAGTACTCCAGCTGCGGCCTCACCAGTGCCCTGTACAGCTGCAGCAAGACCTCCCTACTTTTATATTCAATCCCCCTCGCTATGAAGGCCAGCATCCCATTTGCCTTCCTGACCACCTGCTGCACCTGTAGGCTGGGTTTTTGCGACTCATGCACAAGGACCTCGAGGTCCCTCTGCACCGTCGCATGCTGCAGTTTTTCGCCATGTAAGTAATAGTCCTTCCTACCATTATTCCTACGGAAGTGGACAACCTCATGTTTGCCAACATTAAATTCCATTTGCCAGTTCCTGGCCCATTCGCCCAGCCTATCTAGATCCTCCTGCAGACTCTCCACACCCTCCGCATGATTTGCCGTTCTCCAAGCAAGATGGCCTTTTCCAATTTATCCTAACTATAAAAACCTTTGTTAAACTCCTGTCTTGTGAAAATAGCTTCAGTATCTCGGGACTTGTCATGGCATTTGTTTCTAATGTATTCCTGGTAAATCTAAAGAAGTGTAGCTTGCAAAGTAAAGCATTCGTATATGTTGAAAGAGTGGCAATGTAGGCCCAGATTTTGTACTTTTAAAGGCAGTGAAACTTGGTGTTCAATGCATACTTTGAAACTGACAGCAATTTTGAACATGCACAGTTAAATAGGGAAATTCAGAAGTTGCTGCCACTGATTTTCTGTTCTTCCATGGGATACATTTTTAAGTCCTAACGCATGGAAATCTTAGTAATTGCTTGATTTGTTGTGAACTTTTCACTTTTTTAGTTTTGCTGCTTAAACTCTTAAAGGCTGCACCTTGTTCATTGGATGCAACTGGATTTTAATAGCCTATCACTTCATTGCAGCTGAAAAACTTGTGTTCCTGGAAAAAAATTATAATTGTGGAATGCCAATTGCTCTATTATGCTCACTACACTTCTTTCTGTTCCCATTTATATATCCCAATACTTATTTTGTTGTCAATAATATTAAATGGTGAAGGAAATTTAGTGCTTTTTACTTGTTTGTGAAAATCATCAGTGTGATTATTTGTTTAGCCAGCTTGATGATTTCACTAGTGGGTAGTGGAGATGCCCAATAACTGAAACCAGATTGAAATCAACATCATGAAGAGTGAGATCCATACACAAGAGATTGCTAGATTTTTTTTTTTGTGGACTTTTTTTTGCAGTCAGCGGTGAGCACTTTCATTTTATTGCCTCTGCACAATCCAGGCCATTCAGACATTATAGTTTCCTTGCGGAAATATTTGAGTTTCTGCTGAACTAAAGCTCGTCATGGTGGGAAATGTGCTGGTCAGTGCATTGCATCTGGCCTGAAATGTTTTGACTTTGTAACCAAGCATCAAAGGCAAATTGTGGTAGGTCATTTTTATAAGAACATAAGAAATAGGAGCAGGAGTAGGCCATCTAGCCCTTCGAGCCTGCCCCGCCATTCAATAAGATCATGGCTGATCTGTCGTGGCTCAGTTCCACTTTCCGGCCCTCTCCCCATAACCCTTAATCTCCTCTCTTATCAAAAACCCATCAACCCACTTCTTGAAAATATTTAGCGAGGCAGCCTCCACCACTTCAACGGGTAGAGAATTCCAGAGATTCATCACCCTTTGAGTGAAGAAGTTCCTCCTCAACTCTGTTCTAAAACGCCCCCCCTTTATCTTGAGGCTGTGCCCCCTAGTCCTACTGTCTTTTTTGAGCGGGAAGAGTCTCTCCACCTCTATCCTATCCATCCCATTCATCATCTTATACGTCTCAATGAGATCTCCCCTCGTTCTTCTAAACTCCAACGAGTACAAGCTTAGTTTATTCAGCCTCTCCTCATAGCTCAACCCCCTCAACTCCGGTATCAGCCTAGTAAACCTCCTCTGCACTCCCTCCAAGGCCAAAATATCCTTGCGCAGGTGCGGCGCCCAAAACTGCACACAGTACTCCAGCTGCGGCCTCACCAATGCCCTATACAGCTGCAGCAAGACCTCCCTACTTTTATATTCAATCCCCTTCGCTATGAAGGCCAGCATCCCATTCGCCTTCCTGACCACCTGCTGCACCTGCAAGCTGGGTTTTTGCGACTCATGCGCAAGGACCCTGAGGTCCCTCTGCACCGTCGCCTGCTGCAGTTTTTCGCCATGTAAGTAATAGTCCTTCCTACCATTCTTCCTACCAAAGTGGACCACCTCACACCTGCCAACATTAAATTCCATTTGCCATTTCCTGGCCCATTCGCCCAGCCTATCTAGATCCTCCTGCAGACTCTCCACACCCTCCGCACAATTTGCCGTTCCCCCAATCTTGGTGTCATCCGCAAATTTCGACACCCTACACTCGGTTCCCTCCTCCAGATCATCTATATAAATGGTAAAAAGCTGAGGTCCCAGCACCGACCCCTGGGGCACTCCACTAGTCACCATCCGCCAATCCGAATAGCACCCGTTGACCCCCACTCTCTGCCTCCTATTTGACAACCAATTTTTAAAAGTGGATCATTGTTAATAGCTTAACTTCACCTAAATTTATTTTGCAGTGTCTCAAAGTATTGAACACTTTTTGTTTTCTCTAGGAAACGACAAAAAGCAGGACTTCTGCCTAGTCTGGAAGATCTACTTTTTTATACGATTGCTGAAGGGCAGGAGAAGATTCCAATACACAAGTTCATTACTGTAAGTTGTGCCAGTGATTGAAATTACACTTGGTCCATTGGCTGGTTGAATATGTGATATAAATCATAGATGTAAAATAGTGATCTTGCTGTGATGAACTAGTTAAATTGAAGTGTATTAGTCAATCAACAAATCTCACCACCTCAAAGGTTTGAAATGGGGAAAGTAAAACTTTTTTCCCTCCAACCTCTGAATGGGGAATCTAAGGTGTTCTGATTGCAGTGGAAGTTCAACCTGTTACAGTACTGCCTATTGGACTGCCAAACCCTTGGGAATCTTGTTGAAACAACAAATTTAAGATCCTGGCTATTGCCTAGCATCTTTTAGCACCTTATTAACTCCAAGCTGAGCTCCAGATCCTTGATTATTTCCAGTAAAACCACCTACCTCAACCTCCTAACATGATTGCCTTTATTACTACATCAACCCTTTACTACTGAAATCTGCATTCATTCCTTTGTCAATTTCACTATTTGTGTTCTCCAGGTCAGTGTTTCCTCCAATCCTTCATTGTGTAAACTTCAATAAGCTTTGCTATATCTCATTTTACACCACTGATTATTATAGTTGGACTTACATTGACTCAAATCTTTTTTTTTGTGTGTTTTAAATTGATTCATGGGTTTTGTCTCTGGATCTCCCTGTAGCCAACTCGAGCCTGACAAACCTTTCCCCACATTGTCTAAACTGTCAGTTTCTGAATATGGGCTCTTGTGCTTCCCCACTCCCTTCAACTCAATCAATGTTATTCCATTTCCAGACTCTGGAACTTCCTCTCTAACTCTGCCTTGTCATTTGCCTCTAGTTACCAGTATTTGCATGTATCATTTCACCGGGTTGTGATGAATGGTATACAGGAGTAGAGCAATTTTGAACATGCACAGTTAAATAGGGAAATTCAGAAGTTGCTGCCACTGATTTTCTGTTCTTCCATAGGATACATTTTTAAGTCCTAACGCATGGAAATCTTAGTAATCGCTTGATTTGTTGTGAACTTTTCACTTTTTTAGTTTTGCTGCTTAAACTCGTGAAAAGGCTGCACCTTGTTCATTGGATGCAACTGGATTTTAAGAACATAAGAACATAAGAAATAGGAGCAGGAGTAGGCCATCTAGCCCTTCGAGCCTGCCCCGCCATTCAGTAAGATCATGGCTGATCTGTCGTGGCTCAGTTCCACATTCCTGCCCTCTCCCCATAACCCTTAATCCCCTCTCTTATCAAAAACCCATCAACCCGCGTCTTAAAAATATTTAGTGAGGTAGCCTCCACCACTTCAACGGGCAGAGAATTCCAGAGATTCACCACCCTTTGAGTGAAGAAGTTCTTCCTCAACTTCGTTTTAAACCGCCCCCCCCTTTATCTTGAGGCTGTGCCCCCTAGTTCTACTGTCCTTTCTGAGCAGGAAGAGTCTCTCCACCTCTATCCTTTCCATCCCATTCATCATCATATACGTCTCAATGAGATCTCCCCTCATTCTTCTAAACTCTAACGAGTACAAGCCTAGTTTATTCAGCCTCTCCTCATAGTTCAACCCCCTCAACTCTGGCATCAGCCTAGTAAACCTCCTCTGTACTCCCTCCAAGGCCAAAGTTTTTTAATAGCTTATCACTTCATTGCAGCTGAAAAACTTGTGTTTCTGGAAAAAAATTATAATTGTGGAATGCCAATTGCTCTATTATGCTCACTACACTTTTCACCCTACCACCCCCCCCCTTTGAAAATCTGTAGTGCTTAAAACTGCAGTATGATTTTCACCACCAATCCTTGCTATGTTTTGCTACCTCTACATGCAACAAACGTTTCTGGACTACATGGCCTTACTATCTACTCTCTGTATTGGAGGAGATGCTTGCCTTTTTAAGATAGGGAAATTGAAGTAAGAATAATCTGGAACTTCTGTAGCACGTATACGCAGACTAGATATTGTACTCAGGCTCAAGGGTGAGAGTGTTATCATTGAACCATAGTTGGTATCTCTTTTTTAACACCAATTTAATTTTCTTTTTCTTCCCTTTGCACCCCTTCATTTTCACCTTTACGCATTAAAAATGTCTCTCAAGTCCACTCTGTAATTCAGTAAGGTCATGGCTGATCTGATTGTGGCCTTAGCTTTACTTTTTTGCATGCCTGTATACCTTTAATTTCCTTGCAGATCAAAAATCTGTCTAATTCGGTCTTGAATAAATTTATTAACCCAGCCCCCATTTCTCTTTGGAGAAGAATATTCCAAAGTCTGATGTCTCTGTCTCTGTGAGAAGAAATTCCTTCTCATCTCAGCCATAAATGGGAGAGTTCTTATTTTGAAACCTTGTCCTGGTTGTAGATTCAACTGAGGGAAGCATTCCCCTTAGTATTTGCCCAGGAATTAACCTAGCAGACTGGCTACCAATGCAAGTATGTATCCCTTTAAGTAAGGGGACCAAAACTCTTTACAGTATTGTCAGATTGGACTGACAGTTATAGAATCATAGAGCCATACATCGCAGAAAAGGCCCTTTGGCCTGTCGAGTCTGCACCGATAATAACTATTATTAAAGGCAATCTAATCCCATTTTCCTCCACTTATCCCATATCCTCGAATGCTATATTTCAAGTGCTCTTATAGGTTGTAAGTTTCTGGCCTCCACTATCTTCCCAGGTAGTGCATTCTAGATTCCCACCACCCTGGGTGATAATTTTCTCAAATCCCCTCTGAATCTCCTGCTCTTTACCCTAAAACTAAGCCGCCTCATGACTGAGCCCTCAACCAAGGGGAACATCTACTCCTGACTCAACCTGTCCGTACCCCTCAAGATCTTGTACACTTCAATCGTGCGTCCCCTCAGCTTTCTGTGCTCTAAAGAAAATAATCCAAGCCCGTCTAGTCACCCTTCGTGCTCAAATGATCCATCACAGGCAATGAGCCTCTTCTGTAGGCCCTCTAGCACTGCTGCCTCAGTGCCAGGAACCAGGTTTGATTCCAGCCTCAGATGACTGTTTGTGTGGAGTTGGCATGTTCTCCCTCTGTCTGCTTCGGTTTTCTTCAGGTGCTCAGATTTCCTCCCGTAGTGCAAAGATGTGCTTGTTAGGTTGATTGGTCGTGCTAAATTGACCTCTAGTGTCAGGGGGATTTACAGGGTAAATACATGGGGTTATGGGGAGAGGGCCTAGGTGGCGTTGTTGACGCAGACTTGATGGGCTGAATCGCTGCCTCCTGCACTGTGGTGCTATCACAACCTTCCTACAGGTGAGGTTACGTGAATTGCACAAAGCTTTGGCCTAACCAATGCTCTGTACAACTCTAACATTAGCTCTGTGCTATTGTACTCTGTCATGACTGATAAAGGCAAGCGTCCCATATGCCTTCTTAATTATCCTATTCAAATGCTCTGCCGACTAGAGGGGTCTGTGAATAAGTACCCTAAGATCCATCTGTTCCTCTGAGCTTCCCAATGTCCTACCATTATTAAATACGCCCTTGTCTTGTTTCTGCTTCCAAAGTGCATCACCTCATATTTATCGCATTGTAACAGGAGTTCTTTTATATTCCACATCCCTTGCAATACATGCCAAGATTCCACTTGCCCTCCTAATTACATCTGCATGCTATGAATTTTTTGTGATGTGTGTGAAAGGACACCCAAATTCACCTCTACTGCAGAATTCTGCATTCTTTCTCTATTTAAATAATGTTCTGCTCTTCTAGTTTTCCTGCTGAAGTAGATCACTTAATTTTCCCACACAATACTTTTTCTCTGCTGTCTTTTTTTTGTCTGCTCATTTAACTGATCTATATCCCCTTACAGATTTTTTGTTTCGTCCTCGCGACTTGATTTCCTCACCGATCTTTGTATCGTCAGCAAATTTTTTCCCTTCATCCAAGTAATTAATGTAGATTGTAAATAGTTGAAGCCTCAGCACTGATCCTTGTGGCACTCCACCAGTTATAGTTTGCCAAGCTTTAATTCTATTTATCCTACCTCTGTTTTCTGTTGGTTAGCCAATCCTCTATCCATGCTAATATATCACCCCAGGATAATGAGCTCCTATCTTGGGCATTAAGTTTTTATGTGACATCTTATTGAATGTCTTTTAGAAATCCAAGTGCACACTACATCTAATGATTTTGCTTTATCCACTTTGTTGCATCCTCAATGAACGCTTATAAATGCAGCAAACATTTTTCTTTCATAAAGCCACACCGACTCTGCCTGATTATGGTTTTCTAAGTATCCTCCTCCAATCTCCTTAATAGTAGATTCTAACATTTTCCCAATGACCAATATTAGATGAACTGGTCTATAGTTTCCAGCTTCCTGTCCCTTTCTTGAATAGAGGTATTTATTGGCTTTCCAGTCCACCGGAATCTTTCCAAAATCTGGGGAATTCTGGAAGATTGCAACCAGTACAACCACTACCCCTGCAGCCACATTTTTTAGGCCGCTGATGCAGGTTATCTGGTTCAGGGCTTGTCAGCCTTAGTCCCATTAGTATTCCTATTACTTTTTCTCTAGTGACGGTGATTGTTTTGATTTCCTCCCTTTTGCTTCTTGACTTTGTGCAATTTTTGGGATGCTTTTGTGTCTTCTACTATAAATACAGATACAGAATACTTGTTCAAAGCCTCTGCCATTGTTTTGTTCCACAACACCAGGTTAAAGTCCAACAGGCTTACTTGGCAGCACAAGCTTTCAGATTCTCAGGCGCCTTCATCAGATGAGTGATGAGCTGTGTTCACAAATAGGGCATATGCAGACACAAACTCAATTTTCAAGATAATGGTTGGAATGTGAGTCTTTACAATTAATCAAGTCTTAAAGGTACTGACAGTGTGAGTGGAGTGAGGTTAAAGAGGTGAGAATTGTCTCAAGTCAGGACTGTTCATGAGAATTTGCAAACTCAGGCAAATGGGAGGGGTGGTTACAGATAGTCTGGCTTGAGGCTGTCCTCATGTGTGCGGAACTTGGCAATCAGTTTCTGTTCAGCAGTTCTGCGTTGTCGTGAAGGCCACCTTGGAGAACACCTGAAGATCAGAGGCTGAAGTGTTCCCCGACTGGGAGGGCACACACTCTTGCCTGGTGATTGTCCGAGTGGTGTTCATTCATCCATTGTCATAGTGCCTGCATGGTTTCCCCAATGTACCATGCCTCGGGACATCCTTTCCTGCAGCCTATCAGGTAGACTCATTGGCCGAGTTGCAACAGCAGGTACCGTGTACGTGGTGGATGGTGTTCTCGTGAGACGATGGCATCCGTTTCGATGATCCAGCTGCTGTGGCAGGGTTGTTTGGTGTTGTGGTCACTTCTCCTAAAGGACAGTCCTGCTGTTTGTGAACACAGGTCTTCACTCACCTGATGAAGGAGCCTGAGACTCCAAATAAACCTTTTGGACTTTAACCTGGTATTGTGAGATTTATCACTATGCTTATCCCAGTCCAACGCCGGCATCTCCACATCTTTGTTTTTCCACATTATTAACTTAAGAAATAGGAGCAGGAGTGGGCCATCGTCTCATCCTGTAAGGGACCAGTGCTTTACTATATTGCTTCTTTGTGGAAAGGTTTTGTCTGTATATCTTGATCATTTTCTCTTTTTTAAGTTATCCTTTTTCTGGTTGCTGAAATTTTTCCAATCTTTTGGCCTGCCACTATTTCTAACAGCATTGTATGTCTTTTTAAATTGATGCCACTCTTAACTCCCTTTGTCAATCACAGATGCTGAACCCTTCTTGAGTCTTTCTCAATTTAATATATTGCTGAAAAGACGAGACATGCTGTCAAAACAAGAAGGAAAGCTTCGACTGTCTGCCTTTTTTTCCAGAAATACGAACAAATGACTAAATGTAATTTATGAAATGCTTCCTAAATATCTGCCATTGCCTCTCTGCCATCTTACCCTTGTGTTGTCTTGGTCCTCTTTAATATGCATATTATACTAAAATATGCATAATTTTATGTAGCAAATCCTTGCCTATTTGGAAACAGAATTGCAATTATCCAAATGGATTTCATGTAGGACAGAGAAATAGACTTCTTGCTAGTCTACACTGATTTTAGAACCCTAAATCTAAACTTGCCATAGCTCCTCATTTTCAGAAAAATCGTATACCCGAAGAAAAATGTATTTTAATTGTGTCGCCTTGTTTTCAAATAGGTTCTGAAATCCACAGGACTACGCACATCTGATCCACGACTGAAGGAGTGCATGGATATGCTTAGGACAAATGTGCAGGCAGCGTCTGATGGTGTTCTCCTGGACAAAGAACTGTTTAAAAAGTAAAGTGTTTGTAAAAATCTCTCCTTCTCCAATTTGAAAAGCCAGTAGATGCTTCAGTTTTTTTGGTCATGTTTTGTTTTCTTCAGTGAACACTTTACTTCCTTTGAAAGACTTAAATTTTTTTTTGCGGGTAAGAGTGTGAAATGGGAGAGGCTATTCATCCTTCCAAATTTAGCAACTGTTTTTTATTTTATTGGCATCACAAGTAGGCTTATATTAACACTGCAATGAAGTTACTGTGAGAATCCCCTAGTAGCCACAGTCTGGCAGCTGTTTGGGTACACTGAGGGAGGACTCAGCATGGCTAATTCACCTAACCGGTATGTCTTTCAGACTGGAAGGAAACTGTAGCACCCGGAGGAAACCCACTCAGACAGAAGAAAAACATGCAGACTCTGCACAGACAGTGACCCAAGCTGGGAATCAAACCCAGGTCCCTGCCGCTGTGAGGCAGCAGTGCTAACCACTATGCTACCATGCAGCCCTATTTGAAAGGGGTGGTGCTATTTCAGAGGAGAGAAGAATTGTTGAATGAAATCATTTGGATCCATGATGGAATCATTATCTACTTGGATGATGAAAGGATGAGGAAAACATGAAAAAGGAATTGTATTGGCTGTTGATCAAGAGCATTGCAAGCCCATTTTAAGATATTGGGCTATTCCTGAGAAAACAGCCGATACGTCTTTCTTTTCAAGCACTATACAATTTAAGGTCCAACCCAAAGTGTGTCAGATGAGGACCTTGAAGTTTTCTGTGAACAGTTGGATCAATGGAGTAAACCATGCAGTTGTTAAGGTATCATTTATTGTCCATAAGACCATGAGATATAAGAACCATGGCCATTCGGTCCATGGAGTCTGCTGTGCCATTCATCCATGGCTTGATCCCATTACCAATCAAGGACCTATCTATCTTTATCTTAAATACACTCGATGACCTGGTCTCTGCAGCCTTCTGTAGCAATGAACTCCATAGATTCACCATCCTCTGGCTGAAGAAATTCTTCCTGAACTTGGTTCTAAGGGATCATCCCTTTACTCTGAGGCTATGCACCCTAGTCTCTCCTACTAATGGAAACATCTTCCTCATGTCCACTATCCCAGCTTTTCAGTATTCTCTAAGTTTCAAACTGCCATAAAAATGCAAAATGGCTGTACCTATGTTTTAATTGATGTATGCTAAAGTCCAGCACAATCATATAATGAAAATGTTGCAAAACATCAATATTGGGAAAGATCAGGAGTATCTACTGGAAAGCAGAGTTCTCTCACTGGTCTGTTTCTTAATATACAGTGAATGCATTTTGAGTTTAAGGGATGAGTGGCATAAAAATAAGTGGGCAGGTTATCAACTGCATCCACTATCCTGATAACGCTCTATCTTTCCACACAAATGACAAAGGAATAGAAAATTTAATCTATCCAATTGGAAGGAAAAGTGGTAGATATGGGCTTACACTCAACTGAGAAAACGTAGACGTACTACTGACAAGAACATTGCAGTAAATGGATCCTGGGAATCTTGGTAACATCCAAAAAAGAATTACCTGAGACAAAAGTGTTTTTACAAAATTGAAAAAGCATTCTAAGAAATGTTAGTTTGTATTTTGAAATGTGAATTTATGTACCAAAATGTTATGTCTGGTGAATAATTTATGGATATGAAGCTACACTGGAAAAAAGTATGAAAAGAAAATCAACAGCTTCAATATGAGATATT
Source organism: Carcharhinus amblyrhynchos (assembly GCF_965287045.1). Lineage (NCBI taxonomy): Eukaryota > Metazoa > Chordata > Chondrichthyes > Carcharhiniformes > Carcharhinidae > Carcharhinus > Carcharhinus amblyrhynchos. The sequence goes on along the minus strand of NC_137334.1, from coordinate 32,076,611 downwards.
TGAGAAAAGCCCATCCTCTTTAGGACGGTAATGAGCTGCCATCTTGAACCACTGCAGTCCATGTGATGTAGGTGCACCCACAGTGCTGTTATGGAAGGTGTCCTGGGATTTTAACCCAGGAACAGTAACCTATTTCCAAGTCAGGGTGGTGAGTGGCATGCAGGGGAACTTCCAGGTGGTCGTGTTCCCATGCACTTAATGTCCTTACACTTCTAGGTGATGGTTGACGTGGGTTTACCTCAGGGTGTTTGGTGAGTTCCTGCACTGCATCTTGTAATGTTACATACTGCTGCTGCTATGCGTCGGTGGTGGAAGATGTTAATGTTTTGTGAATAGGGTGCCAATCGTGTGGGCTGCTTTGTCCAGGATGGTCTCGAGCTTCTTCAGTGCCAGACCTGCATTCGTCCAGGCAAGGAGCAAGCATTCTATCACACTTCTGACATGTCTTGTAGATATGGTCAGGCTTTGAGGTGGGTTACTCGCTGCAGGATTCCCAATCTCTAGCATGCTCTTGTAGCTGCAATACTTATATAGTCCAGTCAGTTTCAGGTCAAAGGTAACGGTCTGTTATCTGGACAAAGGTTGGAGTTCTTAATTGAATCTTAATCTGAATGAATTTGACATAATAAGAGCAAAAGGCTGAAGCAAAGGAAGCAGCTAGAGAACGCAAGATTGGCTTAATCAGAACTCCGGAACAAAGAGATCATTCGCTGTTGCTGTGATCGGAAATTTGGAAGACTTGGCATTTGGATGATGACAGTAGACCACCAGAAATAACTAACTTTGTTAAAATCCTCCTTGCTCATGTGTGAAGACTTGCAAAAAAACGAGGAGAGCTATGCCACTAATTCGTCTCGCAACCGTCCGACATAATCTCACGTACACAGTCATATCTTACAAGTGCTGTCTCAAACTGCTCCGTCACCATCCTTAGGTACATCCTTTTCCAAGAGCAGAGCAGAACAACCAGAGGTAGCAGCTTTGATAAGCAGTTGAGAGGGAGTGACTTTGGGGGTCCTCAACAGAGACTCTAGTGTCATGGGAACAGATCAAACTTGGGCAAGGAAATTTCTTGCCTATTAGCTGATTAAATAATTCTCCTGCATGTTGAATTCCACCTGAGGATATGAAGGGCACAAAACATGGCCTGGGAAGGAAATTTCAATGTCCATCACCAAGAATGGCTTTAGAACAAGTATTAATTATAGGCCCACTGACTCCTACAGTCCCTTCTGATTTCTCACTACACTACATTCCATTCTCCCAGTTTCTCTGACACCATTGTATCTGTCCTGATGATACAGCCCATCCATATCAGCACTTCTAATATGTCTTCGTTTTCCTCAGTAATAAGTCTCACAACACCAGGTTAAAGTCCCAACAGGTTTATTTGGTGGCAAAAGCTATTAGCTTTTGGGCCTCTGACCTTTTGTCAGGTGAGATTTCCTCCCACCGTAATTGATCAGCTACATAATAATGTCTGACCCATTTCCCACGTTTCTGCTCTGATTCCTTCTCCCTCTGAGAGCCGGAACAGGGTTCCTCTTGTCCTTATCTTGCACCTTGCCCGTCTCAATATTCAACAGATCACCTTCACTGTTTGCACCATCTCCAGCATGATCCCACCTCCTAATAAATTTCACCCCCCACCTTTTAACATTCCAGCTGTTCCCTCTGTGACATCTGGGTCCTGAAGCACTCGTCCCTTTCACTTCTCATGGTACCTTCTACGTGAAGGAATTCCTTTTTTTTGCTATACTGTATTCACAGCTCAGTGCTGTCTCCTGTGCATTAAGGAGATCAAACAAGGTTGCTGCTTTGAGGAATATCTCTATTCAGCTTACAGGTGTCTCACTGGTAGTTTTGTCTTTTAGTTCTCTGCCTCACTTTATGTGCTAACATCTCTGTTCTTGGCCAAATGCATTACTGTAGTGAAGCTCAATGCAAGTTTGAGAAACAGCATGTCATGTTTTGATTATGCACTTTACAGCAGATTGAGAATACCCTCTATTGGTGCTGTGCTACCATTGCCACCTTGTTAAATGAGAGATTCAAAACTGACCTAGCATTTCAAACTGGATATCCCTGCTGATATAGACTATCAATAGCAACAATCTGTAACCTCATGGCCCAGTATATCCCTGACTCAACCATTACAATCAAGCCAGGTAATAAATCCTGGTTCAGGTGGTGAGAAACTTGCCCTCTTACTCCCCCATGGCTGTACACCATCCACAAGGCTCAAGTCAGAAATACTTGTCCATTTGTCCATATAATTGCAGCTCTGAGAATACTCAAATGTTGACACCAGTAAGGAAAAAACAGCTTACTTGATCCCCCACCCTGTCTTCCACCTGAAACATGCACACTCTCCTTAGAGGCACACAGTGACAGATGTATACATCTACAAGATACACTGCAGCAATTTGCGATGGTTCCTTTGTCAGCACCTTCTAAAGCCGCTTTTCCACCACATAGAGGAATAAGGTGCATGAAAACGCCACCGCCTGCAGGATCGTCTCCAAGTCTCTCTCCATCCTGATTTGTAACTATATTGCTGCTGCTTCATTGTCACTGAGTCAAAATCCTGAAATCCCTTCCCTAACAGCACAGAGTACATCAACACCAGATGAACAGTAAATGTTCTTGAAGGCAATTAGGAATCAGCAACAAATGCCAGCGGTGCTCCCATTCCATCAATAAATCTTTAAAACTTTGATCTCTGGTATCGAACTATAATATGGACAGAGTAAATTTGTTTTATTTTAAGACAGGTATTCTATGACATAAAAACAATATATGAGCTTAATTTTGGGCATTAATTTTTGTAAGTTCTCTGCATTTCATGTGTTTGTTTTGTTTCAGATGTGTTGGAAGCAATATTGTGCTGCTCACTCAAGCATTTAGGAGGAAGTTTGTGATTCCAGATTTTGAAATATTTGCATCCCATATAGATGGTCTTTATGAGAGTGCCAAAAAAATGTCAGGAGGAAAGGTATAATTTGAAATTGAATTTTATTTTTAATGCAGTAAGAAATTGAGTGCTAAACTGCTGCATGTAAATTCAGGGATGTATTTGCCCACAACATCAAGCTAATTTTTGTTTTCATATTGCTGTTATTATATTTGATTTCCTAATCTCTTATATACTGTTAAATTATGAAACATCTTATTGCCATCCAATCTACATACAGGCGACCATGAAAGTAATGACTCTTTTTGGTGCAGTAGAATGTTGTTGTAGACTTAACGCCCTGTAAATTAGAAAACTATGGACGTGGTGGGGGGAAGTGGAATTGCAAGCAAGGCTGTTGTGCAGATGCGCTTACCTGGTGCATTTTCTTTCCTTTCTCAAAAGGTTGCCGACTATATTCCACAGCTGGCTAAATTTAGCCCAGATTTGTGGGGTGTGTCTTTGTGCACAGTAGATGGACAAAGGTAGGCAACATATAACTTTACTTTTAAAACTACTTAGCAGAAAAATAACCTAGGAAATGCATGTTGTAAAATATAGTGACAACTAGTTATATCTTGTTTTTGATTTTTATTTTTACATTAATGCCATCAGAAATGGCACTGATTCACCAAAATTTACTTGTGTGCAGATTATATGTGATTAAAAGCAAGTTGAATTTGAAGTGCATTTTTGTAATTAATTGAAAATATTTGGTAATCCACGTGAATCATGACTGTTGAGTGGAATTTTCCAAAACTAATTTGTTTTTACAAACTTTTTTTTAAACAGGATTCTAAATGAGAAAATATTTGCTTACTATTAGGTGAATAGGAGACCCTTGAGCCTGTTCCTCCATTTGGTTAGGTCATTGCTAATCTGTTTCTTAATTCCATTTAGTCCCACACCCCTTAACCAACAACATAACCACTCGCCTCAGTTTTAAAATAGTTTTGTCCTACCTTTCATGTCTTTTAACTAACTTTAACACTTCAATTAGACCACCCATTTTCTTGCTCATTGAAAACCAGTCTAGTCTAGTCCTCATGATATCAGACTAAAAGGATGAAATTATGGAGATGAATCTGTAACGTAACTCTCTGTAAGACCAAAATAGCTTCCTATGGTGCAGTGCACAGAACTGAATGCATAACTCAATATGTTGTAATCAGAGTCTTATGTAACTAAAATAACTTCAATTCATTTGTATTCTAGCATCCCGAATTAGCAAGACCATCGTTCCATTAACTGTTTAAATTATTCTTATACTTGCTTTCTAGTATTTAATGATTTCTGCACATGGGGCAGTAAATCTCTCTGCTATGCAATTCCTTGCTAACTATTTAAAAAATATCCTGATCTATATTTCTTGGGTCATAAATGAATGACTTCACACACCTCAAAATAAATACTATTAATTGCCACGGGTTTGCTCATTCAATTAGCCTGTTGCAACTTTAATTACCATCCACACAACTTCAGATGTTACCTTCAGCAAACTTGGATATACAATATTCTATTCATTTGTCTAAATGTGAGACCAAAGTACAGATGCCTGGGAACACTACTGTTCACATTGTGCGATTGGTGTGCATATCCATTATCCATCCCTACCTCATTACAAATGTATAACTGAGTCAATGTTTTGCCTTTAGGTCCACATATTTTTGTTTTTGCAATAAACTCGTAATGCGGACCTTTTATACCTTTAAAATTTTCCAGTATCTTCTGGAAGCCCATATAAGTCCCATCCATTCAGACAGACATGCTCCTTTATTAACCATATTAGTGACCGCCTCAAAAATTCAATTAGGTTAGACAGACATGCTGCTCTCTCTCTGATCCATTCATATTTGTTTATGAATGCAATCACTCCATCCCTAGTAACATATCCACGTGGTTAAATTTTACCTGGGTTCTGTCCCACCCTTAAATAATGAAGTGACATTGGTCTTTTTCCAATCCAAAGGGAAGATTCCTGAATCAATGTTTTTGAAGATGGTGACTAAAACATCCACAATTTTAGCAACTACTTTTTAATATATTGACGTGCAATTCATCTGGTCCTAAAATTTTTTAATGTTCAATCTCTTCCACTTTTTAAAGACCAGTAAGCTCCTCCCCTTCATTTGTTTTTAGTCTTGGGAATTTTGAAATTGACGGCTGCTATTTTAAATCATCCTGCGCCTTTGAATGATTTATCCTGTCACACTTTATTTATAAATGCATGTTTCCTCATTTGCGGAAAAAAATGCATTATTGTGCTTCACTCAACATGATCACCAAAGGTGAAAAGCATCTGTACATGTTTGGTACCACAGTAATCTTGTAATATTTGTTGTTGATTTACATCCCCAAACATTGATGTATAGTTTTTTTTTCTGATATCAGTGGCCTTTTATGTAGTGCAGACACTTTTCTTTGGTCCCATGCAAAGGTGGCTTGTTTCAACTGCGTGGTTAATTATTCCCATCTCCCAAAGCTCAAGTTTGAAGTGATTTAATCTTTGTGTTCATCTGCTCTGTTAGAGTATCTTAAATGAGCCACTTATTCTTTCTTTAGTGACACAATTTTTCCCTAGGTTCCAACTGTAAAGCCGTCATCATCTTTGTATGTGATGAGAATGCTCTCACTTTATTTCCTTCTAGCCATTCATTTCATCCTTTTGGTCTTATTTAATGTACGAAGGATAGGCTATCAGTTTAGAAATGGAATGCTGCAACCCATAAATTTACTTTTATATGTGTTGATAATTACTTCATTTTCACTGTGACTTATTCTGCATCAACGTATTCCATTTAAACATACTCTATCTTGTTTAAATTTTCAATTAGAGAGCATGAAGCCTAGCCCATGCTGGAGCAGTTGCTTCCTCTTCCCTGTTTGTGCTGGAGACTTGGGTCCAGGTTTTAGTCCCTGGATTGGGTTTGCTGAGTTGGGAGATTTCATAGCTCAACGAACCTGAGCTGAGAGTACCAGTCAGTCGGGATGTGGACTGAAGTCGGACCCTGAAACAGATCTGTAGGTTGCTGGGTGTGGAGATGGACTGCTTGCAAGGCTTGTCTCTGTGCCTCAGCTGTGTGGTTAAATAAAAAAAAACAAAAAAACAGCCACACACCCACCCCCATCCATCGTTACCTGTGACCACCACACCCATTTGCCAACTTAGTGCCCTTCTACCCACCCCATGCTCCCATACCCTCTGTGCCAACTCGTACCAACCAATGTGTCTCCCCCTGAGCCCTTCCATTGCCATCTTTGTATCCCTGGAACAGTTCCTTGATAACTTTACCTGTGTAACTTTTATACACATGGCATTTCCTGGATAGTTTTGACAGATTTTTACACTTCCTGCATAGCTTCAATAGATTTGACAGCTGGACAACTCCTTAACATTTCCTTGACGTCTGGACAGTTCCTGGACAGCTGAGCATCTCTTTACAAGTTGACAGTTCCAATGAGTTTGCCTATAAAACAAAAAAAAATCCATAATCATATTCACTTTTAACAATCCCAAAGGTGTCCCAGAATCTTATTCAAAGGGTCCTCGATATCATTGAGAATCCACAAAGCTCAGACCTCCTTACTTGTTCTAATCAGGTACACTTTTTGGATCCTATTCTTTCAAAGTTCTGCTTTATTAGAGGCAGTTGGCCAGTGGCCTATGGGAATCATGCCTGCAAGAGCTCCAGTCCCATCCCCACAAAGATTGGAAATGTCATGTTCAGGGGGCAGGATTTAGGATTTTTGGCCTTATCCCAGGGGATTTTGACCACAATTGAGGGCTTTCTGTTGTGGTGAAAATCTGGTCTTTGGAGATTTAGCAAGTATTCAGCATCAAACATTTCCAAGCCAGCTTTAGCCAGGTGTTAAATGTAATTTCTTCTACTCTGCTTCAATTATGTGCTCAACTCCAGTGTGAGCATCATCTGCTGCACCTTCAGCCATCTTGGTCACTTGTGAAAGATTGCCATCTGCTCTCAAATTAGGGTCAGTTTTATGTTTTAGACCCTTGCTTCTCAGGAGATGGATTGGGACTGTCCAAACTCTCTTCACATAGACCCTTACAGACTGAAGAAGAAACTTCTTGAAAAAAGCTTTTCTTTATGTGGTAGGTAAAGTGAAATTATTGCTATGTTTATAAAGAATGTATTTGCATCGAGCCTCTGGAACAATTTTTTTTAGGCTTTTCGACAATTAGTTTAGAAAAGATTGGTTTACAGCCATTACGTTTGAAAATTCTTTTCCTCACATGGGTTTCCCGAAAAGTGATTTCAAGAGCTCTGGCTATTCATTTCCCCTCCTTCATCTTATGGATTGTTATTATCATGCCTTAAATGAGAATGCAAAGCCCCAACTGTTTTTGTCTTAAGGACTTGAGATTCAAGAGCATTTGTACTTTCTTCTCCGTTGATCTTTCCCTTCTCCATACTCCTCCCTAAAAATGAGGCTTTTGGTTCCTGGGACATGAGTATTGGTCTTCATTGATAAGCTCAGTTGTGTATCGCCCACCCTAATTGCTCTTGAGAAAGCATTAGTGAGTTGCTTTTCTTAAACTGCCGTGTTCCATATGTATGTGCTTAACATCAGTTCCTTCAAGGGGTGAAATTATTTTCATTTTCTTATTTATAGTTCTTAGGGAATTAAACTGTGACCGTTCATGAACATCTGGGGCATGAAATTTTGTTCCTGGGACTTGCATTTGGAATTTCTCTGGCTGGTTTTTGCTTGAACTCACAATCATCATAAGTCAGCTTTCATGAAATGCAGCCATATTTTTCTTGATCCCTGAAATGGGAATATGATGCCGGTTATTTCATGTTGATGCAATGAATGGATTGCTCTTCGACCAAAATAGTATCACCATTTATTTTACCAGTCTGAAAAAGTCCCGCTTTGACTGCATAGATGTAGCCAAGTAACTACTCCAAGAACTATTTGAACTGAGTTATCTGACCCCATTTACAACACTGGAGGGCATTCAATGATTGTTCCTATAGTCTAGATAATTTCAAATAGCGGAACTGCAGAATATCTGCAAAGTAGTCACTTGGAGTTATAAATATACCTTGAATCTTCTGGACTTGCGTTGGTTCTGCGTGTCTGAATCTTTTAAATTTGCTTTATTGAAAATTTACAGAACTCTGAAAACATTTGTATAATAAATAAAGCTGTTAAAATGAGTCCTATCCCTGCAGTAAGTCTTTGACTTTCTTGCTACTTTTTCCAGACTTGTTCTTCATCATTACTTTTCATTGCAAAACAGTTAACCATCTAGTGTGTTTCCTACAAATGTGAACCTCATTCACTAAGGTTATGGTGAGTGGGCACGTAAAAGTGGAGCTGAGTCCATGAAAAAATCAGCCATGATCTTATTTAATGGTGGAGCAGAATCGAGGTACCAGATGGCCTACTTGTGGTCCTGTTATGTTATTCCAAGGAGGAGAGGTGAGTTTGGAGACAAGATGATTGGAAAAATTGAGGCAAAGAAAATGCCTTTGGGCTGATATCGCAATATGGTCCCACCTTTTTCTTCTCTCAGGGACACGTGCACAATTCAGGAAGTGAGGAATGAGAGCAACTTAGTTAATCAGGCAATTAAGAGAAACTTAATGCATGGATTCCCTCTTTATCAATGGGGGATCAGTCCCACACTATATCTTGAACCTAATAGATTACAGAAAGTGAGAGCACAGCGTGTGGGATTTCCTTTTGTCTGTTATCAGTGAAGCAACCTAGACATAGCCAGGTGAGAAGCTGCTTTGTGTGTTCTGGCTCTTATACCATTTGGCCAGAAGGTTCAGGCTCTGATTGACTGCAGAATTTTCAGAGCCACAGGAATGCAGCACCTGGACCATGCTGGCTGAAAGATGTAAGAACTGAAAAGAACATCTTCTGTCAGAATTTGCCAGCTGCTTGGAATGCACTTCCTGACTAGCAGCTCATCAACTTCAGATGCACTTCCCTGCTGCCAATTTTTAAAGATGCACAGGAGCAGGTTGTGTAGTTCCACCGTCCACCCCTTTCGAGGGTCTGTGGGCAGGGAACTAAACATTGCTATATGCCCCAGCAGCAGTAGGAGTAACACCAGCACCTGCTACCCCCTCAGTCATAAACCCTTCCACAAGGAAGAGGAGGTGCTGCTGAGATGCAAATAGAAAATGGTGAAATCACCAACAGAGTACATATATAGGCAGTGAACCAGCTACCCTGATGTCTACAGTGACCAGTGCTCTGAGGCTCGAGCTATCATGATAAATGATAGCTGATATTCTCTTGGTGTTTGATAACCTTCTCAGTGGAATACGTGGGTATTCTTTTCCAATGGGCAACTGGAGTCCAAACTGCTCCCTCCCCATCCCACAAATCTGCGCCTCTCAAAGTTGTGTGATATTTCCGTCTGCGAGAAGAATAGGCAGAGAGGTACAAGTGTCATAAAGGCTATGTACAGAGGTAACCATTTATGAAGAATAACTGACGCATTGTTTTGAGAGGGCACTAGGTTCAGGGTGGGTCTGGAGTGTTTGCTTCTCCTAGGGTTGTGAGATGACTGCAAGGAGAGGAATGAATGGAAAAAGTTGACTTGAGACTTTCTGTAAGAGTCAGTATGGACTCTGTGAAGATGTCTTCACTTATTATGTCTCCTGATGTCCTAAATTGTCTTGAGTGCATGGTCTCCAGCATGGAGCGAGCCTGTTGTTGCTTCTCTTTTTATTGTGCCTGCCTTGTCAGGAACGTTGTCCTCTTCCCAACCTTTGGATAGCTCATTTTGCTGTGGACCTCCAGGAAGATATGAGAGTCTTCCAGGGTGTCTCTAGTCATGATGAAACTGTAGTCTTAAAGGAAAAACTGCTGGTGAGCTTTATAATATATTGTGGTCTCTCTGACAAAATGGCCTCATCATCATGCCTTCCCTTCCTAATTGATTGGAGAAACCTGAGGTTGGCTCCTAGTTAGTTGTCTTCCAGAAATAATAACTGGGAGGCCTAATGTTCTTGGTGCCTGTGTTGTCAACTTAAAATAATAGTCCTCAACACTCCCTCAAACAATATGGTAGTAAGATTCCACTGCAAATCTTTTCTAAGTTTCTCCATTTTATAGTTCTGCATTCATTTATAATATTCATAAAGCTTTTATCAAAATACTTAAATGTTTCTCAAGATAGCCAGTGATCAGTAAATTCCTGCTGTACTAAATATATGGATAATGCAATTATGACAGCATAAACCCTTACCTATAGAATGAAAGAATTGCAGATACTAGAAATAAAATGAAGAACACCAATTGATAAAACAAATTGAGCAGGTCAGGCAGCATCTGTAAATAGCAGATAATCTTGCTGTATAAATGTCAGAACTGAGTTTTCTCTATAATATAGTTCTTGGGCTGCCACTAGCTCTCGGACACATTGCTCAAGTTAGCATTCATCATGTGTGAGTCCATGTAGTGAATACCAGCAATATTTCAACACTGGGGAAGGATGGGGCATTATAACAAATCTCAATTTGTTCAACCCGGGTAGTTGCAATGGACTTTCCAACAAGTTTATTCTCCCCATATCTCCCACTATCTGGTGGCACCAAGTCCTACTTGCCATCCTTTTCTGTAGTGATTCTGAAACCTTCATGGCTCACTACTACACTAGGTGTTGCACTTATTTATTAATCTATTGGATTTCAATTTTAAACATCTTAATGGACATATGCTTTAGATTTAGTTGGGTAGGTAACTAATTTGTGAGCTATGAGTTTTGAGTTGTAATGGTTCCTAATAATAGTTATTCATTTCTGTTAAAAAGATCATTTGAAAGATTATTGAATTCAAAAATGTGACCTTAATAAAAATCTGTATGGGAGGGCTGAAATATTTGCATGAATAACAAACCAAAAGTTACCATAAAATCTAAGTTACTTAACTTGAAAACTAGTGAGCAACAGTGGTTGCCCTCCCATCATACGTAGCTGAGGGTAAATGCTTTTACTAAAGCACTTACTGGTTCATTTTCATTTTGGTTGTGTTGTCTTATGATGCTTTGCTTTTTAAGACTTCATTTATTGAAACTTTTATTCTCAAAATGCTGTGAACATTTCTACGGAGTCTCCATATTGGCTAGAGTGCCGACTGCTGCAAGATTTTACCACATTGAGCATTTTAAAGCAAACTTCTTGATTGGAATTGATCCAGTGACACACCAATCTAATGTAGCATTAATTGCTGAGGACCCTATTATGCATTTGTGAATTGCACTATTAAAAATTAGCCAGGTCTAGCATAGATTCAAATTAATATTGGATGCTTGTGCTGCAGTTACAAATATACAATCAGGTATGTGGGAGCGCAGGGGGAAGATACTTTCTATGAAAGTATCTTTGCCTACTGAGAGTTAAAGGAAATAATTTAAGATATCTGGGAGAAGGGAAATACAAATTGTTGCGCTTATCTAGCAGCATTATGTGGAGGCATTCCATCCTAAGTCTGTGATTCAGGAAAAAATCTATTTTGTTGAGCTATCTGGATCTATTGCCTGTCTTTGGGATTAATTGGGAGCTGGATTAAAGCCGTTGCTTGTTCTTGTCTGCTTAAAATAAGAAAATGGTTTGAATTTGGACCCTGTTTGACTCTTAATTGGGATTGTTGATTGAGTCTATATACAAATCCTGCCTGCTTCTAATGCTGGATTAATCATTCTCGAGCATATCTTTCTTGCTCAGGTGACTGAAATGGCAAGTCTTCACTCTGCTGCTATTTGATGTTATTTGGAAATAGTAGTTTGAAAGAACCTTCCCTTCTGACCACCCCTCGGTCCAACAAAATGCTATTCTTTGTAATGTAAGAATTTAGAATACAATCAAACTGGATAATAACCACTTGGCTTCATATTAGTGTAATTGTCTTCTTAAAAAACAAAAACTAAATTTTATTTGGAATTCTGTTGCTCTTAAACGTCAGCTAAGTTTATTTTGAGTATTTGTTAATTACTTCAATAATGAAAGTGTTTAATGAGTGAGGCAAATTGTAATTAAATAGAATTGTCCACAATTAAGGTCCAAATAAAGGACTATTCTTCCTTAAAATAGGTAGATGTACTTAGTAATTGGCTTAAATGTTCCAAAGCTGCATTGATTGTACGTTAGGAATTTGAAGCATGTGTGTATGTTTGAGCCAGAATGTCATTTCATGAGGTTTGAAAATTCAAATTCCTGTACAAATCCTGTAGTGCAATGGAAATGTTTTTCTGATGAAGTAATCCTTAATGAGAATTAGATATGTTAATTAAATTAGCAAATGTTGTTCATTAACCTTTTGTGTTTCCTAAAATTGATTTTGTTGTATTAAGCTATTTTCTTTTTGGGAAGAATTTTAGAACAAAGTCTCTATTTGGGAACAAACAAGAAGCTGCAGGTTGGAAAATGTGATTCTTTCTGCAATTATTCATGCTTTCATTATTGAAGTTTCTGAATAGGATTGATAATTTAAGTGACATTCTTGATCAGTGTTTTCAGGCCCTAAATATGCATATAAAGTCCCCAAATTAATACCGTGCTCATATTTTCATAGCTAAAGCTCTCTGTTAAGATTTGAGACAATTAAAATCTGAGCACAAATTTTTGAGTGGTTGGGATTGTGATGTTGGGAAAGTATCGTGGATCTTAACCCTTTCATTCTGCACCTTGCCAGTGTAAATGATTACTTTAAATTGGCTTCCTAATGGAGAGAGTTGTGTACAATATATTATGCATTTTGATAAATTGTTGTACTTTGACTTATAAAAACACTTGAGATAAAAAGCTTAAGGTGCTAGTTGTGCATTTGAATTTGTTATACCAGGGTGTGGCTAAAGCAAGAAAAAGTAATCCTATTCTTCTGAAAAACCTGGAATATTGTAGTGACTAAGTTAAGAGTTAACTTAATTCCAAGTGTACGATCGTGGACAATAAGGTTCCCCTTTACTTGAGCTGTGCATTAATGTCAACAATTTTAATTGAAGAAATAAGTGCTACTGTTAACAGCTTTTGTGTTATTGCTACACACCCTCAAAAAGATAGATTTTTAAAAAATAACCAAGATTGTGGACTGCTGCTGTGGAAAAGGTTTGTGTGTGAGTGTGTATATATTTAAAAAAAAGTCTTATGATTATATTTCTTTTGGCATTGTTTTGACTGGTAAGTTGATCTGACTTTCCTCTGGTATTGGTGACCAATGAACAAGTACTTGGCCTGAACCACATCCAAACCTACAATAGCTTTACTCGATGGCTGAGTTTATTGATTTGAGTAACTGCGCTATGTAGAATGGAAGATCCTGGGTTGAGCTGAATTGTTGAATGTGGCCAGAAGACAGTAGGAACACCACAGTTGCCTTAGTTACCAGGGATAGAGAGGGGAAAATTCAACTAGTGTTCACATTTTTCATTATAATTAGTAGTTCATGCGGATGATATGTGTATGGGAACGTAAAGTGAGGGGAAAATCTCTCCTCTGTGATTCCATGAGAATGAATAGCTTGTCTGCCTTACTGTCAAGTCTTGCACATAACTAATGACCATTTGCTGAAGTGCCAGAGGGTGATTTTCGCCTGTGGAACTGTACTCCAAAAACTGGTGGAAAATTGGTGAGGAAAAAGTTGTTTTTACACTTTTTTGAGACTTCTATTACCTGTTTTTAAGTCGTCTTTATTTTTTATAGTCTTTCACCTCGGTGGAAATGAACTTCAGCCAGGAGAGCAAGTGGGTGGAACTGCATAGTCCTTCACAACTTCAGTGTGCCAGTCTTCTGTAAATGGCCATAAAGGAGGTGTGTGTATACACAGACCAATTCCCAATGTTTGTTTTTGCCTTCATGGGATATCTTAGCAGAGACCACTTGAAAAATGACGCAGCTCATTTGACATGACTTAAAATTAAAGGTGCAGGATCAGTTGCTGGGAGGTTGCTGGTCTGCAGCAAAAACATTGGTCTGTCAATAGGATTTTGAAACTTGCTTCCATTACACACCAGTGTGTCTGAAGGCATTTTTGAAAACCTTGCACAAACTAGTTACTGCATGTGTGCAGTGAGCATGAGCTGTTTAAACTTAAGATATCTCCTGTGCTTTTCAGAAACTGAAGTGATCTGGAATTTCCACATATCAGTCTGCTCAGGTGTATGGCTGAATTCCATTCATTGTTCATCTCCACTTTTGTTTTTGACTGCCCTGTCACACTGTGAACCTCGAGTTGGTGTGAAGCCATCTTTTGCACTGTTGTGGTGCAAAGTGTATAACTTGGGCGTCTTTTTTAATGATGTGGTTTGCCATTGCTGTCTGAAAACAGCAGTACAGTACCACAAGTGCTGTGTATTGGTTACAAGACAAATATCCTGTGAGCTCTTTTAATTCACTCTAAATGGTCACTGGGCTTCTGTGGCTGATGGCAGAATACTCTGCACGTGTATGAATATGTACGTGCAGAGTGCTGCCTTTCTCCAAGCCAATACAATAGTTATGACTTACAGCTTGCCTTGCTGTTAAATGCACGACCACTGTATCAAATGATGCGGCATAACAGGTGCCTGAGGTATTCTTCACTGTTGCGTTTTACAGCTGACTATTGGACCTGCTGCATTGTGACAGGGGCCTAACGAAACTTTGAGCCTGATTTGGGATGATGCAATAGAACCTCAAGCTTACAGTAGAGATGCAGCACTCATGTTATTTTTCCACTATTGCTGGCAAGATCTAGTACAATTTTTGGTGCATAATATTTTACCAACTTGGAAGAAGAAAACCTTTTTAATTGGTTTGCTTTCATTAAAAAAAATTAGTGCTGCAAACTTTTTTTTTAGTTTTAGTAGAATCACTGTTACTTTTTTAAAACGATAAAATCTAGTATGAGCCATGACATTTAAAAATAAGCTTACCTGTAGAGGCACCATTTGTAGCTAAACCTAGTGGAGTATGTTTTCCTTTTTTTGCTCTTGATGGTAAGTTAAAGAGAAAAGTTGGGTTGAGAGTATGATGTTCCTAATTGAATGTGTACAATTTCCTGTCCATTTAGATTAATATTCAACAAATTGAACAGACTCTGTAACTGGCATATAATCCTTCCTTCCTGGTTTTGTTAAGTCGGATGTTTACAGTGCAGAAAGAGGCCATTGGCCCATCATGTCTACCAGCCATCGAGCACCTATTTATTGTAATCCGATTTTCAAGCAGTGTTTTAAGTGTTCATTTAAACGTTGAGGGTTCCTGCATCTACCACCCTTCCAGGCAGTGAGTTTCAAATTCCCATCCTCTGGGTGAAAAGTTTTTTTCTCAAATCTCCTGCCATTATCTTAAATCCATGACTCCAAGTCATTGATCCCTTAACTAAAGGAAAAACTTTCTTCCTATCTATCCCATCAATGTCCGTCATAGTCTTGTATACCTCAATCAGGTTCCCCCCTCAGCCTTCTCTGCTCTTGAGGCAAACACCCCAGCCTAACTAGTTTTTCTTCATAGCTGAAATGCTCCAGCCCAGAAAACATCCTGGTGAATCTCATCTGCATAGTTTCTAGTGCAATCACACATCCTTCCTATAGTGTGGTGACCAGAACTGCACATACTGACTGTTCTAGCTGTGTCCTAACGAGTTTTTAAAGAACTTCGTCATAATCTCACTATTCTTGTACTCGATGCCTTTTTAACCACCTTATTTACATGTCCTGCTACTTTCAGGGACCCGTAGACATGCACCCAAAAGTCCCTCACGTCCTTAGTATGACACACATGAATGCCCTGCAGCTGTTCAGTGACATCCTTGACTTTGTCAAATTGCCCAGGATCCCATGGGCTCTTGACCTTGATTAGTCTGCTATGTGAGATGTTGTCAGAAGTCCATGTAGGCTACACCAACTACACTAGCCTTATCTACAGACCTAGTTGTCACCTCAAACTTCAATCAGATATGTTAGATATTATCTCCTCTTGACAAAAACATGCTGACTATCCCTGATGAATGCTC
Source organism: Carcharhinus amblyrhynchos (assembly GCF_965287045.1). Taxonomy (NCBI): domain Eukaryota; kingdom Metazoa; phylum Chordata; class Chondrichthyes; order Carcharhiniformes; family Carcharhinidae; genus Carcharhinus; species Carcharhinus amblyrhynchos. The sequence goes on along the minus strand of NC_137334.1, from coordinate 32,060,680 downwards.
GCCTCTCCAACTGAAAATTAGTTCTGTCCCTCAGAATTTTTTCCAATATTTTCACCGCCACTGATGTTAGACTCACTGACCTGTAATTACCTGTTTATCCTTACTTCATTAGCTGTCCTCAAATCCTCTAACAAACCTCCTAACCAGAGAATTTTAAAATTAATGCCAAAGCACCTGCAGTCTCCTACTGCGTCACATAGTAGCCTAGGACTTGAGGATTTATCCACTTTTAAACCCGTCAAAAGCACTAGCAAACCTCTCTGCAAAGATATTATTCTGCTTTAGGTGCAACACATCCAGTTTGTACAGGTCCTACCTTCCCAGAAATAGACTAAACGATCCTGGAAACCAAAGCTCTCCTCCCTACACCTTCTCTCCAGCCTGACATTCATCTGCTCTATCCTATGCTTCTATTTACTAGCATATGGTACTGGGAGTAATCAAGAGATTGCAACTGTTTCAATCTCCTACCTAACTCCCAAGTTCTTGCTGCATGACTACATCCCTCTGACTAGTTATGTTTTTGGTACCATTGTGAAATACGACCTTGATTGTTCACCCTCCCAATTTAAGAATGCCCTGCTGCTGTTCAGTGACGTCCTTGACCCTAGCACCAGGAAGGCAGCCCACTATTCTGGAGTTAGGTCTGTGACCACTTACTATCGGGTCTGCTATCACTATTGCTCTTCTGCCCTTACTTCTCCCCCCTTGTATAGCTGAGCAACCCAAGTGCCGTGAACTTTGCTGCACATCCCAGAGAAATTACTCAGGTGATTATGAGGATGAGAAAAAATGCCCCATTCAAACTTCTAGGTTGTTGATGTCTCTTAAATGTTTACTTTTAACTTTATGTAACTGCTGATTTGTATACATCGCTTACCAAGACACCAGAAGTGCCATCTAGTGTGTTTATGTATATTGCTTCTGATTAAAATTCACATATCATCATAACACATTTTTACATGAGCAAACTATGGATAACCAGAAGCAGGATTTTGGAAAATCTTCATATCCATAATAAATTTACAACATTGGTAATACTGTTAACACAAAATGTAAGCTTGGAACAAATTCTGATGTCAGTTAATTGAGATTGAGATTGCACCAGGAAATTGAAATGTAATGATTCTGTTTTGTTCCTAGTAATACATCCTGTTCCAGAATATAAAATGAATATTGTCACCTTTTGTCATCGAAAATTTTGTTAATAGCATGACTGGTATTGCAGAAATTTTAATTGAATAAGTTTCACATATGAATATATGGGTGCCTAAATTGAATTCAGGAGCTCCTGATTGGGTCCAATGACTGCTGGTTGTGAGGAAAATAGTGTCTGATCTGATGTGTGTGTGCATACTTCTGCAAATTGTGACATACATTATGGTGTTGAAGGCATGCAACCTTAATTTGGCACCAACGCTGCCATTTTGGAGTCCTGCACTCTAACATGCACCCCCTTAACCTCGTATGGTTGTATGTGGGTTAAACATTGGCATTGATTCAACTGTTTGCAGGTTAGTTACTAGTTGATTTCTTCTACATGTTGATATGAATGTACAGCTGTTTGCCTTGCGTTGTGATTTCTGGTTGCAGAAATCCATACGCAGTGATCTGGCAAGTGTTGAAGGAGCTTTTGCTGACTTTAAGGCTTCTACACAATCTAATTGCTCCTGGACATGGATGTAGTAAACTGTCCGTTTGGAATGGAGTGAGAATAAGAGTGAGAAGACTGCAAATGGTTTCAAGGGTGATCTAGTAGGCTTGGCTGCAGAATGCATCAGCTTATCATTGGGCCGGGTGGTGGTTTTTGAGAGATGGGAAGCAGCAGTGTGAATTGGTTAAGTTCTGATGAAAAGTCAACATGAGACATCTGTTTGCCTCCACAACTGCTGCCTGAGCTGTTGAGTGTTTTTCAGCAGTTTTTGTTGTTACTATAAATTTCTAGCATCTGCAATGTTTTTACTTTTGGATGGTTGGAAACAGGAAGAATAGTGACAGTGAGGTGGGGATGGGATAATGTAGTTGTCTCTTGAGCGGACAGCAGTTTGGTATTCCACTATCTCCTTCAACTGATTACAAGGGTAGTTGAGGTGTCTCCTTGGGGGGGGCAGATTGCAGGACTATGATGACCCTCAGGAAGTCCCTTTGAACAGGTATTTGTTGCCATCTGAGCTTCCTCTCCAGTTTGTAAATGTACGGTGGTATTGGTTACCTTATTTAAGGAAGGATGTGTGTACAGCTTTCTGGCATGCTTCAGCCCATTTCTTATGCAAACAGACCGGCCTTCTTCTGTAGTCTGCCCTACCAAGATTTCACTTGAGTCAACAGAAAAAAACCTGTGTGCGACCTAGCTCTCTGGCTGGCAGTGATACACTGTCACTCCCATTGGTCAGTCTGCAGATCACTCGTGTTTGCTATTTCTCCCCGTGCTGATTTACTTCTATGCTGTCATCAAAATTACACGACTGTCGGATCTCGTGGCAACATTTGTGTGATTAGCATGACATTGCTATCTTCAAATACTACTTGACCAGTTTGTGTTTTTTACATATGAAAGGTGCAAGAGCTATGCTTGTGTTGGGGGGTGAGGGCAGGGGGGAAATCTGTCGCCTGTAAATCAGGAATGATTGTTGGATGTGAGGAGGATGATTTGGCTGAGGATACTGTCATCTTCAGTTGACTCAGCCCTTTTGCTAACTATGGGGCTTAATTACTATTCCAAATATGGCATGCACTGTCTCGGGTGTTAGAACATTCAGAGCTGCTTGTTCTCATCCAGTTTTTATTTATTAGTCACATATAGGTTTACATTAACACTGCAATGAAGTTACTGTGAAAATCCCCTGGTTGCCACAATCCGGCGCCTGTTCAAGTACACTGAGCGGGAATTTAGCATGGCCAGTGCACCTAACCAGCATGCATGACCTTTTGGACTGTGGGAGGAAACATGCACAATCACAAGAAATGTGCAAACTCTGCATAGACGGTGATCCAAGCCGAGAATTGAATCTGGGTCCCTGGCACTGAGGCAGCGGTGCTAACCACTGTGCCACTATATCTTCTGTTGTATTTGATTATGCAGCACTTTGCTCAATGAGAGAGAGAGAAATGTTTTCAGTGACTTGCAACATGTGATGTGGTTGGCAGGTGTGGAAACTGAGGTATTAAGGTAAGGCTTCCAACAGTAGATTAAGTATGTAAGAACGTGATGGAGCATACAAATTTTAGGCATGAATCTCTTAAGAGATTGCTGCTGGATAATTGGGTATATGGCGAATCGAGCAGTTGATGAAGCTAGTGGCTAATAGGATATGGCATTTGAAGATGCATTCACAGACTACGTTTGCTCATGTGAAGTCATGTGGCACTCCAATCAGGTCATCTGTGTTAGACTCTTGGCATTGATCTCCAAGGCTTTCTACTATCACTGGTAAGTAATGGGGCCAAAAGCTGTTGAGCCTTTTGGACTTGATGCGTTGCATCCTAGGATAGTAAAGGAAGTAGCTAAGAGAGAGTGGGTGGGGAATCCTTAAATTCTGGAAAAGCCCCAGAAGATTGAAAAACTGCAACGTAATGTCCTTAGTCAAAAAAAAGGAGGGCCACAATAATTATGTAACTATAGGTCAGTTAGTTTGTCAATGGGGAAATATTAGCATACATTATAATGGATATAATAGCAGAACATTTAGAAATGCATAATCAAGCAGAGTCAGCCTGGCTTTGTGATAGAGAAATCATGCCTGACAAATTTATTCAAATTCTTTGAGGTGGTAATGAGCAGGATCGATAATGGGGAACCAATAGATGTAATATACTTGGTTTTCAACAAAAAAAATTTGATCAGGTATCACACAAAGGTTGCTTAATGTGATCAGAGCCTATCGTGTTGGAGGTAATATATTAGCATGGATAGCAGATTGGCTAACTGATAGAAGACAATTTAGATAAGAGGGGCATTTTCAGGATAGCAACATGTAACTAGAGACTTGTCAAAGGGATTAATGTTTGGACAACAATGTTTTTATATATCAATGACTTGGATGACAGAACTGAATATACACTATTCCCAAGTAGACACAAATAGGTGGGAAGGCAAATGGTGAGGGTGAGCCTACAGCAGGATATAGACAGGTTAAGTGAGTGGCAGATGGAATATAATGTAAAAAATGTGAAGTTATGCACTTTGTCAGGAAGAATAAAGGAGTTGGATGTTAAATGGAGAAAGACTGCAGAAAGATACTGCATGGAAGGAATTGGGGAATCCTTGTGCATAAATCACAAAAGCTAGCATGCAAATTCAGCAGATAATAGGGAAATTAAATGGAATGTTGGCCTTTTTTTCCTATTCCCTTTGACATAAATGGAAATCTTGCTCAAATCAAACAAGGCACTAGTTGGACCATACCTGGAATACTGCATTCCTTCTCTAAGGAAAGATATACTGGCATCAGAGGCAGTCCAGAGAATGTTTACTAATTTGATCCAGGATATGGAGGGATTTTCTTCTCAGGAGAGGATAGATTGGGCCTGTGCTCTTAAAAGAATGAGAGGCGACCTTATTGAAGTACATAGAATTTTCAGGGGTCTTGGCGTGTTTGATGCTGAGATTTTCTCTTATGAGACAATCTAGAACTACAGGGCGTAACCTGAATATGGGATTGTCCATTTAAGACGTGAAGAGGAATTTCTTCTGAGTGTAGTGAATCTGTCGCACTCTTACCCCAGAAGGCTGTAGAGGCTAAGGCATCAAGCATGTTCAAGGCTGATATAAGATTTTTAATCAGGAAAGGAACCAGGTGTTATGGGGATAAAATGGGGTTGAAGATTCTCAGATCAGTCATGATCTCATTGAACGGTGAGCTGACTTGATGGACTGCGTGGCCTACTTCTGCTCCATGTTTTATGGTCTTTTGTGCACTTGTCTGGAGAGGCATCTAGCACATTGCAGATGCAGGATATCTCTCTGACTTTTCATGTACTTCAGGGTCTCCAGAGAAGCATCTGAAAACCTTAGTCTTTGTTTTCTTGCAGTTGTCATTCTTTACTGCTTCCTAGGTTAGATTTGCTAACAACACAGTATCTGCCATCACAGTGTGCTTCTATTTACATCTGTATCCTGGCTTTAAGAGTGCTAAGTAGTTGTGCCCCTAGCTCATATTTGCAGTCAATAATCAATAAGGTTAGCACTGGCTATGCACAGCCATCATTTTCTTAGGCAGGCAACAGGGAGGTGGTGTGTTTCCTACCCTTATGTCAATGGATCAAGGTTAACCCCACTTTGAATTCCTTGCCCCTCTTTTGGGGGACTCCTCTACTTAGCCTGCTATAATCTTTAAAATAATGTTCAAAGCTGTCCTTGCGTGTAATCCACTTGGTTTTTCAAATTTGCATAGTTGCTTAATGCATTTTTAAATATGTCTGATAACTAGATTGTTCGTGACAATGTAAGAAACACTTATCCAATATTATTTGCTCTATTCTGTTCATTTAGTGTTTTCAGTCCAAAGTACAGTATACAATGACTTTTGGAACTATTTTTGACACAGTTTTACCTAACTAGGAATAGCAATAAAAAGATTTTGGTTTCTATTTGGCATGACTTGTCCTTTAAACATCTGTTAAAACCTGTTGAGTGGTACTGAACAGAACTCAATCTTACTCGAGCTTGATTGAGTAGGATTTTGAAACTTTTACAGGAAAGGGAGTGTGATAGTGTAGAGTGAATTTAGGAGTAGAATTTAAATGCGGAGTCCTGGTGGCTGAAGTTCTGATTTGCTAAGAATGGAGATTATACAAAAGACCAGATTTCAAGAAACATTAGGTATGCTGGGATGTAGGGCTGAAGGGAATTGGTTTGGAAGGAGGACACAGAGCAAAGGGATTTGAAAATAACCAGGCTTCTGAAAATACGCTGGAGGGAGGAGTGCTAACGAATGTGGGATAGTGCAAGAACAGACTAGCTGAAGTATGCATGGGGGTTGGGGGTGGAGGAAGTGATAGTTTAAATCCAGCTTTACAAAGACGTAGGTGAGGGATGGCAACTGTAATAGAGGGTAAAATGTAAATAGAAAATAATAAAGCTGAAAAAATATGGTAGGTTGTACATAATATTTCAAACTGGGTCAAATCAGGACATGCAGTGTTTCACAATGCTGGGCTTAGTTCACATTGATGAACAGGAAGGAGGATGAAATGGTTCACGGCACCTGATTTTTAGTAGGATGCGTTGAGTCTTGTCAACTGAACTGGAGAAAATGTTTGTTTGTTCATGATGGCAGAAGTAGTTGATAGACAGCAATAGTCCTCGGGTCCAGAATGATAGCAAAGTAAAATTGGATATCATTGGTGTATATGGTAGCAGAAATAAGTGGCCCCAACTAAAATGAATCCTAGATTGTACTGGCAGTTTTCTACTTTTCTATCGTAGAAGTTGCATGAAATAAAATGTCCAAAATACTGCAAAAATTGTAATGCGTATCCAGTTGGGGAGCTTTAAATGTTTGGACATTGTTGTTTTAACGTGGATTGTCATAATACCTTTACAGATGAACAGCTGGTCTATAATAAATTTATTCGATGTGTAGCAAACAGCAATGTATTCAGTATTTTAGTAATTAGAAACCTGTTTTGATAAAGCTTATGTTTCTACTATTTTGTGGTGCTGAACTATGTTTTAACTGTACAAAACTTTCTTATTCCAGGCACTCGGTTGGAGATACCAAAGTTCCCTTTTGTCTTCAGTCCTGTGTGAAACCTTTAAAATATGCAGTTTCTGTTCATGATCTTGGGACAGATTATGTTCACAAATATGTTGGTAAAGAACCCAGTGGATTACGGTTCAACAAACTGTTCCTAAATGAAGAAGGTAGAATTTCTGTTTTAAATGCAAAACTTCAATTACTTGATATAACTTTAAAATTGCTTAATTTGACTCTTACAAGTAGCTCTGGCAGAAATTTTAACCAGTTTGAAGTCTAGCCTAAATAGGCTGTTTTGACAGACTTTTTCATGTGTTGCAGATTTTCACCTGAATCATCTTAGAGATGATTAAATTTAGTATGTTAATATTCTTAATCTTTCTAGACATTTATAACTACAGTCTGATGCATTCCTAATGGAACTGGGAATTATAACCTCCATTTTGAATCTAAGCATTTTGTAAGGGGAAAATGTAATTCCAGCTTCAGAATCGTTTTTGAGTAAACAGCAATTTATCAGATATTGTGCACCTTTAACTAGCACTTCAATCAAAAAGTGAAATATTCTTCATGGAAGTTTTGTATGCAGTGACATAGGAAAATTCTATAGGCTTATAAAAAGTTTTTGATATGGTAATTATCAAAATTAGTTTTCTTGTATATATTGCAGGCATGTATAATTCCATATATGTAAAGAAATTGTTTTGACTTCTGTTGTTTTACAGACTTGTTAAACTTGTATTTTTCTGAAAATGCAAATTAGAATCTACAATTTTTGTATTCTGCTGTAGTGGTACTCAAATTTTGTATTGTTTCTTTCACTCATTCTCTCTTTGCCCCTCCATCTCCTGGCCCCTGTACAATATAATCTAGGTGCACAGTTTAGAAGATGTGTTTAAATTCAATAGTAAAAGCCCAATTAATATATTTTAGAAATATGTTGTTGTAACTATTGTAACAGAAATAGTTTTACATGTCATAGAATAAATTCTGCATTTTCCATATGATATCCCTTTTGGTTTCAGATAAACCTCACAATCCTATGGTAAATGCTGGGGCTATTGTGGTAACATCCCTGATCAAGGTGAGGAATTTGTATGAGTAAGCAATATTTAAATATGCAAAATATACTTGTTTGTATATTTTACTAGAAACTTATCACTCCCTTTGTGAACGTGATGAACTGGAAAGAGCATCTGGACCACTGGTCTTGACCCACACAATTGGGTTGTCTTTAAAGTCATGCTTCCCAATACCCCACCCCCAGCAGCCATGTTATCTTCTAGGACAGGTAAAAACAAACATTTAAAACCCAAAGCTAATTTAGGTGTAGAATTTCTCTATTTCATTCATAGAGCTATTGCTATTTTCTAACACTGATCCTTGCTCAGCACTACTTGTCTTCATGCAGATCCACAACAATCAACTATTTTATCTAAAAATAATACATTATTTTGTTGTATCAATTTGCCAATTTCACAAGATTCTATACCATAGAATGATCTATTAGGACTTTATCAAACACTTTCTGAAAATACAAATGCAATGCAGTTCCAAGTCAGGATGATGTGTGGCTTGGAGGGTATCTTATTGAAAATCAGAACGATATGACATCTTTCCAGTCCAAGGGAAAAATCTGATTCTAGCCAAGTAAAAATAGGGCAAAGTACTTGCAGAGTGCATGCTCCATTCTTTTGAGCATCTTTGGATGGTCATCTGGCCATACAGCCCCATCCGTTTGAGGTTCCTGATTCTATTTCAGATATCCTCAATTATTTTAACTTTTGCAGTTTGTGTTAAATGCCATTATAAAACAAAGTATTAGAACATCACAATCAACGTGAATTGAGATGGTGTATGTAATATAAAAGAAAAAGCATTCCAGACAAAGTCAATGTATATTCCCTTTAAAGGGAAAGTTGGGACAAATGTAACCAGTGCATACTGGATGATGGGGATAAGGGTGAAAATGAAAAAGAAGAAGTGTGCCTACAGCAGCTGTCAGGCAGCATGTACTTTGGAGAATCAGGTTGAATATAGAAGAACCAGAGGTGAATTGAAACATCTAATAAAAAAAAGCAAGGAGGGCATGAAAAGAGACTGGCAGCTAACAGAAAAAGAAATCCTAAGGCCTTCTATATTTATTATAAATAATCGGGTAATAAGAGTCGGGCTGATTAGGGATGAAAAAGGGAACTTGCAGGGTGGAGTGGTTTCAAATTCATACTTTGCATCTATCTATACAAAGGAAGAAAATGCAACCCAGGGTAAGGTGAGAGAGGAGGTAACTGGCACAGTAGAATAATTTATAATTGAGAAGGAGGAGGTATTAAAAGTACTATTTTTACTTAAGATTGTTAAGCTACCAGGACCATATGAAATGTATCCAAGTTGCATTATGCCCTTCAAAAAGGGATGCAAAGATGAAACTGGCAACTATAGACCAGTCAGTTTGACTTCAGTGATGGTGAAACTTCTGGAAAATATGGTTCAGGACAAAATTAGTAGTCACTTAGACAAGTGTAGGATGGCATGGTGGCGTGGTGATTAGCACTGCTGCCTCAAAGAGCCAGGTAGCCCAGGTTCAATTCCAACCTTGGGTCACTGTCTGTGTGGAGTTTGCATGTTTTCTCCCTGTCTGCGTGGGTTTCCTTCGGGTGCTCCGGTTTCCTCCCACAGTCCAAAGATGGGCGGGTTAGGTTGATTGGCTATGCTCAATTGCCCCTAGTATCAGGGAATTAATGGGAATAGGGCCTGGATGGGATTGTGGTCGGTGCAGACTTGATGGACTGAATGACCACCTCCTGCACTATAGGGATTCTATGTCTAGGATAGTTGAGAAAAGCCAGCATAGATTAATTGAGAGAAAATCATTAAAGATCTCAGCAGGGCTCTGATACAGGGTTATCCAGATTCAAAACATTGGCTCTATTCTTTCTTTGCAGATGCTGTCAGTTCTGCTGAGATTTTCCAGCATTCTCTGTTTGTATAAGGAAAAGTCATGTTTAACTAACTGGCTGGAGTTTTTTGAGGAGTAACAAAGAGGGTTGATAAGAGTATCACTGTTGATGTGGTATATTTGGATTTTCAAAAAGCATTTGATACAGTGCCACAAAATTTCAGCTCATGTAGGCAGTTAGGTGAGAAATTGGCTGAGTGACAAGAAACTGAGAATAGTGATGAATGGTTGTTTTTCCGACTAGAGGAAGGTTTGTTGTGGAGTTTTCCAGGGGCCAGTGTTGGGACTTTCCTTTTCGTGGTGCACATTGATGATCTAGACTGTGGTATTCAAGAATTGATTGCAAAATTTGCAAATGATTCAAAGGTTGAAAATGTCATAGCATCTTGCTAATTGTGATGAGGGTAGTTTTCAATTTCAAACTGACATGACCATGTTGATGGACTGGGCAGACAAGTAGAATCTTGATGCAGAAAAGTTTGAGGTGATTCATTTTGGCAGGAAAAATTGAGATAGTATAAACTAAAGGGAGAAACCCAAAAAGAAGTGCAGGAACAGCGCGACCTTTGTGTATATGTACATAAGTCACTGATAATCAGGCATGTTGAGAGGGCAGTTAATAAAGCAATATAGTATCTTGGACTTTATTAATAGGGACATTGAGTGTAAGAGTAAGGAAATCATGTTGAACTTGTATAAGACACTTGTTAGGCCTCATCTGGAGGACTGCATCCAGTCCTGGGTGTCAAACTTGAGGAAGCATATCAAGGCATTGGAGAGAGTACAGAGGAGCTACACAAAAATGATTCCAGGAATGAAGAACTGTATCTATGGTAGTTTGGAGAGATTGGGACTGATTTCCTTGAAGAAAAGAAGGCTAGTGAGAGAGGAGCCTTGATAAAGATATTTGAGATCCTGAAGGGTATGGACAAGGTAAATAGTGAGAAACTTCCCACTTGAGACATGAAGAACTATTGAGGATAGATTCAAAATAATTGGCAAAAGGAGTAAAAGTGTTATAAGGAAAATGTTTTCATTTCTGGAGGGTGGTTGGAGTCTGGAACAAACTTCCTGAGAGGGTGATGAAGGAAGCTCAATCAAAGTATTCAGAAAGGAATTGGACAGCCATCTGAAAAGGAAAAAATGAGCATAAAGCAGGGGGAGTGGGACTAGGTAGAATGCTCTTTCTGAGAGTCAATGCAGACTTGATGGGAATGATTGGCTGCCTCCTGCACTAAAGATTCTGTGAAACATTCCAAGGAAGCATCCAACATAAATGGAATAAAAGTGAATAGTATAAGAGTTGTGAAAGATGACTGAAGTTGTTTAACTGAACAGATTTGAGGGTTTGTGGTGTAGAAGAGGTGAGAAATCTATCCAGTTTTCTCCAATAGTCAGAACAGAAGCAACAGAAAGCTACCTGTAACAGTATGATGAAGGTATGGGAGGATGCATAAATAACCACATTGGACAGCCAAAGGCTGTGCTGGGGCATGGTGAAGTCATAAAGGCAGTTCCTTTTTTCTGCTTGTGAAATCAGCCATTTTACTGTATTATGGTTGATGTGTATTTCTTCTCAGTAAACAATTTGAATTATTACCCTCTCAATTAGGGATATTTTAATTACAAAATTGTGATTTTAAGTGTTACTTAGATTAAGCTTAGCCTTACTGACAGAAATGAGCTGAAATAAGCACAGCTAATGTGATCTAACATTAATTTTATTATACTATTGAACATAAATCTGAATTAATATTAACTATATTGACAATTTATCCAAGGATCCTTTTTATGAATTTATATGGTAAATTTTAATACATTATTTATATGCTACTTAGTAGTAAATAGTAACTAATTGCATTTATTGTCATTTTGTATCAGAGAAGCTTGGGTGATTTTTGAAGTGCATTCAACTAAATGTATGAAGCTAGTTATAGAAATAAAGCCCATGTTTACGTAATTCTCTCGAAAGATTATTGAAGTAATATCTCTTTATTTCCTTGTAGCAAGGAGTGAACAATGCTGAGAAATTTGATTATGTAAGTACAACGCCCATTCAGTTTTTTTGAATGTGGGGAAAGGTTTACCCTAAAAAGACAAAATTATGTCTGCACTTTCTGAAATAGAATGCTTTCTGAAAAGTAGTGCTGTTTCGCAGGTAACACAGTTCTTGAATCGGATGGCTGGAAATGAATATGTTGGTTTTAATAATGCAACGTGAGTAACTTTTTTTTGTCTATTTTCTCCTCTTCACACTCTCCTCCCATCTACACAACCCTTAAAATACAAGAGAATGGTTGGTTGCCCTCCTCAGAGTAATCTGCATTTATTTTTTTCTAAATACGATGCCTAAAAGTATTCAAATGTCACAAATGTGTAGAAATGCAGGTGTTTAAATTCATATCCTGTAAAGGGGAAGGTATTAGAAAATCAGTTGCTTTCCTGTCATTCAGTAGATTGGATAAAACCTGTACTGGAACAACTGACAGAGTTAAATTCTAACGTGCAGACTTACTTGGGGTTGGAGAGAGTTCTCTTTAAAATCTAGGAAATTGACAGCACTTTGGGAACCAGCTCCAACCAGCTGACTTTCTGCATTAACTGTAGCTTATTAAACTGTTGAGCAACCCCCTCAGCAGAGGCAGTTTATCAATTTCTACATTGATTTGGTCAATCACAATAATATTAATTAACATGGCTATTGCAATTTAACTGTGGATCCATTGGTTTCCCAGGCTGTCTGGAACTCGAGATGTAAACCAATACTTTTTTCAAATGATTTGGTTGTCAATTTGAATGATGAATGTACTATGTTCTAGAATAAAGTCATCTTTCAGCTTTTAACTTACTACATTTTAATAAATGTTACTGTTTTTAGGTTTCAGTCTGAAAGAGAATCAGGAGACAGAAATTTTGCTATTGGATACTACCTAAAGGAGAAGAAGGTTTGTAGGATCACTGTGTACCTTAAACACTTAACGATCCATATAATTATTTTCCTTGAAGATGCTATACCTATTTTGTTTAGACTACATCTGCTCAGTTTTGGTTCATTTTTTGAAGTTTATAGTTACCAAGTACAGTACTACAATTCACCATGGTTGTGCTTGAATTTTGTCTAATTGAGGAGAGCATCATTGATTTTGTGTGTTGCCCACAAACAGGCGAGCCCTACTATCTGGCTGCCGAAGATTTGGATTTGTGCTGAAAAGAAGGAACTACTTTAAATGATAAAATGCTCATTATTCTATATATTTTCTAGTGTTTTCCAGAAGGAAGTGATATGACTGGAGTCCTAGATTTCTATTTCCAAGTGAGTAGTTTTATTAAATTCCAAGCATAACAGGATATAGTGGAGTTGCATACTTTGCGAGGAAGTAAATGCTTGTTCTTTCCATGGATTAGAGCAGAGGATGATTACATAGTAAAACGCTTCCGTTTAAAAACAATTGTCTATTTTGCTATCTGGCATCAAAGGTCAGGACATTTATTTGGAATCACCAAAAATGTGACTGCATTCTTTTGAACGTAATAAAAAGATTGGGTTCCTGAATTTGTGTAAGTTGATTTAAAGAAATATTCAATATAAAGCACAGGCAAGCATTATTCTATAAGCAGCACTGACTTCAGAATGTGGTCAATGTATTGCAATTGCATTTGCATATGCATAGGACCTTTCATGATCTCGGGCAATTCCAAAGTAGTTCATGTCTACTGAAGCGTAGTCATTGTCATAATGTAGGAAACAAAGCAGTCAATTTGCACATGGATAAAGACCTCAAACAGCAATGCCATAATGATTTTTTTCTACCATAATACCACTCATCCATTTTAAGCCATGTTTGAATGGAGTTTGAAATGTATGTTGTAATTAGGACAGCTGTGAGAATGCTACATTATCTCTCTCTGGCAGGAGAAGGAGGAAATATCTCTTTGTTTCTCGTCTCTGATTTCAACCTCGTGATCCTATTGGAAAGTGTGCATGTTGCATGAGGGTAGGATTAGACTTAATTCTCTTCACCACTGATGCTATTTGGCCAATTGCTAGAACATGTGCTATTAGCAATGGTATCCTGTGAACTAGACTGTTGACACTTTCTAGATTTACACATGGCAATTGTCTAGCGAAAGTCAATAACACCAGATTGGAAAATGAGAAACTGACCATAGGTAAATTTTGGTGTAAATTTTGCATAGTTACAGTTTAAGTGAAGAAAAGCATGGAAAGAATGGATTCAGTACCATGTGCTCTTTTCTAATTTCAAGAAGTATTTCCTAACAATGCATGTTGTGCAATGGGTGATGTGGTGCAAACTCTTTTTAATTTTTTTTCTTTTATAGTCTGGAAAGCAGTGAACAGGTGTAATAGTATTTCCCTGCAGATGTGAGAAATTAAATGGGATGTTATTTGAGAAGCCATTGTTTGTCCTATCCAAAGATCATTGGTGGATATCTAGAAGCAGGTTGTTTCCCTGCACTTTGGGGCATTAGATATGCCAAGAGAAGGGAGAAAATAGAGAGTTTGAGAAGTGGTGGAATGTGGGAAAGAACAGCAATTATATTGTACAAAACTGCAAATTGAAGTTATCCTTCCCTCTGAATCTTACTACTTTGCCATTTCTTGCACTTGAAATCGACGTTGCAGGTTTTAAGTGTTCTTAAAGTTATTTCCTATCAAGACTGTGTACATACTGCTGAATAAAACTACAGTTTCTGATTTAACAGGATTTAAGCTAAAGGAGGCAAGTAGAATTCAGGTGCACAGCAATAAATACTTTGAACTTTTCCAGTTTATGCATCCATAGATCAGCAGCTAGACAGTCAAGATAATAAAACACAAAATGCTGGAAATAGCGAGACATGCCACATCTGTGGAGAGAATGGGTAAGACAGTGGGGTAGCGGTAATGTCACTGGACTAATAATCCAGAGGCTCAAACTAATGCTTTGGGAACATGGATTCAAAGCAATTTGCGGTAACTGGTGGGGTCATAATGTCATAGAGATTTGCAACATGGAAACAGGCCCTTTGGCCCAACTTGTCCATACCGCCCTTTTTCTTTAAAACCCCTAAGCTAATTCCAATTGCCTGCATTTGGCCCATATCCCTCTATATCCGTTGTACCCATGTAACTATCTAAATGCTTTTTGGAAGACAAAATTGTACACGCCTCTACTACTACCTTTGGCAGCTTGTTCCAGACTCTCTCCACCCTCTGAAACACTTTGGACACTTTTGTATCTCTCCCCCCTAGTTTTAGACTCCCCTACGTTTGGGAAAAGATATTGATTATTTCGCTGATCTGTGTCCCTCATTATTTTATTGACCTCTATAAGATCACCCTTCAGCCTTCTATGCTTCAGAGAAAAAAGTCCCTGTCTATCCAGTCTCTCTTAATAACTCAATCTATCAAGTCTGGGTAGCATCCTAGTAAATCTTTTCTGCACTCTTTCTAGTTTAATAATATCCTTTCTATAATAGGGTGACCAGAATTACACATAGTATTCCAAGTATGGCCTTGCCAATGTTTTGTACAACTTCAAGACATTCCAACTCTTAAAATGTTCTGACCAATGAAACCAAGCATGCCGAATGCCTACTTCACCACTGTCCACCTGAGATTTCATTTTCAAGGAGCTAGGAACATGTACTCCTAGATCTCTTTGTTCTGTAACATTCCCCAACACCCTATCATTAACTGAGTGAGTCCTGTCCTCTTTCAGTCTACCAAAATGCATCACCTTGCATTTGTCTAAATTAAACTGTATCTACCATTCGTCAGTCCACTTTTTTTCCAAAAATATACTTTATTCATAAAAAATTTCAAATAAACTGTTGCAAATATACATGGCTTTGAATTTCAAACAGTGCAGAATCAAAACATTTTTACATTTCTATACAAATTACAGTCAATACATTTCAATACTTAAAGCTATATACATGCCTCAATAAATTACTGTGTGCCGTTATTGCTCAGATTGGCACACAGTTTTGCAGGTCGAGGGTATTCTGCAGTTCCCGGGCCCTCAGTCTGTCTCCGTTGAAAGGCCTTATAGTGTGGCCTTTCCCCATTGTGCCTTTGCGGCAGCTGCCCCAAGCTTCAGCGCGTCCCTCAGCACGTAGTCCTGGACCTTGGACTGTGCCAGTCTGCAACACTCAGTCGAGGACAGTTCTTTCAGCTGGAAGATCAGCAAGTTTCGGGCAGACCAAAGTGCGTCCTTCACCGAATTGATGACCTTCCAGCAGCAGTTGATATTTGTCTGTGTGCGTCCCCGGAAACAGCCTGTAGAGCAGAGTCCTGCGTCTCCGAGCTGCTCGGGACCACCCTCAACAAATAGCACTGCATCTTACTCTAGACCTTCTTTGCAAAGGCACACTCCACAAGGAGGTGTGCAACCGTCTCATCAGCCCTGCAGCCGCTTCGAGGGCAGCATGCGGTGCTGTTGAGACATAAGAACATAAGAAATAGGAGCAGGAGTAGGCTATCTAGCCCTTCAAGCCTGCCCCGCCATTCAGTAAGATCATGGCTGATCTGTCGTGGCTCAGTTCCACGTTCCCGCCCTCTCCCCATAACCCTTAATCCCCTCGCATATCAAAAGCCCATCAACCCGCGTCTTAAAAATATTAAGCGAGGCAGCCTCCACCACTTCAACGGGCAGAGAATTCCAGAGATTCACCACCCTTTGAGTGAAGAAGTTCCTCCTCAACTCTGTTCTAAACTGCCCCCCCTTTATCTTGAGGCTGTGCCCCCTAGTCCTACTGTCCTTTCTGAGCAGGAAGAGCCTCTCCACCTCTATCCTATCCATCCCATTCATCATCTTATACGTCTCAATGAGATCTCCCCTCATTCTTCTAAACTCTAACGAGTACAAGCCTAGTTTATTCAGCCTCTCCTCATAGCTCAACCCCCTCAACTCCGGTATCAGCCTAGTAAACCTCCTCTGCACTCCCTCCAAGGCCAAAATATCCTTGCATAAGTACGGCAACCAAAACTGCACACAGTACTCCAGCTGCGGCCTCACCAATGCCCTATACAGCTGCAGCAAGACCTCCCTACTTTTATATTCAATCCCCCTCGCTATGAAGGCCAGCATCCCATTAGCCTTCCTGACCACCTGCTGCACCTGCAGGCTGGGTTTTTGCGACTCATGCACAAGGACCCCGAGGTCCCTCTGCACCGTCGCCTGCTGCAGTTTTTCACCACGTAAGTAATAGCCCTTCCTACCATTATTCCTACCAAAGTGGACGACCTCGCACTTGCCAACGTTAAATTCCATTTGCCAGTTCCTGGCCCATTCGCCCAGCCTATCTAGATCCTTCTGCAGACTCTCCACACCCTCCGCGCAATTTGCCGTTCCACCGATCTTGGTGTCATCAGCAGATTTCGACACCATACGCTCGGTTCCCTCCTCCAGATCATCTATATAAATGGTAAATAGCTGAGGCCCCAGCACTGACCCCTGGGGCACTCCACTAGTCACCAACCGCCAATCCGAATAGCACCCATTAACCCCCACTCTCTGTCTCCTATTTGACAACCAATCCTCTATCCACACTAACACCCTACCCCCAACTCCATGCCCCCTTACCTTCTGCAATAACCTCTTGGTAGGTACCTTGTCAAACGCCTTCTAAAAATCAAGGAAGACCACATCCACCGGCTCTCCTCTATCCACCGCCCTAGACACATCCTCATAGAACTCCAATAAATTTGTCAGACATGACTTCCCCTTAACGAAACCGTGCTGCGTCTGCTCTATCAAGCAATTCCCCTCGATGCATCGCTATTTCCTCCTTGATGGCAGATTCTAACATTTCCTACAACAGCCATTAAACTAACTGGTCTATAATTCCCTGCCTTTTGCCTGCCACCCTTCTTAAACAACAGTGTAACACCTCAAGCGTGCATAAAGGATCTGACAGGGACTGCCCTTCTCACTTGGTGCTTGTTTGTCAGTTCTGGTGATGAAGCATTCTGCCAGATGACACTGACAGTCAGAGAGAACTTTCTTCACTGTCCCTTCACAGCAGCTCCTCCACAAACCACGTTCTGGTTGAAGTGACTGCACTTATGCAAACATGAGCTGCAACCACCAATCATTTTAACCATTCTGCTGCCCTTACCTGGACACTTGCCTTCACTCAAAGTAGGACAATGTTTTCTGGAAACCCACCTTCTGGTTACAGTGACTGCATTTATGCAAATATGAGCTTCAACCACCAGTCACCTTCGCCGCCCTGCTGCCCTCACCTGGAGACTTGCCTTCACACGAAGTAGGAAGACGTCTTCTGGGCACCCACCTTCTGGTTCCAGTGACTGCAACCACCAATTACCTTCACCGCTCTACTCCCTCACCTGGAATTTAAATTAAATTAAATTAATAAATCTGGAACGAAAAGCTGGTCTTGGTAATGGTGACCTTTTTGTTTCTTTATTTATGGGACGTGGGTGTCACTGACTAGGCCAGCATTTATTGTCCATTCCTATTTGCCTTTGAGAAGATGATGGTGGTGAGTTGCCCTCTTTAACCACAGCAGATTTGTTGTGTAGTTACATACACCCACAGTGCGGTGAGGGAGGGAGTTCTATGAGTTTGACCTAGTGACAATGAAAGAACGGCAATATGTTTCCAATTCGGGATGGTGAGTGGATTGGAGAGGAGCTCTGAGGTAGTGGCGTTCCTGTGTGTCTATTGCCTTTGTCTTTAACGGTAGCAGTTGTGGGTTTGAAAGGTGCTGTCTAAGGAACTGTGGAGAGTTCCTGCAGTGCATCTTGTAAATGGTACACACTGCTGCCTCTGTGAGTAGATGGCAGTGAATGTTTGTGGATGGAGTGCCAATCAAATAGGCCACAATGTCCTGGATGATGTCAAGCTTCTCGATTTGTTGTTGGAGCTACACTAATCCAGGCAAGTTGAGAGTATTCCACCCAGCCTTGGAGAGCTAGGAGGGGAGTACGGTAGGATGAGAGAAGAATTGGCGAATGTGGACTGGGGGAGCGCGTTGGAAGGTAGGTCTGCTGAGGAGCAGTGGAGGATCTTTAAGGAGATCTTTCTTGGTGCTCAGCAGAAATTTATTCCGATGGTCAAAAAGGACCATAGGAGGAGAGGTAATAAGCCGTGGATAACGAAGGAGGTGAAGTAAAGTGTTAAATTAAAAGCGGAGGTGTTTAGAGTAGCTAAGAGTAGTGGGCGAGAAGAGGATTGGGAGAGGTTTAAATGTCAACAAAGATTGACAAAGAATTTGATAAAGATGGGTAGGAGAAACTATGAAGCTGGGCTAGCGCTTAATATAAAAAAGGATAGCAAGAGTTTTTATAAATATATAAAAAGGAAGAGGCTGGCTAGGGTGAACGTTGGACCCTTAGAGGATGAGAAGGGGGAATTAGTGGTCGGGGATGGGGAAATGGCTGAGGTCTTGAATAACTTTTTTGTTTCTGTCTTCACGGAGGAGAATGTGAATAATTTGCCGGGTGTTAGAGATGGAAAGGTGGTAGGACTGGAGGGTCTCAATGACATTATTGTTACTAGAGAGGCGGTGCTCGACAGACTGGAGGGACTGATTGTGGACAAGTCCCCAGGACCGGATGGAATGCATCCGAGGGTTCTGAAAGAAATGGTGGAGGTGATAGTGGATGCCTTGGTGATTATTTTCCAAACGTCGCTGGATTCCGGGGAAGTGCTGGAAGATTGGAAAACGGCTAATGTTACGCTGTTGTTTAAGAAGGGTGCCAGGCAAAAGGCAGGGAATTATAGGCCAGTTAGTTTAACGTCTGTTGTAGGTAAAATGTTAGAATCCGTCACCAAGGAGGAAATAGCGAGGCATCTTGAGAGGAATTGCTTGATAGAGCAGACGCAGCACGGTTTCGTTAAGGGGAAGTCGCGTCTGACAAATTTACTGGAGTTCTATGAGGATGTGTCTAGAGCGGTGGATAGAGGAGAGCCGGTGGATGTGGTCTGTCTTCATTTTCAGAAGGCGTTTGACAAGGTACCTCAAGAGGTTAATGCAGAAGGTCAGGGGACATGGAGTTGGGGGTAGGGTGTTAGCGTGGATAGAGGATTGGTTGTCAAATAGGAGGCAGAGAGTGGGGGTCAACGGGTGCTATTCGGATTGGCGGTTGGTGACTAGTGGAGTGCCCCAGGGGTCAGTGCTGGGGCCTCAGCTATTTACCATTTATATAGATGATCTGGAGGAGGGAACCGAGTGTATGGTGTCGAAATTTGCTGATGACACCAAGATCGGTGGAACGGCAAATTGCGCGGAGGGTGTGGAGAGTCTACAGAAGGATCTAGATAGGCTGGGCGAATGGGCCAGGAACTGGCAAATGGAATTTAACGTTGGCAAGTGCGAGGTGGTCCACTTTGGTAGGAATAATGGTAGGAAGGAGTATTACTTACGTGGCGAAAAACTGCAGCCGGCGATGGTGCAGAGGGACCTCGGGGTCCTTGTGCATGAGTCGCAAAAACCCAGCCTGCAGGTGCAGCAGGTGGTCAGGAAGGCTAATGGAATGTTGGCCTTCATAGCAAGGGGGATTGAATATAAAAGTAGGGAGGTCTTGCTGCGGCTGTATAGGGCATTGGTGAGGCCGCAGCTGGAGTACTGTGTGCAGTTTTGGGCGCCGTACTTATGCAAGGATATTTTGGCCTTGGAGGGAGTGCAGAGGAGGTTTACTAGGCTGATGCCGGAGTTGAAGGGGTTGAGCTATGAGGAGAAGCTGAATAAACTAGGCTTGTACTCGTTAGAGTTTAGAAGAATGAGGGGAGATCTCATTGAGACATATAAGATGATGAATGGGATGGATAGGATAGAGGTGGAGAGACTCTTCCTGCTGAGAAAGGACAGTAGGACTAGGGGGCACAGCCTCAAGATAAAGGGGGGGGGGGGTTTAGAGCGGAGTTGAGGAAGAACTTCTTCACTCAAAGGGTGGTGAATCTCTGGAATTCTCTGCCTGTTGAAGTGGTGGAGGCTACCTCGCTAAATATTTTTAAGACGTGGGTTGATGGGTTTTTGATAAGCGAGGGGATTAAGGGTTACGGGGAGAGGGCGGGAATGTGGAACTGAGCCACGGCTGATCAGCCATGATCTTATTGAATGGCGGGGCAGGCTCGAAGGGCTAGATGGCCTGCTCCTGCTCCTATTTCTTATGTTCTTAATTGCTGCAGGATCCCTAGAGTCTGACCTTGTAGCTGCACTATTTATGTGGCTAGTTCAGTTCAGGTTCTGGTCGATGCTGACCCCTTCAGGATGTTGATCGTGGAGGATTTAGCGATGGTTAGATTGTGTCTTGTTGGAGATGGTCATTGCTCCACATTTGTGTGGCAAGTATGTTACTTGATGCTTGTCATTCCAAGCCTGAATATTGTCCAGGAATATTGTACAAGGAAAAAAACAGCTGAACTTACTGGTTAATGACCTTCCATCAAAAATGGGAAAAGTTACAAATGTAATAGGTTTTAAGTAAAGTGAAGAGGTTGGATAAAGAATAGATCTGTCATCAACTTGAAATACAAGAACACACAATAAAATGGGAATAGGCCAAATGGCCCATTGAGCCTGCTTTGTCATTTTAATGATTCTGGTTCATCTTGAGTTTCAGCTCAATTTTCTAGCCCTCTCCCCATATCCCCTAAATCCCAAAAAGACCAAAAATCTCTCTGTCCCTGTCTTTTGTATTCAACAATGGAGCGACCACAGCCTTCTGGAGTAGAGAATTCAAAATTCACAACCTTTTGCGTGAATTAATTTCTCTTCGTCTCGGTCTTAAATGACCAGCCCTTATCCTAAGACTGATTCTGTCTTTTAGATTCCCCGACCAATGGAAACCAACGTTCCTCACATACCCTATTGACTCCCTTCAGAATTTTGTAGGTTTCAATGAGATTGCCTATCACTCGTAACTCCAGTTTTAAGCCCGATTGCTCAGCTGCTTGCCATAGGACAGCCCCTCATCCAAGGGGCCAATTTAGTGAACCTTTGCTGTACTGCCTAGCACATAGAACATTACAGCACAGTACAGGTCCTTTCACCCTCAATGTTGCGCTGACCTGTGAAACCAATCTAAAGCCCAACTAACCTACACTATTCCAATATCATCCATATGTTTATCCAATGACCATTTAAATGCCCTTAATGTTGGCGAGTCCATTACTGTTGCAGACAGGGCATTCCATGTCCTTACTACTCTCTGAGTAAAGAACCTACCTCTGTCATCTGGTCCTATGCCTATTACCCCTCAATTTAAAGCTATGTCCCCTTGTGCTAGCCATCACCACGCGAGGAAAAAGGTTCTCCCTGTCCACCCTATCTAATCCTCTGATCATCTTATATGCCTCTATTAAGTCACCTCTTAACCTTCTCTCTAATGAAAACAGCCCCCAGTCCCTCAGCCTTTCCCCATAAGACCTTCCCACCATGCCAAACAACATCCTGGTAAATCTCTTCTGCACCCTTTCCAATTCTTCCACATCCTTCCTATAATGCAGCAACCAGAACTGTACGCAATACTCCCAAGTGCGGCCGCACCAGAGTTTTGTACAGTTGCAACATGATCTCTTGGCTCCGAAACTCAATCCCACTACCAATAACAGCTAACACACTGTGTGCCTTTTTAACAACCCTATCAACCTGGATGCCAACTTTCAGGGATCTGTGCACGTGGACACTGAGCTCTCTGCTCATCCACACTACTAAGTGACTTACCGTTAGCCCAGTAGTGTATTCCTGTTACTCTTTCCAAAGTGAATCACTTCACACTTCTCCGCATTAAACTCCCATTTGCCACCTCTCAGCCCACATCTGCAGCTTATCTGTGTCCCTCTGTAACCTGCAACATCCTTCTGCACTGTCCACAATTCGACCGACTTTAGTGTCATCTGCAAATTTACTAACCCATCCTTCTGTGCCCTCATCCATGTCATTTATAAAAAATGACAAGCAACAGTGGCCCCAAAACAGATCCTTGCGGTACACCACTAGTAACTGAACTTTGGGATGAACATTTCCCATCAACCACCACCCTCTGTCTTCTTACTGCTAGCCAAACCGGTAAATCACCCTCAGTCCCATGCCTCCATATCTTCTGCAATAGTTTACCATGGGGAACCTTATCAAACGCTTTACTGCAGTCCATATACAGCACATCAGCTGCTTTATCCTCATCCATCTCTTTGGTCACCTTTTCAAAGAACTCAATAAGGTTTGTGAGGCACGACCTACAATGTCAGTATGTTGCTTCTTAAACATGGAGACCAAAACTGCACATGTTACTCCAGATGTGACCTCATCATAACCGTGTACAACTGCAGCAAAATAAAATCAACTGTGTTTTTCTCTCCACTGATGTTACCTGACTTGCTGAGCATTTCCAGCATTTCCTGTTTAAATTTCAGATTTCCAGCATTGCAATTTTTCGCTTTTGTAGCTAAATGACAACGATATTTGTTCTTATGTAATCTGTGGTGTATTCGTAGTAGCCTATATCATCAGAACAGCTGTTGAGTGCAAATGGTCTTGGAGACCGTCCATGGAAGAAAAATTATATTAAGAATCCTCCATGGGAAGCAAAAGAAGGATATAAAATGTTGTGTAAATGTTTTCATTGTTATTAGATCTATGTTATTACTTTATGCTAAAATTATGTCAGTGCTCACCCCCATGTGTTCAGCTTTCTTGCTAGAGATACATTTGAATGATTTTTTTTTAATTCCATAAAGTTATGTTCCATTGAAGTAACGTGTGAATCAGGCAGTGTTATGGCAGCAACACTGGCCAACGGTGGCATCTGTCCAATCACAGGCGAGAGAGTTCTGAGCCCTGAAGCTGTTAGGAACACGTTAAGTTTGATGCACTCCTGTGGCATGTATGACTTCTCCGGACAGTTTGCTTTTCATGTGAGTAACTATTTTTACTAGAATATCGTTCTCATTTATCAGATTGTGATTTTGGCAGAGAAGGTGCCAATCTATTTGAGTAGGATTGCCCTGAAAAGGACAGTCCAGGATATTTGACTCTGACATCTTAAACTTTTCTGTTAAACTTGGAGAATACTAAAGTAAATTTAGTAGGAACAGCAGTCAGTCATTTAGCCCCTTCAGTTGATCTGTGTTAACCTTTTAGAGATTTATGTTACCTGACCTTTCCCTCTGTAACTTAATAGAATCACTTTGGTTCTGATAGGATTTTAACCAACTAAGGCAAAAGTAGAACACTATATAGTAAATTTTAAGGGAAGCTTACGTTTAAAAGGATGAAAGTATACTTGTCAAATACACGTCAAACTTTCACGACTTGGGCAATCAAGCCCGTTAGAATGTGAATCTTCCTCAAGTCCTCAAACTAACAGTGATTTCCTCAAAATCCTGCCACAAGGAGCACTCAACCTCCACAACTGTGGCTGAACTTGCAAACAAAAAAATGTTTCTTTAAAACCCACTTTTAACCCTGGAATTAGTATTAACTCATGAATCAGGCTGTAATTAGCCAATTGGTCATTTGTTGTTAATTTTGTTGGATTTAGCCACTTCTGTACAGAGCTTCATGGAATGGGACAGATCATGATTTGTCTTTATCTGTATTTAGACAAGTCTTCATTCATCCTGCCCCAGGTGGCCAAGGATAGATGAGGCCCATGTTCCTTATGGTGTCTGAATGCTCCCTGTTCCCATGGACAGTGCTAACAGCAGCAAATTAATATATTAAATTTCAAACAATATATTGTCTAGCCTTACCTATTTGATTAGTTACTTATTCTTCATTTATACGTAGAAGCTCATGATACATCTGTTTCTGGCTGGTTACAGTTGCACAGTAATTATTCATAGAATCATAGAGTCCCTGCTGTGCAGAAATGGGCCGTTCAGCCCATCAAGCCTGCATCAACCATAATCCCACCCAGGTGCCATCCCCATAACCCACGTATTTACTCTGCTATTCCCTCTGACGCTAAGGGGCAATTTTAACATGGCCAATCAACCAAACCCACGTATTTTTGGACTGTGGGAGGAATGATGTGGTGATCCCGGCCTTGGACTGGAGTGAGCACAGTAAAAAGTCTCAACACCAGGTTAGAGTCCAACAGGTTTCTTTGATAGCAAATACCACTACATAAATGTATATATCGAAACCAGTCATTGATAGAGGACATAACTGCATAAATGTACCCATTCTATGTACAATGATGTGTTAACTGTCCATGTCCATATCTGGCTGCTTGTAACAATGTGTTAACTGTTGATGTCCGTATCTGGCGTTTGTTGGACTCTAACCTGGTGTTGTAAGATTTCTTACTGTGGGAGGAAACGAGAGCACCCAGAGGAAACCCATGCAGACATAGGGAGAATGTACAAACTCCACATTGTCACCCACAGCTAGAATTGAACCCGCTCCCTGGCACTGAGAGAGGCAGCAGTGCTAACCACTGTGCTGTCCTTAATTGATTAATTACATGTGAATGATAATAAAACACAGAATACAAAATGACCTCTCTAGCCCACCGTTAGTGCAAAAGTGGTAACTTGACCTTGTTGGCTTACTATAGTAAGAAAATTCCCTAAAACTGGTCAGTTGAACTAAGTTGCCCAGGCCAGCTTATTTGTAACTCAGCTCAGTTTACACACCTTAATTCCATGACCCTCAGTACTCCTGCCTTATCGTTTAGCACTCGTGGCTAACAAAAATCTATCGGTCTCCAGCTTGATATTTTATGCCCTAAGAAGCATCACAGCTTTTTGAAGGAGAGTTTCAGATTTCCATTACCTTGTATGTGAAGCAATGCTTCTTGACATTACCCCCGAACATCTAAGCTTTAACTTTAAGATTATGTCCCTTTTTTCCTGGACTCCCTAATCAGAGGAAATGGGATAGCAAGCAAAATATTAATTCCTTTAATCATCTTAAATAGATCAATTAGATCACCACCTGGCCTTTAAGTGAAGGAGTACAAACCCAGTCTGTGCAATCTGTCCTTACAATTTAGCTCCTTGATCCCTAGTGTCATTCTGGTGAATCTGTACTGCATCCCTCCAAGGCTAACACACCCTTCTGAGGTGTGATGTTCGGAACTCAATGTTGTACTCCAGATACGGTTTCACAACCAAAGCTTTTTGCATCTCTTTATGGTGGTAAAGGTTGACATTCCATGCATCTCCTAAATTAATTTTTTATTCTTGTCCATTTAGCTTTTTAATTTTTGTAAATGACCTTCTAAATCTTCCCTGCTTCTGCATAGTTTGTTGTTTCTGGCTATTTAGAAAGTAGCCTGATCTATTTTGGACCAAAGATAAATAAACTACCACTTCCCCACACTAAATTTCATCTGCCTATGTTTTAGCCATTTATTTAATCTGTCAGTGTCCCTTTACAACTTTGTTTCCCATCTACACTAAAATTTGTATCACCTAACTTGATATTTCCAGCAAACCTGGAATATATGGTACTCTGTCCTTTCATCTAACATTAACAGGCACCTATCACATTAGGCGCGGCACAGTAGCAAGGTGCTTAGCACTGCTGCCTTGCAGCACCAGGGACCCAGTTCAATTCTGGCCTCGAGTCACTGTGTGGAGTTTGTATGTTCTCCCTGTATCAGCATGGGTTTCATTTGGGCGCTCCGGTTTCCTCCCACAGTCCAAAGATGTGTAGTTAGGTGGATTGGCCATATTAATTTGACCCTAGTATCAGGGGGATTAGCAGGGGAAATATATGGAATTACGGGGATAGGGCCTTGGTGGGGTTGTGGTCGGTGCAGACAAGAATGACCTCCTTTTGTACTGTAGAGATTCTGTGATTCTAGTGACCTCATTTTAAGAAAATCAACTCAATTAGTTACAAGTGATTTAACTGTTACAAGCCTATGCTTACTTTCTTTGTTTTGTTCATATTTATCCAAGTCTCAGTTACTCAGTCCTGATTAATAGCTTTTAGTAATTTTCTCACAGCAGACATTTGACAAATAGGCCAATAATTTATGTATCTACTCCTCCCATTAGTTTAACAATTTATACAATTTTGCATCTTCCATCACAAATGTTATATTTTCTTTACATCATAAAACTAATTCAGTGCTGCCATAAATTCATGATATTTACAATCGTAGTATTTGGACTATACTGAATAAGGATTTTTTTCAACATTTCTGCAAGTAGTATTTTTTGTTACAATTTTTAAATGAATATTTCCTTTTACAGTAAACAGGAATAAATGATGTTATATTTCACCTTGCTGTTGCTAGCCAAGAGTGAATGATTCAAAAATGACTCAGCTAATAGGGAAAATAAGTAATTTTCAAACATTCTTAAAGTAGTTTTATTTTGAAGCCATCAAAATTATAATCTAGTCAGTAGTTTAGGATGACTTTTTTTATGCATAGCTTTTCCTAGTGACAATACACAAAGAAGTACTATGATGTAACTACTACTGAAATTAATGGTCTCAACAGTTTGTTACCAAATATAAAGTGTCATGAAGTTTCGGTATTGTGATTTAAGAAGACCTGTCCATTTAGCAAGGTGCAAATATTATGCCATGATTCCTTGCCATTAAATATTAGCACTAATTAGATATGTCTATCCAGTAGGAATAACCCTCTGTTTTGAATGATGCACATCTTCACGTACCATTTAGATAAATTCAAAATGCAGTGGACAGATTTGCAGTTTAGCCATTGAAATTCTTTGATTTCCTCAGAGCTTCTCTGCTCTTTCCTGAACAATCATGATTTCTCACGAAGCAAAGTAATGCATAACAAAGTGAAATGTTTTATTCTCACGTATTTGTCCATCCAGGACAAAGCAGCCTGCTTGATTGGCACCACATCTATAAACATTCAGTCCCTCCACCACCAAAGTCAGTAGCAGCAGTGTGTACCATCTACACGATGCACTACAGCTGTTCATCAAAGATCCTTAGACAGCACCTCCCAAACCCACAACCATTTCCATTTAGAAGGACAAGGGCAGCAGATAAAAGGGAACATGACTATCTGCAAGTTCCTCTCTAAGCCACTCACCATCCTGACTTGGAAAAATATCGCTGTTCTTTCACAGTCGCTGGGTCAAAATCCTGGAATTCTCTCCCTAACGGCATTGTGGGTCAATCCACAGAACGTGAACTGCAGCGATTCAAGGCAGCAACTCACCACCACCTTCTCAAGGGCAACTGGGATTGGGCGATTAATGCTGGCCAGCCAGCATCGCCCATGTCCCACGAATGAATCAAAAAATAAATATTTCTATAAATGTGTTAGAGCAATTCTCTTGACTGAAAATTGGATAAGCTAAGCGCAAAACTTCTTTCATCATTGCTTTAAAAAAATGTGTACATGCAAGAAATGAGATAACAGATTATCTCCCCATCAATCCTGTTGATCCCTGTGTTAGTAAGGGTCTTTTGAGTCTTGCATCCAAGAAGCCCCATGTTTAGGTAGCAAGGGCTAGCAGATTATTTGGGAGTCTAATTTCTGAGCTGGAACCTTATTTTTGTAACAAATGACATTCAGTGACTGGACAGGAGCATTAGCCACTATGTACTGTCCTGTACAAGATCACCATGCTTGGCGCATAAATTGAATCAAATGTTGGACCCCTCTAGGTTTGCACCGCTTGGATCAATGCCACATATTGCATTTACCATTTCCAACCTTTAAGGGTTCTGTTCCATTCAAACATAATGTTTAATGTCAAAAAAATATTGTTGGTGCCCATTAAGTGTGTTTTTATTCATGTACATTTGTTTTAATATAGGTGGGCCTTCCAGCAAAATCTGGAGTTTCTGGTGGTATTTTGCTAGTAGTGCCAAACGTGATGGGCATTATGTGTTGGTCTCCACCTTTGGATAAGCTTGGTAACAGTGTAAGGGGTATTCACTTCTGCCAGGTAATTGCAATTATGTTTTTATCTTGAGTGATGCAATGGTAACCCTAGCATATTTTCTCTATTGCAAACTGTCACAAATGATATCCTATATGACAACGTACTTGGCCTGTCTGATCCCCTGGATGATTGGCCACACCATCACCCCCCTCCAGCAGGGTGAGACTGCATCATATTGGTTCACCCACAATGGCTTCTCTTTCCATTCCTGCACCATTACCTCTGGTAATCTCTAAAGATCTTGGCCCCATCCCTTTCTCATCTACACTATGCTTCTCGCTGAATTAACCTAAAGCACAGTATTACTTTCCAAGTCCAGTCTGATTATACCCTGCTCTACCTTACTACAATCACTTCTCTCAATCTTCCCCATTGCCTACTTTTCTGGCTTAATATTTTTGTTTCAGCATTTCTCTGGTGAAGATATATAGTGAAGTAACTTGCTTTTTATCTAACTTCTAGAACTAGATAATTTGATGCAAACATATTGGTCAGAACTGACAGCGCACCCACTCCGTGGATTTTCCAAGAGTCTGGGTGGAATCAGTAGAAAATCCCATTGACTGACTTGGAGAGATTAGAAAATCCCAACTATTTTTTAATAACAGCTAAAGTATGTTGCCAAATTATAAGAAAGTGATAGCTCTGAATTTCCTTCTTCTTTAGACTGGCAACAGCAATTATTGAAGAAGGACTCATTTAGGCTAGCTTTCTTGTTTTGGCTGTGCCTTACAGAATTGTATTTTTGATTTGACTGATCATTGTCACATGTATTAGTATATAGTGAAAAGTATTGTTTCTTGTGCGTTAAACAGATGAAGCATACCGTTTTACAGAGATGGAAAGGACAGTATGTTACAGTCATAGCTAGGGTGTAAAGAAAGTTCAGCTTAATAAGATATAATCCATTCAAAAATCTGACGGCAGCAGGGAAGAAGCTGCTCTTGAGTCGGTTGGAATGTATCCTTTTCCCGATGGAAGAAGGTGGAAGAGTGTGTGTCCGGGGTGTGGGGATCCTTTATTACGCTGGCTGCTTTTCTGAGACAGCGGGAAATGTAGACAGTGTCAAGAGATGGAAGGCTGGTTTGTTTGATGGATTGGGCTTCATTCACAACCCTTGTAGTTTTTTGTGGTCTTGGACAGGGCAGCAGCTGTACCAAGCTGTGATATAACCAGAAAATATGCTTTTTATGGTAAAAGTTGCTGAGAGTCGTAGCAGGCATGTCAAATTTCGTGAACTTCCTGAGGAACTAGAGGCGTTGGTGGGCTTTCTTAACAACAGCGTCGGCATGGAGGGGCGAAGACAGGTGGTTGGTGATCTGGACATCTAGAAACTTGAAGCTGTCGGTCATTTCCACTTAATCTCAGTTGATATAGACAGGCATGTTGTCCGCTGCACTTCCTGAAGTCAATTACTATCTCCTTCATTTTGTTGATACTGAGGGAGAGATTACTGTTGGTACTGAAAGAGATAGAGAATCTGGTGAATTGTGTCTCATCGTTGTTTGAGATCTGACCCAGTATGGTGGTGTCATCAGCAAACTTCAAAATCGAGTTGGAGGGGAATTCGGCCACACGGTCATAGGTGTATAAGGAGTATAGTAAGAAGTTGAGGACACAGCCTTGTGGGGCATTGGCATTGAGGATGATTGTGGAGGAGATGTTGTTGTCTATCCTTACTGATTGTGGACTGTGGGTTTGGAAGTCTCGGATCCAGTCGCAGAGGAAGGAACTGAGCCCTAGGCCACAGAGTTTGGAGTAAGTTTTTTGTTGGAATAATGGTGTTGAAGACTGAGCTACACTTAACAAAGACACCTATGTCACTCCTATTTATTATCTAAGTGTTCCAGGGTTATGTGTAGGGCCAGAGAGAATGTCTTGTTGCGGCAATAGACGAACTATGGTGGATCTGGGAAATCTGGAAGACTGGAATTGATTCGTGCGATGACTAACCTTTCAAAGCATTTCATAATGATGGATGTCAGAGCCACTGGACAATAGTCATTAAGGCACACTGCCTGGCTTTCTTTGGTACTGGGATGATGGTTGTCTTCTCGAAGCAAATAGGAACCTCAAATTGATGTAAGAGAGATTAAAGATGTCTGTGAATAGCCCTGCCACGAGTCCTTATCCAGGCCAGTTGCCAGTAATAGCCAGCACAGGGCTTGCACATATGCTTATCATTTAAGTCAGGAAAAGAGGTGGGCTCATGTATGCTCCAATTCATTAGTGTCAGCTGTGGCTCAGCTGGTAGCACTCATCTGAATGTCAAGGTTCTAGGCTCATGTTCCAGTACAGGACATCAGTGCAACAATTAAGGCTGACACTGCAGTGCAGAATTGAGGGGATTCTGTGTTTTCAGAGGTGCCATTTTTGGAGGAATTAATAAACTGAGGCCCCATCTGCCCCTGCAAATCCCATGGCACTATTTCAGAGGAGCAGCTATTACCCCAGATGTCTTGGCCAATATTTATCCCTCAATTAACATTATAAAAGCAGATGTAGTATTATACTACTCTTCTAGCAACTCCTGCCAGAAGATCTGCTGTGCTTCTCTGTCTTGTGCCATCTTCACTCACTCGCCCATGTGGCTTGTCTGTGACATTCATTGCCAACCTAGGTCAACCCCTCTTTTTGTTGCCCTCTAGAAGAGATCTCTGTAACACTTTTCACTTGAAGAGGGACAGTCAGATACTTTTCTAGCCTGATACATGGTCGCAGTAGACACTCGAGATAAATTTCACATATTTACTATCAATGTCACATTTCAACAATGTCTATTAACTTCTGATCATAAACATAATTGGATACTTTTTCATAGTCTATGAAGCATTTGTAAATGTTCTGGTTTACTTCGAAATATGAATTGAAGTTTGTTCTTAATTTAAGTATTCCCCTGTGTCAACACCAGATCTAAATCCTGCCTTTGTTTCACTCATTTTTGCTTCAAATGTGTTATTTCTTGCTATTATTTTCAAGATCACTTCAATGACATGACTCATCAAGCTTATTGTTCTAAAATGTTGCACTCGACTGCTTTAGGTTTCTAAGGTAGCCTAGCAAATAATGAATGCTCAACTCACCTGGGATGTATCCTTGAAATAAATGTGATCACACGTTTCTGTTATCACTGCCAATTCTATTTCTTCAAAGTCTTTTAGATGTTCCATAGCTTTCCGTGTACTCATCCATTTCAGAGCCTCTGATACCATAACTTTCCATCCATCGTTTGGCTCTATTTCTTGAGGGCTTTGATTCGAAGCATTGTACAGTTCAGTTATATTTTGCTACTGCATCCTTTCAAACAATACTAACTTTGTCTTTTATGCACCCACTGTTGCTATCCTTTTCTTTCTATCTGTCAAAGATTTGTGCAACTCTCATTTTGTGATCCCAATTCCTCTTTAGTCAGTTTAATGTATTCTTTGATTTCTTTTTGATTCCATTACACTGGGGTGTGTTTTTTTTTCTTTTTATCACTGCTAGTGTCTCATCTGTCATTTAACTTGTCATCATTTGTCTTGTCGTCTTTTGTTTCCCACTTTGGTACCCTTTCCTTTGCAGCATGTTATATACTCTTAACTTTCTATTTGCTTTCTATTTCTTCTGATTCCTCAGTCCTGAGACAGTTTTTTTACCTTTTGAATGAATTTCTCTCAAGTTCTTGTCTTTCAACATATTGAAATCTAAGTGGTTGCACATCTTTTTTGTTTTTTATTAATTTCAGCTTCAATTTAATATTTGCCACAAGAGGACAATGATCTGAATTTATTCTCGGTGCCAGGAAATGCACGAATGTTTGTAATGCTGTTTGTGAAACACAGTTTCGCCATCACAATCTATTTGATTTGTATACAGATGCTCAGAGAAGTGTACTGTCATCTTTTTGGTTGCTTAAAGAAGGTGTTAGCACCGTCAGATCAGTTTCTTCACAAAATTGCATCCGTCTCTTTTGTTTCTTAACCTAAGACTGTGTTGACCAACATATTTCTCATGGTCCTTTACCGAGTTAACAATTACCACATCAGTTGACTTGGCTTAATCACAACACTTGCAGAATGTCACCATAAAAATGCCTCTCTTTTCTCCTTGTTGTGATTTTGCACTTGCGTGGCAACCAGAACAAAAGGTTTTCCTTCGATCTTGGTCTCAGCATAGATTCCTCATTCCTGAGACATTCTTTTTTTTTTACTTTAAGTGAATTATTTTCTGACGTTGTTGTTCGACAAGCAGATCAAAAGGATTCTTTTCAATTTTAGTCAAGATTACATTCCTAGATTGGCCTTGAACTGATCTCTTGTATCATATATTTACTGGGGTTCCTCCTACTTGCAATTTTTCTTGTTCTGAGACTTTGTCTCATAATTGAGGAATCAGAACATTTGTGCTTGGTTTTGACAGTGCATTTGTTGCCTCCCAAACCTGTGTCCATCTTCCCTGGAACTCCAGGTTTGAATGCCTCTGATCAGGTTGACACCCCTGCCATAGAGCTAAAATGACTCCTACCAAAGTCACGAGTGACATCCCATATGACTGCAACAAAGGTAAACTCTCGCTCCTCATCCTTCTTAGCTTCTGCAGACATTGACATGGTTCATCACACCATCCGCCTCCAGTTCATCTCAACAATTGTCCAGCTAGGTTCCACTTTCAGTTAGTTAATCATAGCCAGACAATCCCCCTCAAATGGCTTCCTACTCATGCATTGTTGTCTTTGATGTGCCCAAAAGATCTATCCATTGCCTCCTCATGTTGTTTAAATTTTTCTGCCCCTTGTCGACACCATCTGAAAACATTATCTGTTTTCATGCGACCTGATGACACACCATGACTTCCCAACCTCTTGATTCCTTGTTAATATCCAGATCAGAAACCTCAAGGTTTTTTTTTGATGTTAGACTAGACCCCAACTTAATTTTATTTTTGGTATTAGTATGAGGATAAGGTGTTTCATTCCAAGTTTGGTTCTATTGGTATGCTAGGAAGCTTTTATCAAAACGAACTTCATTTAACAAACCGTTTAACTATAATGACTGAATTGACTTAATTTTTATGAATTGAAATACTTAAAACATGACCAGGTACCATTCTTAACTGCTAATCTCTTTTGCTTGGTTCCAATATAAGCAATTTTCCTCATAGACTTAAACTATTCTTCAAAATCTGTTAGCAAACAGCACAGCTTACATGCTTGTATGTAAGCTTACATGTCAGTCCTCAAGCCTTGAGAACACATCTGGAGAGGGAGACATATTTTTCCTAGCGTGTCCCTAACAGCAGACTCTAGGGAGAGAGGGACGCTTCTTGCTTCTTTCAAAACCAAGCAGAAACTAACCTTTCTTTCCTGGAACTTAACTCTTCCCTATTAGTACATGACTCTGTTGCTTGTCAATCAACCTAATCAAAACTCTATACTGAAACCTCAAAGGAAAAATGCATTAACTAAATTAAAACAAATACCCCGTTAGCTAAGATCAGTTAATAGCCTGCAGTTCTCAGTATGTGAGCTGCCTGGTACATACAAATCAGCACTGTATAAACAGAGCTGAATTCTAAGCATACCCTTTTACAAGAACATTTCTTAAAGACACAATGTCATCACACTCTTTTGCTTTCAGAATGCTTGGTTGGTGCCCACTCTGGATTAGCAGAAATTTCCTCCAAGTAAATATTGGGAAGACTGAAACAATTGTCTTTGGTCTCTGTAACAAATGATGTTCCCTCTCTACCAATGCCATTGTCTCCTTGCTACCTCTGGATTTAAATCAGACTGTTTGCAACCTTTGTGTAATACTTGGCATCCAAGATGAGCTTCTGACATTGTCATCCCTAAAGCGACCTATTTTTGCCCCTGTAATATCAGCTGATTCTGCCCTGCTTTGACCGTCTTCTGAGACCTTGCCTGTGCAGCTTTTATCTCTGGACTTGACAATTTCAGAACAGTTCCTCCCAGCCCCTTTAGTTCTGCCCTTCAAAAGAGATTGTCCAAAACTCTGCCTGAAGCTATACTGCACCACCATCATTCCTGTGCTGAGTGATTAAACAGCACCTTGATTTTTAAAATTCTGACTCTTGCTCTCAAATTCCTCTATGGCTTCGCTTCTCCTTATCGTGGTTATCTCCTCGAATCCCACAACCCTGAGATAACTGCACTGCTCCATTTCTGACTTCTTCGTCATCCCTGATTTTAATTGGTTTGCCTTTGGCAGCAATACTTTCAACTGTCTGGATTTGCTTCCCTCTTTATTTCCGGTTGTAAGGTATGCCTTAAAACTTACCTCTTTGACTTTAGTTTTGGCCATCTGTCCTGTTGTGACCTCCATAGGCTTACTATCACATTCTGTTTTGTAATGCTGCTATGAAAATCCTTGGATGTTTTATTATATCAAAAATATTATACAAGTTTGGGTTGTTACAGTTTTACAACAGGAACAATGACAAATTGTCATTACAAAATCATTTCCTCTTGAAAGTGGGCCAGATTTTTCAGTTACCAATTTAACTTGGACTTGATACTTGGCCCAACATGTTACCTAGCTGTTACTTCCTCCTCCCACCCACCTAACTGCTGCCCTAGAATAGTTTTTAAATTGAGAGAATATGGGCCAGATTTTTCAGTTACCAATTTAACTTGGACTTGATACTTGGCCCAACATGCTAACCTAGCTGTTACTTCCTATTCCCATCTACCTAACTGGTGCCCCAGAATAGTAATTATTTAAATTGAGAGGGTACAGAGAGATCTGTGTATCCATGTACATGAATCTCAAAAAGATGTGATGTAAATATAACAAGGGAGATGGCGTAGAAAAGTAGAGAAACATTTCTATAACTGAACAGGACATTCATAAATATTCCTATTAATGATTTGGATGATGGAACAAAATGTAACATCTCAAAGTTTGCAGGTGATACCAAGTTGGGTGGGAGGGTGAGTTTTGATGAGGTTGCAGAGATCCTTCAGTATGATTTGGACAGGTTGGGTGAGTGGGCAAATCAGTGGCAGATGCAGTATAATTTGGATAAATGTGACGTTATTCACTTTGGAAGTGAAAACAGAAAGGCAGATTACCACCTGAATGGATGTAAATTGAGAGAGGGGACTGTGTACTGGGACCTGGGTGTTCTTGTGCACCAGTTGTTGAAGGTGAGCGTGCAGGCGGTAAAGAAGGCAAATGGGATGTTACCTTCATTGTGAGAGGTTTTGAGTACAGGAGTTAGGGATGTGTTGTTGCAATGAGATAGAATATTGCATGGTGGAGCAGGTCCTTAGGGCCAAATGGCCACACCTAGAATATTGTGTGCAGTTTTGGTCTCCTTTTCTGAGGAAGGATGTTCTTGCTTTTGAGGGAGTGCAGTGAAGGTTTACTAGGTTGATTCCAGGGACGGTGGAACTGATGTGTGAGGAGAGATTGAGCAGGTTAGGATTGTTTTCGCTGGAGTTCAGACAAATGAGGGGGGGATCTCATAGAGACTTAAATTCTAACAGGACTAGACAGGATAGATGCAGGGAGGATATTCCTGATGGTGAATGTGTCCAGAACCAGGGGTCACAGTCTGAGAATTTGGGATAGACCATTTAGGATGGAGATGAGGAGACATTTCTTCATCCACAGGAAGTAATCGATGGCAAAACATTGAATGTATTCAAGATGCGGCTAGACATAGCACTTGGGGTGAATGGGATCAAAGCTTATCCGAAGAAAGCAGGTTTAGGCTATTGAGTCGGATGATCAGCCATGATTGTGATGAACGGCAGAGTAGGCTGAAAGGGCCAAATGGCCTCTTCCTGTTCCTATCTTCTGTGTTTCTATGATAAGACCTGCATTCAGTCACCTTATTTAAGGAGAGATATACTTGCAATGGAAGTGATTCAGAGAAAATTGACTGGGGTTGTCCTGGAACAAAGGGATTGTCTTGTGAGGAAAAACTGAACAGGTTTGAAAGTTAGAAGTCATTGTTTCCCTCACTGAAAGTTGGGAGAATGAGATATGATCGTATTGAAATGTACAGGATTCTAAAGAGCTTTGAGAGGGTAAATGCAGAGAGGGTATTTCCTCTTGTGGTGATCTAGAACTGCTGGCTAGATTTTCAAAATATGGTGTGTCTAGAGATGAGAAAAACTTTCAGGGTTGTTAATTTGTTAACCTTTGGAATTATCTACCCCCAGAGAGCATTGGAGGCTGGGTCATTGAATACATTGAAGGCTGTGTTAAACAGATTTTTGATCGATGTGAGTTCGGGGTTATGGGGAACAGGCAGAAAAGTGTAATTGAGGCCGCAAATAACCATGATCTTATTGCATGGCGAAGCAGGTTCGAGGGGCCAAATAACCTACAACTGTTCTTAGTGTATGTTCATTTGCATCCATTCCTTGTAAATCTGAAAGTGTTGGGCAGCAGGAAGCAGTATCTGAAGGTACTGTTCTTCTACAAACTCAAGTTTTGTGCAGAATTAAAAATTGATTTTAATTTCTGCATGTTAATTACAGTTTCCAGTTTTTGTATTTTGTGTTGCTTTATTTAAATACAAATGATGTTCAAAATTTACAACAGTTCCTGTTGTAAACTGCCAAAGCTTGGGTGCCCTTTGAATGTTTATCTTGAAAACGCTACCAAAGGACAATTTGCATTCTGAATTCTGATTTAATTGATTTAAAATTATTTATAATATTTTGGCTTATTAATTGATGCTTTTCCGAAATTTATTTTTAGGATCTTGTTTCGCTCTTTAACTTTCATAATTATGACAACCTGAGGCACTTTGCAAAGAAACATGATCCTCGTAGGGAGGGTGGTGAAGTACGGGTAAGTTTAACTTCTTAAAACAAGATTTTAAAACTTACAAGCATTCTCGGGAGAAATGTAATTAATTGTTAACTATCAGAATATGCGATGATCTGTTAGATGTATAAAATCCAAGGAGGACCAAATCTATTGCAATTATATTGTAATAAAATAGCAATTGCCTTGGGATTTTCTCTGAAAACAGGAAAGAGCAGGTTTAATTAAAATAATCTGACAAATGCTGAGTTTCACACGTGGTGATATTTTGGACAGTAGAATCAAGTTATGATTTGTAGTTGCCTTTTCAAGTCATGAAATTTACTCAGTAACATCATTGCATCTATTAGCAGTTAAGAGTTTATTTATTGCCTGTTCTGCTGGAAAGAAAACATACAGTGAACAAGGTCATGCACCATTTGTGTAGTTTAAACAAGGATTAATTCATTGCTTTTAGATGTGTTCCATCTCTTTCAGCAACTGGGTCTATACTAGTTGTCATCCTTACTTTGAAGTTTAGCCTTGTGATAATTTGTGCACATACAAATTAAACAATTTTAATTAGGCTAAAGAAACCGAGAGCCAAGATGTATGAAGATGTCAGAACAGAAACGAATAGGAGATATATTTGGAAAGAAATTCACCGAACTATGGAGAAAGAGCAAGGTTGTGACACGAGCTCTGACAAAGAGTTGACCGACATTCAGGATCGAAAAAATTCTCTTTTAATTGTTCAACAAATGTGGGTGTCGCTGGCTAAGCCAACATTTATTTCCCATCCCTAATTGCCCTCTAAGCTGCCTTGAACCACTGCAGTGCATGTGGTATAGGTACGCCCGCAGTGCTGTTGGGGAATTTCAGGATTTTAACCCCGGTGACAGTGAAGGAACGACGATATGTTCCCAAGTCGCGTGTTGAGTGGCTTGGAGGGGAACTTCTAGGTCATGGTGTTCCCATGTGTCTGCTGCTCTGGGTGGTAGCAGTTGTGGGTTTAGAAGGTGCTGTCTAAGGAGCCTTGGTGATTTCCTGCAGTGCATCTTGTAGATGGTACACACTGTTGCTATTGTATGGCAGTGGCTGAGGGAGTGAATGTGTGTGGGAGAGGTGCCAATCAAACAGGCTGCTTTTCAGAGGTAGTGTCAAGCTTCTTGAGTGGTGTTGGAGCTTCATTGATCCAGTTAAGTGGACAGTAGTCCATCATACTCCTGACTTATGCCTTGTAGATAGATGGTGGACAGACCTGGAGCATTCAGAAGGTAATTTACTCTCCTCAATTCCTAGCCTCTGATTTTTTGTTTTGTAGACACAGTACTTATATGACTAGTGCAGTTCAGTTTTTGGTCAGTGGTAACCCATTGATAGTGGAGGATTCAACAATGGTAATGCCATTGAATGACAAGGGCAATGGCTAGATTCTTTCTTGTTGGAGATGGTCATGCTTTGCACTTGTTGGTGCAAATGTTACTTGTCAGCCCAAGTCTGGATTTATTAAGGTCTTGGTGCATTTAGACTTGCACTGCTTCAGCATCTCAGGAGTTGGAAATGGTGCTGAATATTGTGCAATGATCAGTGAACATCCCTACTTTTGACGTTATAATGGAGGGAAGGTTATTGCTGGAATAACTGAAGATGTTTGGGCCTAGGACACTACTCTAAGTAACTGCTGCAGTGATGTCATGGGCCTGAGATAATTGACCTTCAACAACCCAACAATCTTTCTTCGCGTTAGGTATAAAAAAGGATAGTAAGAGTTTTTATAAATATATAAAGAGGAGGAGGCTGGCTAGAGTGAATATTGGACCCTTAGAGGGTGAGGGGGGGGATTTAGTGGTGGGGGATGAGGAAATGGCTGAGGCCTTAAATAAGTTTTTTGCCTCGGTCTTCACGAAGGAGGATGCGAATAGTTTGTCAGGTATTAAAGATAGAAGGATGGTAGGAGTTGAGGGCCTGAATGTGATTACTGTCACTAGAGAGGTAGTGCTTGATCGACTAGCAGGACTGATGGTGGACAAGTCCCCAGGACCAGATGGAATGCATCCCAGGGTTCTGAAGGAAATGGCAGAGGTGGTAGTAGATGCCTTAGTGATTATTTTTCAAACCTCACTGGATTCCGGGGAAGTGCCGGAAGATTGGAAAACAGCTAATGTTAACGCCGCTGTTTAAAAAGGGTAGCAGGCAAAAGGCAGTTAATTATAGGCCGGTTAGTTTGACGTCTGTTGTGGGAAAAATGCTTGAATTCGTCATCAAAGAAGAAATAGCGAGGCACCTTGAGAAGAATTGTTTGATAGAGCAGATGCAGCACGGATTCGTTAAGGGGAAGTCATGTCTGACGGATTTATTGGAATTCTATGAGGATGTGACTAGTGCAGTAGACAGAGG
Source organism: Carcharhinus amblyrhynchos (assembly GCF_965287045.1). NCBI lineage: Eukaryota > Metazoa > Chordata > Chondrichthyes > Carcharhiniformes > Carcharhinidae > Carcharhinus > Carcharhinus amblyrhynchos. The sequence goes on along the minus strand of NC_137334.1, from coordinate 32,020,995 downwards.
GGAACCGGTGGATGTGGTGTTTCTCAATTTTCAGAAGGCTTTTGATAAGGTGCCGCACAAAAGGTTGCTTCAGAAGGTTAGGGGGCATGGAGTTGGGGGTAAGGTGTTAGCGTGGATAGAGGATTGGTTGTCTAATAGGAGGCAGAGAGTTGGTATCAATGGGTGCTATTCTGATTGGCGGTTGGTGACTAGTGGAGTGCTGCAGGGATCGGTGCTGGGGCCTCAACTACTTACCATTTATATAGATGATCTGGAGGAGGGGGCTGAGTGTAGGGTGTCGAAATTTGCTAATGACACAAAGTGGAAAAGCAAATTGTGTGGAGGGTGTGGAAAGTCTGCAGAGGGATCTAGATAGGCTGAGCGAGTGGGCGAGGACCTGGCAGATGGAGTACAATGTTAGCAAGTGTGAGGTTATCCACTTTGGCAGGAATAATAGTAGGAGGGATTACTATTTAAAGGGCGAAAAGCTGCAGCATGCTACGGTGCAAAGGGACCTGGGGGTCCTTGTGCATGAGTCGCAAAAACCCAGTCTTCAGGTGCAGCAGGTGATCAGGAAGGCAAATGGGATGCTGGCCTTTATAGCGAGGGGGATAGAATATAAAAGCAGGGACATCTTGCTGCAACTGTACAGGGCACTGGTGAGGCCGCAGCTGGAGTACTATGTGCAGTTTTGGTCGCCGCACTTGCGCAAGGATATTTTGGCCTTGGAGGGAGTGCAGAGGAGGTTCACTAGGCTAATTTGAGTTTGTTTACTTGGTTCAACCCGAAAGACTGATACCGGAGAGGAGGGGGTTGAACTGTGAAGAGAGGCTGAATAGATTGGGTTTGTACTCGTTGGAGTTTAGAAGGATGGGGGGGATCTTATAGAGACGTATAAGATAATGAAGGGGATGGATAGGGTAGAGGTAGAGAGATGCTTCCTGCTCAGAAAGGACAGCAGGACTTGAGGGCACAGCCTCAAGATAAGGAGGAGGGGGGTGCAGTTTAGAACAGAGTTGAGGAGGAACTTTTTCACTCAAAGAGTGGTGAATCTCTGGAATTCTCTGCCTGTTGAAGTGGTGGAGGCTACCTCGCTAAATATATTTAAGACATGGGTAGATAGGTTTTTGGTAGGCAAGGGAACTAAGGGTTATGGGGAGAAAGCGGGAAAGCAGAATTGATCCACTTCAGATCAGCCATGATCTTATTGAATGGCGGGGCAGGCTCGAAGGGCTAGATGGCCTACTCCTGCTCCTATTTATGTTCTTATGACTCTAACCAGCAGAGAATTTTAATCTGATTTCCATTGACTCCAGTTTTGCTTGGGCTTCTTGATGCCACACTTGGTCAAATGTTGCCTTGATGTCTTCCCTCTTTTTTTTCGACCAAGACTGCAATGACATCAGGAACTGAATGACCCTGGTAGAACCCAGTGAGCAGGTTATCATTATGTAAGTGTCACTTGAGAGCACTGTAGGTGACCCCTTCCATCACTTCTAAGATCATCAAGAGTTTACTGATGGGGTGGTACTTGGCCAGGATGGATTTGTCCTGCTTTTTTTATACTGGACATTTCTGGCAGCTTTCTAAATTGCTTGGTAGATGCAAGTGTTGTCACAGTACTGGAACAGCTTAGCAATGAGCGTAGGAAGTTCTGGAGCACATGTCTTCCGTATTATTGAAATGCAATATGCCTGTATGATTAACTGCACTTGACCTTATTGTGTAAATGGTTTGCTATGGATTTACATATCTGATCACCTATTGCACCAATATGAAAAGGAATAGTTCTCTTTAAGTTGGTGTTAAACCACGTAATCAAGATTGCTTTGAGATATTCCGCATCAGACAATTTCTTAACATGCTCATTAAGTGTTACTTACTGCAGGCCACTAATGGAAAATGCTCCCTTCCCATCAATTGCATCTTTTGATTAAGGAATGTCCTTTTACTCTCAATAGTCCCCACATAGCTGGTACCTATTCTAATCACTGCAGTATTCACTAATCTGTACAAGAGCAAAATACCATTCCTGTTAGAAATCAAAAAATAAAAACAAAATGCTAGAAATGCATGTGGCCGGCAGCATTTACGGAGAAACAGGGTTAATGTTTCAGTTCAGTGACTTTTCTGAGGGTCAGATTGTGCCGAAAGGTCATCAGCCTGAAATGATAACTTTGTTTCTCCAGGCAGATAATGCTAGATCTTCTGTGTATTCACTAACATAATTCAGTTTTCACTCTTGTGTCTTTCCTTCATGGTGCTTCCTGAGCACTGCCTAGCTACATTCTATTCATTTATTTCAGATGTTTCTGTGCATCTGATCAGAAATGTTGAGACAGCTTTCTACTTATGAATTTGCAGTGTGATTCAAGCCACGCTTGCTAGTCATTGGCCAGTTGCTGTTGTGGATTGGTGATGCAAAGTTTTTGGCATGTAGTTGGATATACACCACACTTACCATTTGTAAGTTGTTTTAACTCTTTTTAATAATTTCCATACTCTGAAATGTGTTGCACTGGAAAAATTATCTGGTCCACTTCACACAATGGCTTTGTTAATTAATCTTCCTTTACCCTTGATATAGTTAAATTAAAACTAAACCACTGTACTACTTGCAGTTTCATGATCTGTTGACTTGCACTTGATTTGTTTTATGTTCTGTGATATGAATCGATGATAAACTACATTCATTGTTACAGTGGATAGGAGTTTTTCTATGCTTCTGTATAGCTTTGTTACAGTCTTCTACAGAGTTTTCTGTTTCTTCCAGTCTGCCAGTTTCATTTTCCATTTTGTGTTGATTCTAAATTGCTCATAAAGAAGTCAGTGGTTTTGTTCTAAAACCCTCTGGTTAGTGTTTGTTCTTATCAGCCTTCCATGGAGCCCTGTACAATTAAATAAGAACAGGTTAGCAAGCAATATCTGAATACAGCAGTAGTACCTAAATAAAGGCTAAAAATAAAACGAAAGGATATGGATTTTCTGAGGATTTGCAAATGCTTTGTGTAGACCATTCATTGGAACTGGAAATAAAAAAGAGGCAGAGGGAAGAGGGAATGCTGACTCTTGACACAAGAGACTTGCATTGTGTGTATGTAATACTGAGCAGAAGGAATGGGAGATGTTATTTTATAATGCTAAGATCAATTAACTGCTGGAGTTTATTTTTGAAAAGTGAAAATTGAAAGGCTTTTGACTATTCAACTTTTTCTCCCTAAGGTTTCATTTACAACACTATATATTGTGCTAGTACGTTTTGCTCTGCATTTAGAAGCCATAAAGAGACAGTGTAAGCATGATCTAATGGTGTCAGGTCACCTCATTTTACTGCAAGACCTACCGTATCTACTGCTTGGCAATGCTACTCAAATAAATTGGCAGCCAGATTCTCTTTCAAAGTAGACAAATCAGTTATATAAACAAAGTGGATCAGAATTAACTTCTTATTCAACAGTCTGTATAATTACTCGTGGCTGTATTTGTCACAATACTTATTGTGTTAAATGTGCTTAGCATTTTTCAGGACAGTTGAGCAAAGATGTTTTTGCAAGTGTTATGGTTTCATAGAATGGCAGGTTTAGCTCAAACATAGTATGAAGTTCTTGATTTGGGAACCTAAGCATGTTATTAGAAGAAAAAAAAATTATTTGGATCGGTCCTGTAGCATTTACATGAGAGGGTGAGGAAATTTATGAAGTTTTAGTGGAATAATTAGTTTATAACAATCAGTCTTAAAATCAAGATCTAATTATTCATGTTGCTTAAAATACCAGCCTTCCTTCGGATCAATGGATTATGAAAATCTACAGAAAGAACTTGCACTTAATGGGACTCTGTGGAAAAAAATATCACCTGACCAAAATGAGGAGGACTCTTCTACTACCATAGTGTATAGAGTGTAAGGTTTTTGGTATAAAAAGCTAAAGCAGTTGGATTTCATTCATGATCTCGCTCATCTGGATGATCTTTAGTTCAGAACTAATTTGAAACATTTGTACACAAGTTTTTAAACTGTTAGCACTTTGGGCTTATTTTTATTTGTTTCTGTTGTTGCTTGTTTAATGTAATACAATAATTGCTTCAGCAACCATGAACATTGTTAATGCATCAATCCCTAGCAGTTTCTTGTGTGAAAGTCCTTCCTTTGATGCTGTAACACACCATTCTCCTGCACCTTTTTTGCTTATTTGCCTAGTGAGTGGGACTGCTCTGGTTAAACCAGTTGAAGCCAGCGAAGCCCCTTGTAATGACTTCCATTGCACCTGTGCAGCATTATCTCTGGCGTCCCACAACAATCCTTTTAAGGCCACCTTCTATTTCTCATTTATCTACTGCCATTTGATGATGTCATCTGAAGGCATGACCATCAAAAGCAGAGCAAATTAAATTTTATTAATTATCATCAGTATACTCCCACTCATCAGCAGTGATGGAAGGTTTTGTCGACAGTACAATCAAGTGACACATTCTCAACAATAACCTGCTCGTTAATGCTCAGGTTGGATTCCACCGGGGTTATTTGACAGCAGAGTCCAGCCTTGGTCCAATTATATGGGGGGTGGAAATTGAACTTGGTGCTATGAATGTGATTGCCTTTGATGGCAAGGTAGTGTTTGACCAAGGTGCAAGGTAACCAAGCAAAATTGAAGTTAGTGTAAATTGAGGAAAGGTCACCCCTGGTTGGAGTCTTAATCAGCAGAAAGGAAGATGTTTGTGGTTGTTGAAGACCAATCATCCCAGCCCCTGGACATCGCTGCAACAGTTCCTCAGGATGGTGTCCTTGGCCCAACCATCTTTAGCTACTGCATCCTAAGGCCAGAAGTGGGGATATGTGTTGATAACTGCAATGTTCAGTACCATTAGAACTACAGACCCTGAAGCAGGCCAAACCTGCTTTTGGAAAGACTTGGACAACATTCAGGCTTGTGCTGATAAGTGCCAAATAACATTCATGCCATACATTTCCAACAAGAAAGAATCTCGCCTTCACCCTATGACGCTTGACAATATTATCATTACTGAATGTCACAGCAACATCCTTTGGGCCAGAAACTGAACTACGCTAGCTATGTAAATACTGTGGCTACAAGAGCATATCTGGAAATTTTGTGGTGAGTAACTCAACACCTGACTCCCCAAATCCTGTCCTCACACATTTGGAATCACATGTGGCACACATTTGGAATCCTCTCCACTTGTCTGGATGAAACATTTGAGAAGCTTGACACCATCCAGGATAAAACATCTTGCTGGATTGACATTCCTACTTTAAAAATAAATTCAGTCCCTTGCCACTAGTGCACAATCTATAAGATGTACTGCAGCAACTCACCCAAGAATTTTTCAAAAGCACAGTCTGACCCCATGACCTCTCCAACATAAAAAGACATGAGAACCTGTATTTTCCCCGCCAAACCACAAGTCATCCTGACTTGAAACTATATTGCTGATCTTTCACTGCTGGGCCAAAATCCAGGAGCTTTTGTGAATAGTGCTGTGGGTGTGCCTACCAGATGGACTGTGGCAATCCTAGAAGATGGGCAACAAATATTGCCCTTACAGGCAAAGTTCACATCTCTGCAATGAATCAAAAAATGGCTGAATTACTTGTCCAAAATCCATCCTTAGATGAGTCTCAGTAGAACATTGGAATAAGCGAAGCCATTGTCTGCAGCCCTCCTTCACAAGCTCTGCTTCCTGGCCACTGATTCCATCTGCCGCACTGACTGTTGCTGTGCACTAAACCATATATTTCAAACTCTGGTGCCCTTTTTGACCCTATACTTAGCTCCTGTATCCTCCACCATTGTAGTGTGAATGCTCTAGCTATAGCTTAGCTGGTGTTGGAATTCTACTTTCATTATCTCCAGAATTGACTATTTCAGTGATCTCTTGACTGATCTCCCAACTCCATCCCTTCATAAACTGGAGCAAATTCAAAACTTTCAGTTGCCATATTCTAGCCTGTACCATCCCGCTTGCTCATCACCCCTGTGTGTTCTGACCTATAATGACTTAGTCCACCAACATCTGGACTTCTAAAATTCTCGTCCTTGTGTTAAAATTTTTGTGTCTCCCTATTTCTGTAATCTCTGCCAACTCTCCCAAGCATTTTCCATTCCTTCAGCACTGCACTTTTGTGCACCCTCTCCCACTCCCTTTGTCCCATCATATATCACCATGCGTTCTGCCACCTAGGCTTTAATTCCAGCAACTTCCCTCCCAATACTGCCTATCCGTCTCACTCATGCTCTTGCAATCTTCTTAAAACCTACTTCTCGACCAAGGATTTGGTTGCTTTTTGTAATATCTTCTGCATTGGTTCACTGTCATTTTCTTGTCTGTGCTGCTTGAGATCTTTGCTGTGTTAAAGATGCTATGTAAATCCAAGGTGTTGATGTTGACCATTGAGCTGTTGGAACAGAAATGATGTGTTGAAAAGGAAATGCAAAAATAACCCAAGGAGCGCATACACAATTATCTTGCCCTCCTGAAGATTTATTTTGCTTTAGAAGTTTTTAAGTGGATTCTTCTTCAGTTGCCCCTCCTTTCCTTGTCTAACGTAATGGTGGATGTTGCCAGTAGCTGGTGCCTTCAAGTAGCTGAAAAGAGGGTATTTCTTAGGTTAGGATTTATGGCTGTTCTAACCTGAGTGTATCAAATGAAAAGACTGAAATAAGATTGAATCCCAGAATAAGCAGCATTCTCTGACCATATATGGGGACTGCGTTCAGGATATTACATTCAGGAGAACGCAAGCTGCATTGCAGATAGGGCATTATGTCATTGTTTAAAGGATTCTTGTTGAATTGGAGCAGTATGGTGGCCCACTGGTTAGCACTGCTGCCTCAAGGCCAGGGACCCGGTTTGATTCCTGGCTTGGATCACTACCTGTGTGGAGTCTGCATGTTCTCCCTATGTCTACATGGGTTTCCTCCAGGTGCTCCAGTTTCCTCCCACAGTCCAAAGGTGTGCAGGATAGGTGGATTGGCCATGCTAAGTTGTTCATTAGTACCTGGGGGACTAGTTAAAGTGGCTGCATGATGTTGTGGAGTTGGGGCCTGGGAGGGATTGTGATCAGTGCTGACTCAATGAGCCGAATGACCTCCTTATGCCCTGTAAGATTCTATAATTTAAGGATAAACCTAAGTTTTAATGCATAACAGTTGGAAAGCTTACATTAGTGGGCCTATTCTGTGTGAGCTATACTAGTGTATGGTGTGGAAAATGTGCCAGATATGATGGAAATGGGATAATACTGAAAATGGACCTGGCTTAACATTGGCTGGAGTTGTATTTACAAGCAATAAATGAAAAGCCAATCCAAGGTGAAAGTAAGAAATGATGGTTGAAATAATGATGCAAACAAATGTATCTTGTTACTTGGTATGCTATTAGACCAATCAAGAAGCATTTGGTGAATGAGGATTTTATACTGATACCTGTCCTGCTGTAACTTGTCTTGCTTTTGAGTTTTAGCTTCCGTAGTTGGCGTATAAATAAGTAAATTAGTTGTATTTTGTTATGCAGACGTTGATGTTTGCTTTAGACATGTATTACACCATGTTGACAACTTTAATCGATTATGTACGTATATATGAGCTCTAGGAGAGCAGCAAATAAATATATTTCCATTTTAGCGGATTTTCTATTTCTGGAAAATTTATAGTTGGTAATTAATATTTCAGTGACCTTTTTTCACATTGCGGCATTGTGTAGAATTAGTCTGGAATTCTATAGCTATTCTCTGCTACCCACTTTACTAATTATAATGCTAAATCTATATATGAATATGATGTGAGCTTTCTTGTTTTTTTTTGTTGAAGATGGGCAGCTTGAATGAGCAACTTTGCTGGTATACTGGCAATGAACTGCTAATGCTTTACGTATGGCTAATCTGGTTTGAAGTGGATAAATCTGAAATATAGATAGCTGTGCTCCATTAAAATGGGAAAACAGGATTGAAGGGTTGAATGACTTGCTCCTGTTTTTATGCTCCTAGTTGTTGTTTCTCTGGCTGGTTTGAGTTATATTGGTAGATTCTTCTAGCCTTAAGTGGAAACGTGTCTACAAAAAATGTGTAAGTAAAGTTGGTATTTGTTCAGTGTAAAGCAATGTAGATTTTGGGTCACTTGTCAGATGGAAAATTCATTAGTACTTTGCATTTTGGTCAGTGCTTGGATTGAAATTGAGGTAGTTTTGACAAAGCAGTATTATGGGCAATGTTCTCACTTTATTGATTAAGCCTAAACTAGCCCTACACAGCCTCCAAGTTCAAAATCCCAAATTGTATTTTTCCAATTTTCTCATGTTAATAAAACCTAGTATAAAAAGTTATGAATGTAATCATTGTTTAGGCATTGAGCTCCATTATGGACAGGGTAGAAAATTAAGAATTACTTGATTTGTTTTATAATGAGAAACTGGATTAGGTAGATTTAATATATTTTCGTTTTGGTTACTATTGTTTCCAGCATTGAAAGCGTTGGTATAAAGAACAATATTTACTATTGACAATATAATCTGATTTTAGTGTACCTATAACTGTGTAACCTTCTTTCACATTTTGACCAAATGCTTATTAAATATACATTAAAGCTGTAAATTGTAAGTAAGTATCTCCGTGAACTTTGGTTTCCAAATGTATGTTGGTTGGTCTAGGAAATCCCATATTAATCCATTCAAAGAAAGAAGAGGGAAGTAGAATACAGCCCATCAAAATCAGAATGCACTTGCACTGTCCAGCAAGTTCTATGTCATTGGAAGGCAGTGTTCCTTCAAGGTATTAGATGAGTTTGATTTAAATAAATAGCAGGTCAATTTTCTTCTCCACAGGATTTGTATAGTACAATAAATAGATGTGTGCATAGGTTGCACCTTTTATGTAATACAAGGCTAAAGTCCCAATTATGCTAAAAGTTTATTATCCATTTCATTCCAGTTTAAACCTTACACAGGTGCCTGAAAAACATTGGGATCATATTATTTTGTATTAATATTGTTAGTGTAAATACTTGCAGTGCAACATTCAGTATTTGTCCTGTTACATGGAAGGCACTTACATCATTCTAGAAGGACACCAGTATTCTAGTATTTTCCAATACATTTGTAACATCAGCAACTTGAGCTGCTGCCATTGTGTTGTGGAGCAGATGAGGTAATATTTACTATCTTCCTAGTTCTGGGTTGGTCAATATAAACAGGCTGCCTTAAGACTTAATTTGTTGATCAAAGGATCATCTGAAACATCCATCGAAAAAAGTAGTTGCAGAATATATGAATGTACCTAGGATGTAATATTTTAAATGCTATAAATCTTTGTACATAGTGTTTGCGTTTTAATGTTTTTGTTTCTTATATAAATTGCACTTCCAGTATCTTGTTTGCATTTTTCTGCTTCATTGCATGTATTTTGTTTCTCAGCAGTGACCAATATTTAGTTTACATTTGTTTCTGTAACTATTTACATTTTTTGTATTTAATAAAACTATTAAATCTCATGTTGTGTTTATTTTGCTATCAAGATGACCAAATTTGTCAATTTTGGGTAAAAAGAGATGTCTGTGGAATTGTTTTTAACATAGTAAAACATCCCCAGGCTCGTATGAGATGAAAATAGATACTGTTTGATGAATGAGTTGGGATGGAATTGATGAATAATATCAGTGATGTGTGGAAGCTTTTGAAAGAGATGGGATGGGTAAGTAGTTGGGGAAGGACAATGTTAGTGTGGAACCATAATAACCCAGGTGTCATCAGAGGTAGAATAAACAAAGTGGAATAATAAAGGATGCCTAAAGTGGATTTGCGTGAGTAGGGGGAAGGAAACTGGAGTAGGACCATTCCCTGACTTTGGAAACCTGAGCCTGTCATTTTTCCTGTTCTTCCCTTTTCTCTCTCCACTTACCCCTCCCCCTAACCACCTTTTTGTCTGCCGGTGACATGATGGGGCAGGATTTGGGTTTTCTAACTCCTGGGGCAGTATTGGAGAAGTGTAAGTGCTGAAGTGGGCTGGTTAGAAGGCAAAAGGCCTGCTTTGGTTCTGTGGGGCATCAGTCCAGATCTCAAGCATTGTCCTTGTGCCCTCGAACCTTCATCCTCCACTAACTCTCTATCTCCTGACCTCCCCACCTGTTCCCATGTCCCCTCTCCTGTTTTCCATGCCTGTCTCCATTGTCACTCACCCAGTATCCACTGTGTAAAATCCTCTAGAACCATGTGATAGCAATGACTATTGAAAGGGACATGAAATAATTGCACCGCTAACAATCTAATGGAGCTGTCACTCAAACATACAATCATTTGTACTGAAAAAAAACTAGACTCAAAAAAAAAATTACAAGCCCTAAAGTGATCATTCATACATAAATATAGGCATCTATTCAATAACTGCATCAAAACCAGATTCTTTTAACTGCTTAAAATTGTCAAATTCAATAGGACACAACCCTTGCTGAAATAAGTGGTTTTAACTTTTGAAATTCATCCAAGTGCTCGATGGGCTCAGCTATCAAAACAATGGAGTCTATTGAAACTGGGAAAGTAGATGGTTTGGTAAGTTATACCAGGTATCCTATCAATCAAAGTGATGCAGGTGGCTCTTTTCTCTAAATCAAAGCTGCAGGCTAATACTTTACAAATGTAAAATCCCGTGGATGTTAAATCACTTCAGGTTATGGCATAATGAAGTTTCCATGCACTGCTTTCTTCAGTTTCAAATGCATATTTGCACTTTTCCCGTAAAGTACTCTAATACATCTGAACACTTAAATAATGTTGATGGTCAGCTTACCTTTTCTAACAAAGCCGTATGATCAATCACTGTGGTAAAACACACACAACAACTTGCAATACAGCATCTGATAAGACGTGAAATTGTCCAAATGTTTAACACTTAGCTGTCAAGGTGCTCCTGTCGCTTCAGCAGGCTCTCTTTCCCCCCCACGGTTCCCAAATGCTCAAACAAGGTGGGTTTTCAGAAACCTTCCAAAACCCACCTACCCTGGGACTCATTAAAAATGATTATCCTTAGACTATTGATGGCAATCCCAGTGTCAGGCTATACGTTCAGAGTCATGATTTGAACCTCTTCAAGCTTTATGGGCCCATTTATTTATATGAGAAATTTTAAATTGGTTGGTGGGTGGGAGGGGAGGAGAAGTTTGGGTCATTCTTGACTCCAGGGTTTGATTCCTAGCTTGGGTCACCGTCTGTGTGGTGTATGCATATTCTCCTCATGTCTGCGTGGGTTTCCTCGAGGTACTCTGGTTTCCTCCTACAGTCCAAATTTGTGTGGGTTAGGTTGATTGACTTGCTAAAATTGCTCCTTAGTGTCCTGAGATGCGCAGGTTAGAGGAATTAGCAGATAAATATGTAGGGATATGGGTGTAGGGCCTGGGTGGGACTGTGGTCGATGCAGACTTGATGGGCCAAATAACTTCTTTCTGCACTGTAGAGTTTCTGTGATTCTATGAGGAGGACATGAAAATTCAGCCTTCGGAGTCAGGATTGCACGTTTGTGCTCTATTAACATATATCAATAAACAAATAACCACAGCTATTAATAGATTTCAACTGGTACAGTTGCCTGGTTGTGTAGCAAGATAATTAAAATGAAAAGGTTGTATTGGCTTAACTAAGGAGGACTACTTCACAGGAAGAGCCTGATTCTCTGTGTATTCCACACCATTTGTTGCAACTAGTTGGAGTTACACTTCAGAATGTTGCCTGTTTTGTTTAAATTGTAGGGTTTGTTAAAAAAAAAATGGAACTTGGTTACCTGAATTGCCAACCTCAGCAGTGCAAAATTCTTTGAGTGAAATTTAATTATGAGGCAGTATTTTTAACCATTCACATCCCAGTTTCTGGCACTGGGATACAGTGCAAACTGGTCATTACTTGAAAATTGCTATCTTGTTCTTTTGAAAGAAAAGGTTGCAATGGTGTGAGGAAGAGAATAATTACTGATATTGTGTGATGCATGTAAAAAGGTAAAGCACGAACTACCATTGTCTTTAGTGCAAAAATCTTGCCCCTTTAGATTTTAAATTTTGATCAAGAAATTCTCTGGGATTATGGTGGGAAAATGCTTAAAACTTGCATTTATATAGCACCTTCATGTTATCAGGTCATCTCAAAGCATTCCTAAATCCACTCATTGTTTAAGCTTAGTTGTGGTCAGGTAGGCAAACTTTGCAGCCAGTTTGCGCACAAGAGTCCCAGGGACTAACAGTGAAATTAATTACTGCACAATCTAGGACACCTAGATCTCCATGTTTTTCATCAAATAGGCAAATGCTTTAAATTAGTTTGAGAGTACTGGCACTCCCTTGATATTGTACAGAAGTATAGGCCTATATGTATACGTCAGGTCTGAAGTGGAATTTGAACTAAGCCTGATCCCAATGAGAACCAGAGACTATCTTGTCCACATCTGAGATTTGCAGCTGGTGTATTCACATGAAGCCAGCTTGCATCATCGACATTTGTAATTATGTACCGACTATATAACACTATTGCAACTGCAGAAGTCATGTTGCTTACAAATATTTACATTCCTAGATGGAAAATTAGATATTTAGGGGGGGTGCAAATTTCAAGTTTTCAGTATTGCCAATGACTAGGGCAATTTTCCAGGGTGGATAATCGCAGAAAAGTTGGTTTGGTATTTATGTACTTTAATGCATACCGGAATTTTCTCTCATCTGAAACTGGTCTATTGCCTGCTAGTGATTGACCCCATATATGTGCCCATGAAAGAGCTAGTACCAGTTTAGATGGAACAATTTTGAACTGATGCATGTGAAATTATACCTTTTGAAAATGAAGTTTCAGGATGAGCTATTATGTACAGAACTGAGTCAACAGATTTTGTCTTATGAAGCTTTCTGAAGGTAAACATTGTTCAATTTTATTTGCATCCTATCTATAGACCTGTACGTCATTCTGATTGTCAGACCCCACTGACATGTTTAGAACCCTCATGTCCCTCTTGCTATCCACTCAGTGTCAAGAGGTATTGCATTTCCTGTGGACACTTGTAGTCTTATTGCCATGCTGAGGTACAGGATTGCAGAAGGCTGCAAGGTATGTTCACGGGAGTGAAATGAACCTCGTCCCAGGACAGCTGGCTCTTGGAGCCCATTGTTGCCTGCAGGTTGGTTTGGAGCATTCTTGTATTACCTGTCACATTCCCTTCTGAGGGGGATTTTAAAGCAAACATTGATGAGCATCACCGCAGTTCATCAAGAAGGCTAAAGAAGATGGAAGCCTGTCTGTGATGCTTCACAGTGTGACATTACAGGTGCTCAGGCACTGACCTGAAACTGGCAAGATGCTGCCATTTTCTGCATTGCTTATGACTAAAACTAAACATCTCACAAGTTCCCTAAAATTGTCCTCTGTGTGCAAGCAGTTTAATTATCATAGAATCACTACAGTGCAGAAGGAAGTCATTTAGCCCATCAAGCCTGTACTAACAACAATCCCACCCAGGCCCTATTCTCATAACCCCACATATTTATCCTGCTAATCCCTTGACACGCGGGTCAATTTAGCATTGCCATTCAATCTAACCTGCATATCTTCAGACTGGGAGGAATAGTCTGTGGGAGGAAACTGGAGCACTTGGAGGAAATGCACGCAGACACAGGGAGAAAGTGCAAACTCCACACAGGCAGTGACCCGAGGCCTGAATTGAACCCGGGCACCTGGCACCGTGAGGCAGCAGTGCTAACCACTGTCACCATGCTGTCCCTTTTGGAGGCCTGTTCTGGTGATCCTCCTTTAGCCAGTTGTGTGCCAGTTTCTAATGCAAAAATACAGGTAATTAAGAGTAAGACTGGCAGTGTATGGTAAATGGCTTAAGTTTTATTTACTAGTGTCACAAATAAGCTCGCATTAACACTGCGAAGAAGTTCCTGTGAAAATCCCCTAGTTGCCACACTCTGGCACCTGTTTGGGTACACTGAGGGAGAAGTTATCTTGGCAATATGCTAACCAATACTCTGCTGGACTGTAGGAGGAAACCAGAGCACCTGAAGGATGTGGGGAGAATATGCAGATTCTGTACAGACACCGACTTAAGCTGGAAATTGAACCCTGATCCCTAGCGCAGTGAGGCAGCAGTGCTAACCAGCATGCCACGTGTCATCACACTTAAGTGGATGAAGAGTATAGTAGTGCATGCTACTTTTAAACAGAAGGCACATGTTGGTCAGACTGCTGGAGTATAGTTCAGCTGTTAAATCTGTAGTGACTTCAAAAGTATTATTGCTCAATGAAACAAGAAGAGTCCACTCTAAGTTATCTAGAGATTAAATAGACTTGGTCTGTACTTGTTGGAGTTTAGAAGGATGAGGGGGGATCTTATAGAGACGTATAAGATAATGAAAGGGATGGATAGGGTAAAGGTAGAGAGATTCTTCCCGCTCAAAGGACAGCAGGACTAGAGGGCACAGCCTCAAGATGGAGGGGGGGGGGGCAGTTTAGAATGGAGTTGAGGAACTTCTTCACTCAAAGGGTGATGAATCTCTGGAATTCTCTGCTCGTTGAAGTGGTGGAGGCTACCTCGCTAAATATATTTAAGTCACGGGTAGATAGGTTTTTGGCAGACAAGGGAATTATGGCTTATGGGGAGAAAGCGGGAAAGTGGAACTGATCCACTTCAGATCAGCCATGATCTTATTGAATGGCGGGGCAGGCTCGAAGGGCTAGATGGCCTACTCCTCCTATTTCTTATGTTCTTATGTTGTTTTCTGTCATGGTGCCCCTAAATGATACAGGACTGCTTTGTGCTGTGAAAATGGTGCCTGTCTTTGGAAGGACAGTAGTTTAATTGCTCTCAAAATTTTCTCAAGAAATCTTAATGTAGGGATGCTAATGATTAGTTTTGTTGGTAAATGATTTTTTTTGCAATACAGGTGAGCAATGTTTGATGGTCAGTGCTGCATGGCTGCCAATGAATGGTGAAATATGCAGTTTTGGCAAGCTGAAGTTGTGGAACAACATCCAGCCTTCATGTTGATATATCTGTTGAAACAAGTGATTGAAATGAATAGGGCATATTGGCCTAAAAGGTGTTACTCACAGTAAAGGGGTATGGTGGAAGAATTAATCTAGTCAGTGCTACTGACCCACAAGAAGCTCCCCAAATCCAAAAGGATTCTCAACTGTCTCTATTTAGCTCCATGGACCTGGGTTCGATTCCTGGCTTGAGTCACTGTCTATGTGGAGTCTGCACATTCTCCCTGTGTCTGTGTGTTTCCTTCCTCAGTCTGCTGGTTTAGGTGCATCGGCCATGCTAAATTCTCCCTCAGTGTACCCGACTGGTGCCGGAGTGCGATGACTAAGGGATTTTCACAGTAACTTCATTGCAGTGTTAATGTAAGCCTATTTGTCACACTAATAATTTTTTTAAAAATCAGTGTTGTGTTTAACTAACAATTCTTTCTAAACAAGGTAATTGCCACAGTGATGAGTGGCATATTAGATTGTAGGAGGTTTGCCATGAGCCAGATATTCAGACAGTAAAGTATAAGCAAAGCAAGAGTCAGAGCGCAGAAGCTAACATGTAGAGATTTGTCCATTCTTTGTCATCCCTGCGGCACTTAACATATCAATTCTGATAAAAATAGAGACCGTTAACTTTTTAAGAAATTTGTCTTTTTGAAATACACTGTCAGGAACAGAACACTTAAACATATTGTCACCACCTTTAAGCATATATATAGTAGTTTTGCTTTGCAGAACAGTTGATCTGTAAAATCCCCTTTTAGCTGTTCATTTGATTCTAGCATTGAGTACATTGGTCTTAATTGCTGATATTTTAAAACCATTAATCTACTTTTCAAAGATGGTGCATCTGTTTTATCAATATTGCAGATACTTTGTATCATCTGGTGAATGTGGTAATCGCCACATGTTCGACAAGCATTGAAATTCTACTGAATAACCACTAGTATTTGGAGTGCTCAAGGAAGAAACGGGGGAAATGTGCACATGTTCCTATTGAGCAAGTGAAACCATTGGCATTGTTCTGTAGTCCTGAGCACGAGGGAGTTGGTATCAATGTTACCACCCCTCAGGTGGCTCAAATTCATTCATCCTGACTTCATCTTCTGATGAACTATGTGCTTAAATGTCTGAAGAGTGTTACTATACGTGTTTCACATCCAGCTTGGTGTCAAACCTTCCTGCTCTCAAGGCACAGATGACTGTTGAACTCATAATTTTGTTCAAGTGCAGTAATTTGAGAGAAATGAATATGTCTGCCTTACATTTTTTTGACACCGAGTTTTTTGACACAAGTTGCTAAGCGTAGTTTTAAGTGGGTTTTCCCTGATACACAAATGTGTTGGTCCAAGAAACTATTGCATGTCACGCTCTTGAGGCCAATGATTTGATGTAGCACTTAACTGGTCTAAAATAGTGCTAAACATTTTAGAGACTTCCTGGTCCTATGTCTCTACTCAGGTTGAAATGCAGTATAATTTGTATGTGTAGACAGTTTTTTATTAAAGGAGGGCATTGAATTGAGGAGGTAACTAGGAAGCTGAAAGAGGATAGTACATGAATTTCAACAAAGCTTTGATTTAAAAAAAAAATCCTTCCATGGGCCTGCTGTTCAGCTCTGCCTGCTGTTGCTGTGCATGGCATCATGTATCTCAATATATTGCTGCTGTTCAACTCTGCCTGCTGGTGCTGGATATGTCATCATATATTTGTGTATTGCTGTTGTTCTGTCCTGCATGGTGAAGTAATCTAGTAATGGAACTCTCATCTTTCAAGTGACTAACCCTTTCTCAGTGTATAGTATGCTAAATGAGGCATTCATTTATACAGTATTCAGGCTGCTGTTGGCCAATCAAGTTTAAATATGTTAGCTAATTTTTTTAATGGAGCTTTCTTGTATCTTAGCTTAGGTCTTTTTCCACATGTATAAATGGAAAAAAGATGCACATGTTGATGCAGGTTTCTGCTTTGTAATAGGGACCTGTCAGTTTGGAGCAAATTGTTTTTCATCCAGGCATTTTTGTTAAACAAACATAAGTGTTAGACACATTGATGCAAACATTTCAAAGTGCCTAAAAAGTAAACTCATTAGCTAACCCTTAATGACAGCTTTGCATTAAGTGAGACAAAACTAGCTAACTGAGCTGCTTATGATAGGGTCATTGTGCCGCAATAGCAGGTGATTCTGTGAGAATAGATGCATTTTATAACTGTTTCTCCAAAACTCATTTGTTTAAAATGCTTAAACACTCAAGTACATCTAATGAATTCTTGTCACTATCCTCTCAGAATTATGCCTGTAAAGCAGCATCCTTAGCTTTAACCACTGATGTAATAAAACCAACAATTTTTCCATTTGAATGTAAGTGATTCTCCTTTTTCTAAAACATTCCAGTCAAATAGGTATTTATGCAATGGCTTTGTATTGTCATTTTAGAGTCTGGTGTCAACTCTAGCAAGGACAACTCATTAGGCCAATAAAATGCAACGGGATTGTATTAATCAAAGATAATTGTGATTTGTATAAATTGAGACAAGCAAGCTTCCCCTAAAAACATTAGCAGTTGTCTTGGGGAATGCAGTGGACTGCTACTGTGAAGGTCAAATATGGACTTGCAGACAGGGCTCTCCACAGAGAGATCCTGATAATTTAAGCAAAAATAAAGGGGTAACAGACACTGAAGAATAAACACTTGAAACAGGTAGGTTAATTGTTTCAATGCTCCACTTAGCTAGGATCAACAAACTCGACCAGCAATGACTGAAACTGAGGGATTTATTTGCCAAGTTTATGAGGAATTTTAGGTGGCACAGAGAAATATCTAAATTGGAAAGTGATGAGAATAGGGGAGAGATTAGGTAAGAATTGTGTTTTAAATGATGAAATTCTTTTGGTCAGTAATTGGACTTTGAACACAATGGAGAAAATTAACATAAGTAATCAGAATTGTAATTTTTTGTCTCAAGTTGATAGCATTTTTGTTCAGTGTGTGGTAAGCTTGTGCATTCTTCCATGGATGTTCTTTTGCCAGATATAATGTTGTTTAGGTGACTTGCCAGTCTTGAGCTAAAGTTATTCCAAAATGTTTTGAGGAGAGTCCAAGAGGCTTCTAAGGAAGGCTAGTTCAAGTTGCCTTCATTTTTGGGATCTCACTGGCAAAAACAGTTGACCTGTTGCCTTGGATGTAGAGTGGCAGCTGTTGACGTGTTTTGAAAGATTCTGTGAATTTTAGTCTGCAGTTTAATTTTGAGAAATTTTAAAGCAAATTCTGCTGCTAACTTCCTCAACCATGTCCCTCATCATCATTTCTGCTGGTGAGCCATTCTAACCCATAGCAGGATCCCTTTTTAATTAAAAATACATCAATTGACAGACCAGTGCACCCTCCATGAGGGGCTGAGGAACCCAAAAATGAGATGCTAATATAGTTGGGGTGACATGGTGGCAGAGTGGTTTGCACTCTTGCCTCTCAGCACTACGGACACGGGTTTGATACACGGCTTGTGTCATTATCTATGTGGACTCTGTATATTCTCCCCATGTCTGCTTGGGTTTCCTATGATCAGCTCCAGTAAAAACTGAAGCAGCAGCAATAACCCTGTTTTATCTCTGTACTGTTCTGACCACCAGCTGAAATATGACCTCTAATCTTTGTGTCTTTTTCCCCAATCACATTTTGTTGTCCTAGCAATTGAAGACCACAGGCTGATTTCTCAGAAGTCTGATGTCACAGCCAGGAATCCCACCCCCCACTCCCACCCTCACACTTCCCCGATCCCTGAGATTTTTGCTTCCTCTTTCCAATTAGGGACTCTCTCAAAAAATAAAAATTTTAAAACCATTTTCAATGCATCAACAGCTTGCAAACCACAAGTTTCACCACAATGTTCAATTCGGATGGAAGTCATGTTTCAGGAGGGTTTTTATTTGTGCACAGGATGTGAGCATTGCTGGGTCAGCCAGCGTTTATTGCCCATTCATAATAACATTTTGAAAAAGTGGTAATTTGCTGCCGTCACGAACCACTGCAGTTCCTGTATTGTAGGAACACTCAGTGCTGTTAAGAAGGAAGTTCCAGGATATTAACCCAGTGGCAGGAGCAACATCAATATTTCTCCAATCAGGGTGGTATGTAATTTGAAGGGGAACATCCAGATGATGGTGTTCCCATGCTTCTGCTTCCAGGTGGTAGATATTGTGGGTTTGGAGGGTGCTGTTAAAGAATCCTTGGTGAGTTCCTGCAGTGCCTCTTGTCAATGGTACACACTGCTGTTACTGTGCATTGGTGGTGGATGAGGTACCAGGCAAGTAGACTGGTTTGTCTTGGATGGTGCTAAACTTTTGTTGTTGGAGCTGCATTCATCCAACAAGGGAGAGTATTCCATCACACTCCTGACTTGTGCCTTGAAGATGGTGGACAGGCTTTGAGGAGTCAGGTGAGTTACTGGGTGTAGAATTCCTAGTTTTTGACCTGCTCTTATAGCCTCAGTATTCATATCACTGGGCCAGTTGAGTTTCTGATCAATAGTAACCCCTAGGGTGTTGATAATATCGGATTCAGTGATAGTAATGTCATGGGGCAGTGGTTAGATTCTCTCTTGTTGGGGAAGGTCATTGCTTAAACCCGTGGTACAAATGTTACTTAAAAAGCCAAGCCTGGATAGTGTCCAGGTCTTGTTACATAGGGACACTGACTGTGTATCTGAGGAGTCTTGAATGATGCTGAACACCGCAATCATCTGTGAGCATCCAATTTCTGACTTTATGATGGCAGGAAGGTCATCGATGAAGCAGCTGAAGATGGTTGGGTCCAAGACACTACCCCGAGGAACTCCTACAGTCATGTCCTGGGACTAAGATGGTTGACCTTCAGCAAACACAACAATCTTCCTTTGTGCTCAGTATGACTCCGACCAGTGGAGAGTTGTGCCTGATCCTCATTGATTCCAGTTTTCCTAGGGCCCCACAGTCAAATGTAGTCACTCTCACTTCACCCTGGAGTTCAGCTCTTTTGTCTGTGTTTCGTCCAAGACTATTATGAAGTCAGAAGCTATGTGGCCCTGGTGAAACCCAAATTGAATGTCAGTGAGCAGTTTATTGCTGAGTAGGTGCTGCTTGATGGTATTGTCAATGATGCTTTCTGACACTTGGCTGATGATTAAGAGTTTACTTATGGGCCAGTAATTGGCTGGATTGCATTCGTCCTACTTTCTGCAGGCCGGACATACCTGGGCAATCTTCCACATTGCTGGGTAGATGCCAGTGTTGTAGCTGTACTGGAACAGTTTGTCTATGGGTGTGGCCACATCTTCAGTATTATTGTTGGAATGTTGTTAGGACCCCTAGTCTTTGAGGTATCCAGTGTCTTCAGCCGTTTCGTGATATTGCATGGTGTGAATCGAATTGGCTGAAGACTGGCATGTATGATGCTGGGAGCTCTGAAAGAGGTCGAGATGCAATGTTCAGTCAGCAGAAGTAGCAATTATGAAGTCTGTGTTGGTGACTATAGAGCAATTCCGTGAGTTTGCTCGTTTTGGAGGCCCTGACCAAATGAGTGACAGTGGGCCACAATTTGTGGCAAAGGAATTTGAGAACTATCTCGATCACCAAGGTCAGCTCCATACCACCTGGGACAAATGGTGAGGTTGAACGTTTTGTCCAGGTCTGAAAACAAGCATTCAAGGTCCCCCAAGTGAAGGGTTTCCTGGGAAGGCGAGCAAATTGATTCTTAAGCACATGTCACAACACACCTCATGTAACGACCCAAGTTTCCCCAGCAGTATTGATGTTTAGCCGCAGGTTGAGGACCACTTTTGAACAGATGCGGCCAGAGCAGACACAAGAAACGATAACAAAGAACCGAGAAGGATGGATGACCTGGAAAAGGCAAGGAAGTTCAGGAAAGGAGAAACGATGTTGGCGAGGAATTACATGGTGGGGAGAAATGGGTTCCTCCAACAGTTGTGACCAGGGAGTTCTGACCAGAGAGGAAACGTCGGCAGAAGCTGCTGATGACAGTAACCAGGCGAGACAGTAAGCTCAAAGTTTCTGGAAATGCAGGGAAGAATGCTCAGAGCTCAGCAGCAAGACAATCGTTCAGGAATTGTCATCCTTCAGATAGACAGATTTTGTCAATGTAGACTTTTAAATGGATGTTGATATTGCAATTCATCATGTCTTAGCAGTGTGTCATACATTCATTTGACAGACTGATTAGCTTCTTTAAAGCTTGGGTTTGTTTTCACAGCCCAGTGCATAGCCAAAAACGTAAAACGATAGCTCATCCAGAGCTCTGAGGTTAATCATTAGAAATGAGAAAATGGGACAGTGTGTTAGAGCAGAAGTGAAAGGATGCTACTGTCTCCTCCAGGTGTAGAAGGCAAACAGATTAAGGTAGGGAAGGGAAAAAAAATCAGTCATGAATTCAGGACAGGGAATATACTGCAGTGTATAGACTAACATTTTTTAAATGATGCTCATAAGTTTAAGTTGTTAGTGTTAAATGAACCCAATTTGACCTAACAATCTAAACCAATAAAATCTTTGAAAACACTGCTACCATATTCTGATTCTTCAGTGGATCAGCTTCTTCACACAATTTACTTTTTTTTTGTTGCAAGTTTTAGGTTTCTTTAGCCAGGTCTGAAGAGTGGAGATGTCAGAACTATAAAATATTCTGCTATGAAAATACCCAGTTAAGGAAAATAAGAGCCCTTTGAGTTGAAGGGCGTCTTGTATTCTGTTTGATTGGTCTGATAAACTAATTCTTAATTAATTGTTCCAACTGTTTTTTAACCAACTTGTTAACCAATGGTTAGCATATTGATGTACAAAATGTACAGATGGGGCATATGACAGAAAATCAATTCAGAGCAATTAAAAAATGCTTTAATGTGAGGAAGGATGCACTTGCATTGGAGATGATGCAGCAAATGTTCACTTCCTTGGGATAGGAAGTTTAGCCTATGATAAGAGGCTGAACAAAGTGGGCCAGTACACTCTGGAGTTTAAACAATGAACAGGTGTCTCAATCAAATAGAGGTGATTCTGAAGGGGCTTTACAGGGTAGACACTCAATGTCTGTTTCCACTGGGAATCTAGAAGTAGGGGACATTGTCTTAGGACTGGGCATTGATCACTTAGGACTGAGATGAGGAGAAATGTTTTCATTTTGGTTTATCAGTGATTACATTTAAAATAGAAAAATTGTTGATGTCTCAGAATCAAGGGATATGGAGAGTTGCAGGAAGTGGAGTTGAGACATGATTAGGATTGATATTGAGTGATGGAGCTGGCTTGAGGGGCTCTTTCGTCTACTCCTCTTGTGTTTTTAATGTAGCAGCTAATGTCAGTACAAAGCTCCAATTGCAAATCGGTGGTGTTAATTTTGCTAGTGTCATTTTCAGTTAAACCCAAAGGTACAACTGTTGCTGTCAGAACATCTATAATCTATCAATGTTATAATGTAACCAATGCTAACATGCTCTGAGGGTCAGCTGAGCCAGTAACCAGTGGCAAAATTATGTGACGGTCAGATGACCCAGTACATATAAAAAGCAGATGGGAATTGTGGGGAGCTGGTATGGCTCAGTGTGGTCTCAAGTGTTGGTGTAATGAAGTTTCTTTATTAAACATTCCTTCTTTGGTTTACTTTCTGAAGTTAGTTATTTTATTGCTTGCAACTGAAGTATGCCTGTTGCCGAAGGAACAGTCAATGCTGTTGTGACTGTTTTCCATATCTAGCTATTCCATTAATCCATTGATCTGACACATTAGGTCAAGCTTCTCAGCGTGCTTTTAGTTTCCATCATTGAGCTATATATATATATTATATAAATAAATGCTGATTACACTGAGTTTATTGGAGTTGTCCATTTATTTTAGTTTCTTATGGTTATTAGGTTCATTATAATACAATGGTATTAGATAAAAAAAGGCTGATTAGTCATTCAATTTGGGGAATATGGGTGGGGGAAATCCACATCAAGTCAAAGTGAGAGGAAAAAGACCAGCATGATGGGCAGGATGCAGACAATTACAGATGAGATCTTTGTATATAAATGCATTAGGAATTTGGGCAAATTTGAGTATGTTACAGAGGGGTGGTTATAATTTGAACATAACTGGGTGCTAAATATTATGTCCTGTAGGATCTATGGAAAGGAACGAGGCAGTTGAGAAAGAAGAGGATGTGGTGATATTGGCAAAAGGCACAATTACCACAATAGAAAGAAGTGATTTTTGCAAGATTGAGCAATGTGAATTGTATGGGTAGAATTAAGGAACAGTAAAGGATACAAGACTCCAGTAGGAATTGTCGTTGGAACTTCTGATAGAAATGATGTAATGAGGATATCAAATACAGAGATTCAATAAACAGTGTAATCATGGGAAATTTAATTTTCAGGGAAACTGGGAGAAGCTGAAGTAATAAAGCCAATAAACATCTGTAGCATGTTTTAAAACCAGCAAAGGATTGGTTGCATTGGATTTGGTGTTGACTAACAATCCATAACTAGTTAATCTAACAGCAAGGGGGCATCTTGCAAATAGTAATCTTAATATGGTTGAAATTCAAAGAGAGATTCACAAATCAAAGTTTTTAAAGTTTATTTATTAGCGTCACAACTTGCTTGCATTAACATTGCACGGTAGCACAGTGGTTAGCACTGTTGCTTCACAGCTCCAGGGATCTGGGTTCGATTCCCGGCTTGGTTTTTATGTAAGTTCTGTGTAAACTGCTATGATGTTGCTGTGCAAATCCCCTTGCTGCTGCACTCCAACGCTTGTTTGGGTACATGGAGGGAAAATTTAACAGGGTCAATGCACTTAATCAGCGCATCTTTCAGAAAGACATGCAGAGGTATTTTGAGAGACAGGATCTACAGACATTTAGAAATGCAAGGACTGATTAGGGACAGTCAGCATGGCTTTGTGAGTGGAGAATCATGTCTCACAAATTTAATTGAGTTTTTTGAAGGGATACCCAGTAAGGTAGATGAGGGCAGTGCAGTTGATGTTGACTACATGGACTTTACCAAGGCCTTTGACAAGGTACCGCATGGTAAGTTGTTGCATAAGTTAAAACTCATGGAATCAAGGGTGAGGTATCTAAATGGATACAAAATTGGCTTCTTGACAGAAGCCAGAGGGTGGTTGCAGAGAATTGTTTCTCGAACTGGAGGCCTATGACCAGCAGTGTGCCTCAGGGATCAGTGCTGGGCTCACTCACTGTCATTTATATTAATGACTTGGATGAGAGTATAGGGGGCATGGTTAATAAGTTTGCAGATGACATCAAAATTGATGGCATAGTGGACAGTGAAGGAAGTTACCTCCAATTGCAACAGGGTCTTGATCAATCGGGCCAGTGAGCTGACG
The DNA here is from genome assembly GCF_965287045.1 of Carcharhinus amblyrhynchos. NCBI lineage: Eukaryota > Metazoa > Chordata > Chondrichthyes > Carcharhiniformes > Carcharhinidae > Carcharhinus > Carcharhinus amblyrhynchos. The sequence continues at coordinate 31,996,619 of NC_137334.1, read as the reverse complement.
AATGGTGGATGGAGTTTAATTTCGATAAATGTGAGATGATGCGTTTTGGTAGATTGAACCAGGGCAGGACTTACTCAGTTAATGGTGGGGCATTGGGGAGAGTTACAGAACAAAGAGATCTAGGGGTACATGTTCACAGCTCCTCAAAAGTGGAGTCACAGGTGGACAGAGTGGTGAAGAAGGCATTCGGCATGCTTGGTTTCATCGGTCAGAACATTGAATACAGGAGTTGGGATGTCTTGATGAAGTTGTACAAGACATTGGTAAGACCACACTTGAAATACTGTGTGCAATTCTGGTCACTATTATAGAAAGTATATTATTAAACTAGAAAGAGTGCAGAAAAGATTTACTAAGGTGCTGCTGGGACTTGATGGATTGAGTTATAAAGAGAGGCTGAATAAACTGGGACTTTTTTCTCTGGAGCATCAGAGGCTGAGGGGTGACCTTATAGAGGTCTATAAAATAATGAGGGGCATAGACTATGTAGATAGTCAATATCTTTCCCCAAAGGTAGGGGAGCCTAAAACTAGAGGGCATTGGTTTAAGGTGAGAGGGCAGAGATACATAAGTGTCCAGAGGGGCAATTTTTTTCACTCAGGGTGGTGAGTGTCTGAAACAAGCTGCCAGAGGTAGTTGTGGAGGCGGACACAATTTTGTCTTTTAGAAAGCATTTAGATAGTTACATGGGTACGATGGGTATAGAGGGATATGGGTCAAATGCGGGCAATTGGGATCAGCTTAGGGGTTTTAAAAAAAGGATGGTGTGCACAAGTGGGACCGAAGGGCCTATTTCCATGCTGTAAACCACCAATGACTCTGAGACACAGGGAGAATGTGCAAATTCCGCACAGACAGTGACGTAAGCCAGGAATCAAACCCGGGTCCCTGGAGCTGTGAGGCAGCAGTGCTAATCACCATGCTGTTCCAAATCTAAGTTTTGAGCTTAAGACAAACTTTGCAAGGCTGAGAAATGAATTGACATCAGTAAATGAAGTTGAAGTACAGACCAGTCATGATCTCATTAAATGGTAAATCAGTTTTGAAGGAATGAACAGTCTACTCCTGCTTCCATGTTGCTAGACCTGCAAAGTAGCATCAGAAATAAAACAAGTGAAATAGATGAACAAATTCTGCTTAAAGGTTATGATGTAAATAGCTGTGGCCCCATCAATAATCATTGCGACACTTCTAGTTGTAGCCTGCCAATTTGAAAATACTCCATTTGTCCTTACTCAAAAATGTGTGGAAGAAACTGATTTGAGGTTTTATACTTACCCTTTTTATTCATTTATGGGATGTGGGCACTGCTGGCTAGGCCAGCATTTATTACCCAACCCTTAATGCTCTTGAGAATGTGATGGTGAGTTGCATTCTTGAACTGCTGCAATCCCTGTGGTGTGGGTACGCCCACAGTGCTTTTAGAAATGGAATTCCAGAATTTTAACAGTGACAGTGAGTCTGCCATATCCTTTCAATGCTTTTAATTAGGTTATGTGCATAACCAGTTGTGGGAGCATACATAAACATCTGCCTTTTGTGTGTCCTAAACCTTTTTAGGTGAAGTCGGTAATCAATCTCCTTTTTGCTGCATATACTGGAGATGTGTCTGCCCTCAGAAGGTAAGATTTTCTAAGGAATGTGTTGCGTCACAAGTGAGTCTACTTGTGTTTAGCTGAGTAAAAATGATGCATGGACTGTTATGTATGCTAATATTTTTGTAGGATAATACGGGTATTGGTATGCTTTTTGTCTGTTTGGTACAGGCCCAGATCCTAGATGTTTTTACTGCCAATGATAGAAAGGGAATCACAGACAATGAAAAGCCCATAAGTTCTATCTGTGGATCCTACATATGCCCAGTCTTCCCTCTGTACATAGCTATTTCCAACTGGGAATATGTTGAGCAGAAAAGGGTTTTAAGAAATTACTGACTTATTAGCAATGTTCAAGAGCTATTATAAAACCCAATGTTTTATGATAATCTTTTGGATCACTAAATGATGCATCTCTAAGCAGCAGAACCAGAACTCCAATAAGTCCACTGATTTTAGTAGATTAAAAGGATTTGAAGAGACGTTGAGTTTCATTTGCCATAGCAATAAATGGCAATTCAAAATAGCTGCAGTACTGTCTATAGATTGAGGTCATGTATTATAATAAGTGAAAATTTAAGCTGTGAATTTGGATGACGTTTTAAATATTGTATTTGTCAAAGTATTTGTGCAAAGGCTTTATGGTGCTTTTCTTAAGCATCATAAGAGGATATGTTTTAAGTCCAATGAGCAATTAATGTACTAAAAGCATTGTAAATCCTGTCATCTCCAGTATTTTCTTTCCAAGTTAAATTTCAATGATGAAATTTTTGATTTATTGGTATATGCCTTTTTTTAAAAGGAGACTCATAACTGATGACAGAAAATGTTCATTGTAGATTTTTTATATTGCCTTTTCCACCTCCTAACTATGACATTGTTATCTCTTGATGCTGGATTATGTTGTACTGTATTTGCAAAAGATGCTGACATCTAACAATAATAGAAAGGAACTGCATGCCAATAGTGCACCTTCCACTCTGTCTTTGGGGTGGCATTGAGAAACTGCAGCCCTGCTTCTTCATGTCTAATTGCTTGAATTAATAGACTGACAATTCAAAGCCTTTTTTTTAATTTAAAAAAAAATATGGCTTTGAATTGTCAGTCTATTAATTCAAGCAATTTAGTTAAAAAAAACTCTTAAAATTGCATATGCAATGTTGCTTTTTGGTAAATTAGACTGTTTTAAGTAACCACAAAACAAAGCTATCATCTCAATCTCACAAAGACACTGACATTAACTTGGTTTTATTGGTTCTTCCGCACAAATCAAGGGTAAACAATTATATCAATGATTACATGAAAAAGTAACCAACCTGAAAAATGAGAATATTTGGGTTCCACATATTTTAACAGCCTGTATTCTTGCACATAAAAATACATTGAATAAAAAAAGCTTAAAATTTAAATTTTAATTGCATCTAAATGGAAAATTAAATCTTTTTCATGTAATTATCTTGGACCTCGTAAAGAATTGTCAAAAACAGTTACCTACCTTGTGTTCCAGATTTGCTTTGTCCGCCATGGACATGGAGCAGAGGGACTATGACTCGCGCACAGCACTGCATGTAGCAGCTGCAGAAGGTAAGATTTAACTTGCTCACATAGCATTGTTCTTTTTCACTTGTTCTATGGTTCAGAGCATAACCACTACATTTTGATTTGTAGGGCACGTGGAGGTGGTTCATTTTTTGTTAGAAGCATGCAAAGTAAATCCATTCCCCAAAGACAGGTGAGTTGGTTTATTCCAATTTCAAACAGCTTTCTCAAAGATGTTGCACCAAAGTTGAGCAAAGACTAACCTGTAGATTAGGTTTCATGATGGAACATAGAACACTACAGCACAAACAGGCCCTTCGGCCCACGAGTTGCACCGATCACATCAACACCTATCTATAACCCCCAATCCCATAAAACCCCATATACTCATCCAGAAGTCTTTTAAAAGACCCCAGCGAGTTCGCCTCCACCACCACTGACGGCAGCCGATTCCATTCACTCACCACCCTCTGAGTGAAAAACTTACCCCTAACATCACTTCTGTACTTTCCTCCCCGCACCTTAAACCTGTGTCCTCTCGTAGCGACCATTTCAACCCGGGGAAATAGCCTCTGAGAATCCACCCTATCTATTCCTCTCAACATTTTATAAACCTCTATCAGGTCGCCTCTCAACCTACGTCTCTCCAGGGAAAAGAGACCCAGTTCCCTCAACCTAACTTCATAAGGCATGCCTCCCAGTCCAGGCAACATCCTTGTAAATCTCCTCTGTACCCTTTCAATAGCTTCTACGTCTTTCCTGTAGTGAGGCGACCAGAACTGCGCACAGTACTCCAAATGAGGCCTGACAAGGGTCTTATAAAGTTGCAGCATTACCTCCCGACTCCTAAACTCAATCCCTTGATTTATGAAGGCCAGTACACCATACGCCTTCTTGACCACCTCTTCCACCTGCGAGGCCGATTTAAGAGTCCTGTGGACCCGGACCCCAAGATCCTTCTGCTCCTCAACACTACCAAGACTCCTGCCCTTGATAGTGTACTCGTTCATCCCGTTGGTTCTGCCAAAATGGACGACTATGCATTTATCCGCGTTGAAGTCCATCTGCCACTTCTCCGCCCAGTCCTGCATCCTATTTATGTCCTGCTGCAACTTTTGCTATCCTTCCAGACCATCCACAACACCACCGACCTTCGTGTCATCAGCGAACTTACTTACCCATCCTTCCACTTCCTCATCCAGGTCATTTATGAAAATGACAAACAGCAAGGGTCCTAGAACAGATCCCTGGGGCACTCCACTGGTGACTGACCTCCATTCAGAAAAAGACCCATCCACAACCACTCTCTGCCTTCTGCAGGCAAGCCAGTTCTTGATCCACAAGGCCAAAGGCCCTCGGATCCCATGCCCTCTCACCTTCTCAAGAAGTCTTGCATGGGGGACCTTATCAAACGCCTTGCTGAAGTCCATGTACACCACGTCCACGGCACTTCCTTCGTCAATGTGTTCAGTCACATTATCGAAGAACTCAACTAGGCTTGTAAGGCACGACCTGCCCTTGACAAATCCATGCTGACTATTCCTGATCATGTCAAACCTCTCCAAATGGTCGTAAATCTTGTCCCTCAGAAGCCTTTCCATCAGCTTACCAACCACTGAGGTCAGACTCACCGGTCGGTAATTTCCCGGGCTATCTCTGTTCCCTTTCTTGAAAATAGGGACTACATCCGCAATCCTCCAATCTTCCGGAACCTCTCCCGTCTCCATTGACGACGCAAAGATCATCGCCAGGGGCTCTGCAATCAGTTCCCTCGCCTCCCACAGTATCCTGGGGTATATCCCATCTGGTCCCGGCGACTTATCAATCTTGATAGAATTCAAAAGTTCTAATACATCCTCCACCTTAATATCCACAAACTCAATCTTTTCCATCTGCTGCAAATCCGTGGCAAAATCTCCCAGATCAGCTTCCACCGTGAATACTGAGGCAAAGTACTCATTAAGCACCTCTGCCATTTCTTCTGGTTCCACACAGACCTTACCCCTTCACCTTTTATAGGTCCTATCCCTTCTCTTCTCATCCTTTTACCTTCCACATATTTATAAAAGGCCTTGGGATTCTCCTTAATCTTACCTGCCAAGGTCTTCTCATGACCCCTTCTGGCTCTCCTAATTTCCCTTTTAAGCTCCTTTCTACAGTCCTTATACTCCTCAAGATCCTTAACCTCTCCGAGTTCCCTGAACCTTTTGTACACCTTCCCTTTCCTCCTGACTAGGTTCAACACAGCCTTCGTGCACCACGGTTCCCTCGACCTACCAAAACCCCCTTGTCTCATCGGAACGTTGTCACGCATAGCTCCAGACAAACATTCCTTGAATATCCGCCACCTTCCTTCAGTACTTTTCCCTAAGAACGTCTCCTTCCAGTTTATTTGTCCAAGTAACTTCCTGACTTCTTCGTATCTCCCCTTACTCCAGACAAACACCTTCCTAGCCTGCCTGATCCTATCTCGTTCCAATGCAATTGTGAAGGAGATAGAATTATGGTCACCATTCCCAAGATGCTCCCCTACCGAGAGATCCATCACCTGCCCTGGTTCATTCGCCAGTACCAGGTCAAGTACAGCCTCTCCCCTCGTAGGCTCATCCACATACTGTGTCAGGAAACCTTCCTGAACACACCTAACAAACTCCTCCCCATCCAAACCCCTTACCCTAGGGATATTCCAGTCGATGTTTGGGAAATTGAAGACTCCCATCACGACAACTCTGTTATTAATACATTTCTCCAGAATCTGTTACCCTATCTGCACTTCAACTTCCCTGTCACTATTGGGTGGCCTATAGAATACACCCTAGTGTACATTCCTAGTCTGCGCTAATTCTGGAGGTAAATTAATAGATTCATTTTAACTAAAACATTGTATTTTTTTTCAAAGCATCTAATGGTTTTAATCCTTTTGTAACTGCATCAAAAGGCAACATTCAGCAAACATCCTTACAATGATTTGAGAAATATAACAACTTTAAATGTTGTAAAAAGTGAAGACAGGTAATACATGCTTTTAATTTTCAAAAGTGAACTTTTGAGGATGATCTAAATCTGGGACATAAATGCAAATGAAAAGAAAATTATTGTAATAGATTACACCCCCTATGAGTAATTTCTGTCTACAGGGTAGTTGAGGAAGTATGTATCGAGAACTAGAAGAGTGTCTCAGAATAAGGCGCAGATCATTTTGAATTTGGCTGAGAAAGAATTTCTCACTGAGGGTGGTGAATCTTTGGAAGTCTCTGCCCCAGGGGGCTGTGGGGGCTCAGTCAGTGAGCATGTTCAAGACTGAGATTGATGGATTTCTACGTATTAAAAACTTCAAGGGACAAAGGAAATGGTGTTGAACTTGAATATCTCATTGATTGACAAAGGAGGCCAAAAGGCTGAATGGCCTACTCCAATTTCTTATGTTATAGTGGACGGCGTGATGGCACAGTGGTTAGCATTGCTGTCTCACGGCACCAGGGACCCGGGTTCAATTCCTGGTTTGGGTTACTGTCTGTGCAGAGTATGCACATTTTCCCGTGGATTCCTCAAGTTACCCAGTTTCCTGCCACAATCCAAAAGACATGCTGCTTAGGTGCTTTGTCCATGCTAAATTCTCTGTCGGTGTACCCGAACAGGCACTAACTGGAGTGTGACGCCAAGGGGATTTTCACAGGAGCTTCATTGTGATATTAATGTAAGCCTACTTGTGACACTAATAAATAAACTTAAAAACATAAATTTATGTTAATAGTTGTTTGGTATTGCTGAAAAAAAATGACTTTGTTGAAGCTTTTCATCTTGTATTCATTAGGACAGTTCACAAAAATACCAAATGTAAGGGAGCAACAATTTATGCTATATGAGAAGAGAGTGATGATTGGCAAGTGAACTCTGGTGGCCGCATTGCCATGGAGAGTGCATCAATTAATGATATAAATGCTTTAATATGATTTGCTCCTTTCACATAAGGTATTCTTGCAAATTGTGCTGATGAGTGCAAGATGAAAAGCTTCCACTAGTCTTTTTTCAGCAGTATTCAATTTCTTATGTCCTTTTATTTCTATTGTTTAACTAGTTCTGTAACTTGTTTATTTTTAATGATTTTAGATGGGGCAACACACCGGTGGATGAGGCAATTCACTTTGGTCACCATGATATTGTAACAATCCTTCAAGAATACCAGAGCAACTATATGCCCACAGAGGACTCAAACAATGGAAAAGAAAAACCCTCCAAAGAGAACCTAGACAGCATGGTATAGTTTCCCCATGTCAAACTGTAATTTTGTTCTGAATTACCAAAACTAAAATGAAATTTGAGTGTGACATTTGTAAAAGTGTTGTATTTTTGGCAAGTAATTACTCTGGTGTTTTAGACTTGGAACTTTTTGATGTAGTCTTAGAAAATAATAGGCCTCAGCAAAACAAAGAGGCTTGCCAGTGTTCTGTTTTGGGCCTACGGTCTGACTCTGGGGCTTGGTATAATGCAGAGTTATATGCCTTTTTAAGAAAAGGCAAGATAATCTCAGCACAACTTGTGAATTTTAAGGTAACTATATAAAATTACCATGGAGGCCTGAATGATACAAATAATGGGAATTGCTCAGGTACCTGGCCCATAAACACTGGAAAATATCCAGCTTTAGAAACATGTAAGGAAATTATAGCTGTCGTGTTCTTTAAGTAATGTGTTGGAAGCGTCCCTGTAAAATGTGAATGAATATTAATGTGGTCAGTATTAGAATTTTGTCCAAATGTCTTACAAATAGCAGCTACTTTACTTGGCCCTTTGAACAGTCCACTGTTCGAATTGTGTAAAAGTGCAGCAGTGAATCAACAAGTAATTAATGGTTCATACATTGTTTACTGGTGTTTGTTAAAACTAGTTCAGTATTGGTATCATGGCCAAGAAATATAAAAGTCCAGATTCTCTAAGGGTTAAATAAGCATTAAACCCCATTTTACCTGAGGTAGATTGATTATTATTTTGACATTTTCCTATTTATTGTATTTTCATTAACTTTTGTTTTTAGTTTATCTTGACTTTTTTCTACAAATATTGTTTCATTTCATACTGACATATTCTTTTCCCTGCCTCTTATTAAGGTCCACTAAACAGAAGAATCTTCATGTTTCATTACTGTAAATGTTTGTAAGTAAAGGTTCCAAAGGAATGCAAATGATTCAATGACAATAACATTGTACCATCTATCAAGTTCAAATAATACTTTCTCTGAAACATTTTCAAAGATTTTGGGAAATATTGGGAGGATTAGAATAAATATTCTTGAGAAACCATTAATGAACAGATAAATAACTAGATACATGAGGCATCTAACAGGTTTATAATCAAAACCTTGCTTATGCTTAATTAAAGAATTTGGTTGAACCCATTTTAATTTAAGGGATTATTTATACTGGTGGCATTTTTGATTTTTTTTTAACTAACAACACGAGTTTGATTTTCTCGTGTTGGAATTGCTGCAGTAATTTCATGTAATGAAAACTTAATAGAACTGAAAGAGCATTGTATTTCAGAAATGAACATTGTTAAGTGTACAAAATGCAGTCCCTGATTGCTGTTTTTCAGGACAATCAAATTAGAATGTTACTTAATTGTGGTTTGACTATTTTATGCAATTTAGTTAATTGGGTCAAATTAATGGTCTGCTGCACTTCTTGAAAGCACAATGTTATTATCAGACTTCTACATGTGATAAAGGTGTAAGCTAAATGGCACGAACAGCACGTATTCAATTCCCATACCGGTTGAGGTTAATCGTGAAAGCCCTGCCTTCTGACCCTTGCCCCTCCCCTCAAGCTAAATCACCGCCAGTCAGCTATAGCCCTCAAAGGGGAGAGCAGCCTTTGGTCATCTAGGGCTATGGTGATTTTACCATTCTTTTTACCTTTAATTGGTTAGTTCAGCACAACATTAAGATTTTCTGGAAATGGGGTAAACTGTTTTTTGCAAAAACTTTTATTGTACAGTATATTAAAACAAACAGAAAAAGGGCATTTTGAACCTTTTTAGAGAAGATGTCAAAGTATTTGATCTGTTCAACCCAACTAATCTTCTGAAACAACACCTTACACCTGTAAGATAATCACGGAAAACTGAAATGTTTTCAATACCTATTTCTGTTAGGAAATTTGGCCTTTTTTTTTCATTGAGAAAACTTGATAGAGGGTACAGCTAGTGGCATAGGATGCTGCTAAACTGGATATTTAGACCTTGAAATTTCCAAAAATGAAAAAGCATTTGGCTTTCCACATATTCTGAGATATTTCTGAAATACTAACCCATTTGCAGGGTTTGAGAAAGCTTTCTGCTGACGTGTTTTGTATGAATCATTTGTATTTGTGTAGGATGCCAGTTTAATACTAGCATTTGATGCATAGTGTTTGGCTGAATGACCTGAACTGCCTAAGCTTGCTTGGTGCACTTGTCTGTGTATGTGCATGCTTAGGATTGTCTTAGAAAGATTATAGCATTTCAGCATATTTTTGTTGGTTTGAATTTGTTTTCATATATGAACTCCTATCCATTGCTGTAATTGCTGGGTAGGAGTTGCTTCACTGCAATAAGTATATTTTCAATAATTGTAGATGTCACTGGTATAGGGTCAAACCAGCCTGCTCATGCTTCGGTCTTGCTCAGTGTGGGGCAGGACTGCCCTTTGCTTATATTTAAACCGGTGTCCAGATTGTGACTGTAATTGTATTTTTCCACATTGTGACCTGACTGCCTATTCAGGCATGGCAAATTGATGATGTTTAATGTACTTGCTTACAGCAATCTATTTTTAGTGCGTTGCTCCATATTTCAATCTGAAATGTTATTTTTGAAGTGTTGCTGGCAATGCAATGGTATTTATCTAAAAGATAGAGGCAAATCAGGTGTGTTAAATACACAATAAATACAATTCAGAAAGGTTTGTATTCATTTTTTTAATGCACATAAATGTATTGTTCTTAACAGGCTGGCTGTTAATTATCACCAACTTGATGAAAAAGGGTATTCCCCAAAGGAACTGATTTTCCACAATCATTTACTTATCAGTTATTTGTTACTGGCCTTACTGGGTGGTGTTGCCAGTTACAAACCAGAGAGTATTCTCTAAAAAAAACTTGTAATGGAGATTTATGTAAAAAAACACAAACCTCACATCCTTATCATCTCTGCCATACATCTCCAAGAGATGCTTCCAAGGTAATTGTGCACATTTCACGTTTGTGAACCTAGTCCATGTCAGCAGGTTAGTCTGCTGTGGATATTGATTCCAACTAGGGACACTGGATAATTTTCCCTTTCTTTCCCTCCTCACTCTGCTGGCTACTAAAATAATACAACTGACTTCAACACATTCACTCGATTAACATGGAGCCTGAAGCTTTCAAGATCTGTGTACATAGTGCCGCACCAAGTTAATGAGCTTTTGATCTTGCTCGTTTCCACACACACAATATCACTGTGCAAAAATCTGTCCAGATTTTGCTCCACTCTCTGGATTGTAACATTTTAGAGGCTGCATATCTTAATCCGTTTTCTAGGATGGAACCAAGCAGAACTCCACATGCCACAGGCTATCCAATGAGGTGTGAAGAAAATATAGGAATCTATCAGTTAATGTCTATGGCTGTAAAATTGCATGACTTTGCTATTCCTTTGCAATTCCTTTGCAATAATGAGTATTGGCTTTTGTCTTTTTTCTATTCTACATTGTATTTGTTTTAAAATGCAAGCCATGTTGCTTTATTGGTTTTAAACTTTGAAACAACAGATATTTGTAAGCTCCTTGCTGTGAAGCTTTACACATTGGTGCTTTTCCGTCAACACCAACTTTTGCTCTTTTAATCCTGCACGAGACAGACAAAAGGCACAGTAGAAAATACCGGAAGGGCACAGCAGAAAATACTGGAAGTACACAGCAGGTTATGCAGCATCTATGGAGAGAACAGAATTAATGTTTCAAATCTGTGAGCTTTCATCACAACTGGGAAAAGTAACAGGTTTTGATCAAGAGGTGGCTGGGAAAAAGACAAAGTCTGCAATGGGGTGAAAGTCAGGGGAAAATGAATGACAGAAGAGGGCCAAAAAGAATGATGATAGGGCAAGACAAAAAACAAAAGATTTGCCTAAATTATGTTTGCTGCTGACTAAAAGAAAATAGAGCAGAGACCATGGACTGAAATTGTTGAATTCAGTGTCTGGAAGGCTGTGAAGTGCCTAATCTAAAGATAAGGTGCAGTTCTTCAAGCTTGCATTGACCTTCAGTGGTGTGCTGCAGCAGGCACAACACAGTTGTCAGTGACAGAGCCCTGTGCAGAATTAAAATGACAGGTTACCAGAAGTTCAGGATCATGTTTATGTACTGTAAGGTATTCTGCAAAGCAGTCACCCAATCTGCTCCCCAGTTTAAGCAGCAAGTGCAGTACTCTAGGTTGAATGAAGTACACAGAAATTGCTGCCTGGAAGGAATGTTTGAGGTGTTGGACGATCAGGATCGAAAAGTGCTCATTTCCTATCTTTGCATGGAAATGTGCTGGGGGAGACTGAGTGACACGGAGGGAAGGGTCCCTTTGCAGTGCCAAATGTGTTAGTGGTGGGATTACTCTTAACACTGGTAGAAAATTATCTGTGGAATATGGAGGCTGATGGGGTGGAAGGTGAGGATTTGGGGAATAATGTCATGAACAGAATCATGATTCTGGAAAGGAGGGAAGAGGGTGAAAGCAGAAATGTGGGAAATGTGAATATGCTTGGGGAGTTGGTCAATCTTTGGTTGACAGAGACATCCCAGAAGGTTGGATTATCAGTACAGATGTGATGGAAACAGGAAGGACTGGGAGAATGGAATAGAACCCTTACAAAAAGAGTTTGTGTGAGGTGTAGTCAAGGTGACAGTGGGCTAATGTTTGTTAAGTGATAGCCTATTGCTAGAAATGGAGACTAGCAGTCAAGGGAAGAGTCAGATTTGGCCATGTGAAACTGAAGGGTGGAAATTGAGAACAATGGGGATGAAAACAATCTTGTCATTGTAGTATATACAAGTGCAATAAAATGATTGTCAATTTCAGCAATGATAATCTTTCACTAACGGAGGCAAGATTCTCACTGAGGAGCTTGCATCCTCAGAACCGTGAATTCCAAAACTGAAACCTTCTGATACATCTAAGGCTGTTGGGCACTTGGAAGAAAAAAAATACGAGCAATGTTCAACCTTCGTAGAATTCTACATTGATTGTCACCACAGGTGTTGCCAATAAGATGGTAATGTGATTTGTTCCATCTGCTGTGGTATCAAACTGCATATACTTGGATTGCTAAAACCTTTGGAGGTTGAATTGTTTGGAATTATAATAGTTATATATTCCACATTCCCATGTATGGCCTAAATAAATTCTAATTTTCTTCCTATAAAAGCAAAATACTGCAGATGCCGGAAATCTGAAATAAAAATACACCAGAAAAGCTCAGTTTCGTGCCCTGAAAAGTCATACAGATCCGAAATGTAAATTCTTATTTTCTCTCTTCACAGATTTTGCAAGTGTTGCTGAGTTTTTTCAGCTTTTTCATGTTTTTAATTTGTTCATTTCTGGTAATAATAATGTGCCACATATTAGACTGTTTGTATTTTCTCTTACTCCTGTGATTTCTTATGTTCTCTGTGAAACTGTTCAAGATCATAATGTCCCAGCTAAAGATTCATTGCATTTGACTTCCAGACCCTGCTAGAATTGGTCAGGCAGTCAATGGGGTATCTTTTAATCCATGTGCTTTTGTTTAGCGCAGCTTCAGATGACAAGAAAACTATGGAATGAAGAGATTTTATTACATTTGTAACACTTTTAATAGCAGGAAACTTACAAAGAAATTTAGCAGGAGGAGCATGATCAGTCCAAGTTTAACATGGAAGAGATTAGGATTTTACAGCCTCAGTTGCCATAAAACTATAACATCCCACCCAAGGTCAGTGGACTTTTCCATGGTCTGTCCCTTGCCCACTCTGATTCCTGTGATGGGCAGGCCTGTAAAATTCCAGCCAGACAGGTGAATCAAAGCTTGGGCAAAAAGGCCCTTAAAGGGGGCAGGAGGTGGGAAACTTGAGAGCTAAGGACGTAGATGGCTGAGGGCACGAGTGTCAGCAGTTGACATTAGGAACACTACGTAAGTTAAGAACTATTGCTTCCTTCAAATCTTAAGAGGATTTCAGGTGGTTACAGAGGCAAATGGGCATGAATGATCAGAACATGAGACTGAATTGTTAAATTGTGTTGGAACTAATGTGGATCAGTGAACACAAAGATGATGGCTTTGTGACTTGGTGTCAGTTAAGAACATACAAAATGAGTAGGCTATTTGGCCTCAAGCCTGCTCCACCATTCAATAAGATTATGGCTGATCTGTTTGAGAGTTCAATTCCCATCTACCCTCAATAACTTTTCATTTCCTTGCTTAATGAGAATCCATTTACCTTCACTGTAAACAGTGATGCTGCTTCTACTGTATTCTGAGGCACAGAATTCCAAAGCTAAACAATCCTCAGGGAAAAATAAAAATTTCCTCATTTCTGCCCTACAAGGATGATCTCCATTTTTAAACTGGGTTATTGGTGAGGGTTTTGGATGAGCTCAAATTTAGGGAGAATGGGATCTGGGAATTGGAATAATAATAATTATTATTATTGGAATAATTAGTGGAATAATAATTGTTGGTATAATTAAGACAGGAAGTCACAAAAGCAAGAATTAAGTTTTCAATAGCAGACAAGCTGCAACAGGACATTGAGTGATATTGCAGAGAAGTGCAATTAGGCACTTGGAGATTATATGGATGCTAAGGTTTTGGATAAACTGGCAAGTGAGGGATGAAATCAGTGTAGACATGGAGATTGTAGCAGGAGTTAAAGACAATGGACTGAGTCTTCCTACTGTTTGATTAGAGGAAATTGCAGTCTACTAACAAAGTGAAAGATGTTCCCATTTACATGCGGAATGTGATTTCATGTCAGATGATAAAAGTCGGAACAACTTGCTGAGAAATAGAAATACAAGTTATGTTAAGAGAGGCTTTAGAGTTAATAATGTAGACTGACAAGAGAAAATTGGGTTATGACAGGTTAGCCAAGGTACCAGGTGAAGGCAGTCCTAGTACAGAGGGTGTGGGAGGAGGATGGCATGTTCATCCTCCTCCCACAGTCTTATTACTAGGATTGCCTAGATGGGGGGGTTCTGTTCTGTCAAAGGTGAAAGGCTGCTGCAACACAGGAAGTCAGTGTCATCTGTGACTTCGATTAGAGCTGTGGCAGAAACCAGTTTTGAGAGAGTGAAGACAGGCATTGATTTTTGGAGGTGATGAGCACAAGTATTTGAGGAAAGAGGTTGAGGTAGTAGTTTGCAGGGATACATAGATTAAGGTGTTTTGAGAAACTGACAGTGGATTTGAAAGGGAGGAGAGTTGGTAGTTGATAGGACAGGGCAATATCAGCTAACAACTTACACATGTAATAGGCTAAAATGTACCTGTGAGAGCCGGAGGATTTTGATTAATGAAACCGAGATCAGGGAGACCAAGAGCAAAGTATAAAGTTGTGGGGGATAGGAGCTTGCTAACCCAAGAACTACCTTAAAGTTTTCAAACAACTAACTCAATACATTTAGTTTAAAAAGAAAAAGTCACATTAATTGAAAGCTAAATTTAATTGTTATAGTTAGTATTTCACAATTCAAGCAAATCATACAGAAATGATGCAAGTATTCTCTAAATGTAACTAAAACATTACAGGCAGTAGCTACTTTATTCTTGAAACATTTATACCAAAAATATGACTATTTACAATGTAACAAGATCAGTTTCCAACTCCAAATGATGTCTTAATGGATCCATTGGTATGAAGAGCACTCTTGGTTAACTTGGATAGGCTGAGCACATCTTGTTAACAAAAGACAAAGGATGATTAATGGAGATTCAAATATTGAATGAGTCAATGATTGAAAAAAATCTAAAAACATTTAAACAATAAATGCAGTTTAAACACTTTGATTTGCTATATGCCCTTCATAGAGTCTGTACTAGAACTGGTACATAACATTAGAAAATCATGTACCAACTGTCCAAGTAAGTAATTATGGAGAATGCAGACTAGAAAACATCCCCAATCTCAAGAGATTATTCACAAATCTCTCCTTTAGTGGTTAAGACATTCCCATCTAAGCAACAACAGTCAACCCTCCAGCATCTATGCCTTGTGGTCTCCAGTGCAGTTCTCAAAAAACAATCAGGCAGAGTCAATGTGATTTTGTGAAAGGGAAATAGCGTTTGACAAATTTATTAGAGTTCTTGAGGATGCACCAAGCAGGGTTTTTAATTTGTATATGGGATGTGGGTATTCCCATCCTTAATTTCCCTTAAACTGAATGGTTTGCTAGGCCATTTGATTCAAATGCTTTGCAATGTATCTGAAACCACATGTAGGCCAGATTTCCTTCACTAAAGGGCATTAGGAGTAAAGGGAACCAGAAGATGTATTTGGATTTCCAAGAGGCATTCAATAAGATGCTACATATGTTATTATACAAGATAAGAGTTTGTAGTGTTGCATATGGTTAGATGGCTAGAGGGATTGGCTAACTAAAATAGTTGGCATAAATTGGTCATTTTCAGGTTAGCAAAGAAACTAGTGGAATGCAATGGGGTGCTATTTGATCTAAGTTAATGGCTTGGATTAAGGGACTGACAGCATTGTAGTCAAATTTGTTGCTGACACAAAGATAGGAAAGAAAGTTGATCGAGGACAGAAGGTCTGCAAAGGGATATAGATATTAGGAAGAACAGAAAAGCAGAATATTTGAAGAGAGAGAAACTGCAAAATGCTGCAGTACAGAAGGATCTGATGTTCTTACATGTGAATCACCAGAAATTAACATGCAAGTACAGTACAAATGCACATGCTGCAAATTAGGCTAGCATTTTTTTTGTCCATTCCCAATTGCCTTTGAGAAAACAGTGGTGAGCTGCCTTCTGGAAGCACTCCAGCACATGTGAAATGGGTACACCCAGAATGCTTTAAGTTAGTTCAAGATTTTGACACAACGACAGTTAAGGAACAGCAATATAGTTCTATGTCAGGATGGTTTGGGGCTTGGAGGAGTGGTGGCATTCTAATGCACCTGCTGGTAGAGATCATGGGTGGGATTTACTGCTCAACCCACTGTGTGTTGATCCTAGTCCTGCCATCGTCACTAGTGTTTTCTCTTGAATGCATCCCTTGCTGCCACGAAATCTGGCAGGGGTGCACTATTTGCAGGAGTGAACGGCTGGACAGTTCCAGTAGGTTTGGAAGATGTTATTGAAGGACCCTTAATGAGTTGCTACTGTGTATGTTGTAGATGGTGCACACTGCTGCCATTGTGTGTTAAGGTAGGGAGTGAATGTTGGATGTCAAAGGTGGTGGGTTAGGTGCCACTCAAGTGAAATGCTTGGTTCTAGATGATGTGGTGCTTCTTGACTGTCATTAAAGCTGTACTCATCCAGGCAAGGGGAGAGTATTCTATCACACTCTTAATTTGTGCCTTGTGAACAGGGTTTGGGGAGTTATGTGGTGCAAGGGTATAGTCAAACGCTGCCTTGAAGCCAAGGGCAGTTGTTGTCACCACGCCTTAAGAGTTCAACTCTTCTGTGCATTTTGAACTCAGGGTGCACTGAGGTCAGGAGCTGAATGACCCAGGCAACACCCAAACTGAGCAGGTTATTGCTGCATATGTGCTGCTTCATAGCAGTGCAGCTGACCCTCCATCACTTCACAGGCCTGTCAGGGGAATGGAGTACAAAAGGTCATTCTGCTGCAACCAGAAGTGGCATTAGTGTTGAACACAGCCTCAGTTTTGGTGTTCTTATTTAAAGGAGGGATATACTTGCATGAAAAGCAACCCAGAACTTTCACCAGGCTGCTTCCTGGGATAACAGGACTGCCTTAAGAAAACTTTCATTGGGATTTGGAAGAATGGAAGGTGATCTTATTGAAAGACGAGATTGAGATATAACAGGGTAGATGCCAAGAGGATGTTTGCCCTCATGGTGAAATCTATATGACAAGTCCCAAGTCAAACCTGAATGCTCAGCAAGTCGGCTGGCAACATCAGCAACAACACCTGCCATTAGTTCACAGAAGTGGGGCACAGTCTGTGATTCTCTCCCATCCCCCTCCTCCAGATATGCAGTCCTATCCCTGGGTAAACATCAAGCGTACATTTCATTTTAGTTTAAAGATACACAAGCTAAATGCCAAATTGAGAATGACAGTGCTAATATTAATGCCAGAATGTGGGCATAATTTTTCTCTTGGAAAAAATAGAACATTTGAGACTTGAAATTGAAATATTTTATAGGTGGACAGCTAATTTTTAAAACTAGCAGTTTCATGGTTTTAACTTGTTTGTTTTTTATGGAGGAGAAAAACAAATGTGAAGTTGTTTTCAGTTTAAATGTCACTTTGTGACAGGGTTTGGCATTGATGTTGCAGCCACAGGGGAACTCAATAGATTTATGTTCTATAAATTGCCATAAATAACTGAACTACCATCATGTGACACTGCTGCACCAGACAAGGGCAGCACAAAATGCAGGTCATTTAAAAACTGTCTAAATGTATCAAGCAGAAGATGGACTGGTCAAGTGCAAGTGGTAATAGGACAGTGACCATCAAGGGACACCCAACATGATTTCAAACCAATGAGGCATCTGGTCAGCGGCAGATGTTCAAGTTCTGCTGGCCAGAGTTCAGCACCCCTTCAGTACCAGAAGCACCATCCAGAGCAATGGGCACAGCTGGTACTGCACGAGGAATAGGACTGGAGTCCCTGGAACCAAGGTAAGTGGTTCAGGCTCACCAGGGCTATTAAAGGTAATTTCCAGAGCCCATCCATCCCATAAAAGCCCACTTGGAGACTGTCAGGGTATACCTTGGTCTTCCCACTCGTTAGAATACTGAAGCCCCTTAATTGGCTACAAGGGCCAAGATTGGTTCTAGGGAGAAGGCTAACCTCAACCTTCGCCACTCCAGACACCATCACTTCAAAGCTAACAATGTCTCGACGTATAGCATTGACTACAGGCAGTTTGAATATTTCAACCATACGTCAAAGCTTTGCGAGATCACAACACTTCCACCCACTAACACCAAGCACTTTAAAAATTGGCAACATTTAACAAAAGAAATATGAACTTAAAGCGATTGAACTTCAGGCACCTGAAAGAATGGCTGTGGTATAATAGTTTTATTTTTGAGGAGGGGTGTGATTTGGCTTTGATTTTTCACATTTTGAAGAGTGGCATGGAAGTACATCTTTCATTTAAATTACATACAAAAAGGCAAGTTGCTGACAGTTAAATCAGAAGAGAAGCAATGTTTCAATATTGACAGCAGTTGAGGGAAAGCAGGGGAACAAGATTAATAATCAATCTGATCCTTCAGAGTCACTGTAAATGCTTAATGTATTTTTTCCAGTGAAATTAAGACTGGGATTATCCAACCCTCCCAGCCCCCAGGATCTTCCAGTCCTGCTGAAAGTCATGGAGTATTTGGTTGGCCTGTTACATTCCCTGCGCCGGGTCATGTCACAACAAGGCTGGAAAATCCAAGCCTAAATTTTTCTACTGATTTTTCATCCAATTGTTCAAATTGTCAACCTGTGAGATAGAAATAAATATTGTACTTTCACTGTTAAGTTAGTTTACTATGCTAAATGGAGCAGCGTGTATCATCCAGGGGTTTGTACAGGCTCCTAAGCACTGATTCTAAAACTTACCACTGTGTCAATTTCTGATGGACTCAGGTGGCGTTCCAATTCACCAAAATCCTCTACAGACATGGGTAGCAGATTTTCTGTTGACTGCAGTCGAGAGGGGTGACTGAAAATGATAAAAAAAATCTTTTATTCAAAAGGTGCGTCTTGAGAGATAAAGGGAATGAATAATCTGCATAATGTTGTGCCTTTCACAATCTCAAAACATCCCAAAATGCTCTACAGCCAAACAAAATACTTGGGTTGTAAATTGGCTACTGCATTATAAACAGCAAGGTCACACAAAGCAGTGAGATAAAGGAGCAGAAAATCTTACTTCAGGGATTAATATCAATCAAGAGCAGCAAAACGTTGTTGCTATTTTTCCGCAATGTGCCTCAATTCTTTTACCAGCACGTCCGATCAGGATCCAAAGCTTCGCGATCCTCCTATCTACTCTATTCAGACTTGAACACCTCTAAATCCTCTGAGGAGAACAGACCCAATTTGTGTAACTGAAGTTCTAATGTCGAGGCCTTCAAGACACATGACAGTGCAGAGTCACTGAGCAAAGACTGATAGCCAAGTTCCACACACGAGGGCGGGCCTCAACCGGGATCTTGGGTTCATGTCACACTATCAGTAATCCCCATGACTTACAAAATCTCTAACTGTCCTGTCTGGAGACAATACACATCTCTTTAACTTGTGCTTAATGCTCTCTCCACTTACATTGTCTGTACCTTTAAGACTTGATTAGCTGTAAAGACTCGCATTTCGATCATTATTCTGTAAATTGAGTTTGTGCCTTTATATGCCCCGTTTGTGAAACGATCTCCCACTCACCTGACGAAGGAGCAGCAAGTGTCCGAAAGCTAGTGGTGTTTGCTACCAAATAAACCTGTTGGACTCTAACCTGGTGTTGTAAGACTTCTTACTAACTGAATAACTCATCTTTGGAACTATTTGCATGAATCTGCTCCACTGTCTCTAATGCCTTCACTTCCATCCTAAAATGTCATGCTCAGAATAGGACTTTATTGCAACTTCCCTCGCTTGTGTATTTTATGCCCTTTTTTTTGATTCAGTCATGGGACATGAGCATTGCTTACGGGCCAGCATTTATTGCCCATCCCTAGTTGCCCTCGAGGTGGTGATGGTGAGCTGCTTTCTTGAATTGCTGCAGTCCACGTGCTGTGGGTTGACCTGCAATGCTGTTAGGTAGAGAATTCCAGGATTCTGACCCAGCGACTGCGAAGGAACGGTGATATATTTTCAAGTCAGGATGGTAAGTGGCTTGAGGGCAACTCACAGGTGATGGTGTTCTCATGTATCTGCTGCATTTATGAAAGCCAGAATCCCACATGCTTCATTAAACACTTTCACAACCTATCCTGCCACCTTCAAAAATTATGCTTCGATCAGTCTAGTACCATCTCAAATACTGTCAAATAATTTCTCTTGATTTCAGTCCTAAATTTATTTCTATTTGCAGCATATCAATGTCGGGGTGACTAGGCGCAACAAAAGAAAATCTCTTTATTAAATAAACTGTTTAGAAAGATACAACAATGTGTATATTTGAATGCAGCATCTCATCTGCTCCTGTTCTTTCCTGGTTGTCATTCAAAGCAGAAGCATTAACATGCATCTTTTTGCCAACTTTCTTACCTCAGTACCATCTTCTCACCTGGCACAGCAGCCAATGTGTACACGTGGAAGTAGAAATTTTTGCTTCTACACCTCCCACCTCACCCCCAGCCTGCTCTCTCAGTTCAACCCCAGGCCTCACAGCGACAAGATTAAAACGTCAGTAAATGCGAGTAGCAAAGCATCAGTGCACTAAAGCACAGGACCACAAGTTACAGATCTTTAATTCAAGTATGAATTTAAAACAAATCAAATGGATCAAAATATGGTAATAAACCAAAACAGTAGTAAATTCTTCTGTTGTAATGTTCATGTGCTGTGGCAAATTGGTGAGCAGGTATTGCACTTAAAATACCAACCTGCCTATTTAATGAAATAATTTGGTGTCTGCACAAAGTCTCTTAAGATCTCCAATCCAGTTACTCTTTTGTTACAAGACCACCCACTTCTATCTTGGTAACCTTGCCCAACTCCAACCCTGCCTCAGTTCATCTGCTGTGCAAACCCTCTCATCTACACTGATCAATTCTAGGTTTGATTATTCTAACATACTGGTGGTTTGGTCTTCTGTATTTTACCCTTTATACTGGAGCTCATTCAAAACTCTAACACTAACTTGCACCAAATCCCATTCACCCCGTCATCTGTATTTACTGGCCTACATTGTCTTCTGGTTAAATAAAGTCCTGATTTAAAATTCTCATCC
Source organism: Carcharhinus amblyrhynchos (assembly GCF_965287045.1). Taxonomy (NCBI): domain Eukaryota; kingdom Metazoa; phylum Chordata; class Chondrichthyes; order Carcharhiniformes; family Carcharhinidae; genus Carcharhinus; species Carcharhinus amblyrhynchos. The sequence continues at coordinate 31,975,341 of NC_137334.1, read as the reverse complement.
TCATTTCCAAATCCCTCCATGGACTTACAACTTTATTTCTAATCTCCTCCAATGCCACAACTGTCAAGAGACACCTGCGTACTAATTTTGGCCTCTTCAGCTTTCATATTTGTAATCATTCTACCATTTTGTCTGGATTCTAAGGTCTGGAATTCCTTCAGAAAACCTCTTGGCCCTTATACCTCGCTTTTCCCATTTTAAGGCATTCTAAAACATACCCATCTATTGTGACATCTCATTTGGTTTAGTGTCATATTTGTCTCCTATTTGGTAAAGCACCTTCAACATTTTCATTTGTGTTAAGAGGCTTTTTAGAAATAATTGTTGTTGTTTAGTTATGGAAATCCTAACAGTTATCAATCTGGAAACTTCTGGAATTTAAATCCACAAAGTAGAAAGGTCATTAAATTAAATTAAAATATCACTATTGTTGAAACCTTAAGATTTCAGATATACAAAGATATTTTAGTTGCAATGGACTTCTGGCCATAGCAGAATTAAACCTGCCCCTGCTACATAGAGTTTTATAAAAAAGCTAACAACAACAGCCAGTTCATTGAAAACACCACCACCTATTGTTGAAGAATTAGAATGGGTCCATCGTCCCAGTTTTGTTACTGTATTTTAATTGTTATAGGAAATACAAAGACTGAAAGAATGCAGGATCTTTCAGTACATGTATTTTTAAACTTCCATAGTCTTCCTTTTTCCTCAGCCAGGATTTCTCCTCCACTGTCACTGAGAGGACCATGACCATCCAGTCATTTCCCCCACTTCTACCTTAAGACTCCCAGACCAGGATAAGACTCCCTTATCTTCACTTTCCACACCACCTGCCCATGTTTACCAAGTTGTCCTCCAGTGGAATGTTACCAGCAAATATATCTTCCCATCCCATCATTCCAAAGGGTCCACCCATTCCCTCCAACACCCTGGTCCAGTCTTCATAACCTGCTCCCCTTCCCAAATAACCTTTTGTGAAACCGCAAAAGATACAGAACCTGCCATTTCATCTGTCTTCCCACATCTAGAGCTACAAACACTCCGAACAGATGCAGCAGTCAATTGTACTTCTTTCAACTTAGTTATTCTCTGCTCACATTGTGATCTCTTCGACATGGAGGTGACCAAATGCTGACTGATGGCTTTACAATCTCCTTCAGTCCACAAGCTTAATCCGGAGCTTCCACATATCGTTAATTTAATTCTCTGCCCCTCGCTGCTCTCACCCTCCTACATGTTCTATCTAATGAAGCTTAAAAGCTCAGGGAAAAGCATCTCATCTTTGATTAGACATTTTACTTTTTGGATGAAACACTGATTTCAAAAGCTTCAGGTCGAGTTACTGTTTCCATTTTATTTGGATCAACATTGTTGATAATTATTGTGCTATGACCATCCTCTGGACCCATTTTTATTTCTTTCCCCCATGCCATTATCACGGACTTTATCTTTTGTTCTTTCCTCCCATCTTTTCCAGTCTCAAAATTGGTTTATAAACTTTTAACCTCCAATGCTTCCAGTTCTGATAAAAGGTTGTCAACTTGAAACATTAATTGTTTCTCTCTCCACAACTGCTGCCTCTGAGCATTTGCAGTATTTTCTGCTTTTCCTTAATCTTACTCATGCAGTTTGAAGTTTAAAACTAAGCTTAAAGTTTATTTATTAGTGTCATAAGTAGGCTTACATTAACACCGCAACAAAGTTAGAGTGAAAATCCCCTAGTAGCCACACTCTGACGCCTGTTTTGGGTACACTGAGGAAGAATTTAGCATGGCCAATGCACCTAACGAGTATGTTTTTTGACTGTGGGTGCAGACCAGAGCACCCAAATGAAACCCATGCAGACACAAGGAGAATGTGCAGAGTCTGCACAGACAGTGACTGAAACCAGGAATCAAATCCAGGTCCCTGGCACCACAAGGCAGCAATGCTTACCACTGTGCCACCCTGCAGTCAAGAGAGCGCAAGGGAGGGAGGGGCTGGAGTGAAAAGGGTAAAATGTTGAATACAAAAGGTAGACTAGTAAAAATTATACAATGCACTGCTTATTTTTGGGTATATAGAATCATAGACTCCCTATAATGCAGAAGGCAACCATTTGGCTCATCAAATCTGCATCAACCACAATCCCGCCCAGGGCCTATCTCCATAACCTCTCACATTTACCGTGCTAATCCCCCTGACAGTAGGTCAATTTAGCATGGCCAATCAACCTAACCTGAACATTTTTGGACTGTAGGAGGAAATCAGAGCACCCAGAGAAAATCCACGCAGACATGGGGAGAATGTGCAAGCTCCACACAGTGTACTTGGAAAACATTCTGCACTGGCCCATTGTGACTCATTGATTAATGGTAGTTTAGCTCTAATGTGCTTTAAGAACTAATGTCTATTGAGAAGACAAATATTTAATTATATCAACCTCATTGGTAATACTATACTTCCAACTATTCTGGATACTTCAGACAATTTTTGTTTGCAAAGATACCAAAACATTTAATAGATTTCAACAAAGAAAGATATTTCATACTTACGTCTGTACAATTGTGCAAGTGTTAAGAATCTTGGTATGTCTTAGGAAAATTTCATTTGTATCTATTGAATTAAACTTCACTTTGTGGGTAATTCAGAATAAAATAATCAGTATTGAACAAAGAACAAGCTTAAAAGTTGAACAACCACCACCTGAAGAGTTTGCAAGCCCACCATTTCTAGTTTGTTTTGTTTCAAGAAATTGCATTTAATGAGCATAAATTGGCTGAAAAAAAACCAAAATGTACACATTACCTGCATTGAAACAATTTAAGGAAACAATTTATAAAAATGTAACTTACACTTCAGACACAGAGATCAGTTCAGTCTTTATATAACCGCTGGTCTTGGAGTCATCTACATCCATTGGCTCTGAAGCTAAAAGAGAGAAGAACCACATATCGTTAGTTTACACTTGTTGGCGATGAGAATGACAGTTTCCAGTGGTAGCCCAAGTGCTCCTTTGAAAATCTGAGAACCACTCAACCCATATGTCACTTCAAGAACAGCATGTCATAGGAATGGAATCATTCCAAATGGCCCATATCAGATCTGATAAAACTGCCTGAATAGGCAACAGTTCTGGGTTACAAACAGCATTACCAGCAGACTTGTCCCTTCAGCAAAAAACATCAGACACATAAATGAATAGAACGTAGCAAAGAGTAGTCATGAGACCTTCATCTGTTGACATCCTTTCTGAATGCAGTAAATTTATAAGAATCAGGTTAAGAACTAAATGAACCATGTAAGTTTAAGCTTACAGATAAAATACAACTATTTCCTCACCGCTCCTGACAGGAAATGGATGTCTCCAAGGTCACCAGTTTATAAATGATCAGCCTGCGTGCGAGTTTGCCAGGTGTTGGTTTAAGTACGTGGAATGGAGTGTAATGTGAAACTGGATTTAAAGTGTGCCTCTCTGGAGCTTGGGAATTAATTTAAGTATTTGGACATTGGACTGCTTACTTTCCGCTTCACTCACACCCCAACCTTCCCTGTTCTAATCTTCAGATACCCAAGGCTCAGACACAGCAATCCCAAGATGAAGGAAGAGTGTATCACCACACCATGTGATCTGACACCAGTTCAGGTACTGGCATGGTGTATACTTAAAAAGGTTAGTAAGAAGTTGGAATCTGCAGATGGATGAGTCAGCGGGTATTAGTGGGATGCAGCCACAAGCAGGAAAAAGATAATTGGTGTTCCAAGTCACTAGAGGGGAGTCAAGTAAGGATCACAATAGGATGGGATACAAGAGTGCTGATGGGCATGCAAACCAAGGTATTAGGTATATGGGATAGCTTCCTGCTATTGTCAAGGAGCATGGGAGGAGCTCAGCTCCTAGCTGGCAAAAGAGCATTGTGCAGAGCGTGACCTCTCCACTCTCGCTACTCCAGTGGCAGATCCAGAGGTACTGCCACCTCTTATCTGCTGCAGCCTGTGTGTAACAGTCATCACAGCCTTTGAGGACATGGCGACACTACTAAATCAAGGAAATCACCACAGCTTTCCCAAAAACATTCCAATGGGCTTTCAGAGATTTTGCAATAGCAGAAGTTATTCAAATGTATTTTTTTTAATTAGTGCTGGGCCCCTCCAGTAGCTGTCCTCTGCCAAAGTGCAAACAAATTCCTCCAAGGGACACACATGGTTGAAAGTCAGCTGCCACATTAGCCAGTCAAAAAGTTAGCATCATTTCACAGATTTCCAGTGCATGCTTGGGGATGCTTATATAAATACTATTTCCAACATGCAGTGTTGCTCTTGGCTTTACCCAGAAGTGACTAGAGACACTGTGTGCCCCGGTACAGCATTCAGCTTCTATAATGGCATGTCCAGCAGCATAGCAGATCCAAATTTGACACAGACACGGGGTTCTTCTTCAGGGCTGAACAATTCTTCAGCCATATTTATGATATAAATAAGCAGACAAAAAAAGATAATAAAATGGGGGGAAAAAAACTAGGAGATTTAATTTAGAAAAATGCAAGGTGATGCATTTTAGCAGATTGAACCAGGGCAGGACTTGCTCAGTTAATGGTAGGGCACTGGGGAAAATTACAGAACAAAGAAATCTAGGGGTACAAGTTCATAGCGCCTTGAAAGTGGAGTCACAGGTGGATAGAGTGGTGAAGAAGGCATTCGGCATGCTTGGTTTCATCGGTCAGAACATTGAATACAGGAGTTGGAATGTCTTGTTGAAGTTGTACAAGACGTTGGTAAGGCCACACTTGAAATACTGTGTGCAATTCTGGTCACCCTATCATAGAAAGGATATTATTAAATTAGAAAGAGTGCAGAAAAGATTTACTGAGATGCTACTGGGACTTGATGGTTTGAGTTACAAGGAGAGGCTGGATAGACTAGGACTTTTTCCTCTGGAGTCAAGGAGGTTAAGGAGTGATCTTATAGAGGTCTATAAAATAATGAGGTGCATAGATCAGCGAGATAGTCAATATCTTTTCCTAAAGGTAGGGGAGTCTAAAACTAGAGGGCACAGATTTAAAGTGAAAGTGGAGAGATACAAAAAAGTGTCCAGAGAGGCAATTTCTTCACATTGAGGGTGGTGAGTGTCTGGAACAAGCTGCCAGACGTAGTAGTAGAGCGGGTACAATTTTGTCTTTTAAAAAGCATTTAGATAGTTACGTGGGCAAGATGTGTATAGAGGGATATGGGTCAAGTGCAGGCAATTGGGATTAGCTTGGGGGTTTAAAAAAGAGTGGCATGGACAAGTTGGGCCGAAGGACCTGTTACCATGCTATAAACCTCAATGACTATGAGATGCTTAAACTATTTAAAGGCACATCGCACAGAACGCAGTGTGCTATTCTCATACTGGATTGTTTTCACATTGTTGTGAAAATTGGGCAATTTGTAGCACTACAAAGAAATTGGAACATTTGAAAGCCATTCCCCCTTCCCCACTGCCCCCAAAAAAAGATTTTTGTTAGAACCAACTGAACACCATTAACTCAAAAGGAATTTACCTCCATTGTGTAAATTGTGGGTCAAAGAATTTCTTTTAACAGTTTGCCTTTTTGGTGAAATCTGTTTCCTCCATTTCACTGAAAACATGGAGGGTTTAACTTTCAAATCGGATACACTTTGCAAATTAATCTTGCTCTTACAGTTCTGTCACTGTACCTATAACAGCAACATTCAAATGTGTGCACAGTCACAACTAACTTAATTATACTGGTTTCCTCCTGACTTGTCAGATCTTCAAGAAGTCCAATGCTGTTGCAGAGTTTTTATTTAAACTCAAGAATATTCCAATTCGGGTCGGGCTCTACTTACGATCTTTTGGCCTGGAGTAATACTTCCCAAATGCCTGATCTTTGGGAACCTCGGGATACAAATACTTCAATGGATTTTCAGGAATATTTTCAGCTGCCATGACTTTGTAGTTGCGAATGATGTCTGGGAAGGTTACCGCTGACAGCTGATGCTTTGTGTATGGCTCTACTGAATGAAACTGGGACTCATCTAGGGAAAAAAAGTTGAAACAGTTAGAAATTTTCAACAAAAAGATACAGATTTTCCCCCTAGATGTGCCTATACAATAGGGATACCAGCAAGTGATATGGTATCTAAGGGACATTTTCCAACCCTATCAATTGTGGTGCTCATGTGCAAAACATGCACATTAAGGGACACGGAAAAAATAACCAGGAACTTGATTTCATTTGTTTAATCTTAAACATTGAAGTCAGTGTAGAGGCAAAGAAAGAGAGAATGGGACACAATAAAGTGGGTGGCCAGCCCACTGCCTTCCCACCCACCCCGAATCCCATATTATGAGGCTACGCGTATGGTGTCAAGCAGCTCAACCACTCTTTAGGTCTATGGAGGTCCTTAAATGGATAACTGATGTCCACTTAAGGACCTTATTCCACCTCTGTTGCCATAACATGTGAAGAAGCCAGTAGGACTAGCAACCTGGCAGGTTTGAAAGCACTGGCTTCTATTGGGAAAGGAGAATTTATCTCCCTCAGAGGAGAAGGTGGTGGGGATGGTGGTGTTAGCTGCTAATGGGGCCCATTATTAATAATTATTAATAATAATTCAGAAACAGTGTTACTAATTTACCATTTTAAAATCTGAAGTCCAACAGTAAAGCGCAAACTACATTCAATTTGTTTCTCTGCTTTTGTTTTTAAAGACGTTTCTTCTTGAGGACCAACAAATTCCAAGCAATTAAAATTTCTGACCCACCAACAGCAAGCTTTGTACATCTACAAAAAATTCAATCCACTTACCACTTAGTGATATTTCCACCCAGGTAAAAGTAATGGCACCTTCTCTACTGCTCTCGCTGAACCTCAGTAAAAATGTACCTGGCTGTTTGCCCTTCAGGAGAGCACGTTCTTTTTCCTTACTCACAAATCCCATGATCCACCTGAAATGGTCAAAACTAAATTTAATTTCCTTAAATTCCTTGAGTTGTTTATATATATATATATATATATATATATATATAAAAAAAGCAAGTGTTACAGATCAAAATCTACTCTGCTAACTTACATGGTTGTTACATACAGGTTTCATATTATGCTCAATGATATTCTACTTACCCATCATTCCAGAGGGGCAGGAGGTGCTTTTTGATTAATTCCAAGATCCCTTCAATCCACAGCCAGAAAGAGAAAGGTTTTTCATTCAGATTCTCCTGCCATATCATGGAGAGAGTTCATCAAAAGGGATGTGCTATTTTTGAATTCAGTTAGCAGCAATTACTTTGATTTAAAGTTAACTACTTACCTTGCAGAATCTTGACCATGGAATAGTACTGTCATTGAAGCTATTATTTGTACCTAATATAGACAAAGCAATTCAGTAAGTTTAACAATCACATTTTACCACAATATATGCTTTCAAATAACAGTTTTAACATTGCAATTTTCATAATGTGATGTGTTTGCAAAATTCCATGTTTTCTACTAGTTAATCTTGTTTTTTTGGTACAGCACAAAGTGATGCTTTATTTTGCTCCACCTGACATGTTTTTAAAAAATTATGACAGTTCTTTCAGGGAGAAATGCTTTCTTTTAGAAAGACAGCTACAATACCACAAGATCAAGTGTTAACAATGCTTAATATATTGAGGAAAGAGCAGGCAAACAGTATTTACTCAGTTGCATACATGCTCTTTGATCATCATTATGTTAAGATAGAATAAACAATATTCAATTAATTCTATGTAATTTAAAGTGCAAAAACATATGTACTGATGCCTGCCTATGTACTGACAGATACAGTCACTGCATAAAATATTGAGCAACAGGAAAATTAAAGCAAACGTAAAATACAAAACTCTTATGAAAATTGGGTATCAACAATATTTTTAATATATTACAATTGTTAAAACATTGTTAAAAGTTCTTTAACTACACACTCACTGCTAGGTGTTGTAAATAAATTGAAATGTCTGCTCTCTAGTTGCTGAATAGGAACCCACATTTTGTACAATCCACTTAACGTCATGGCTCACTCATCCAGAGGAAACATGGTTCAACCAAATGGCATAACGTATATGTAAGAGGAAACTCAAAAATGTTGTCACCTTCAAAACTTTTAAAGACATTCAGGGTATTTCCTCTCCTAAGGACAACTCATTAACATACAATGAGAGGACTGACGAATAATTCTGTTCCTCCATAAGCCCCCCCAACCCCCTCCCCTTTTCAAACATATCTGGTTATTGATTATCCTACCTAGCAACTTCTCTCCCAGCATGCTGAGCTGTTCGGCATTAAGGCCTCGCTTGGTGACAGAGGAGAACTGCCAACTCAGTACCTCAGATAACTGACTCCAAGTGGCAGCTGGAGGGTTGGAGAAAAAAGCCAGTGTCTGAAAAAGGGAAAAAACGTGTAAAATAGATAACATACTTCAGGATGGCTCTGACAACTGAATCTGACAACTTTACAATTTTTTACAAGCTTGTAAATCCTGAATTATGAATTTCCAAATGCACAATTGTAATGAAGTTGAAGACTGATTATTTCCAACTATCATTTTGTTTCATGGTGCAAGAAAAAGATGAACTTCCAACGTTTAGAAAAAATGTAAATCGTAATTCTGAAAACTATAAAGCAAATAGTCAATACTCAACCATCACCACTTTTAGGCTTTTTTTTAGTTCAATGTTAATTCCACCTGAATTTCAGCAATTTTAAAGTTGTTCTTTTGTTTTAATTTTCTTATGGGAAGTGGGTGTTGCTGGCAAGACCAGCTTTATTGTCCATCCCTAATTGGTCTTGAGGGGGCAGTGGAGAGTCACCTTCCTGAACTGCTGCAATCCATGTAGTGTAGGTACATCTGCAGCAAGTAAAGGAAGTGATATTTCCAAGTCAAGATGTTGTGCGACTTGGTGATGTTCCCATGTGTCCTTGTTCTCCTTGGTGGGAGAGGTTGCAGATCTGCAAGGTGCTACTGAATGAGCCTTAGAGAGTTGCTGCAGTACATCTTGTAAATGGTACAAACTGATATCTCTGTGCACTGGTTGGTGAAGGGAGTCAATGTGATGGCAGCAATGATTTGATATTAATCCACTAGAAACAGGCATTAAATAGATAACTTTCCATACAGTGAGGCTAGCAAGAAGCATTGCATACATTGAAAATGTGGATGTACAACACAATGGGTGGGATTTTCTGGTCATTTCCACTGACGGGGACCCCCAACTAGCGGAGACTGCAAACAACTGGAAACCAATGACAGGCCACCTTCACAAATAACACAAATTAAAACTGTTGGTATGCACTACTAACAAGTGAGACTTTCCCTTCTCCGCACAAATTTGGCAATGTATTCCAATAATGTGAACGCAATATAGCTTCAACTTATAAAGCCAGTGATCCTTTGCAGCGACACCCAGTTATGTCAATCAATGCATGACATGCAATGTACCTTAGCCTCGCTTACGAGCATGTTGTACCACAAAATAGAAGCCCAGCCATTGGGGAGCTGGCTAACATTGGATATCACCACCAACGGCAAAGATGTAATCTGCAGCAGTGGAGAGAAAAAAGTTTATTATGAAATGCATCATTCTATGATAAAGGAGGAGCCAGTTTTCCTCAAAAAGCTTAAATATCACTGCCCTGAATAGACACCATTTGACTTACAACATTAATGCTAGCAATTCAAATTTATTCTACTTCTATGTCATTCAAATCATACTTTAGTCTCCTACTCCATAGTAATTTGAAGCAAAACATCCCATGTTCTCAATTTTCCTCTAATTCATGTGTGATATCAAGGGCTGAGGTTTCATCTGCCACTACTCAGCAACCCCATGTTGGAAAACTGGAAGTGATGTGAGGTGAATTTATATTTCCTCACCAGCATGTTCCAAATTCAATTTTACCCATCATTGTTATTTCCACTCAAAGAGAATGCATTTTTGAAGGCTGCATTAATCATGCCCGTTAAGTTCACGTACCTTGGGGGAAGCGTGCTTTGGAGATAGGAACTCTCAGCCCATTTAAAGTTCTTGCCAACTTCACAATGTAATGGTGTTAGATTTAATTGTGTCTCAGAGCAGTGATTGATTATAGGCCTCTGTCCGTAAAAGATTGCATTAAATTGACTAGCATTGTATAAGAGTTCAATCGCATTAAAGTACTTTCTCCAGCAGATAAATTCATTTTCTGTATGGAGAATCAGTTATGAATGTACATTGGGGATACTGTGTGCTGAGTCTTCAGGCACACTCCAGAATGCATTAGGTACACAAGCAAAGAGCCATATGACACTGGCAAACTAGATTCACAACCAAACAGCCATATAACACTAACAAGTCTTGTGCTTTTCTTGATTTGTCCTTGTCTATGTTGAATGACTGTTTTCACATGATCTTCCGTCATGTCTCAAGAGCACTCATCCCAAGATTTACTTTTGAAAGAAACAAAAGTTGCAACGTTTCATGGGCACGGTGGCTAGCACTGCTGCCTCTCAGCGCCGGGGACCCGGGTTCAATTCTGGCCTCAGGTGACTTGTGTGTGGAGTTTGCACATTCTCCCTGAGTCTGCATGGGTTTTGTCCAGGCGCTCCTGTTTCCTCCCACACTTCAAAATTGTGCAGGTCAGGTTGATTGGCCATGATAAATTGCCCCTTAGTGTCAACGAAATTAGAAGGATAAATATGTGGGACCTGGGTGGCATTGTTGTCAGTATAGGTTCAATGGTAAATGACCTCCTTCTGCACTGTAGATTCTGTTTTTTTTTAGCATTTCAGTCAACTATTCAAAAATGCCTCAAAACTATCATTTACAAGTAGTCCAAGGCCCACTGAAGAAATCTACAATCCATTTAACATCTCGTCTCCTGACCAAATAGAATGAAAAATAAAAATTATGGATTTTGGCTTAAGTTCAGCTAAGTTGAATGACATTGTTTTCTCAAGAACACTCCCATCCCAAGATTTACTTTTTAAGGAAACACAAGTTACAGAATTGGATTTCAAATTGCTTTGAAATCAGGAATTTGCTTATAGAAGTGCTAGTTTTTTTTTGTCCTGAAAGCTTCTCACCTCAAGATCAATTATCACATTTTGATGACAGAACTGAGTCTCAAAGCTGATGGAATGAAGTTCCTCAGTCACAATAAGTGGTCCCTGTTAAGGCAGATTGGAAGAAGTTAGTTTTGCTAATGATTTAAAAACAGAATACAAACAGTTCAAACAAAATAATATCAAGGAGTATATTAAGGGCAGAGGGTGAAGCAAGGACAAGGAAACCAGCAGGAATTGAAACAATGGGTAAATGGGAATTGGTGTTTTGAAGAAGCTGGATATTTCCAGGGTGACGTGTGGGAAGTGGCCGTGAACAATGTTACTTTTGGAAGTATCCACAACATAACACTTACTTCTGTTGTTCGGCTTCCTGCATTTTTCTGTTCCTTCAGTTGCTGCAATTAGAAACAAACCATGATAAAGTTGATATAGAAAGGAAGGATAGACTATGAATCTAGGCTAGCGCTAAATATAAAAAAGGATAGTAAGAGTTTTTATAAATATATAAAGAGGATGAGGCTGGCTAGGGTGAATTTTGGACCCTAGAGGATGAGAAGGGGGATTTAGTGGTGGGGGAATGAGGAAATGGCTGAGGCCTTGAATAAGTTTTTTGCTTCGGTCTTCACGGAGGAGGACGCGAATAGTTTGCCGGGTGTTAACGATGGAAAGATGGTAGGAGTTGAGGGCCTGAATGCGATCACTGTCACTAGAGAAGCTCGACAGACTAGCGGGACTGATGGTAGACAAGTCCCCAGGACCGGATGTAATGCATCCCACGGTTCTGAATGAAATGGCAGAGGTGATAGTGGATGCCTTAGTGATTATTTTCCAAACCTCGCTGGATTCCGGGGAAGTGCCGCAAGATTGGAAAACGGCTAATGTTACACTGCTGTTTAAAAAGGGTAGCAGGCAAAAGGCAGGGAAATATAGGCCAGTTAGTTTAACGTCTGTTGTAGGAAAAATGCTTGAATCCGTCATCAAAGAGGAAATAGCGAGGCATCTTGAGAAGAATTGTTTGATAGAGCAGACGCAGCATGGATTCGTTAAGGGGAAGTCGCGTCTGACGAATTTATTAGAATTCTATGAGAATGTGTCTTGTGCGGTGGACGGAGGGGAACCGGTGGATGTGGTGTTTCTTGATTTTCAGAAGGCGTTTGATAAGATGCCACACAAGAGGTTGTTCCAGAAGGTTAGGGGGCATGGAGTTGGGAATAAGGTGTTAGCGTGGATAGGGGATTGGCTGTCAAATAGGAGGCAGAGAGTGGGTGTCAATGGGTGCTATTCGGATTGGCGGTTGGTGACTAGTGGAGTGCCCCAGGGATCGGTGCTGGGGCCTCAGCTATTTACCATTTGTATAGATGATCTGGAGGAGGGAGCTGAGTGTAAGGTGTCGAAATTTGCTGATGACACAAAGGTAAGTGGAACAGCAAATTGTGCGGAGGGTGTAGAAAGTCTGCAGAGGGATCTGGATAGCTGAGCGAGTGGGCAAGGACCTGGCAGATGGAATACAAATGTTGGCAAGTGTGAGGTTATCCACTTTAAAAAGTCTGACAACACCAGGTTTTAGTCCAACCGATTTATTTGATAGTAAACGCACAAGCTTTCGGGTTAGTCCCATCATCAGGTGAACCTCTCCATTCACCTGACGAAGGGACTAACCCGAAAGCTTGTGCGTTTACTATCAAATAAATCGGTTGGACTAAAACCTGGTGTTGTCAGACTTTTTACTGTGTTTACCCCAGTCCAACGCCGGCACATCCACATCGTTATCCACTTTGGCAGGAATAATAGTAGGAAGGACTATTACTTACAGGGCGAAAAGCTGCAGCATGCTACGGTGCAGAGGGACCTGGGGGTCCTTGTGCATGAGTTGTAAAAACCCAGCCTACACGTGCAGCAGGTGGTCAGGAAGGCAAATGGGATGCTGGCCTTAATAGCGAGGGGGATTGAATATAAAAGTAGGGAGGTCTTGCTGCAATGGTACAGGGCACTGGTGAGGCCGCAGCTGGAGTAGTGTGTGTAGTTTTGGTCGCTGCACTTGTGCAAGGATATTTTGGCCTTGGAGGGAGTGCAGAGGAGGTTCACTAGGTTGATACTGGAGTTGAGGGGGTTGAGCAAAGAAGAGAGGCTGAATAGACTGGGCTCGTACTTGTTAGAGTTTAGAAGGATGAGGGGGGATCTTATTGAGACGTATAAGATGATGAAAGGGATGGATAGGGTAGAGGTGGAGAGGCTCTTCCCGCTCAGAAAGGACAGCAGGACTAGAGGGCACAGCCTCAAGATAAGGGGGGCAGTTTAGAACAGAGTTGAGGAGGAACTTCACTCAAAGGGTGGTGAATCTCTGGAATTCTCTGCCCATTGAAGTGGTGGAGGCTACCTTGCTAAATATATTTAAGACGCGGGTAGATAGGTTTTTGGTAGGCAAGGGAATTAAGGGTTATGGGGAGAAAGCGGGAAAGTGGAACTAGCCACTTCAGATCAGCCATGATCTTACTGAATGGCGGGGCAGGCTCGAAGGGCTAGATGGCCTACTCCTGCTCCTACTTCTTATGTTCTTATGATACATTAAAAATAAAATCATTCCATGTTTTAAAACATGGACTTTTCTGTAAATATTGTTAGTGAACTGAGCTTTGAACAATTTGAGTACAAGAGCTCTGTGGTGAATTCACTGATCCAAATCTTTGGTTTGCCTACCAGATGTCGGAATTCAGCAGCGAGGCTTCCATTTGTTGACTCCTCCATGTTCATCACTTTTGTATTAGTTCCCAGTATATTAAATTTTCTAAATCTACAAGGAAGTAAAGGAGAATACAAAACACATATGAAAACAAAAAAGACAAAACCACACAGGGGAAAATCAACATTGGAAATAAATGTCTATACTTACCCCTTTACAGAACATTTTTCAGTGACATCCCTAAAAAGAAATGACACTATTATTCTATTTTTAGTGCAGAAACCTTAAGATAACTGATTTAATGACAACATCCCAAAAGTCTTTTAAAAAAAAGGTAAATTAGGAAATATTCTAGTTCGATATTACTTTATCTTATTGTGCAACTAATGTGTATTTCAACTATTCATGTTGACTCATGGTCATCTCAGATATTGAATATTAGCTGATCTTTAAGTTTACATTAAATTACTACTTTCCCATATTAAGATGCCCCTTATAATTTGCAGCATAATATAAATGAAAATAAGTATGATACCACATACTTGTCAAATGATGCTTTTACACGCAATTGGTAATTCAGTTCTGGTAGCCTTACTAAAAGCCTGTAACAAAATTGGAAAAAGAAAATAAAGAGCTAGTTCTTCAAACAGATTAAACAAGCCCTGCTTATGTTAAAATACTTCCTTATCTAATCATTAGTAGCAATTCCAAATCTTACTGTTTACCACTTGCACTTTCAAAGTCCGTGGTAAAATGAATCATGAGGTAGTCACTTTGCTATCAAGTCTGACATTGCAAAAAGACAGGATCCCTAGAAACATAAGCAATTCACGACTCTACCTCTACTTCTTAACAACAAAGTGCATGCCCTCCAACCATAACTAGTGCTAAGAATGTCAAAGCACAAATTATGGACGAGTTATTGCAAATACTCCGCAGGCAGGCAACTATATTGCGATCAGGGACTTCAATATGTATGGGTAGGAGCCTGGGATGGTGCCTTGGGGAATTGAGAGATGGAGAAATGCAGCAACAAAGGATGTTTTTCCTCAGTCTATGCACCCACTGGAATAGGACAATCAACAGTTCCATCTTTAGATATAAGGCACAGTACAAAACTCTCGAATACCCCTAAAATCTAAATACTGGCATCAGACTGACTTTATCACCATCCAGCAGAGCAACACGAAGATGTTATGATCACCAGGGTTATGGGAGGAGTGGAGTGCTCTACAGACCACCCAAGATCAAATTTACTATCGCACTGACAACCAACATACACCAGACCCCTAGAGAGAAATTGGCATCAGCAGACAGCTGTGAACAAGTTAGGCTTCAGTAGAGCTGTCCTCCCAACATCATTTCACACAGGTTTTGTTCAAAGAAGCAAAGTTAACCTTCAACAGTTCTGGAAGCTGCCAATTGCGTCTTTGGAACACAGAAAATTAACTGATCGGTTCAATGAAAACAATTAAATTAAGGAAATCCTACAGGAGAAAATGCAGCATGACTGGGCAACAGATAAAGCCGGTGCTAAGAAACCATTCCAGGGAGTCTGCCGCATGTTGGTTGTCAGTGCGATAGTAAACTTGGTCTTGGAGTGGTCTATAAAGCACACCACTCCTTCAACATCTTCAAACTCTCTTTATAACAATCTGAGATCCCTATCTGCTTCAAGACGACGACCATCATCCTGGTACCCAAGAAAAACAAAGCAGTGTGCCTTAATGACTATCGCCAGAAAGCTCTGACATCCACCATTATGAAGTGCTTCAAAGAGCTAGTCATGGCATGAATCAATTCCAGCCTCCCGGACGACCCGGATCCACTACAGATTGCCTACCACCACAATAGGTCCACAGCAGACGCCATTCCCTGGCCCTGCACTCAATCCTGGAACACCTAGATAACAAGGACACCGATGTCCAGACTACAGCTCAGCCTTCAACACCATCATACCCACAGAACTCATCTTCAAACTCCGTGGTCTGGGCCTTGGTACCTCCCTCTGCGACTGGATCCTGAACTTCCTAATCCGCAGACCACAATTAGTAAGGATAGGCAACAACACCTCTTCCACAACCATCCTCAACACTGTTGCCCCTCAAGGCTGTGTTCTCAGTCCCCAATATACTCCTCATACACCAATGACTGTGTGGCCAAATTCCCCTCCAATTCGATTTTCACATTTGTTGACAACACAACTATACTGGGTCGGATCTCAAACACTGATGTGACAAACTACAAGAATGAGATAGAGAATCTTATGAACTGATGCCGCAACAATAATCTCTCCCTCAACATCAACAAAATGAAAGAGATTGTCATCAACTTCAGAAGCGTAAAGGAGAACATGCCGCTGTCTACATCAATGGGGACAAGTAGAAAGGGTCGAGAGATTCAAGATTTTAGGTGTCCAGATCACCAACAACCTGTACTGGTTCCCCCCATGCTGACACTATAGTTAAAGCCTCTACTTTCTCAGAAGGCTAAGGAAATCTGGCATGTCAGCTATGACTCTCATCAACTTTTACAGATCCACCATAGGAAGCATTCTTTCTGGTTGTAACACAGCTTGGTATGGCTCCTGCTCTCCCTAAGACTGCAAGGAACTACAAAAGGTCGTGAATGTAGCCCGATCCTTCACGCAAACCAGCCTCCCATCCATTGACTCTGTCTACACATCCTGCTATCTCGGCTCGGCAGCCAGCATAATTAAGGAGCTCACGCACCCTGGACATTC
The DNA here is from genome assembly GCF_965287045.1 of Carcharhinus amblyrhynchos. NCBI lineage: Eukaryota > Metazoa > Chordata > Chondrichthyes > Carcharhiniformes > Carcharhinidae > Carcharhinus > Carcharhinus amblyrhynchos. Next base: position 31,958,866 of record NC_137334.1, on the reverse strand, counting down.
TCTTTTCCACCTTCTGTCAGGAAAAATATACAGAAGTCTGAGATTACGTACCAACTGACTCAAGAACAGCTTCTTTCCTGCTGCTGTCAGACTTTTGAATGGACTTACTTTGCATTAAGTTGATCTTTCTCTACACCCTAGCTATGACTGTAACACTACATTCTGCACTCTCGTTTCCTTTTCTATGTGTGGTATCCTTCGTCTGTATAGAAACAATACTTTTCACTGTCTATAAATACACGTGACAATAATAAATCAAATCAAAAATCAAATCGTCCCATAACCCTAGTGATCATAGCATCTTTTATGCACTCCACTCCTGCAACAGAAGCTGTGTAGAATGCAAGATGTTCCGTGGCCCAAACAAGCCTGCTGATTGGCATGATAAGAGGAATTTTTATATAAAGTCCTGAAGTCTCTGTACGTATGTCCCTCACACAGCTACTTATCCTCTCAGTACAGGTGAGTCTTTTCTAATGGACAGGACAGTTATCAAGGAGTGCTGGGCTGAGCACTTTCTTAACCACGCAAGCACCATAAAATGGGGTCTCTCTAGACAAGATTCCAGACCGGCCCAAATGTGAAAAGCTGGACAGCAAATCCTCTACTGTGGAAGTTGACAAAGCCCTAAAATCCCTCCAATCAGGGGAAGCTGAAGGCTCAGGATCCCAAGAGAAATTTACAAATCTTGGAGATCAGCTAGCCATTAAACTCACACAGTTATAATCACGGAATGTGGGATCAACAAACCATTCCTCAGGAATTCAAGAACATCACAATTGTTCACTTGTACAAATGAAAATGGCAAAAATGTGTGACAGCCACAGAGTAATTTTCTGCCTGTGATAGCTGGTCAGATTCTAGCAATACTTCTATGCAACAGGCTAGCATTAATACAGCAGAATACGTCCTTCTAGAAAATCAAACTGGGTTCAGCAAAGGCAGAGACATTTGCAACTAAACCTTTATCTTTTGGTAAATACTATGAAATGCCACAAATGGATGGGAATCTACTGTGCCTTTGTTGACTTGACAAAAGACTTTGACACAACAGATATTCCACCAACCACCACCAAATTCTGACTATTACCCACCAACTATAACAATGACACAACGCTGGAGGCTGCAGATAACTTCACCTACTGCCAGAAGTGTCTGCAATCATAGTGGGGAGCTAAATAGCATTGCCAGATCAAGCTCAGCATTGTCCATTTACACAAGAAACTGTGGAGAAAATGAGGTATTAAACTTAACAAAATTTGGTGTGTACAAAGCTGTTGTAATATCTACCTCTCTTGTATGCCTCTAACAGACAAAACTACCGACTTCAAACACATTAAGTTGCTGGCAGATTCAATGAGATACATTTGGATCATGAATATCGAAATGAGTGAACAAAGTGTCCAATGCTGAGGTACTTTAAATAGCAGAAATGTTTGGAACTGAAGCACTCAAAGCCCAGTTCTGATGAAGTGGTCATGTAAGTATATACAATTGATGATTAAATTCCTATGGATGTCACGTGTTCTCAACTTCAAACTTGGGAGACTTTGGAGATTACGATTCAAGCAGTTCTTGGAAGATGAAGACCAGGAAATGTGGCTATAGACTGGGATAAAAAGCACAACAGAGAACTACCAGGGGAGTGATCAATTAGTATTGTATATTTCATTGAACAGCAAAGATGACAGGCAAAGGACCAAAGGCAAGCTAGAAATATTGGGTGCACCAAACAAACAAAAACACCATTTATCCTTGCCCGCACTGTGGAAAATCATACAGGTCTGCAAAACAGGATCCACAGCCACACTAGAACGCACAACAATTTTTAGACACACAAGAAATGACCATCTTTGATAATAAAGGAAAACTGATGACAACGATGGCTTAAAACCACACTACCAAGGAACAGAGATTACAGGGGACAGTGTGGCCTCCATCACGATCAACAAACAAGGCTACAAATTCATTTTCACAATACAATGTGATGGCTGCAACATATTATTAAAGCACAGGCCTCACTGTGCACCTTAACAGCAGTTTGCTATTTAAAAGTTGTTAAAAGTCACATCAATAACACATCTGAAACATTTGCAGAGTGATCATTAAATGCTATAGGCAAAAATTATTCTTCTGAAGAGTCACACTTTTTAGCTCCACTCTACAGCTACTCCTGCCTGGTTAATACGTTCATTTCCTCAATACAGACTGTGGTCTTTAGCTCATTCTTGATAACAGCCATGAAGATACTAACATGTCACTGAACAAATGCAAGATGATGCATTTTTAAAGATCAAATTTTAGGTGTTAATTATACTGTAAGTGGCAGAACCCTTAGGAACATTAACATGCAGAACAACCTGGGCATGCAGGTCCACAGTTCCCTAAAAGTGGCCAAGGTGATTAAGAAAGCATATGGCATGCTTGCCTTCTTCAGCTGGGACACTGAATACAAGAATTGGGAAATCACGTTGCAGCTATATAAAACCTTGGTTCGGCCACATTTGGAGTACTGTGTGCAGTTTTGGTCACCACACTACCAGAAGGATATAGAAGCTTTGGAGAGAGTGCAAAGAAAGTTCATCAGGATGTTCTCGAGGGCGTAGGCTATGAGGAGGATTACCTAGATCGTTTTCACTGGAAAGATGGAGGCTAAGGGGAGACCTAATAGTGGCTAACAAAATAATGAAGGGCATAGACATAGAGAGGCTAGTCAGGAGAGTTTTTCCTAGGTGCAAGTGTCAATTATAAGGGGGCATAGGCTCAAGGTAAGAGGGGGAAAGTTTAAGGGAGATGTGAAGGAGAAGTTTTTCTTGTGCAGAGTGGTGAGTGGAACATGCTGCCAGAGGAGGTGGTGGAGGCAGGCACACCAGCAACATTTAAAATGGATGGGTACATAAATAGAAGGGAATAGAAGCATATGTACCAAATAAGGGCAGAAGGTTTTGTTTGAGTTTAGTTGGGGCATCATGATCGGCACAGGCTTGGAGGGCCAAAGATCCTGTACCTGTGTTGTACTTTTCTTTATTCTTTGTAAATCTACTGATGGTCAAACATTAAAAAATATCACTGACCTTAACTTCACAGTAAACTGCACGCCAGTCTTTAGGACCATCGGTCTCTGTGGGTGAGTTGGCATACAAGGCTGTCGCTCTACCACAAAGGAACTAAAGTAAGGAGTGGAATACAAATACATGCAATTAATGTAAATACACATTTCGCAAATAACATTCTTTTAAAATGGCAATATACTTCAAACTGTTACAATAAAAGTTAATGAGCAAATGATCCATAAAGGAACATCTAAAATGCACAGGAAGAATATTACACACTGGTTAGCGTACTAATCAGTGAAAGTGTTGGCAGAATTGAAAATGCCTCAAACTAGAGGATATAACAAATTTACTTCCAGTTTTTCGTTGTGTTCAGATATTGGGAAAGTCTATGGGAGCACTTGTTTAATGCAAGAACATTGTATTTCTACAAAATCTCGGCAAACAGTAATGGATACGTTTTCTTTTGTCTTGGTACGGTCACAGTTAAACAACCTGCCAAAAGTCATTGTCTAAACAGAGTTGATGAATACCACCAATACTAGCAAAAGATCAGTAAGGACACACTGGTCTTTGCCAGTGTGAAATGGGCTCACAGCAAATCAGCAACCCGAATTACACCAGACCCAGTTTTCCTTTCTGTTGTGTAGCAAAGGGAAGTTGGTTTCGTTATCTTAAAAGCTCGAGGGAATTTGGATGAAGTGTTTGAAAAAGTCATTTTTACTCAAGCTTTCACTGAAATTGTTACCTTTTAATAAGGATGCAAAACAAATTGTTGTTCCTTTCCTCCAAAAATTGTTTATTTTGTGTAATGGGGTCCCCTTCATATGAATATTTCTGTTCCAGCTCTTCCAGTTTTTTTAACTGTTGCCGAACCTGCTGCAAACTTTCAGCCAGCAAAGTGAACCTGAAAACACAATCATGAATAAACTATTAGCAGGGATAAAATCAACTGTCCATTCTCTGTCAAAGACATGCAACCAGATGTCAGGACTTGGAATATCAAGTGATCAAACCTCCAGGAATGCCTCCCACAAGTGTTGGCAGCCATACTCCAGTGGAATGCATCGATAAGCTTCTAATATCCCCTAACCACCTTCTAGCACCAAACAGTAGAATCCATAGCACTGACGGAGGGGAATCAAGTTAGCTTCTTCCACCCCACCAACAACAACCTTACAGCAACTACTACATCCTGTGCAAGCTACCAACATGGATTCAAATTAAGTACATCTCACCCTCAACTGGAAAAGAACCCTAGGGTTGTAATCAACTGGAGGCCCAACAAACAAAATGAAATGAAATCACACTCTGGCAGACTGCAGAATTAAGCACGATCCCAGATGAGGGCAGAGACATGGAATACTGCAGGTGATGCAGCCCATCTAGGATGTTTACAGTACAAACAAGGATCATTTTAAAAATAAGGACACCCAAACTAAGTCCTACTGGTTTCCTTCATTTCTAAGCTTGGATGTGCCTCAATCTGATGGAAAACATGAGCATTTTGCATAACAGATTAGGTGTTACTTTGGAATTAAAACATTTTATTGCAGGTAGGATGGAAAATGGTTCAAATAAGCCATTTAATAGCACCCAGTAGTGCCTGGAAAGGGAACAGAATGGAGAGGAGAGATGGGAAGATAAGGTGATTTTCCAGTTGGTTCTATGACACAAGAGTTAAAGATTTGTTAGCTGCCCTTTAATTAATACCCCTTTATTGCCATATTATTGTTTTATGTAATCAAAGCTTCAGCTGCCATGACACCCAAATAACTTGCTATGTTCTGGAAAGGTATACACGCAAATCAATAATTTATGCTGAGTTAGCCAAGTTGCCACAACTGGTTGAAAAGCTCACCATTGCTGCAGCTGGTCAAGACAGGTGTTTGGTGGTCCACCAATGCACGCAATCTGCTGTCTCCGTTTCCATTCTACCAACTCTTCATTGATCAAAATGCTTTCAATTGCCTCCGTTTCATTCAGCAGGGTGGCAGTTTTATTGATTACATCCTACAAAGAACAATATAGTAAGTCAGTCAGTGAATTCTACATTTTTTTAAAATGTGTACAAGACGTAAAAATATTAGAGCGCGTGCACACGCACGCAACTCTGCAAAATCAATCATAATTTAAAATATCCAAACTTCCTTTTAAAAATGACAACTTTTCAATGAATTGAATGTGTAAACTGTTTTCAGAAAGCTATCTAGTTTGAGTGCTGATCAATAAAATAAACAATCCCACTTGGTCACACTTATTGAAAACACATTTGCTTATAATGAATTTCAGTTTTTTTTCAAAATCCAAATTTGGAAAAATAAAAACTGTAGCTCAGTCGATTACTCATAAGCTTAATATGACAATAATTATTAAAGTATTTTAGTCTTTTTAGTAAAGCTTTAAGTAAAACTTCAGCTTTAGTAAAGTTTAAAAAAACCACGACACTATAACTCACGGTTTACCTTTCGTTTCGAATCCAACTTGAGCATCATATTGTGGAGATGGAGTTTTTCTTGTTTAATTTCATTTTGGGCTAAACCATTAACTTCATGCTCTGCAAATGATAAATGAGAATGAAACAAAACATTGAACAAGCTGCACAGAATTTTAATTCATAACAAAACAGAAATGCCCTAAAATGAATTGCAACATAAAAAACTCACTTTCTTTCTCTAGCATCCTTGGTAAGCATATTAACATAAAATTTAATTCTTACCTCGACTTTGTAAAGTTTTGGATCTGAAATCAAATTCATCCTGAAGATCTTCAAGGGACTTGATTTCTTGTTCAATCTCCTAGAATCACAAAATCAAGCCGTGGTTATCGAAGGAAATAAAGGAGAGTATTAAGTTAAAAGCTGATGCGTTCAGAGCGGCTAAAAATAGTAGGCGATTAGAAGATTGGGAAAAATTTAAAAATCAACAAAGAATGACTAAGAAGGTGATAAAGAAAGGAAAGATAGAGTATGAAGCTAAACTAGCTCTACATATAAAAAATGACAGTAAAAGTTTTTACAAATATATAAAGAGGAGACTGGCTAGAGTGAATGTTGGAGCCTTGGAGGATGAGAGGGGGGATTTAGTGGTGGGCGATGAGGAAATGGCTGAGGCTTTAAATAAGTTTTTTGCCTCGGTCTTCACGGAGGAGGACACAAATAGTTTGCTGGATATTAAAGGTAGAAGGATGGTAGGAGATGAGGGCCTTAATGCGATTACTATCACTAGAGAGGTAGTGCTTGATAGACTAACGGGACTGAAGGTAGACAAGTCCCCGGGACCAGATGGAATGCATACCAGGGTTCTGAAAGAAATGGCAGAGGTGATAGTGGATGCCTTGGTAATTATTTATCAAAATTCGCTGGACTCTAGGGACGTGCCGGAAGATTGGAGATCGGCTAATGTCATGCTGCTGTTTAAAAAAGGTAGCGGACAAAACGTAGGGAATTATAGGCCGGTCAGTTTAATGTCTGTAGTTGGAAAAATGCTAGAATCTGTCATCAAAGAAGAAATAGCGAGGCACCTAGGAAAGAATGGTTTGATCGAGCAGATGCAGCACGGATTCGTTAAGGGGAAGTCGTGTTTAACAAATTTATTGGATTTCTATGAGGATGTGACTAGTGCGGTAGACAGAGGGGTAGACAGTGGTGTTTTTAGATTTCCAAAAGGCGTTTGATAAGGTGCCTCACAAAAGGTTGCTACAAAAGTTTAGGGTGCATGGAGTTGGGGGTAAGGTGTTAGCATGGATGGAGGATTGGTTGTCTAATAGGAAGCAGAGAGTTGGAATCAACGGGTGCTATTCTGGTTGGCAGTTGGTGACTAGTGGAGTGCCGCAGGGATCAGTGCTGGGGCCTCAACTGTTTGCCATTTACATAGATGATCTGGAGGAGGGGGCTGAGTGTAGGGTAACAAAATTTGCTGATGACACGAAGATGAGTGGAAAATCAAATTGCATGGAGGGTGTGGAAAGTCTGCAGAGAGATCTGGATAGGGTGAGTGAGTGGGCGAGGACCTGGCAGATGGAGTGTAATGTTAGCAAGTGTGAGGTTATCCACTTTGGTAGAAATAATAGTAGGAGGGATTATTATTTAAAAGGTGAAAAGCTGCAGCATGCTACGGTGCAGAGGGACCTGGGGGTCCTTGTGCATGAATCGCAAAAACCCAGTCTGCAGGTGCAGCAGGTGATCAAGAAGGCGAATGGAATGTTTTGCCTTGGAGAGAACGTAGAGAAGGTTCACTAGGCTGATACCAGAGATGAGGGGGTTAGCCTATGAAGAGAGACTAAATAGACTGGGTCTGTACTCGTTGGAGTTTAGAAGGCTGAGGGGGGATCTTATAGAGACACAGATGATAATGAAGGGGATAGACAGGGTAGAGGTAGAGAGATTCTTCCCACTTAGAAAGGATAGCAGGACTAGAGGGCACAGCCTCAAGTTGGGGGGGCTGCAGTTTAGATCAGAGTTGAGGAGAAACTTCTTCACTCAAAGGGTGGTGAATCTCTGGAATTCTCTGCCCATTGAAGTGGTGGAGGCTATTTCGCTAAATATATTTAAGTCACGGGTAGATACGTTTCTGATAGACAAGGGAGAAAGCGGGAAAGTGGAACGAATCCACTTCAGATCAGCCATAATCTTATTGAGTGGCAGGCAGGCTCGAAGGGCTAGATGGCCTACTCCTGCTCCTATTTCTTATGTGCCTAAGACAAATAAACCTACATTTGTATAGTGTCTTTCATGTCCTAAAGTGCTTCAAAGTCAATTACATGAAGTACAGACACATTTACACACTTAATTAGGACAAGGTTAGAGGGTGGGAATCCTGTGGCAAGTCACTCATCTCCTGACTTCCCAAAGTCTGTCCACAATCTACAAGACACATGACAGGAGTGTGATGGAATACTCGCCACTTGCTTGGATAAACATTGCTCCAAAAGCACTCTAAAATGGGACACCATCTAGGACAAAGCAGTCGACTTTTGATTGGTATCCCTCTTACAGCTACCCACTTCCTTCACCACTGACACTAGTACACACACTGCAGAAACTCATCAAGGCTCCCATAGCAGCTTCCAACCCCACAACCACTACCCTCTATAAGGACAAGACAGCAGCCACAAGGAACACCATCATTTGGAGGTTCCTGTGCAAGTTATCTACCACCTTGACTTGGAAATATATTGCCATTCCTTCACTGTTGCTGGGTCAAAATCCTGGAACACCCTCCTTAACAGCACCATAGCTGTATGTACAATACAAGGACTACAGGTGTTCAATGAGACAGCACACCATCTTCGAGGGCAATCAGAGATGGACAGTAAATGCTGGCCTAGCTAGTTACGTCCACATAGTGTGAATTAATTTTTTTAAAAATCACCCATTATGATCCCACAAAAGGAGTAAATGATCAGCTTTGTTTTGAGTTTTATAGCTGGAAAATGTGAAGCAAGAGGAGATTTCCTGCTTCTTTTACCAAGTTGAATCTTTTATTTCCAGTCAACAATAGGCAGCAGTTTAATAATTCAACCAAAAGTTGGCATTTTGAATAATGCAGTACTCCCCAGAACACCATTGATGTGTCAAGCCGAGACTGTGTTCAAATCATGGGAATGGAGTTTGCAGCAGTAACCATCTGACTTGCAGGCTAGAACGCGACTCATTTTATAACACTTAGTATTGGATGACACAGATAATTGAAAAATTTAACATAAATACAAATTCTCAAATTACATGTGCACTATCAAATTCTGTTGAAGGTCATATTTTCACCCCATTGTAAATTACTCTTTCATAAATGGCTTTGGATAATTCTATTGATGAATTATACAAGTCTTCTATCCTTTCAGTTCCATGTCAAATAGAAATAAATCATGATGCATGCAACACAATTTCCAAACGTCACAATTCAGAAATGAACCAAGAGATGCAGGAAGCTCATATTACAAAGATACTTCTTGTCCAAATACAGAAGTACAAATCCTGAAATAATTACTGTAACTATTTCACAAAGAAATGGAAAAGAAGCACATTATTCATGTTAATGCTCTGCATCTGTAAATAATATGTTTATGCCACTAAATCTTCATTCATTAACAACTTAAGCATCCACAGCTGCCAGATCCCTTAATAGAATGGATGGAGCTAATTGAAAGCCTGCCTCCTGGAAGACTGGTGAACTACTCTTGCTGTCAGGAAGTCCATGCTCAGGATGCCTTTTGGTCCTGACATTGAGGTCCAGAAGATTGTGGTAACCAATTGGCCTAAGCTTTAGATTTTTAAAAAATACACAACGATCCACCATTGGCTGATAAAAACAAGTTACTGAAGTGGGAGCTAAGACAGCACACACACCATTATCATGACCGCTAAAACTAGCATGTCAATGTAGAAAAATGTCAGAAGCACAATGATAAAATGGGACAGACGCCAAGGATAGAATATGAAATGAGACCGAAAATTCGGTCAAGTGGATGGGCTTTACAAAAGATCAAATTGGAGAAAAATGTGATGCTATGGCCAAAAGTGACGTGGTTGGGGCAGAAAAAGAGAAGATGCACAAGAGGTTGAAGTTGGAGGAATACAGTTCGGGAATTGGGCCAAGGAATACATTGTAAGAGTTGCAGTGAGGATGAGGGTCTTTGCCATAAGGGGGATTTAAACAAAAGAAGATTTTGGGGCATTGGGAATCAGAAGTTAAATTCAGATTTGAGGGAGCAGAAGGGAGCCCAAAAATGTTTAGTGTCATCTGACAGGCTCATTACAAATAATGAAGACACTTGTGGACCAGATTCTCTTAAATACACAGACTTGAGTGCATGAAAATTGGGGCCCATTACTTACGTCAACAGCAGCAAAGAATGCACCAGATTGCTTATACTGGAAGTCAGTTTGAAAGCTCATAAAGAGACACTCGCCACAAAAGGCCTGATCATTTTTCTATCGAAGCTACCTACTTGCCATTACACAGTGTGCATTTCTAAACGCAAGAATTTCTAATACTTATAAATTTAGAGGAAAGATTGCAGACAGAAAATTATTTTTAAAACAAATCCAGATTCCTACTTTGTTATTCATTGGAACAATGCACAAGATGATCTCAATATTTGAACAGCTTATCAATCCAAATTCAACCACAAAGAGTGGCCCAACCATTGCTGGAAGGGCTATTTGGATGGTGGAGAGTAGAGTAGAAACACATTTTGTCACAAGTTCAGTCCTGTAATGACGCAAAATAAAGCAAATTATACAAGGAACCCCAATCTTCCTGTGCTCTATCCCAGCTCAAATTTCAGATGTGACTTAAATTAAGATTCTGATTAGAAATACATTTCTACTCAATCAACATTCATGTTATGATTTGAACTCAAGAGGAAGTAGGTGACCATATACATACCTGAACATTGCTCTTTATGTTCTTCACTTTCTGATCCAGCTGTTTCTGCTTATCCTGAATCACAGTATTCTGGACCAGACCAACTTGATTCTGCAAATTCAAACATATTGCAAATATAAATATTCTGGTGATGTTCTTCCTCCCACAATTTGGAGAAATTGGGCTAAATTTTCACTCCTTCTGCTTAAGTGCTGCACATCCATTCAAAATTCAGAATCATAGAAACCACTACTAAAGATGATAACTGGAAAATCTGAATCCTGATGACATACTTGTGACAGCCAGCATCTGAGGGAGCCACACCAGCCAGATTCAATTCCGCCCCACACTTAGGTAGAAAGTTAGAAAGAGCAATTTGTCTCTGGGAACAGGAGAAAGTGAAGAGGGGAAGAGACCAAATAATCCGACCACCTGTTTCCTGAGCAGGATTCCTACCCTGTTGGAAAGTCCAGTGCTTCACGTAGCACAGAATAATTCACTAGAGGTACAAATGTAAAGGAGTTCTCCAGGGGAAATAGGGGGCTATATGCATGATCACAAACTTAGCAAACATTTCCTAAACTTTGAATTGATGATTTTTACTTTGAGAAACAGGACAAAGTACCAAAATTACCATATAACAAGACAGCAACCTAACAGCGAATGATATTATCACATTCCGATCATTTCTCAACCAACTTATCAACATTTTCTTGATAGAAGGTTTCCGAACTCAACTATTTTTATTATGTCTCAGCAAAGTTGTTGCTGTTTACCTGGGAACACTTGAACATAATAACACCAGAATGAGACGATCATGGTCAATGTCTTCTGGGCAGTTGAGCCTATGAGACGAGGCTGCAGGACTCTGAGTTTCTGCTAGATTGGTCAGACTCAACTGGCACCAAGGTGGGTATTAGTCGAGAGGGTGTCAAAACAGCAGATATGCTGACCTCTAAAAGAAACAATCATGTACTGCTCACTTCACATGGACTGGGCTCCAGTATTTCCACTGATCTACAAACAGCAGTACACGGAAGAAGGGTAACTCCATCAAAAGCTTCAATCTATTCGATCCATTCCAGAACAACCAGAATGGATCGAAGCAAGCATGAACTCCTATTACAAGATTGTGCAGCAAAGAAAGCAGAACACTAATGCCATGCAAGATAATATAGAAACAAATTCCCAAATACATTTGAGCATAGCCACAAAATTCCTTGACAACTTCAATAACCCGTGACTGCTTCAATGAAACCAGCAGCCTTTTTTTTGCCCAAGGATTGGGTCTTCTTCTTTGGCCGTTATAGCAGAGCTGAGAGGGGCTCATTTCAAAGTTGTTCCTATTCTTGACTGACTCAAACACACAATTGCATTTCCTGTTCTTATGAACAGATAATGGGAAGCAAAATGAAAAACGTTTTCAATATGAATTACTGCAATTCATTACTAGCTTTAGGTCATAATGAGCAGGATCATTCACTTCAATTGTTTTAAAGCACTGAACATGAAAAAAAATGCTGTTTTAGGCAAAATTGAAATATGTTGAATTAAGAATTACCTGTTCAGCTTTCAGGGCATTTTCCAAGATTTTCTTTTCTTCTTTCAGGCAGTTAGATATAGTCAGTGCCATCAGAATAGGCTCTTCCTGGAAGAAAACCTAAACAAAAAAGGATAGCTCCAATATACTTGATATGTGTTTATACAGAAGGTAAAATTTAATCAAACCTACTAGAGGTAATTTACCTGCAATTTTTAATCAAGTCAATCACTATGTGCTTTGCAAATGGAAACATACCATTATTATCAACACCAAATTATACATTCAGGCATTTATTGGAATAGTATATTTACTCAGAAAAGTTTATTGCATTAAAATCGACAGGTCGCCCTGCATAAAAATTTTCTCCTTTAAAAGAAGTTTCCTTATGTTGTGCACCCACATGTTCTTTTATAGAGAGACAGAATCCTTACAGTGCAGAGGAGCCATTTGGCCCATCAAATCTGCACCAATTCTATGAAAGTTCATCCTCCCCTGGCCCTCCCCTCTATCCCTATACCTGTAACCCTGTGCATTTACCATAGTTAATCTACCTAACCTACACATCACTGGACACTAAGTGGCAATTTAGTACAGCCAATCCACATAACCTGCACATCTTCGGGCTGCTCACTATCTAACTTACAAACAGTAATTATGTTAAAGTCTCCCTGAGATTGGTTTTCATCATAATATCCCCACAATTTCATATATATTATGTAATGTAAAATTGGCTTATCAACCTAAAATGTGTTTCAGTTTGTTTTAGAAACAATATCAAGCAAATCAATTAATATAAATGAGCCAAATGAGCAAACTGCAAAATACCTGGGCTTATTTAATTTTTTCATTATTCGTTCGATTTATTCTCCAGTAAATGTTACTATAATGTGGAGATGCCGGCGTTGGACTGGTGTAAACACAGTACAAAGTCTCACAACACCAGGTTAAAGTCCAACAGGTTTATTTGGTAGTAAAAGCCACTCACCTGATGAAGGGGCAGCATGTGCTCTGAAAGCTAGTGGCTTTTGCTACCAAATAATCCTGTTGGACTTTAACCTGGTGTGCAAGACTTCTTACAAGCTAATTTATGCAATGAGATGTTATTTTGCCATTGAACTATTTTAATAATGTTCATCCTTGTTGTACTACAAAAACAGCGGCACAACATTGGAAAACAGAATAATTTGCAAGCATAGAATTTGAAATTGAGCCAATCAATTTTACATTGGAGGCTAATTTGTCTTTGCTGCAATGCTGTTGTAAAATCTATTTTAAGCAGCTGAGTTAGGAAATTGGTCACTCAGGCACTCACATAATTGCTGTTTGTAAGTTGGATAATGAGCAGCACATAGAAGCTCCAATCCATACCTGCAGGTTGCGTTTGATTTTTCTGATGTTGTGCTGAAGCAAAAAGTTGTTCTCCAAGGAAAATCGACTGTATTGGTCATCCAACTGCACCAGCAGCTCATGAAACAGGACTGTGGCCATTGAATCATTTGTGGCAGCGTGTTCCCTGACAACATAAAACAGTAAGTGATAAATCAATTAGCTCAGCCTGTGAAAAAGTAGAGAGATACAACTGAAGGGATTGAAATTGTTCTTCAGTAAAAACACAAAAATAGCAAATCAAAAGAAAAATGATGTTAACAACTCCAGAGTCCAGTGCCCATCAAAAGAAATGTGCAGAATGTGAATTGGGCGATTTGCTTTCACACATTTTGCACATGCCAAAACTAACTTCATTCCTCTTTCACCAACCCCCAACATTTCTGCTTTAAGGCAACATGGTGGTGGCAGTGTGGGTGGCACAGTGGTTAGCAGTGCTGCCTTACAGCGCCAGAGACCTGGGTTCAATTCTGGCCTCAGGTAACTGTGTGGAGTTTGCACATTCTCCCTGTGTCTGCGTGGGTTTCCTTCCCGTCAGGGAGATTAGCAGGGTAAATATGGGGGATTATGAAGATAGGGCCTGGGTGGGACTGTTGTTGGTGCAGGCTCAATGGGTCAGATGGCCTCTTTCTGTATGATGATTCTAACCTTTAATCAGCTTTTTGAATTGGAATTGAAGTATTCTTACCAGTCTTTAGTCTCCAGCCACTGTCCAAGGTACTGCCTGATCTCCATTGGAAAGTTGTCATCATAGAGCTGATCAACTTGCTCAAGGAATTTGGAGTCTAACTGTTGTAGCTGGTACCACTGTGACATTCTGCAGAATGTGTGTATGAGTCACCTACATGAAATTTAAAGAAAAATACATTTGGAATATTTTATAATAACCATACTTCAAATTAAGAAAAATTATCCCTACATAGTCTCAGCCCCTGCTGGCCCTACCACCCTCTGTTCCTCCCATTCCCATAGGGGTGGCATGGCAGCACAGTGATTAGCACGTTAAATGTTACAAAGACTCCTCAATTTCATGTTACATTTTTATTTACAAAGTATCTTTGTGACATATGAGTGAACGGAATTGTCAATTAGCATTAAATATGGAGCTGTTGTGCTGCGGACTACACCTACTAGAATCTGGATTGAGAATGACCACTTCCATTTCACCAAACCTTTACTGTCGCCACAAATCAACACTTCCATTTTTCATCGTCATGCATGTTAACTACAAATGTCAGCAAATCTCTCAATCCATGCAGAGTCCCCAACTCCTACTATATCATAGGGCTGCAAAATATTGAATCTTGATAGGTTTCTCTGCAATAAACCATTGCATTGGAGGAAATCTGGATATTGCCCCCAGTAGGCTAGTGAACTCAAAACAGTAAACGGACTGTATATTTTTTCTTCAATTAAACATCCGTCTTATAAATTTCTGCAATAATGAATTAATTATACAATAGATATATAAGGGTAACTACACTTGGATCTAAACAACACATGAATGAATCTTTAGTAGTATCAGAACAGCATATGTCAGGATGTCATCTACAGTTTAGCAGTTTCTGGGTTCAAGTCATGCTTCAAAACACAAAGAAATTACCTTGGCTAACACATTAATACCCGGTCATGTTTTAGATTAGGCAACATCATCATGAGCTATTTAATAAACATAAACCAATCCCATTTCTCTATTTAAAAAATAGTGGGAAATTCCCCATGGGTCAATGATTACAGTAAGAAGTCTCACAACACCAGGTTAAAGTCCAACCAGTTTATTTGATAGTAAACCCACAGGCTTCCGGAAACGCTATTCCTTCGTCAGGAACAAAGGAACGCTGTTCCTTCCGTACACCTGACGAAGGAACAGCGTTTCCGAACGCCTGTGGGTTTACTATCAAATAAACTGGTTGGACTTTAACTGGTGTTGTGAGGCTTCTTACTGTGTTTACCCCAGTCCAACGCCGGCATCTCCACATCAGCAATGATTAGACATAGAGTGAGCATTCATTTCATTTACTATTTGTGGGATGAAAATTAGAGTTGGATGTATTTCAACCATCTTTAAAGGTACAGGACTTGGCTCCTTGAAACTGACCCTTTTTTGCTTTCTTTGGCTGTCTCCAGGAAAATGAGCACAGCAAGATGTGATTTGTGCCCAATTCTTTAAATATTAAACATAAACTAATTCCAAAGAATGCACCAAAAGGCGGCAAGCTTTGGGTATCCATGCACCTTTAAATTCAAAGCAAAAAGAGAAAATACTGATTAGTCTCAACAGGCTTGACAGCATCAGCGGAAAAAGAAACAGAGTTGACATTGTACAACACTTATGGACTTAACTCTATTTCTCTCTCCACAAATGCGAAGGTTATCCAGCATTTTCTGTCTTCATTTCAGGTTTCTAACGTTCACAACATTTTGATTTTATTTGCGTGTTCACTTAGTTTGTCAACCTTAATGGAAGGTTAATACTCCAGGCACCGTTGCAAGCAATACAAGAATAAGATCACGAAGCAGAGATTACACTTTGACCTGTGCGATAAAGGCTTACGAACTTCGTTTTGCATGCAGTCTTGCTTGGTTTTTCTATATCTTATGACCTCCTTCTGACATTCACTTGAATTTCCATCATCAAACACCTTGATTGTAACTGTTGATTAGAAACCTAACTGGACAAGGCACATAAACATTGTGCTCCAGAAGCAAGTCAGAAGCTGAATATTCTGTAGCATTCATTTTCTGACCTCACAAAACCTTTTCACTACATGCAAGGCAGGAATCAAGAGTGTGATAGCTTACACTCCACTTGTCCACAGCTGTACACAAGAAGTTCAACACCATCCACTTGTCCACTTGATCAGCACGCCATCCAGCAACTTAAATATGCACACTTTCCATCATGGGCACAATGTGACAACAGAGTACACCATCCACAACATGCAGTGCAACAAGTCTTGCCAAGTCTTCAGCTGCACTTTCCAAACCCAAATAACCAGAAGAATAAGATCAGCAGGCATATGGGAACATCACCACCTGCAAGTTTCCCTGTAAGTCACAAATCTTCCTGCCTTTCCTTCATCATTGGTGAACCAAAATCCTGGAACGCCATCCATAACGGTACTATAGTGTACCTAAACTAAAAAGAATGCAGGAGTTCAAGGAGGCAGTTCACAGTCACCTTCTCAAAGCTCACAGCACATGAATGAATGCATTTTAAAATGTGAGTCACATCACTTTCAGAGATAGGTGTGCCTTTTCAAAGTGAAGGCATCTAGCTCAAGCTTGTGGGATCACACTAAACAAATGGAACCTGTTAAAAAGCAATTCCTGTATGGATTGGCAGATGCAGTCTCAAGCTTTGCAGACTGCAGTTACTCCCACCTGTGACCAGGGAAAGAACAGGCAAGGATGGGTGGGGGGGCGGGGGGGATTAAAATATTGCAGCTCCTGATCAACACAGTGAAGAAAAATAGTGCAGAGAACAGGGGCAACCATGATCCAAACAACAGGAATGTTTTGTTTCAAAGTAAACCAATTCTCCAGGCATCTAGTTATAATGCCGCAAGAAACATGTTCTTAGTCCACATTAGGGATTTTAGGCAGTTTACTGACATAGCTTCATGTTCCTATAGTTACAAAATTATTTTCATTAAAATAAGTGCCATAATTCAACTTGATTTTTGTTAATAGCCGCAATAGTAATTAGGCAAGTGTGATTTTTTTTGGTATGCGTGCCCAAGAATCTTGAGAGGAGAGCGTGAAAGTCCAAGGTCAAGTTCCATGTTGTTCTCCTGTTTAATGATGTGCCTTGCTGTCTCATCTGGCCACTTGATGCATATCTCTCCTGCTCTAGAAAAGCCTCAAGAAAAGACCGATAAGAAATAGTGGCGTCATCGACAACTCAAACAAGTAAGCACTGTTCCTTCCTGAGCTTGTTGCCCAGTCTGCTGCCCGTAAGTCCAAAAATAAAATTGGTTTGAGTCTGTAAGCCCCACTTTAGCCAAATAAGTACCTAAATTAATTCTCTCAGGCAATCTCAAAATAATTACCTCTCCGGACCACCAATCGACAGAAATCCTTTCTTACTGGCCTAACAAATCACTAAACATTAAGTAATTTGGGACTTTTACGTCTAGTGAATCTATGTAATAAAGACTGTCACCCAGCCAAAATATTCAATTCATATCACACCACAGTCTAATAGTGTTTATTGTTTAATGTGCGGTTCTTTGAGCTCAAGATAACTGAGAGGAGCCTATACAAGAGAAATTCAGCATTGAAAATTTTCTGAAGTCCCATTGACTGAAAAATTGTACAGAAAAAAACTACCTTATTCATAGGGAGTGATAGTTTGCATATTGAAGATAATATGACAAAAAGGTTCGCATTTATAAAGTGCAATTCATGATCACTGGACATTTCAAAATGCTCTGCAGCCAACGAAATACGTTTGAAGTAGTCCATGGACTTTAACTTGGTGTTGTGAGACGTTGTACTGTGCTGACCCCAGTCCAATGCTGGCATCTCCACACTGTTGCAGTGTAGGAAACCTTGCAGCCAATTGTCACACAGCAAACTCCCATAAACAGGAAAGTGACAATGACCAGATAATCATTTTTGTCATGTTGACTGATAGATAAATATTGATCAGGATATTCCTTGCTCTTCTTCAGAAATATAGTACCATAAGAACTTTTACATCCATCTCAGAAGGAGGCCAGGCCTTGGTTGAGTGTCTCTTCAGAAGAAGATATCAACAACAGTGTAGCACTCCCTCAGTACTGCACTGAAGTGTCTGCCTTTACAAAGGTGTTCAAGTCAAGGCATGGGATTTGAACCCAAAATCCTGTGATTCAGCCAAAAGGGCAAACAATAGAAACATGGATGACGCTAAATTTGATAAAATACTTATTGATTTTAAAAATCATCTTGCAACCAGCCTCCCATAAATACTTGGATTTGCGAAAATATGTAATTGGTACTATTATACATTTATTCATACAACCAGATTTGCATTAATCTTTGCCAAGTCTTTAACTACCAATAAATTACCAATTCAGTGAACTCAAAAGTTTGCTTTTAAACTTCAACTTGTTGGCGCACAGTCTACTAAACAACTGCATTCCCAACTCATGTTGCGTCGCTTTTGCACAGCTACAAGCTACCGTTTAACTGACCATTACAGCCAAGATTCTTCCCGTCAGCCCAGCACTGCTACTCAAAATTTACAAAAAATAATACAGCATTTATTTTTAAGGCCAGTTTATGGATTTTACATACAGAAGCAGTACACTTTGCCTGCTAATGTTAATTGCATTATCACTCCCGTTTCCATATAGTCATATTTCAATGGAAATCCTCAATTTGAAATGTCAATTTCTTCTCTGTTTTTCTCCAAGTTCGGTATAGGTTGCTCATTAAGGTCAGCTCACTAAAGAATATAAATCACGTCACATTGTTCTACTAGTAATCTGCTTCACAGTGGTACTTTCATTAAATACAATCAATATCATATTTTATCCACTTTCCACAATTTTAAAATTATTATACTATAGGTCAACGTGTAGATAAAATGCCAGTGGAAACAGTACAAAAGTTAAAACTCAAACCATTTCACATATTCAAATCTTACAAATAAACCTTTATCAGTTACTTTTGTATATACTTGCAGTTCTGAAATTCACTTCAAACTTTCATGCCAGCTTATATTTAACACACCCCTCTGCTAGGCATAACAGATTCTCTCCTTAGACCAAACCTGATTTGTTGGCTTTGAAAGTATTTGCCACGTTTTACACAAACCCTCCAAACACTGTACATTGCCATTTCAGCTACAGTAGGGAAGGATTAGAAAAAAATGAAATGAATCAAGATGAAAGTTCAAAGTTCACTTGCAACAGCTCAAGACAGAGTCAGTGTTCTCCTCTGCAAAATGGTCCAAGATTTCCCCAAAATTCATCTCGAAGACTCAACAATCCATTTATTTGGAATACATCATGAATATATAATCCTTTAAACAAAAATATATTTTTCTTAAAAGTTTTTTTGAAAAATCTT
Organism: Carcharhinus amblyrhynchos; assembly: GCF_965287045.1. NCBI lineage: Eukaryota > Metazoa > Chordata > Chondrichthyes > Carcharhiniformes > Carcharhinidae > Carcharhinus > Carcharhinus amblyrhynchos. Next base: position 31,939,457 of record NC_137334.1, on the reverse strand, counting down.
ACTGGTGGCCACAACAGTACCAAAACTAGAAACTAGCATGTACTTCTGGATAATCAGTGTTTGCACTGCAAAAGGCACTCCAGCCATAACAGCATGAAAAAAAAATTATGAAGCATAATAGGGTAGAATAAGTATACTTTAATTTATACAGATAACAGAAAGAGAAGAGACTTGCAAAGGCTTTAATTTGCCATATTCCACAAAGGATCATTTGCATCCTTTTATCAGAGATTGATGCCAAAGAAAAGTTCATGAAAACAGTTCCAGGGATATTTTACATGATTAGACTGGAGAGACCGGGGTTATTCTCCTTAGCAAAGGGTGAGAGGGGATCCAAGTGAGATGTTCAAAACAACAAGGGGTCTAGACAGAGTGGGTATAGAGAAGCCGTTCACATTGGCAAAAGGGTTGAGCAGAGGATACAAATTTAAAGGGACTAGTAAAAGAAACAAAGGTAAACAAACTTGTTGCAGTGTGTGCTTATGATCAGAAATGCCCCCGAAGGAAAAGAAATTGCAGGGTTACAAGAGAGTGGCATGAACTGAATTGCTCTTGCAGGGAGTCTGCTAGGCTGAATGGTCTCCTTCTGTGTTGTAAATATTCTTGAATTCTTTGCATCACCCCAACCCCTCTTTGCCATCCTAAAAAGGCTACAGGATTATCAGAGGAACACAGCAAGCAACTTTTTATTTGTGCGTGCCTTTATTTTGGTTCCTCATTATTTTGGCCCATATCATACATTTCAGCAACGCAGGTAAAACCAAACTCGCAGCAGTCTCACCTCACAACACGAGCCCATCTTTTCCTTTGCACAGGTGCCAACTTGGACACTTGCACTTTTTGTGAAATTTTGCTTTGATTTCAATATTCCCACGATCTGTGCATGGGCTCTCCCCTTTCTGCAAAAAGGAAGTTATCCAGAACTAAAAAACTTCCACACGTCCCTGCAAGTTATTTTGAAAAATCTGGTCCTGAAAACGAGAAGTTCCCCCACGCTAAACATTTTCCCAAACAGGTTGCTGGCTCTATCGTCTCGCAGTAAGACGTCTCATAACACGAGGTTAAAGTCCAACCAAATTATTTGATAGTAAACTCACAAGCTTTCGGGGTTTGCCCCTTCGTCAGGTGAATGGAGAGTTCTGGCCTCAGACAGGGCATATAATAGAGCATCTCCACATCATATCCTCTCACCACAGGTGCTGTCAGGCCCTCTGAATGTCTTCAGCATTTTCTGTATAGGTCAGTTTAACTCAGTTGGCTGGACAGCTAGTTCATGTTGCATGGCCACAATCAACAGCACCGGCTCAAATGGCATACCGGCATGAGATTATTCATGAAGGCCCACCTTCTCAACCTTACCCCTTGCCTGAGGAGCGTTAATTCTCAGGTTAAATCATCTAGAACCATGGTAACTTTTTACCCACAATCAGACATCCGTATGTGAAAAGAAGACAACAGCCCAAACCTCAGCACTGAAGCTCCAGAGCCAGCGGGACCGCACCAAACCTTCACCCTTTCCGACGCCAACGAAACGATCTGCACCACCGGCGGCTCCCCACGCAATGTAAACGCGGAAGGAGCAGCGGGGGGGGCGGGGAAAGAGGCAACCCCGCCCCCCCACGCCTGATTGACATCCCGCCCAGCCAATCGCAGAGCAGGGTCCTCTGAGCGACCAGTCAGCGTGCCGAGAGGGGGGGCGGGGCCCGGGGCTCTTCCCGCCTCTCTCTCCCTCCCGCTGGAGGCACTGCCGAGCCCAGCCCAGGCCGGGGGGAGGCAGCGGGAAGAGCGGCACGTGGTTTCCAAGAAGTAGCAGTGTAAGGAACAGGAGGCAAGTGGCAGGAAAGCGAGAATCGAAAGTGAAGATGCCGCCGGAAGCGGTGGCTTGATAATGTGAACACTTGCATCAACACTCACCTTTAAAACATACAGGCAGGAGCTCAGCCACATGTACTTAATGCCCCAAAATAAACTGTCAACAGCATCAATAAATAATTTGCCTTTATTGTAATACTTATTTTGTTTTCCGACTTTATTTATTATTTTTGCCTGCTTGTTTTTCTGAAAGATGGAACAACATTTTTTTGCTACCTTTTGGTACTTCATTCCTAATCAAAAACCCAATGAAATCCAGATTTCCCACATGAAGGACAAACCAGAACCGAGCTGACAAGTATTATACATCACATCTTGTGCTCAATCAAACAACATCCAAGCTAACAGGATGAGGCATTACACCGGCTCCCGGACTTGGTCTGAGCTTCATCTTAGCCAAAAGGCCAAGCTGGCTTTAAAATTTGGAGCAACATTTTAAGGGATTGGGCTACCTATGCTCATGCTGCAAAGTTTGTGTCTTTGCTACCAACTGCACATGTGTATGTGTCAAAGCCTGTTTTATAATAGTGACACGGGTTATCCGAGCAACAAGAAAACAAATTACTAATTCAAATATCAGCTGGATGCTCCAGTTTCCTCCCACAGTCCAAAAGGTGTGCTGGTTAAGTGCATTGGCCAGGTTAAATTCTTCCTCAAGTGTACCCAAACAGGTGCTGGAGAGTGGCAACTAGGGGACTTTGACAGTAACTTCATTGCAATATTAATGTAAGCCTACTTGTGACACTAATAAATAAACTTTAAACAAAGTTAATGTCTCAAGCTATTCCTTATGATGCCCGTCACTCCAAACACTGAAGACCCAAAACATGGATACCACTTGCTCTCTCTTCAGCACAACTTGAGCCTGGTTTATTAGACAAGCTGTGGAGATGCTGGCGTTGGACTGGTGTAAACATAGTAAGAAGTCTCACAACACCACATTAAAGTCCAACAGGTTGTGAGACTTCTTTGTTCTCTCTTTTCTTACTGTGTTTACCCCAGTCCAATGCCAGAATCTCCAAATAAACTTATCAGACAACACAGTGACTGAGCCAGAATGATTGTCCACCTTTGCAAGATCCAAAAAAAAAAGTCCCTACAGTAACCCCCCCACCTTTACTGGATGACCAGAGATCAGGAGGCAGAGTGTAATAGTGCAAGGTCGTGTCTGGATTGAAGTCGAGAGATTAGAGAAAATCTATGTGTTGAGAGTGGAATAGCACAGAGCAGAGCTCTCTATGTTATGTGCTGATAAAAAATTCCACCTAATCAGGGGTAAGATCAGACAGGACAGCTCAGTACACCTGGCAGAGTCAGGGTCGAGCATGGTTTTTAGAACCTGAATGGCTTTGCCCACAGTTTGTCTTGGTGCCAGAACATCAATGCTATTGACAATATCCTGCCCACTAAGCCTCCACCCAGTAATTTGCTGACTCCCTTTTCCCTGCCCACATATGTCACCACATCCAACATGGATTCTGAGGCAGCTTTACTTTACGTTTGTGTCATAACCTAGGAAGTCCAACTGGAAAGGAATATGATTTATTACAGTTCACAAAGTAAAACCAATGATCATGGGGTACACACACGAGTCCCCGTCAATCTTTTTGGCAAATCAGATAACTAAATCAAATAAAGGTAAAAGGGGCAGCTTCTTAAAGGGGGGACAACTTAAAACAAAAAGCAAGGCATAAAGGAAACTTAGAACATCAAACCAAATGTGATTAAGTGGGTCCCTATGGTACCCAACAAGTATGGAAGGCCTTAATGACACCTGTTGTAGGTTAAAGACATCTCTGAGACTGTTAGTGAGTCAAAATACAGTAAGATTTATTTCAAAAACTTTTGGGAGAAACCTGGTCCTAACAGTGTTTACCAGGCTTCTCTTTGAACACAAATACAAGTGTGTATTTATAGATCATGAGTCCCAGTATGAATCATGACGCAAACTCCCGATTCCGATTAGGATTGCAGGTCTTCCTATTTTGATCATGACACAAACTCCCAATTTGGCAGCTGCAGTCATGACATAATCTTCAGCCCAATCACAATCCGTAACGTTTCCAGCGGCGTCGGCATCCTTGAAGTTACTTGGGTAGTCATGGCTGTCCCAGCAGGACTCTTCCTGTTAAAAAGCCGGTATCGCAATCTACCAGCTGCAGCTGTTTAATGATGTTCAGTTAGCACAAATAGGTAAGGTTTGCAATGTCGGCAAAATAGCATTCATATTTGACTATCTATCTTTAAGGAAATGAAAGTTAAAGAATGAAAGACATGAACAAGTGAAGAAAACATGAATAAATAATTTATACTGATACCAGGGGCTGTATAAGCTTAAGGAGATCAGCCAGGAGGAAGGATTATGTTTATGATATATGCTAGGTACAAAATGCATTAAATTCATTAACCCTTTCTCTACTTCAGCACCTGCGGACACCGCATGCTCCCTCTCCAGGGACAAATGGCTGCAAACGTAGTGGTGGTAGAGGGACAGACAGTCAGGTCAGACGACCTCTTCGATTGCCCATTGTCTGGACCTGTTTATGCCAAGCTTGACTGCGCGTAAGAGTAGGTTCAGGAGGTGGTGCTCCTTCTTCCCGACCCCCTCTGCACCAGATGCCCGTAGATCAGGACCATGGGACTGAAATGCAAACAAATAAAAGGTCTTTTAGATAAATTGCAGTTTAGCAAATCCTGTCCTGGGTCTTCCATATAAAAGACTCAGGCAAAAAGTTGCAGCTGGGCAGGCCACTGCCTGTTACCAGGGGAACTCATACTCAAGGAGCCCTAAAGGAAGAATAATCAGCAATTCCCCATGAGCCTCATGGGGGTCATCTCAGTTTGACTATTTTCTCCGATGTGAGGAAGTTTCTGCTAGAGGCAACAATGTTCCAGAAACTGTTCAGATTTCAACTGAATATAAGGAGTCCTTGCAAATCTGTTAATGTAATTTCTGAGAAATAGAATTTGATTTTTCTCATTACACCATCTCAAAACAATACTGTAAATATACACTATTAGCAATGTGTACAGTAGATTATCAAAGGAATTTAGATAATCAATAGGTTTAACATTGCAATTACATTAATTTCTGTAGAATGTGACTTTGGTTTTGGTTTAATTTTGCCAAAAACATTTAGAAAAGGGTTGCATTTAAATATTCGGTGTGAAAAGCAAACTTAGAAAACACTGTGACAGAAGTTGGTTAAAATGTTAATACAGCAGTTATTGAAGTTGCATTCTCCCCACCACCACCCCCTCCCCCCCACACACACACACACACACACACACACACACAAAAGGCAGATAATAAGCAATTTGTTGGTCATTCAGTAAATCACTAAATATTTCATACTTGCTGCATTGAGGATGCCTGGTCCCATTCACTTGGCAGCCAGTGTCCTGCATATCTCCCTCCCTTCATGTTGTTCGCACAGGGAGCTGCAAGTATTGAGTAAAAATAGGTTTTTACTGGAAGTTATAATGCAAGGTCATCTTTTTTTCTTTGAAGGCAGGCCATTGGAAATTATTTTCTTTAAGTCAAGCTTGACAATTCACAAATGTTGGGGGGTTGGGTGTAGTATGTCCATTAATTTGTATTGTTAACTGCAAATAAGTTGCACTGTTTGAACTAAATGATTCCTATCAAACTGTTGCTGTATAAATAAAAAAGCTTAAGCAACTTGCTTTTGTAATCGTCACTGCTTTTGCTCAGTTTTCTCAGGATACTTTGGAATGCTTTGGAGAAGTGTTCATGGTGGCAGAAAGCTTAGCACTGCTGTCTCACAGCTTCAGCGACCCAGGATCATTTCCAATTGATTTGATTTGATTTGATTTATTATTGTCACATATATTAACATACAGTGAAAAGTATTATTTGCATGCTATACAAACAAAACATACCATTCATAGAGAAGGAAACAAGTACAGAATGTAGTGTTACACTCATAGCTAGGGTGTCAAGAAAGATCAACTTAATGCAAGATAAGTCCATTCAAAAGTCTGACAGCAGCAGGGAAGAAGCTGCTCTTGAATCGGTTGGTAGTTGACCTCAGACTTTTGTATCTTTTTCCAGATGGAAGAAGGTGGAAGAGAGAAAGTCTGGGGTGTGTGGGGTCCTTAATTATGCTGGCTGCTTTGCCGAGACAGTGGGAAGTGTAGACAGAGTCAGTGGATGGGATGCTGGTTTCCGTGAAGGATTGGGCTACATTCACGACCTTTCGTAGTTTCTTGCGGTCTTGGGCAGAGCAGGAGCCGTACCGAGCTGTGATACAACCAGAAGGAATGCTTTCTATGGTGCATCTGTAAAAGTTGATGAGAGGTGTAGCTGACATGCTTCAAAAAGATAACCATCGTCCCGGTACTTAAGAAAAACCAAGCAGCGCGCCTTAATGATTCTTGGCTAGTGGTTCTGACATCCATCATTATGAAGTGCTTTGAAAAGTTAATCATGGCACAAATTAATACCAGCCTCCCGGACTACCTGGATCCACTACAGGTTGCCTACCGCTGTAACAGGTCCACAGCAGACGCCATTTCCCTGACCCTTCACTCAATCCTGGATCACCAAGATAACAAGGACATCTATGTCACCTTTGGGTGACTGCCTGTATGAACTTTGCATATTCTCCTATGTCTGTGTGGGTTACCTCCCACACAATCTAAAGATGTGCATGGTAGGTGGATTGGCCGTGCTAAATTGCCCATTAGTGTCCCAAGATGTGTAGATTAGATAAATTAGCCATGCAAAATATGTGGAGTTTTGGGGGTGGGGGGGGGGGTGGTAAGGGGATGATAGGGGGCGGAGGGGTGTCTCAGTAAGATACTCTGTCAGAGGGTTGGTGCAGACTCGATGGGCTGAATGGCCTCTTCTGCAATGTAGGGATTCTATGTGAGAGATACAAGTAACAAATTCAGATGGGTACAGCTATTACGGTTATACTGTTGAGTTAGACTATATTATTCTAAACAAATCAGAAAATGTTGGGAAATCTCAGCAGGTCAGACAGTGGAGAGAGACAATAGAGTTAATGTTTCGAGTCCATGTGACTCTTCAGCACACTGACGAAGAATAATACAGACTTGAAATGTTAATTTTATTTTCTCTCTCCACAGATGCTGCCAGACTGTTAAGTTTTCGGTTTCTGTTTTCAGCATCAGCAGTAAGTCAAAGGAGAAAAACACCTGGTTAAAAAGGCCGAGAATAGAATAGATTGTTCATGAACTATAGCAGAATTGGAGCAGATAGGGAGCAGAGATTTGTAGGAAAGGAGATACAGAATAAAAATAGTGGACTCTTGGAGAGCAATACTCTCCAAAAAAATTAGCTGGTAGCTATTTGTGGCTTATTGGCAATCCAAATATGACTTTTAAGAAAATTGGAAAGAAAATAAATCCAATAAGGTGCCACACAAAAGGTAATATGCAAGATAAGAGCTCATGGAGTTGGGGGTAATATACTAACATGCAAGAAGATTGGTTAATGAACAGGAAGCACAGGGTGGGAGTATTTTCATTTTTGTAGGCTCGAACAAATGGATTTCTGCAAGAGTCGGTGTTGGGCCTTGGCTATTCACAACGTTGTTAATGACTTAGGTGAAGGAACAAGAATAATATATCTGTTTGATAGTCAGTAAATTGGGCCTGGACTCTCTGTTTAGAGTAATGAGATGATTTCATTGAAACATTCAGAATTCTAAAGAGGTTCGATAGGGAAAGCACTGAGAGGTTGTTTCCCTTTGCTGGGGAATCTAGAACTTTAGGGATGGGAGGGGGGCAGTCTCAGGATAAGGAACTGATCATTTAGGATCAAGATGAGAAGAAATTTCTTCACTCAAAGGTAGGTGTGAAACTTTGGAGTTCTCTACCTCAGAGGATTATAATGCTCCATCATTGAACATATTTATTGTCCCTCAGGGGATATGGCAACAGGCAGGAAAATAGAGTTTAAACCAAAGATCAGCAATGATCATACTGAATGATGGAGAAAGGTTGGCATGCTATATTGTCTATTCCTGCTCCTATTTCTTATGTGCTTGTGTTCTCAAGTATTATCAATACTTAGTTTAAGTAGGTCAACCCTTCATAAGAGAAATCCTCTGATCTGTGATTGTCATCCCATTTTTGTGGTAATTTTATGAAAGGCAAACAACTATTAGTCAAAATATTTGGCCAAAAGAACAATTTGTTGTATTTATGAGGAAGAATTTTGTGCTTCACCATTTATTGAGATGGCATAAATGTACACAAAAGGAACTTCTCGTGCTAATGGTGAACAACAGGAATCTACCCACACAGTGAATCCTAATGTAATTACTCATAAACCATTGGCTGATTTTTTTTGCACATTTGTTTCTCAGGAACTGAAATTTCCAATTAACCAAAATAAGTTATGTAATAAGAGCATAAAAATACTACAAATCTGCAATATCATGATAAAAAAATTAAAAAATTACCTTTGTATTAAGATGATCCAAAGCAGTTTAACTTCTAATATAAATCTCACTGGGTTTTTGAGTTTAAACTTAACATTGAAACTGAAAAAAAATTTGGAACTCAATGCAGTAACTTGAAAGAAAATTAGTAAAACACATTAAAAAAAATGTTTAACATCACTGCAAAAAAGAAAAACAAGTGCAAGACTAAGATAAAGATACAGATAGGCTGAATGATAGCCCATAAATACTTGCATAGTTAACAAACATTGTAAAATCTCTGGGAATCTATTGATAGGAATGGTAAAAGAAAATTATTTTAGTTGTGCCTCAGCAACTTTAAGATGAATCATGCTCCGACCTTGATTTACTCAACTGGATAGGTATACCAATGTGAGTGTCCCCTCCCAACCCAATATCCCCAGTACCAAGGCACTGGTTACGCACAACCAGCTATGATGGATGGGCCACATTGTCTGCATGACTGACGTAAGACTCCCAAATAAGGGTTCCAGTCCGAGCTCTGCAATGGAGGGGAACACTCGGAGGGCAGAGGAAATGCTACAGGCCACTCTGTAAACCTCCCTCAATAAATGAAACATCCTCATTGTTATGTGGGAATTGCTGGGCTAAGAACACACAAACTAGAGAAGAATCTGTGAAAGCGCCAATCACCTTGAGTGTCACGGGTGGAGCACACGGAGGCCAAGCGTAAAGAGCAGAAAGAGAGCAGAGAATCCAGAACGTGCCACCCACACACCTCAACGGACAGCGCCTGCCAAACCTGTGACAGAGTCTGTGGCTCCAGGATTGAATTATTCAGCCACTGCAGAACCAACCTCCCTGGATTGCAAGCAAGTCATCTTCAACACTGAGGGACTGCCAAAGAAGACTCAATATTGAACCATTTATTATGCTGATTATCAATTTACAAGGCAGATACATTCAATTCAAAACTAAATTATAATCCTTGAGGGTTTTCAAAAATTCCTATTGAATATAAAGGATAACAATGCATAATTCCAGACATTAAAGTGGAGCCCAGTTAGAACTGTTTCTGGTATCCAAGCTGGCTAGCCAAAGAAAATTCCAGATGTGTATTTCTAACTGAACTGTCAGTACCGCTATGGCCGATTAAACAATATTAAATCACATTATGACAAAAATACTCACCATGATGGCCATTGTGTCCCATTGGTATTGAGCAAATTAATATACTCTTATTTATCAAATAAAAACTAATTGACATCAGCATTAAACTTTATTCAAACTCTTGCAAATGGCAATTCAGTTTAAAATCCCAGCCCATTTGTACGGTATTGTATAAGAAGTATTCCTGCAGCTTGTTACTTGAGCACATGTTACTTGCACATTGCAGGAAAATGAAATTAAAAATCAAGCTCGAGTATTTTGTGCAGCATGCATTTACTAGTGTTTACATGATAGCATCACATATTGTTTGACATATGTGCTGTAAATTAATCTACATTTTCATCACGTGTGAACGTGCATTTTGGAACCATAAAGTTCAGAAAAAAACTCGATTTTAAGATTGAAACTGTGATAATTTTTTCTACTAATTAACTACACAGGTTGTCCCACGTTCTTTTTCTGTTCTATTTGGTCTCTTCCACTTACTTTTCTCCCATTTTTCCTTTCCTTCCACCATTTTAGTGCCTGCTTCCATAGTTTCTAATCTCTCTAATGTAGCTGGTGTTTTTCTAGGTTTCAGTTTCTTCTCAGCTGTTTCATGAAGTATAAAGATATCTAGCATTAACAAGGGTTAATATGGGACTGAGAAACAGTGCTGCCCACGGTGTAAAGTGACACATCACATGAGAATGCAGTCAGTTATGGACTGGACAAAGACCTGTGTAGAAGCAAGCATAGAGTTAGCTCATAGCTTGGGCTACATACCCTGTGCATATGTACATAGTTGTGTGTTACCAATCAACACTTAATGTTCAGCCAGACAAGACTCAGAACCTCTTTGTGAAATCTACTAAACATACAGCACACAACAATGAGATGTTGTTCCACTTTTTGTTTTAATGTCGCTTTGCCAAACCAAAGACAAGGGTAATTGTTGAACAGATTAGACCAATCTTTAAAACAAACTACATGCAGTTGCTTATGATTTCAAATTATTACAATTTCTTATATCTATTCAATAATTTTGATATTAAACAATAGTTGTAGAATAGCTGCTTTAATATTAGAAGCAAAAATAAAAAACACTAGCAACAATGTTGGTTACTTGATCTTTGCAGCGCCTTTCTGTTTCACTTTCAGATTCTCAGCAACTGGAGTTGTTTACTAACTTATCTTTATCTTCGCCTTGATTTAATTAGGTTCAAGGATCTTGGTGTATCCATAAAAGGTAAAGTCACCGTGGTCCCCGATGGACCATTGGCTGCTCTCCCCTTTAGAGGGAGAGCTGGCTGATGCCAATTTTTACCTGAGGATCACCACGCCTCGGGTGAGGGGCAAGGTTGGGAAGGCAAGGCCTTCGTGGATAACTTTAGCCAGTACAGAAATTCAACCCATGCTGTTGGTGTCACTCAGCATCACAAACCATTTATCCAGCCAACTGAGCTAACTGTAACCTTTGTATTCAATAAGGCCTTCCATGAAAACAAGAGCTACAATGTAGACACTCATGGATGCAAGACTTCAGGAATCTGAATACAAAGAAATCCAATATAAAAGTAGCTTTCTGTTTTGTGACTGACACTTGCTTTAATTGACCTGCAGACGACAATCATAGAACTGTATGCTGAAGTGTATTAAGCTTTGCACTGTTTATAGTGGCTAGCACAATGGAATTTCATGTATATATAAATACATTCTTGACTGTATTCTCTCCACGTGTGTCCAAAATATGGTTACATTTTCTTTCGAATCATTCGTGGGGTGTGAGTATTGCTGGCATGATTCATTCTGAATTGCCCTTGGGCAATTTTAAAGTTATAGTGAACAGCCGATGGGACAGGATAAAATGAGGAACGGACATATCAATGGAGTGCAGTCCTGCCAATCAATCATGCACACTTTACAGCAACAATTATTAAATAATGATGAGGAACAGGAGCCCTTGTTATGATTTTCAGAAGGCGTTTGACAAGGTACCTCACAAGAGGTTATTGCAGAAGGTCAGGGGACATGGAGTTGGGGGTAGGGTGTTAGCGTGGATAGAGGATTGGTTATCAAATAGGAGGCAGAGAGTGGGGGTCAATGGGTGCTATTCGGATTGGTGGATGGTGACTAGTGGAGTGCCCCAGGGGTCAGTGCTGGGGCCTCAGCTATTTACCATTTATATAGATGATCTGGAGGAGGGAACCGAGTGTAGGGTGTCGAAATTTGCTGATGACACCAAGATTGGTGGAACGGCAAATTGTGCGGAGGGTCTACAGAAGGATCTAGATAGGCTGGGCGAATGGGCCAGGAAATGGCAAATGGAATTTAATGTTGGCAAGTGCGAGGTGGTCCAGTTTGGTAGGAATAATGGTAGGAAGGATTATTACTTACGTGGAGAAAAACTGCAGCAGGCAACGGTGCAGAGGAACCTCGGGGTCCTTGTGCATGAGTCGCAAAAACCCAGCTTGCAGGTGCAGCAGGTGGTCAGGAAGGCGAATGGGATGCTGGCCTTCATAGCGAGGGGGATTGAATATAAAAGTAGGGAGGTCTTGCTGCAGCTGTATAGGGCATTGGTGAGGCCGCAGCTGGAGTACTGTGTGCAGTTTTGGGCGCCGTACTTACGCAAGGATATTTTGGCCTTGGAGGGAGTGCAGAGGAGGTTTACTAGGCTGATGCCAGAGTTGAGGGGATTGAGCTATGAGGAGAGGCTGAATAAACTAGGCTTGTACTCGTTAGAGTTTAGAAGAATGAGGGGAGATCTCATTGAGACGTCTAAGATGATGAATGGGATGGATAGGATAGAGGTGGAGAGACTCTTCCCGCTCAGAAAGGATAGTAGGACTAGGGGGCACAGCCTCAAGATAAAGGGGGGGCAGTTTAGAACGGAGTTGAAGAGGAACTTCTTCACTCAAAGGGTGGTGAATCTCTGGAATTCTCTGCCCGTTGAAGTGGTGGAGGCTACCTCGCTAAATATTTTTAAGACGCGGGTTGATGGGTTTTTGATAAGAGAGGGGATTAAGGGTTATGGGGAGAGGACGGGAATGTGGAACTGAGCCACGACAGATCAGCCATGATCTTATTGAATGGCGGGGCAGGCTCGAAGGGCTGGATGGCCTACTCCTGCTCCTATTTCTTATGTTCTTATGTTCTTATTTCCCTTAGCTCAAATACAGTGAATTCAGTTGCAGTGCTATACTGCCAAATCATTTTTTGCTTCATTGCAGTGAGATTGTAAATACTGAACCACTGATATGTTTTCTTCAGTCATTTACTTTGCGTGTGCATTTTTAAGGAAGCAGTTCCTCTTCATTTTAAACTTTTTTTAGCTTTTATCTGCCCCAACATTTTAGTGTTTGCTTCTTCATTTCATTTTTATGCATTATTTTCTGTCTCACAGATGTTCCATTATTGCTTTTCTTTTAATTACTTTCCTCGTACATTTTTAATCATCTACTGCATTGTTTCCTATCTGGCCCTGCCGCTAAATTTCATATTTCATTTCTTGATGCTGTGCTCTTCATCTGTAGTTTCACTTTTGTTTATTAAAGTCACTTTGCATATCTAAAGACAATGACTATTTTTACAGCTTTACCCAATGTTTCAATGAACTGTTTCAGCAGTTTCCAATGGATTTAAGTTACTATACTTCCTTATGCATAGTCAATATTTCTGATGTTTAAAGGTACTGTTATCGTCGAGTTCTGCTAATATTAGAAACAAGAAAAAAATGAGAAATGTAAGTGCTCTTGCCAAGAGCGAAAAGTTGTGGGTTCAGTTCATGGCTGAATATATAATACTGCCTGAGTATATGATCTAGCTGAATATTTCAGTAGTACTCCAGGAGTGCTTCATGATGGAGTCGCCTTTCAGGTGAGCTGGAAAACTAAGGTGCTGGAATCTGAAACAAGAACAGGAAGCACTGGAAAAACTCAGCAGTTCTGTCAGCATCTATTAAGAGGTAAAGCAGAGTTATTCTTTCAAGTCCATTGACTGTTCATCAGAACTGAAGGGAGGGTGAACCATCATGCCAGGAGTGGTCTTCAGGGCTAGAAGAGCAGTCCAACCACGGGACACCCATCCCGTGAGAGAATGGCGAGGCCAACCCCAGCTTAAGCCCACCCAATCCCCAGGACTCTTAGGGAGACATGGGGGAGACATCCTGGCAGCAGCAGAAGGGCAAATGGCATTTGGACATATCCTTGACCTTCTTAGAACCCAAGGTACTAGGCCAGGGTACCAGTGTCAGGGTGTCAGGGGGGCAGTGCACCACTGGCACTGCCATGGTGCATGGTCTAAAAGGAGCCTGAGGAGGGTTTTGGGGGAAGGGGCTGAGGGAGGAGGGAAGCTGTATGGGGGAGAGGACTGAGTGGGGGAGGGGCTTGAGGGGGGGTCTGAGTGGGGAAATGGGGCTAAATGAGTTGGAGGCAAGGTTGGGTTGAATTAGGTTGTTCGATAAGGTGCCTCACAAAAGGTTGCTGCAGAAGGTTAGGATACACAGAGTTGGGGGTAAAGTGTTAGCGTGGATTGAGGATTGGTTATCTAACAGGAAGCAGAGAGTTGGAATCAGTGGGTGTTTCTCTGGTTGGCAGTTGGTGACTAGTGGAGTGCCGCAGGGATCGGTGCTGGGGTCTCAACTGTTTACCATTTACATAGATGATCTGGAGGAGGGGGCTGAGTGTAGGGTAACAAAATTTGCTGATGATACGAAGATGAGTGGAAAAGCAAATTGCGTGGAGGGCGCGGAAAGTCTGCAGAGAGATTTGGATAGGCCAAGTGAATGGGCGAGGACCTGGCAGATGGAGTATAATGTTAGCAAATGTGAGGTTATCCACTTTGGTAGAAATAATAATAGGAGGGATTATTATTTAAAGGGTGAAAAGCTGCAGCATGCTACAGTGCAGAGGGACCTGGGGGTCCTTGTGCACGAATCGCAAAAATTCAGTCTGCAGGTGCAGCAGGTGATCAGGAAGGCGAATGGGATGCTGGCCTTTATGGCGAGGGGGATGGAATATAAAAGTAGGGAGGTCTTGCTGCGGCTGTATAGGGCACTGGTGAGGCCACAGCTGGAGTACTGTGTGCAGTATTGGTCCCTGAATTTGCGAAAGGATATATTGGCCTAGGAGGGAGTGCACAGAAGGTTCACCAGACTGATACCGGAGATGAGGGGGTTAGCTTATAAAGAGAGATTGAATAGACTGGGTCTGTACTCGTTAGAGTTTAGAAGGCTGAGGGGGGATCTTATAGAGACATATAAGATAATGAAGGGGCTAGATAGGGTAGAGGTAGAGAGATTCTTCCCGCTTAGAAAGGATAGCAGGACTAGAGGGCACAGCCTCAAAATAAGGGGGAGCAGTTTAGAACGAAGTTGAGGAGCAACTTTTTCACTCAGAGGGTGGTGAATCTCTGGAATTCTCTGCCCGTTGAAGTGGTGGAGGCTACCTTGTGAATACATTTAAATCACGGGTAGATAGGTTTCTGATAGACAAGGGAATTAAGGGTTATGGGGAGAAAGTGGACCTGATTCACTTCAGATTGTGAGAAACGCAGCTCACAGTCAAACAATTTAGTCAAGTCAAGTTCTGAAGGAGCAAGATTTTTATTTAACGTTCTTGCAAGACCGGGTGTCCAACAAAATAGGCACACCTTACATCAATTTGCAGCACATTTTTATACTTTTTTTTTACAAGCATTGTAATGGCTTTGCAATGTGTTGTTCTCCCCTAATTGGTGGTCCCTGTCCCATCTATGTGTTGTCATTCCCCTATTGGCTCGAGGTGCCCCAAGTTCCCATCCCCTCTACTCCCCATCTAACCATGTCTCCTGTTATCACAAGAGTGCATTAGTAAACTCATCCATCTTATCCAACACTGTTACATGTCCAGTTCAGATTGGCGGTAATCAATCCTTTGCCAACTTAATCACTGCTGTCCCGACTATCTCAGTGACCTTTTCCCCCCTTCTATGCTTAGTTGTAAAAACAACACATCTTGCAGACCATTTGCTTTTTGTAACTTGGGCCTCTCACATTCCTTCAGGATGTGGTGTATGCTTCACTGCACATCACACCTCTGGTGTTATCTCCATACCACAGGCAGTCTTTTTATTATCCCTAACTATTGCTGTGTTAGCAGCATCGAACCTTATGTCCTATGTTTGTGACTAAACTCACAGTTGTTTCCATAATGTGGGTTATCAATGTGCCTGGCTATATCCAGTCTACCTAACTTTAAGCTATTTCTCTATGCTGTACAGATATATGTGTTAACAGCATCTTTACCTATTGCTCACAATATCAGCCATGATCTTATTGAATGGCGAGGCAGGCTCGAAGGGCTAGATGGCCTACTCCTGCTCCTATTTCTTATGTTCTTATGTAAGAGGGAGGATGTCCCTTTTTGGAGGTGCTCCCCTGGTCAATGGTGTGGGACAGTGGAGGGGGGAGGGGAGGGGTGGGGTGGCACCATTTCAGCTTGTGGGGGAGGGGAATCTGTCTCTGACCACAGAAACTGGGATGCCTTTTAAAAATGGTGCTCTGCTCTCTGAAAAGCCATACTGGCCAGCGGGTTATCCTGAGATGGGTTTATTTGTATCGTTCATGTGGGTGAATCCCTCCTGACAGGCGCTGCCGGCACCAATGGGAATCACTCCTGAAGCATGGACACTTAGTTCCAATTCGAGTGAATCATGGCCACTGTGTGCAAATTGGATATTGTGTTTATCTACATTACCTATTCATTTTCTTCTACCGCTAAAGCAATCATCTAGCCCATTGCATAACTTGTCTTCAATTCCACAAGCTTTAATTTTAGTTAACTTTGTGCATGTCATAATAAATTAATGAGATGTCTGGTCTAACGCTTGATAAACAAGCAAAGGATTTGTTTATAATAATGAATTTTGTTTCCCTAGTCAGGCATCTTTGAATTGGATTCAGGATATTCAATTTAAGTGAACAATCCATGTTAGCCTTCTCCACAAAATGTCGCCACAAATAAGGATAAAGAAGCCAGAGTGAACGAGGAGAGGAGATAAAGAGAGAGGAGGTCAGGTGGTTGCGGACATTACCTCAGAGCAGGGAGGGCAAGGATGACAGCACCATCCAGCTGCCAGTCCAACACCGGCATCTCCACATCAGGGTATACAGCCAGGGATCCAACTAACTTGTCATAACAGTGTGGCAGAAGGTTCCAGCTTTCAAGGGAAGCTGCCACATCTGTCACAGTTGAGACATGGAAGATTTAAAAAAATCATTTTATAAAGGTTTTTTCTTCTATGCTGTTAAAATGGCGAATTACTGAGCTAAAAATGGTTCAGTCACTCACTGGATGCCTTGCACCAGTTTCAAAGTAACAATGGCCACAGGGCAAGGAGTCTGTGCCAGCCAACTCTGCACAAAGGAAAACTTGTGCAAGTCACAATCTCCCATAATGTTGCTAATAGACAAAGCATTAGCAATCCGAACGCAACAGTTTCAACAAAGAGAGTGGCAGTTAGGTTAACCCGACACCCGTTTTCCAAAAATGGAATCCAAACTCCAATTAAAGACCTAGGTTGCAATATTGAGAATATACATCCTGTGTCCAACATCGAGGATGTATGTCACATGACGTTCCCCAAGCTGTACTGTGATATTGTTTGTCGCAACTGAACTCTGGAAGTTTGTTTGAATTTCAAAGTGAATAAAACTCCAAGCGACAGCCTGTGCTGTCTTCTATCAAGCCAGCGGCAGCAGAAAGACCTTGGCCACTCATCAAACCTGCCAACTGCTGGAACCATGGCCTCCAAACTAACTCATTCTACATGCTTTCTCCTGACATGCAAGTCTCACACTCGAAAGATGGGGGGGCTTTCTACAGTCAGCCCATCTCCCCATCTCGCAATTCTGCACGCATGTAAAACCCATACGTGTAGTTTCCTGTGGTTGTGCTCTGAACCCTCTTCTTTTTTCATTATCCCCATTTACTGTGTGAATGTAAAAGGGTGGACATTGTGAAACCCCTCCCATATATGTATGTGTGTGTGCGTGCGTGTGTGTGTGTGTGTATCTCTATTTCACTTCTATTTTTGTCTTACCTTGAATTTGCTGTACAAGTTATTAATAGAGGATTGGAACATTTCCAAATTTAAGGGTTGAACATAAGAACATAAGAAATAGGAGCAGGAGTAGGCCATCTAGCCCTCTGAGCCTGCCCCGCCATTCAATAAGATCATGGCTGATCTGTCGTGGCTCAGTTCCACTTTCCCGCCCTCTCCCCATAACCCTTAATCCCCTCTTATCAAAAACCCATCAACCCGCGTCTTAAAAATATTTAGCAAGGCAGCCTCCACCACTTCAACGGGCAGAGAATTCCAGAGATTCACCACCCTTTGAGTGAAGAAGTTCCTCCTCAACTCCGTTCTAAACCGTCCCCCCTTTATCTTGAGGCTGTGCCCCCTAGTCCTACTGTCTTTTTTGAGCGGAAAGAGTCTCTCCACCTCTATCCTATCCATCCCATTCATCATCTTATACGTCTCAATGAGATCTCCCCTCATTCTTCTAAACTCTAACGAGTACAAGCCTAGTTTATTCAGCCTCTCCTCATAGCTCAACCCCCTCAACTCCGGTATCAGCCTAGTAAACCTCCTCTGCACTCCCTCCAAGGCCAAAATATTTTTGCGCAGGTGTGGCGCCCAAAACTGCACACAGTACTCCAGCTGCGGCCTCACCAATGCCCTATACAGCTGCAGCAAGACCTCCCTACTTTTATATTTAATCCCCCTCGCTATGAAGGCCAGCATCCCATTCGCCTTCCTGACCACCTGCTGCACCTGCAAGCTGGGTTTTTGCGACTCATGCACAAGGACCCCGAGGTCCCACTGCACCGTCGCCTGCTGCAGTTTTTTGCCACGTAAGTAATTGTCCTTCCTACCATTCTTCCTACCAAAGTGGACCACCTCACACTTGCCAACATTAAATTCCATTTGCCATTTCCTGGCCCATTCGCCCAGCCTATCTAGATCCTTCTGCAGACTCTCCACACCCTCCGCACAATTTGCCGTTCCCCCAATCTTGGTGTCATCAGCAAATTTCGACACCCTACGCTCGGTTCCCTCCTCCAGATCATCTATATAAATGGTAAAAAGCTGAGGCCCCAGCACCGACCCCTGGGGCACTCCACTAGTCACCACCCGCCAATCCGAATAGCACCCGTTGACCCCCACTCTCTGCCTCCTATTTGACAACCAATCCTCTATCCACGCTAACACCCTACCCCCAACTCCATGTCCGTCGACCTTCTGCAATAACCTCTTGTGAGGTACTTTGTCATACGCCTTCTGAAAATCCAGAAAGACCACATCCACCGGCTCTCCTCTATCCACCGCCCAAGACACATCCTCATAGAACTCCAGTAAATTTGTCAGACACGACTTCCCTTTAATGAAACCGTGCTGCGTCTGCTCTATCAAGCAATTCCCTTCAAGATGCCTCGCAATTTCCTCCTTAATGACGGATTCTAACATTTTACCTACCACAGACGTTAAACTAACCGGCCTATAATTCCCCGCCTTTTGCCTGGCACCCTTCTTAAACAACGGCGTAACATTAGCCGTTTTCCAATCCTCCGGCACTTCCCCGGAATCCAGCGACATCTGGAAAATAACCACCAAGGCATCCACTATCACCTCCGCCATTTCTTTCAGAACCCTCGGATGCATTCCATCCGGTCCTGGGGACTTGTCCACAGTCAGCCCCTCCAGTCTGTCGAGCACCGCCTCTCTAGTAACAGTAATGTCATTAAGACCCTCCAGTCCTACCACCTTTCCATCACTAACACCCGGCAAATTATTCACGTCCTCCTCCGTGAAGACAGAAACAAAAAAGTTATTCAATACCTTAGCCATATCCCCATCCCCTACCACTAGGTCCCCTTTCTCATCCTCTAAAGGACCAACGTTCACCTTAGCCAGCCTCTTCCTTTTTATATATTTATAAAAACTCTTGCTATCCTTTTTTATATTAAGCGCTAGCCCAGCTTCATAGTTTCTCCTACCCTTCTTTATCAAATTCTTTGTCAATCTTTGTTGACATTTAAACCTCTCCCAATCCTCTTCTCGCCCACTACTCTTAGCTACTCTAAATTCCTCCGCTTTTAATTTAACACTTTCCTTCACCTCCTTCGTTATCCACGGCTTATTACCTCTCCTCCTACTGTCCTTTTTGACCATCGGAATAAATTTCCGCTGAGCACCAAGAAAGATCTCCTTAAAGATCCTCCACTGCTCCTCAGCAGACCCTCCCTCCAACACGCTCCCCCAGTCAACATTTGCCAATTCTTCTCTCATCCTACCGTACTCCCCTCTATTCAAACAAAGTACGTGTGTCTGGGAACCCACTTTCTCCTCCTCCATCTGCACCAGAAACTCCACCATACAATGATCACTCTCCCCAAGAGGATCCTTCACCGCAAGGTCCCTAACTCTACCCGCCTCATTACATAGCACGAGATCCAAGATAGCTCTCTCCCTCGTCGGCTCCAACACGCACTGTTCCAGGAAACTATCCCGGCAGCATTCCAAGAACTCCTCCTCGAGCCCACCGCGTCCAACATGGGTCGACCAATCAATATGCAGATTGAAATCCCCCATAACTACAGCCATCCCATTCCTGCGTGCCGCACTTATTTGCGCGTTAACAGCCCGCCCCACCTCCAGATCATTATTGGGGGGCCTATAGACGACACCCACCAGCGTCTTCCTCCCTTTGCTGTTCCTAATCTCCACCCACAATGATTCCACGTTCTGCTCCTTGGCTCCAATATCATCCCTTGCTACCACCCTGATGCTATCCTTAATCAGCAGAGCTACGCCCCCCCGCTTTCCTCCTGCCTATCCTTCCTAAACACTTGATAGCCCTGTACATTCAGCTCCCAGTCCCTGTCACCTTGCAGCCATGTCTCTGTAATGGCCACCAGATCGTATCCATTTGTGTCGATCTGCGCCACCAGCTCATCCACTTTATTCCGAATGCTTCGTGCATTCAGATAAAGCGCTTTCATCCCAGCCTTCACCTGGACCCTATTTGCCGTAACGCCACCAACCATACTCACGCCCCCTACTCCCTCTATTATTGGGACATCCTCGGCCTCTTCCCTTACCTGTACCCTCTCCTTAACTTTAGACCTCGTAACGTCACCTACCCTCGCACCCTCCCCCCCCAATTAGTTTAAAGCCCTGTCTACAGTCCTCTTTACTCGATTCGCCAGGACTCTGGTCCCAGCACGGTTCAGACCAACCCCATCCCGCCCGAACAGGGGAAAATCAAAATAAAAAAACACCTTTCTGTTTACAGACAAGTAGCGATTAGGAAAATCAGTGCAGTTTAAATTGACCTCCCGTCCTTTCCATGACACGTCCATATGGCAGATGATTGGACCGGAGGTAGCCTCCATAGAAACATAGAAGATAGGAGTGGGAGGAGACCATTTGGCCCTTCGAGCCTGCTCTGCTATTCATCGTGATCATGGCTGTTTATCCATCACTATAGCCTAATCCTGCTTTCCCCCAATAACCTTTCATCCCATACACCCCAAATGCTATATCTAGCCACCTCTTGAATATATTCAATGTTTTTTCATCAACTACTTCCTGTGGTAATGAATTCCACAGGCTCACCATTCTTTGGATGAAGAAATGTCTCCGCAACTCTGTCCCAAATAGTCCACTCAGATTGTGACTCCTGGTTCTGAATTCCCTCACCATCAGGAACATCCTCCCTGAATTTAGAATTTTATAAGTCACTATGAGATTCTCTCCTCATTTGTCTGAACTCCAGCAATCATAACCTAGTCAATCTCTCCTTATACATCAGAATCCAAACATCTGCCATCCCCAGAATCAGCCTGGCAAACCTTCACTGCACTTCCTCAAGAGCAAGAACACCCTTCCTCAGGAAAGGAGACTAAAACTCTATATTCTATGTATTCTAGATGTGGACCTCACCAAGGCTCTGTATAATTGCAACAACACATTCCTGCTCCTGTACTCGAAACTTCTCGCTATGAAGGACAACATACTATTTGCCTTCTTCACCACCTGCTGTACCTGCAGTGGCTATGCACAAGGACACCCAGGGCCCGCTGCACATTCCCTTCTTCCAATTTACATCCATTCAGATAGTAATCTGCCTTCTTGTTTTTGCTTCCAAAGTGAATAATCTCACATTTATCCAATTATATTGCATCTGCCATTAATTGGCCCATTCACCCAACCTGTCCAGTTCATGTGTAAGGATCTCTGCATCCTTCTCACAGTTCACCCTCCCACCCAACTTGGTATCATTTGCAAACTTTGAGATATTACATTTTGTTCCCTCATCCAAATCATTAATATATATTGTGAATAGCTGAGGTCCCAGCTCCGATCCCTGTAGCACTCCCACTAGTTACTGCTTGCCAATTTGAAAAGCACCCATTAATTCCTACTCTTTGTTTCCTCTTTGCCAATCAGTTTCCTATCTAACTCAATACACTTCCCCCCAATCCCATGTGTTTTAATCTTACACAATAATCTCTTACGTGGGATTTTGTCAAATGCTCAAACCACATCGATTGGTTCCCCCTTGTCAACTCTACTAGTTACATCTTCAAAGAATTCCAACAGATTTGTCAAGTATGATTTCTCCTGCATAAATCCATGCTGACTCTGATCCTACCACTTCTTTCTAAAAGCTCCACTATAAAGTCCTTGAAAATGGATTCGAGAATTTTCCCACTACCAATGTTAGGCTTACTGGTGTATAATTCCCTGCTTCCTCTCTACCTCTATTTTTGAATATTGGAGTGACATTAGCTACCTCCAATCTGCAGAGACTGTTCCATAGTCTATAACAGACGACCATAGTGCATCCACTATTCCTAAAGCCACTTCCATAATTATTCTGAGATGTAGATTATCAGGCCTGGAGTTTTATCCACTTTCAAACCCATCAATTTTCCCAGCACCATTTCTCTACTAATATTGATCTCCTTCAGTTCTTCCCTCTCACTAAATCTTGCATGCTCCAACATTTCTGGTATCTGATTTGTGTCCTTTTTTGTGAAGATAAAACCAAAGAATGTATTCAGTTGCTTTGCCATTTCTTTATCACCTATTATACATTTCCCTCTTTCTGTCTGTAGGGGACCTATATTTGACTTCACCAACCTCTTTCCCTTCACGTATCTGTAGAAACTCTTAGTATCAGTCTTTATATTCCCTGCAAGCTTACTTTTGTACAGTATTTTCCCCTTTTTAATCAATCCTTTGGTCATTTTTTGCTGAATTCTAAACTGCTCCCAATCCACAAACCTATTATTTTTCTTGGCCGATCTATATGCTTCTTCCTTAGATTGGATATTACCTCTAATTTCCTTTGTAAGCCAATTGTGTGGCTGGATACCTATTATCTTTGGTCATTGTTGCACTTAACCGTTATGCCTCCAGATCTTTCCAGGGTTCAGTAGCCGATCTTTGTGGACCCTCCCAATCAGATGCACAAAGTTATGTCAATGGTTAGAAAGTGACAATAAAGGATGCCAAGGTTGTGGGTTTGATTGTCGTACTCAGCAGATGCACTTACATGTGTTTATAGGGGCAGCAGGCATGGTGGCACAGTGGTTAATGCTGTTGCTTCACAGTTCCAGGGGTAGGGATTCAATTCCAGCCTTGGGTGACTGTGTCTCCCTGTATCTGTGTGGATTCCCAATGGGTTTCCTCCCACAGACCAAAGGTGTGCAAGTTCGGTGGATAAATTGGCCCAAAGTGTCCAAAGATGTGTGGGTTAGATGGATTAGCCATGTTAAATGTGTAGAGTCAGTAAAAAGTCCAGGTTTTAGTCCAACCGATTTATTTGATAATAGACTCACAAGCTTTCGGGTTAGTCCCTTCGTCAGGTGAATGGAGAGTTCTGGCCTCAGACAGAGCATATAAAGCACAGACAGTTTAGAGATTACTGATTAGAATGCGAATCCTTACACCTAACTCTAATCAGTAATCTCTAAACTGTCTGTGCTTTATATGCTCTGTCTGAGGCCAGAACTCTCCATTCACCTGACGAAGGGACTAACCTGAAAGCTTGTGAGTCTATTATCAAATAAATCGGTTGGACTAAAACCTGGTGTTGTCAGACTTTTTACTGTGTTTACGCCAGTCCAACGCCGGCATACCCACACAAGTGTGTAGAGTTACAGGGATAGTACAGGGGAAAGGGCCAGTGTAAGGTACTCTGCCAGAGAGTCAATGCAGACTTAATGGGCTGAAAATCCTTCTCTGTGCTGTAGGGATTTGATGATTTTATGAAGCTGTTAACTAACATTCTCTTAAGGCAGGTGAGAATATTCATGCATTTCAGGATGAATCAAGTCAGCCAGACTGAGTGAGACAAAAAATTGCTACAATTGCAGGGAACCTATGTATCCAAAGTGTTGTTGATTGCATATACATGGCCATCAAGGTGCCTGTTGGCAGAGTTTCACTCTATGAATGTTCAGGTAGTTTGTGATCCCAGTTTCTACAGTTTTGTGTGAGGTACCCTGCCAGCTCCCACAATGCCGACATACTGAGACCATCAAGTACTGAGGCTGTTTGCGGCTCCAGCTCACTTCGACGGATGGTTGATTGATGACAAGGGGTACGTTTTGAAAACGTGACTGATGACACATCTCAAGCATCCAAGGACCCAAGCAGAGGACAGATACAATCACTGTCATGTATCATCAAACAGAATGGTGGAGAGGATAACAGGTCTGCTGAAAATAAGATTCTGATGTCTGTTCCGCTCCAGGTGCCCTGCAATATCTACCATAGTGAGTGTCCTCATCATTGTTGACTACTGTGCTCTGCATAATTTTCCTCTCTCTGTATCGGGGAACAATTGGGTGGCACGGGTGACTGTCTGCATGGAGTTTGCACATTCTCCCTGTGTCTGCATGGGTTTCTTCCAAGTGCTCCGGTTTCCTCCCACACTCCAAAGACATGTGGTTAGGTTGATTGGCCATGGAAAATTGCCCATTAGTATCAGGGTGACTAGCTGGGTAGGTATGTGGTGTTACAGGGAAAGGGTCTGGGTGAGGTTGTGGTTTGTGCAGGCTCCATGGATCAAACGGCCTTTTGCACTATAGGGATTCTATGATTCTATGGCCAGGAGGGAACTCAGGTGGGTGCACTTGCCTTAGAGGAAGAATCCAACGAAGACTCAGACGTAGACCCCGGGCAGATAGATTGTGTGGACAAAGAGGCTGAAATGAGGAACCTCCAGGGTGACCCTGATTTGGCACTCCTTCAGCTAGCTGACAAGATTTGTCTTCCATCTGAGATCAGGGGCGCCGCCTTCTCCTCAAACATTTCAGGCATAATGAATCCAATGTCACAACATTGCCTTAGTAATAAAGTTTGTTGTCCCAAACATTTCCAACTAGGCAAAGATGAGGCAACCAGCCATCAATCTCACAGCATACACAGTGCTGATGAGTGGAGAACTTCCAAAAAGAACTAATGTACAAACATGTTATTTACAATGAAAACATAAGGCACCATGCAGGCTCAGTAAGTAGCTGAGGGCAAAACATGCTACACTTTCAAGAAAGAGTCAGATATAGCTGTTAGGGAAAAGGCAGGACCAAGCTATTGAGTTAGATGATCAGCCATTATCTTAATAAATGGCAGAACAGTCTCAAAGGATTGAATGATTTATTTCTGCTCCTTTTTCTACATTTTATGTAAACCCTTTGCAGTATCTTAAGCTTATGTTTGTGTATACCACATTGAAGAACCTGCCCACCACCCCTCAGTCACAGTGGCATTAGAGAAAGATTGCTGACAGTAGTGTCCTTTTGGCGTAGATGACCTTGGCGATCATCCTCTGGTCAGTGGAGCCTGAATAAGCTCTGCTTGAGAGAGTGCGCTCTGCAACAAGGCTGGGCAGATCCCCCAATCACTGTGGATTCTGAGGGTGACAAGGTGACTGGATGAGCTGCTGTCCTCATCTGGGACACTGAGAGGAATCCACAGAGAAGACAGACAGCTCGTCTGCCATTGTGAGCTATGTCTGGACTTCTACGTTTGCCACTGATTGATGGGCACCCGTTGAGAGACTGGGTGCCATATCCATCTCCCATGGAGTCATTGTCCGTGTGAGGGCTTACGGATCCGAAAACAACCACAGGAATCCTCATTATGTTTTTGGAGCCACCTCTCCATGAGAGTCACCGCTCTCTCAATGGATGAGGCTGTGCATCCGGGACTCGGGGTTGATGCAATGCTCATGCTCTGCACAGACTCCTCAACGATAGAGACCATGACATGCAGATCCTCAGGGATCTCTGCCAGAGCTCCCCGCTCATCCTGCTGGACATCTAGCATCTGTAGCCTGATTGACAACTCCAGAGGTTCCTCATCTGCTTCAAAATCAGCATGCTTCTGCTCTCCAGTAGTCCCCCAATTGCTGGCACAGTGGGCACTCTGTCATCCCCATCTGCACATGTGTACTGCCATCTGATCCAGCACTCTATTGCCCTCTGACATGCCGGTATTTGCACAGGTGTTATGTGCTGAGTGAGGTCCATCTTCCATCAATGTCTGCTCTTGTATCACTGGAGGGTCATTGGCCTCCTAGCTGGCTTTGGATGATGGCTCATCTGAGGGATCAAAGCAATCGGTTAGAAGTATTAATCATCATGAATAATCAATGCCCATGATGAGCGGCCTGTTGTGAGTGGTATCACAGTCCTTGGTGCATCACTGAAGTTCTTATGAGGGATAAGATGCCCATACATTCTTTTCGCTTTCTGCCTGCCTTGTTTCAGCCTACTGGGACCCCCCTCTTGAATTGCAAATCTCCCAGCTCATGGCTAGTGAGGATTGCCAGGTCAATCAGCCAGCCCACTGCCAGTGACAGATCACTCAGCATTGTTATGGTTATGATTCCCTCTTATGTGCAGAGCTCCATTTAGTCCTCAATCTTCTACCTCCAACACCATTCCATGCTGCCCCCCCCATTTCCTTTAACCCGCCACAAGGCATAGGGGTGTTCCCAACTCCTTTGCACATCTGACCCTTTAATGGATCCAGGATTTCAGATTTTTATAGCTGTAACAGGCATGAGCCGAAGTGTGGTCTGAAACTCCATGAATCTTACATCTTTGGGCGCAACTTGGGATGGCACCCTTCCTCAGATTTCCACGGGACAATGCCCACTCAGAACTCACTCTTTGCTGCAGAAGATCATTCACGGTGGAACAATGGTTAGCGTTGTTGCCTCACAGTGCCAAGGACCTGGGTTCAATTCCCAGCTTAGGTCACTATTGGCGCAGAATCTGCATGTTGGCCATGTCGGTGATGCTCATATCCCATAAATGAGGAAAAACGGTTTATTTTTATCACTTTTTCAACTGCATTACTCTGTCTACATGGGTTTCCTCCAGATGCTCCGGTTTCCTCCCACAGTTTGACAGGTGTGTTGGTTAGGTGCATTGGATATGCTAAATTCTCCCTCGGTGTACCCGAACAGGCATCAGAGTGTGGCAAATAGAGGATTTTCACAGTAACTTCATTGAAGTATTAATGTCAGCCTACTTGTGACACTAATAAATAACCTTAAAAAAATTTTAACTTACTCCCTGCACTGGATCCACATGCGATGGACCAAGTTATGCCCATTGACCTCAGCTGCCACCTCTGCCCATGCCTTATTTATGAGGTGGGGTGGCTTCCTCCTTCCATCCTGTGGCATGATGATGCCCTTCCTGGCTATCATGTCTTCCACAATTGTGTACAGACAATTATTGGAGAAACTGGGAGCCTTGCTCCTACGAGAACTGCCATCCCGTCTGCAGTGTCTTCCTGATGCTGACTTCCCCCTGTGTCCTCTGTTGGTTTCAGTAGTCTCAAGCAGCTATCTTTAAACTTCAGACTGGGTTGCCATTGGACCCTGTGACTGTACACACCCGCCCCCACTAGCCCCGCTGACTCTATCCGGATATGCTTGCACATGGCCACTTAATTGACAGCCAGTGTGATAAGTTGTGCAAGCTATAAAATGCTGGGCTATAAATAATCATGATCTCAAAAACCTCAACCGTGTCTGCTTGACAGGATCTTTTTTTCTGTTTTCTTGAATTTAATGAGTGAATTGTAGAATCCCTACAGTGCAGAAGGAGCCATTCAGCCCATCAGAACTGCACCAACTCTCTGGAACAGCATCTTACCCAGGCCCATCCCATCCCCTTAACCCTGCACATTTACCACGGCTATTCCACCGAACCTACAGATCTTTGAACACTGAGGGGCAATTTAGCATGGTCAATCCACCTAGCCTGAACATCCTTGGAGTGTGGGGAGGAACCAGAGCGAACTCATGCAGACACAGAGAGAATGTGCAAACTCCATACACACAAACTTCACACAGACAGTCACACAAGGCAGAAATCAAACCCATGTCCCTGGCACTGAGGCAGCAGTTCCAGTCATTGTGCCATAAAAGATGATCCAAATAAAAACAGATATTCAATGAAACCTGTTTATTTTAATTAAAGTTCAGCTTTGTTCTACAGGAATACAGCCTCGATGCTGGAGAATAATTATTCATTTTAACCTTGCAAGTACTTATAGTAAATAGGTTTAAAGGACCTCTGTTTACTTAAGTTCTCCTGGGATTTCAGATTAGCATGATTTACAGGGTCAGATGACATTGTGGTTTAAGTGTAATATTAGATCCTTTGAAAGGATAAAGAGGTTTTTTGCAAAGAGTTGGAGTTTGAATGTTCTGGTTGACGTTAGGTGAGATTTACAGGCTTCTGAAAGCTCTAATTTGCTCTGAAACTCCAAGGCTGTCTACATTCATTAGAGAAAATATATCTGTGATTGCTAAGTCTATTTAAAGTGGGGTTTAAATCTCTGAGAAGAATGTTGCTTATTGGAACTGAAATGGTGAAAAGTTAGAAATTAGAGATGTTCTTTTTCGTAGAATCATGGAATAGAATCCCTACAGTGCAGAAGAAGGCCATTCGGCCCATCAAGTCTGCACCAACCACAATCCCACTCAGGTCTTATTCCCACAACACCACATATTTACCTGCTAATCCCCCTGACACTACAGTCAATTTAGCATGGCCAATCAACTTAAGCCACATATCTTTGGACTGTGGAAAGAAACTGGAGCACCCGGAGGAAACCCACACAGACATAGGAAGAATGTGCAAACTCCATATAGACAGTGACCCGAGGCCAGAATTGAATGTGGGACACTGGCACTATGAGGCAGCAGTGCTATCCACTGTGCCACCGTACTGCCTCCTTTTCATGCTTAAATATTGTTCAACTGCTAAAAGTTAAACTGCTTCTGTTTGTTAGTAGCACATTTAAACTGTGTTATGACAAAAACTTGCTTTGATAAAAGATCCTTAATTTGTCAGTAGAATCACACCTGCAGTGACACATCCTGTCCTCACATTTAAGCCGAAATAGAAATATTGTCAGAGTCTATTTGACTTCATAATATATTTTGGGATTCTGTTACGGGATCCTAACAATATAAATATATTGAACTTTAGTGTTTTAATATATTAAACTGAATTGATTTTTGAATGCAATAGATATAATTCATTACAGTTTAATTTAATACATTCTGATAAAAATACTTTTGTGCAGTCAATTGTACACTCTCATTTGAGAAATAGTTACCACAACATTATCAGTCATCAAATGTTATCTACAATATCTTAAAAGTAAACTCTTGAAATCCTGGAGGGTTTTATTGGCCTCTTGCTGTTATAGTCAGAGTCATTGTGGTTTACATCATGGAAACAGACCCTTCAGCCCAATTTGTCCATGCCGCCCTTTTTCTTTAAAACTCCTGAACTAATCCCAATTGCCTGCATTTGGCACATATCTCTCCATTGTAGCCATGTTACTATCTAAATGCTTTTTAAAAGATAAAATTGTACCTGTCTCTACTACTACCTTTGACAGCTTGTTCCAGACACACACCACCGTGTGTATGAAAAAATTGTCCCTCTGGACCCTTCTGTATCTCTCCCCTCTCACTTTAAACCTATGCCCTCTAGTTTTAGACTCCCCTACCTTTGGGAAAAAGATATTGACTATCTATCTTGTCTATGCCCCTCATTATTTTATAGACCTCTATAAGATCATCCCTCAGCCTCCTACACTCCAGGGTTGCTGTGCTGGGAAACCAACAGAAATACGGGGAAATAGCAAAAAAAAGCCATTATGGACGAAAATAATTAAACACCTCAAAGAATTTGAGGACCTTAATATCAAATGTGATCCCAGCCACTAGCAAAATTAAATCAGACTACAAGCAGGCTGATCTTTATATGATACCTTATGAAATTTGAAATATCTTTTCAGCATTGATTTTTTTTTCATTTCACCAGAAAAGTAAAGCATTTGTTAATACTTTTATTCTTTGGAGTTTTCTTTAATGAATTTGATGATATTGCTACTCTTTCAAAGAGTATTTTGTCATTAGCAAGAGTTTGATATGGTACACTTTACAATGAATTTAAATGGAAATGATTGTACATATGTAATGGAGAGGTAGATATTGTTTTCCTTATTAGTGGGCCAGATACTGCTGGGGCAGGGCGTACCCTGTAGATTACAATTGCTCTGCACATATCGGCTTTAGCATTTTTTTTGCTCACAGAATTGATGGGACTGTTAGCTGATAATGGCACAGAGAGGATGCCAGAGCATCTGGTTCCAGGCGACCAATGAGACAAATGGCCTATCTTCTAAAGCAATAAAGAATTGCAACATAAACATAGGTAGGATCAAAAAGGATGGTGAATTAAGATGGAATTTTATCTGGCATGAAGACCAAGAAGGCTAAATCCCAAAGGAATGCTGGCAAGTCAGAAACAGGACCTGATCCCACTCACTTCTGCTTTACTAGGGTGCATTCAGAGGTGTGTATGAAATCCCATTATTTCCCGGGATTAGCCCTTGCCAGGAGGGAGGGACTATTTGCAGGTAGGGAAACATTCTAATTACCAGGCTTTGTGGAGGCTTTTTCATTGAGCATCGTGTCTCCTGGTTTCCTGACCAACTGAGGTATACCCATTCTATCAAAGGAAGGATTTCAAATTAAAAGTATCACAACAAATGTGGATTTTTCAAGCTGCAGCCACCACAATACTGGGAAGGGGACCAAAAGTTTAAACCCACACTTACCTGGGGATTCTTCTGTGGGATCCAATGGGGTGCACTGAGCTCATGGAAAGGAGGAGGAGGACAACTTTTCTTGGATGGAAGTGATCAAGGATGTCAATTGCAGATATGTGCTCCCTTTGACCTGAAGACAGCACACTATGAAGATCCAGGACCTCAGGAGAGCATGGCAAGTGAATGGCATGACATTTTCAGGGACCAAGACCCACACTCTTTCTCAATACTCCTGCACAGTACTGCTCAGGACAAGATACCTTGCAGCTGCACTCATGGCTTTTTTTTCTAGGCACATCATATCTCTACTTGAACATCCAACAATCACGTTCAGTATCAGCCACTTGCCCTCTCATCCCATGCCTCATGGCTTCCCGCCATAGATGGAGTTGCTCCTTCGCTACATAAAATATTATGAATACTCATAATTCCCTGCTTTGTCTCCGTGAGTGAGAGGATGGCATACAACTTGGCAAGAAGCAGAGACCCAGAGCGAGTAAGGGGTGAGGTGGGTGGGATAGGGGTTTGGCCTTCCAGTGACAGCACCTTCTCAGGACCTGGATAATATGTGGCCACCTTCTCTACCAGGAAAAAGGTCTTGTTGCAGATGTCAGTATTGATCTGTTATGAAAGCCTGAGGTCTCCTGAGGCACTGATGCTTAGACATTTTGGGAGAGCTCTTCCTCTACCTATAGACTATTGGCAGCTTCCTTTGCCTACTTCTAGCTGGGTCTTGGTATCATTTTCTTTGCCCCATGGAGGGGCGTATAGCTGAGAAGAAATCAGGTGCTGCTTGTGTTGCATCTCTTCTCCCTCAGCAGAGGTGTAAGGTGGAGCTGTCTTGTCATGAAGGCTGGCAGCAAGGTAAGTGAAGTACGGTATAGTAAAGTGCCTTGACCAGCGGTCTTGAACCTGGCCACAGCTGGAGTTCTGCAGTCTGAGGCTTCCCAGCTTGACTGTTTAATTGAAGATGCTCTCCTTACTGTGTAATTGCGTCAGTGTAACACTAGCAAGCTGCTGAAAGATCACGAACAGGTGCCCTGGCTGGAAAATCCAAAATCTATCGTTAAAGCAGTTCAAATTGGCCTTTTAAAAATATTAATCAGTTCTCAACAGATCCAAGGAGGTTCTTGTTCACCTTCAATCGCAACCTGGTGAAACCGAAAGGAGGACAGGACAACGTTAGGGTTTTAGCCAAATGTCACTTCTGGGGGGTTCAACCCACTTTCACTCCCACCTCCATTTGCCTGGGAAAAAAACACTACCTTCCACTGCCATTTGGTCTCATTAAAATAGGCTGAGTGTCAATAAATTCAGGCTAATCTATTATTCCCTAACAGAACTGTGGGTGTATCTTCACAACAAAATTTCAAGGTGGCAGCAGAGCGTGGG
Organism: Carcharhinus amblyrhynchos; assembly: GCF_965287045.1. Taxonomy (NCBI): domain Eukaryota; kingdom Metazoa; phylum Chordata; class Chondrichthyes; order Carcharhiniformes; family Carcharhinidae; genus Carcharhinus; species Carcharhinus amblyrhynchos. Next base: position 31,907,421 of record NC_137334.1, on the reverse strand, counting down.
AACTTCTTGCAAGCTGTGCCCTGCATACCTTCTAATTCTATCTTTTATTCTCGTTCTATGCTTTTAAATCTTTATTCTCTTTTGAACTCTCTAACAATGATTTAATTCAATCTTTTGCAGATTTGGCGATCCTCAAGGCCTTAGAGACACCCGACCTGAAACTGACCCAGACCTGCCAACCACCTGGGTGCTGCAACTGAATCTGCAGTCACATAGCTAGGGATTTCCTTACACTGGCTCCCACTGGCCAAGAAAATGGCTTTGAAGCCTGGGACTTTAATCTCCAGCCCCCCGTGACCTAGAAAATGCCACTGGAGCCACAGCCTTCTCTCTCCAGACGGCACTCCCTCAGCCCCCACAGCTCAGGAAGATGCCGTGGAAGCCGAGGCCTTCATTCACCTGGTCTCCACTGGCCAGACCTGCATCCCTGGGGCTGGGGTCTTCTCATCCCCAGATCCAACCGAACCCGATGGCCAGACCAGTAAGTCTGGAGCTGGAGCCTCAAGCCCACCTGTCCCCAACCCCTCTGACCCAGAGAGCTGCCACCTCCTAAGCACTTTCCCCATTCTCCTCTTCTACAACTGCCCCACACTCCTGAAAATCAACTCCTGCTGCTTAAAAATCACTAACACTGCTCTTTTAAATTTATTTGCAGGTATAGAAATTCTCCCACCTCTGAGGCAAGATCCCGACTCGGCAGTGACCTCAGAACACCAACACGTGGAACCAGCCATCCATACATCCACAACTGTGACCCCAGAGATGCCATTGACTTACCAGCCCTCGACTCATCCACACTGGAGCGTAGTCTGAGCTCTGAAGGCAAACCATGCAGACTCATCTACCAAAGCAGGAGCTGCAAGCAAGGCAACGAATCCTCCATCCATACACCAACCAGTGAGAAGAATGTCATTGGACACACCTATACCCTGAATACCACATACTACTGTCACAATCTCCCAGAGCCAAAAGAGACATCACTCCAGGAAGCATGGAAAACATAAAGGCCTGCAGGTGAGAGTGAAACCACGTGGTCGCAAGGCCCCTCTCCCTTGATTACAATCCCTGGAAAACAAGCTGGATGAACTTAAAGCCAGATTCACAGGGCAGCACGGTACACAGCAGTGGGACGGCACGGTAGCACAGTGGTTAGCACTGCTACTTCAGAGCTTCAGGGACCTGGGTTCAATTCCCTGCTTGGGTCACTGTGTGGAGCTTGCACATTCTCCCCGTGTCTACGTGGGTTTCCTCCAGGTGCTCAGGTTTCCTCCCACAGTCCAAAGATGTGCGGGTTAGGTGGATTGGCCATGATAAATTGCCCCTTACTGTCCTGGCATGTGTAAGTTAGATGGATTAGTGGGTAAAATATGTTGGGAAATGGGGGTAGGGCTTGGTTGGGATTGTGTTCAGTGCAGACTTGATGGGCCAAATGGCCTCTCTCAGTACTGTAGGGCTTCTATGATTCACTTTCCAAAGAGAACTCAGGGACTGCTGTGTGCTCTGTCTCACAGAGATATGGATCATTTCCGCTTCACCGCACTGTGCCCAACAACCAGAGGATTTCCAAATCCACCTTGTGGACTGCACAGTGGCCTCAGGCAAGACTTGGGAAGATGGGATCTGCCTTCTAATCAACACCTCTTGGTGCTTAGACGTACCAGCACTGGTAAGTTTCTGCTCCCCGGACCTAGAAAACTTGACGCTAAAATGCCAAGCCTATTATCTTCTGTGGAAATTCATCTGTTATTCTGACAGCAGTCTATATCCCATGCAGGCATGAGGACTGCGCTGGATGAAATAAACACCAGCACAAATAGCCTCGAGATGAAACATCCTGAGGCCTTGTTCATTGTGGCCAGGGACTTTGGTCAGAACTCCAACACTGCAACAGAAATCATGCATTTCTGTTCGTTCCTGATGTTTCTAACACTGAAAATAACTCAGAAAATACTTGCCAGTCTGAAATTCCTTCTTTAGAGGAATATTAACTTGAATCATTCCAATGATTTTAATCAGTTTATTTAAGAAGCGTATAACACTATCAAGCACAACATTAGTACGAAGTTATTCAACATTTATAATTCCATAACAAATTGTTCTAATCATAATTGTCAACCATTGAAATCCATAAAAATGTAACAAAAAGAGCACAGAAAAAAATGCAGGTTTATCTCCCATGTTTTCCAGTCATATGCAATATTAAATAAAGGATATTCTAAACATAGTAATCTGTATATAACAAACAACTTTAAAAAATCAAGTACAAAATTAATTAAACTGCATTATTAGTAGTTAGGAAAACATGTAAAAAATGTATATACACAAGGATTATTTACAGAGCTAAAGAAGAAGGTATATGTAGACCATAATGTCATGGGAGTCTCAAATTAACTTCCATGAATTCTTAGAGCATTTATGTACACAAAGCACAAACTTAAGATATTTGAAATGCAAAGTTTCAATAAGATAACTGACCCTCAGTATTTAGTGAATATTAGTTTCACAGTTTAAAGAAATCTACATATAAATCAAACAGTGTTTTGCCATTTCTTGTAGATGGAATAATGATGATAATTGAATAAAGGTCACACATACAATATAAAATTCGGAGTGATTATTTTAGAATCTCAGTGGGCTTGAAGTGATCTTCAAGTTTCAAACAATCAGATACTTATGTATTTTGTTTAAAAAGTTCAACTTGAGGCATGTAATAAGTTAACAAAAAAACTGACACCAAAAATATATATTTTGAAAACCAATGCTAAAAATTAACTCGTACTGAACCTAGAATACAACAGTCAAATGTACTGTTGTATTGACCTTTTAACCTATGATTGTGCCAAGAGTAGAGGTTAATTAGAGCTGTCCAATTTTCCCTGGAGTTAGAAAAATGAGCAGTGATCTCATTGAGACACAACATTCTGAATTAGTTGGATAGAGTAGATGCTGGGAGGATGTTTCCACTGTTTGATGTCAGTCATTTTTACATAGGGCTGAGATGAGGAGAAATGTCTTTACTCCAAAGATTGGGAATCTTTGGAATTCTCCACCATAGAGCTGTGCATTTTTTAATTATTGAGCATGTTCAAGTCAGAGGTTGATAGATTTTAGATACTAAGAGAATCAGTGGATCTGTGGATAGTGTAGGAAGATGGACTTGATTTAGCCATGACCTTACTGAATAATGGAGCAAATAGTAGGGTCAAATCACCTACTCCTGCTCTTATGTCATATGGTTTGCAAGGGTCAGTAAGCACCAATAGTTTTCAAATCTACCGTAATCTGTGAAAGCTAACAGGAAGAGAGGCTGACAAACATCCAAAACATGCCAGGTATGTTACAAGTGTGTTGAAGAATATAATGTTATTGTAAATACGATACATATACTATTCATTAAACTTCCACCCTGATGTCAACAAAACGTTTTCAGATGGGCAGCGTGGAAATGGCAGTATAACTGTTGAATTTGTTCAATGACCTGACTTCAGCCTATACCAAAACCAGAAATAGATAACCTCATACTTCTTGAACTTTGCAGGGCACCTCTAGTCTGATCTAAGGCCAAATATTAAAAGTCTCAGAGTGACCTGTCAGTCCACCTGGGCATTTTAGAAATTTACGCTTTTTTTTTGAGGTAAGCAACATTTCTGTTTGTGCTCAAATAATTTTCAAAATTAGCTTCCCATGTTGTGAATTTCTGTGCCAAGTATTCAATTGCTTATGTACACAACTCCATTCTTGCTGAGGTCAGGACACCCACAGCGAACTGTGGCAAGCATTGTTACTTTGGTTGGACAAATTTTCATTGCATAATACAGGGCCTGAAACTTAAATCAACAATATAACAATAAGTCAGCAATTGAACATTATATTGATGTCATTTGTCATTGGTGCCAATATATTTTTGCCTACGTTTCCACATTGCAATTACACTTATGAAATAGTTATTTGTATCCCCTTGAAATTGGTGGCATTGTGGTATTGTCACCAGATTAGTAATCCAGAAGCCCAGGATAATGCTCTGGGGACCCAGGTTCAAATCTCACCATAGCAGATAGTGGAATTAAAAAACTTAATAAAACACTTGGAACTAAAACTCTAATGATGACCATGAAACCATTGTCAAATGTCATATAAACCCATCTGGTTCACTAATGTCCTTTAGGGAAGGAAATCTGCTATCTTTACCTTGTCTGGCCTACATGTGACTGTAGAGCCCCAGCAATGTGGTTGACTCTTAAATGGCCTCAGAAACGGCCCTGCAAACCACTCAATTGCATTCAACCACTACAGGGTCAATAAAAAGGAGGGAAACTGAAGGGACCAACTACCATTGACCTTGGCACTGGAAACCATCTATCTACAAGATACACTACAAAAACTCACCAGGGTTCCTTAGGCAGTACCTTCCAAACCCTTAACCACTACCATGTAGAAGGACAAGGGCAGCAGATACAAAGGAACACCACTACCTGCAAGTTCCCCTCCAAGCTATTCACCATCCTTACTTGGAAATAATATCCCTGTTACTGTCACTGGGTCAAAATCCTGGGATTCTCTCCCTAACAGCACTTTAGGTGTACCTGCACCTTCAGGGTCTGCAGCAGTTTAGGAAGGCAACTAGGGATGGGCAGAAAATACTGGCCCAGCCAGCAACACCCACATCCCATAAATAATTTTAATTTGTTTTTTAAATGCTATCAATAATATGTAGATTTTTGCAGTTTGTTATATGAGTTATTGTGAAAAAAGCTATGGAAGTCAGTTTCAATCAAATCATTGCTTCAAAACATACAGCAGTCTCAATTTCTGCTGGACTCAGCTGTTGTTTCAATTCAGCATATACTCCAGGTGACATGGGAAGAAGGTCTGATGATGAAACTGGAGCTGTGGAAGCATTTGGACTGAAAAAAAAAACAACAAATTATTGGTCAATACTAAAACACAGCAACTTTTGGTTAAAACAAATTAATCTGTTGTTCATACTTACAATTCAGAGAATGGGATAAACCGTGAAGAAATATAACCTTTCTTCTCTGTCTCTGTTGGTTCAGAGACTGTATAAAAGAAGAAGAAATATGAATTTCAATCCTCAATATATTTTAATTATTTGTTGCTTTACTGAGGCCAATTGCTCTTTAACAGTTCTGTAAGATTAGCACAATACAATGTTTAATTTGTTTTCTCCCATTTTCTCTGGACGATTTAAACACATACTGGGTGAAATCACACCAGGAAATGGCAGTGTGTTGATTCCAATGCGAGAAACAGAGGAGGCGATTTTACTGACTCCTCACCCCATTTGATTGGTGTGGCAAGCCACCAAGATTGCAAGAGGGGTGAAAAACTGGGTTTGCACCAGGTTTCTCACCTCTCATGATCTTACTAGCTCCGGATTGTCGGCACTCTACCCAGGTTTTGAGCACATGCTGCCATTTCTGCAGATGAAGAGTAGAGGCTCAAAATCATCCCCATAATTTGCAGTGGTTAAAGTTTATTTATTAGTCACAAGTAGGCTTACATTTACATAGTAATGAAGTTACTGTGAAGATTCCCTTAGTCGCCACACTCCGGCATCTGGTCGGGGACACTGAGGAGAATTTAACATGGTCAATGCAATCAAGCCTGCACATCTTTGGAACATGGGAGGAAACCGGAGCACCTGGAGGAAACCCATGCAGACATGGGGACAAAGAGCAAACTCCACACAGACAATAACCCAAGCTGGGAATCGAACCCAGGTCCCTGGCGCTGTGATGCAGCAGTGCTAACCACTGTGCTGTCCCTTTAATGGTTTAATTCAGTTGTTAATCCATTTTATCTGGGTAAAGATCGTGTTACATTATCACATGGAATAATTCAACCTCTAATATTTCCAAATCTGGTCAGAAACCTGAGGGTTATACATTTAGAAAGTCATGATCAAAAAGTGTGCTGACGGCTTAATTTTATTGTAAGGAGGATCTTATGTCTTCATAGAGCAATAAAGGCTATTAGACAAAGCAGATACGCTAAGGGGTGTTGGTGGACATGTATAAGGAATTAATGACATTCATTATTTATGAGCAAGCCCATTTACTAATTTTGTGGGTGCTAAGTTTTGGTTGTAACGTAGGAACAGAAGATATCTGTAGTTTAATAACTTTTGTTGAAATGTCTATCAACCTTAGCTTTAAAAGTAACAACTGATCTATCATCAATTGACGTAAGGGGAAGAGGGTTCCAAATTTCTACCACCCTTTGCAGGAAGAAATGTTTCCTAATTTCACTCTTGACTCTTGTTATAGATTCCCCAAACAGCGAAATAGCTCCTCCCAATCTACCCTCCATGTTCCCCTTAGTATCTTGAAAACTTCAATCAAATTATCCAACAAATGCTAGGGAATACAATCTAAGTCTCTCCTTGTATTTTAACCCTTGGGAGTCAAGGTAGATTTCAAGTAAATGTATGCTACACTCCCTCCAAGGCCTATGGTGCTGTGTCCAGATCTGCTCACAGGTCTGCAGACGAACCAGGTCTTTATATGTTTCAGCTTGTTGAATGTGGTGGAATGTCAGATTAAGAATATTGTTTCATCATTTGTTTTTCAGTACACCCTCACAGATTGCTAATACTGACCTTCTTTTGGCTTGTTGTTGTAATGCTTTCCAAAAGCTTTGTCCTTTGGAATGTCAGGATATAGGTACTGTAGTGGGTTCTCGGGAATATTCTCAGCCACCATGACTTTGTAATCACGGATAATGTCAGGCAGAGGAACCGCTAACAACTGGCTCTTGGAGTAAGGTTCCACTGAATGAAATTTCATTTCCCCTAAAACAACAATAGCCACCTATTATGCTCAGGCCTTGCTGTAACATTAACTTAAAAAAAAATTTAACATCAGTACTGAATGAAACTTTGACTGCTAACTTTCAACTCTATTATATTTTAAAACACATTTTTACATATTTCCCAGATTTACTCTCCATCGCCAACCCCCATGTAACCCTAACTGTCAATACGTGGGTCACATAATGTAAACCAGGTTGTATGAGCCGAGAAGTATAAATTGGATTTAAATCATGAACAGAGAAGAATGAAAAAAAGAATGAAAGGTTGGATTAAGATAAAGATATATGTGGCAGGAAAAAATTATTTTAGTTTTTACTTTGTAATGTTTTTAACACTATCTAATTTCTGAGGGAATTAAATTTTCCAAGCCAGTCGTGGTTTGACAGTAATGATAACTTAATAATTCAATTACACCAGACTGCACCATTCCTAACTCTTCCTAAGGACCATATGGATTAGTAGCACCACTTCACACATTTATGTGCACGTCAATGCCAAGTCTATCAGCGAAGTAGTTATACTGCAGCCCAGGAAGCAACAGGATAATTTGGACAGCAACTTCAGCATTTCTGCTTTTAACTGCACACATGTCTAACATGGAGGTTGCTGTCCAATTTAATCCACAATAATGGTGAGCACTGATAATGCAAATCTGGGCTCATATTTAGTCTGCTGTACAGAACAAAAGTGGGAAGTGGTGAGTCTATTTGCATTAATACCCAGTGACAAACGTAGGCACAATTTTTTTACAAGTCTTTTATATAAATCAGATTGGTAAACACATTCATAATACCTCAAAGGATGATTGCAGGTTTAAAATTTAATTTCTGGTTTGGAGAATTTCACAATTGTGATCAGTTACTTCTGGGAAAAAGGAATACAAAAATTCCCTCTTTACTTGATAAGAACTTAAATGCTTTTGATATAGAATCATTATTTCTGCGCTTGAGTGCTCAGAATTTACACTCTTCAATGTTAAAACTGTAACAAATAGTACAAACAGAAGGGAGGATAAGATGCAAAACAGTATCAAAAATTAAGCTTAGCTAAAGCACCTATCTAAGATGGCGTTTTTCATTTGCCTTTTCACATTGATACAATGCAGATCTGTTCAGGCATCCAAGTGAACAGACACACCTATATTTCTTGGGATGGTTCCACACATATGAATCCATTGGGGTGAGTTTGGGTGAACTAGCTCCCAGGGTGTATTCACCAGGAAAGGCGATAGCTGGTTTGATTCCCATTGAAACTGGCCACCCTACCTAGAAAGGGTTAGAGGAGGGTTAGGGATCAAATTTTTGGATTCCTGCCCAGCCAAGAGGTAAAGTTACAAAGAAGCACATTGTCAAGCAATCCTTATGTAACAGGCAGACAAATGAATATGGCAGAAAAGTGCCAACTGAGGACATCTTGTGAACCTCGAGCAGAAACCTGAGAGGTTTGTCGGGGCATGTCATGGTTTATCACTTTACTAGCATGTGGGGATTGTTTGATTTACTGACTCTGTATAAGAGAAGGGCTCTTGAAGCATGGAAAGAATGTGACAACTCAGGGACCACCGTTACAAAGGAAAGAGGACCCCGAAGTCATAGAAGATGATGATATTCGTATTGAGTGACTGAAGCCTGGCCATCTCCCTCACCAGTGCAGATAATCTCAGTAGAGAGGCTGAGTCATCTCTGTAGTACATTCTCAGAAATTGCGATTGTCATCTCTTCTGAATAAAGTTGTACTAAATTTTTGTGTCTTTATTGTGTCTGTCTAAGCCGATCAAGCAGGGTCTTGGTCAACATTTTGCCTGGGTGGTCTCGATTAAAGTGGTCACCTTAAAGCCACAGTCGAGTCGGAAATCCCAAAAGCTTAGTAGTCACAATGGTGCATGCTAATGAAGCCTGGTATGAGCTACTTGGAAAATACCAAAGGGAAAATGGCCGGAGAGCTCAAAGCTTTTTGATCTCCCTCTAGAGGGTCAGGGATCCATGGAAAGTCAGTTGTGGGAAGAAAGAAAGAAAGAAAGAAACAATTAGGCAGGAAGGCCACTAAGGTTGAAAAGCCTTTGACAATCACTTGCTTGATTAGGTTTCTTCAATGGGCTGAGAAGGAAAATAAAACCCTCCAAGTGGAGAAAGATACTCTTGAAAGGCGAGTTGCTGAATTTGGAAAATGACTGAAAGAGGAAGTAAAGAAGGATGAGGTAAATGTGATACATATGACTCAGTTGCAAATACAGAGTGAACAAATTTACCAAGAAAAGGAACAGGCAGTGAAAGCAAAAGAGATCCACCAGTTAACCCATGAAAATACAGGCCTTGAAGCAGAAGTTAGGGTCCTATATACAAACAATCAGGATTGCCACCCAGTGGTGGACCACACAAAATGCCACGGAGAAGTCGAAAGATTGAAGTCACAGCTATTGTTCCAGAGAAGGATGTAATGCACATATGGGGATGTTGAGGGAACCATGGGCACTGATGTGGCCTGGGAAGTTTAACAGAAGAGACATCTGAATACAGATGATGGAACGCTTGGTCCTGAGTCTCTCTGGGATGCCGAGGTCGGCAAGGACAAGAAGGCCACCAAACAAGTTAAATCCGGCCCCACTGAACCATAGGGGAGGATCAACCATCAGAAGACGGATTCCAACACAGTAAATGGTATCAGATTATAATAACAGCACGTAACAGCAGGAGTATCTTGATCTCTGTTTCATGTAATATGGTGTGGTTTCCTGTTCTTGTCATCCTGGTACTGATCGGAATCTCGTTGAGAGATGGATTGGTATCCTTTAGCGAACCAAAGGTCATGATAAACAACTCTAACATACCTACGTGCTTTGAGTGTCCGGTTAATCGCAGCTATTTACAACTCACCCGGGACTTGGTTGTGCAATGTGGTGTGCCTTCAGTCATGGAACCAGACAAATCTGTGTCATAACTTTTCAATAAACACTGTCGTAGCCCAGCTAAAACAGAATGCTGGAATAGAGTGATGTGTGTGAATATTCCACATGCCAGAATCAGAACTGAGGGACCTCCCTTGCTCACTATTACAAACCCATCCAAGTTTAAACTTTGGGGAGATAGAAGCAAGAAATGTGCTACCAACCCTTATGAAAATGACTCTCACTACAACAATGTTGGGAATTACTCCTAAGTGAAACTATTAAAGTGCTCTGAGACAACACCAGGGCCAGACAGTGGTGTTATATTAAAGGAAAATGAGATGGGTTCTGTTTGATAATGTCTACCATGAATTGATACCAGTGGTTGAATCTCAGAGTGGTACAACTGCCCCTGGGCCCCAAAGGATGTTAAATGCAAAAGTGACGCAAATCTTAGTGAGGCAAGAAGTTAAAGTAGATAATAAAGAATGGAGAAAAGAAGATGGCAAAAAGGGATAACAGGGACCATATGTCAGTCTGTGGGGCAGAGATGTCTACACCCTAGATCTGAAAATCCTTAATCAGGAGATTAAGACTTTGACGGGACAGATGAAACGTTTTCTGTCTGTCCTAAACAGTAATCAGGAAAATAGCTCTCAGGCAGGGTAAGAAGGAGCAGAAGCAGACATGTATACAGAAATGGTGCTAGAAGGTCATGCCAACACCATAAACCAACTGATCATAGGTCAGGAGAAAGTGAGCAACTGGGAAAGGGAGAAGACTTTCTGCAGTACTTTTGGCAATTGGATGGTGGCACAATTGAGGGAAATCTTAGAACAGGCAAATGCTGGAAAGCTTCCATCCTGGATAACTAACAAACAACTCAAGAATCTGACCATGCGATCCCAAAATTCCAATCTAACAACATGTGATATTAGGGACCTGATTAAAAGTTTGCTTCAATGAAGAATGTAAAGGGAATACTGGGAATGCCCTGGGCATAGTATCTCGGATACTAATAATATCACCTAATGCCCCAGAAATGAAGGTATTCAAAGTAGATAATACTGGGGTTATTAAAGGGGGATGTTCATACAACAGAAAAATATCCTATGCCATCAGTCATTAGTCTCAATGGTTGGAACTACCTTCACTAAATGAAAACAGACCAGAGTAATCAGGTGTCTTTATCCTATCCATCCTGAAGTGAAAGCGATGTGCGGTTTGAAAACCAATATAATGTCCATAAATTGGACCTTAGCAACAAGTGAGGAGGAAGACGACCTAGTTAGAGTTGGATATATGGATAATGGTACCTATTGTGCCACCACTGAACTGACATCATACCATTATGGAGCGTTAACCTATCTAAATCAACAAAACATCATTTTGTTTCTCACTGGAATTGGCTACCTGTATAGGCAGAATGTAACTAATAGGCATATGCAAGAGGCCAAAGGTCATCATAAAGTGGAAATTAGAGGAAAATCAGTTCCTTGATGATCTTGTCTCACTGGAACTGCCAACTATAGGAAATTCATGCAGTGACATGTTCAGCATGAGTGGTTCAGTCCATATAACAAGGGGTTTCACTGTTGTGATCACTGTTGTAAGATTAGTTACTGAGTAGTAAAAGTAAATTCTTAATCATAAGAGACATGGGATTCATTTATAAGAGAAATCAAAGTGAATATTGAATGCAGATCCAAATTTGTTACAAACATATAGGATAAATAACATGGGGAAGCTGTGGGAAAATTATGTTGACAGAGTACAGCAGTACCAAAAAATAGTGATAAAAGCCAGACTAACTTTCTCTTGACTTGAGTTTGGGTTGAGCAATCATGCAATAAACTGTTCTATATTGTTTACCCGCCATCTCTTTATTCTAGAGAGGCCTGAAAGACAAATCTAAAAGCCATCCAATTGTTAATAGTTTACAAAGCCACCGATCTTCATAGAATCATAGAATTCTATATTGCAGAAGGCGGCCACATAGCCCATTGTGGGACCACAATCCCACCTAGACCCTATCCCCACAACTAGCATTTACCCTAGCTAGTCCCCCTGACATTAAGGTGCAATTTAGCACGGCCAATCCACCTAACCACCACATCTTTAGATTGTGGAAGAAACCGAAGCACCCAAAGGTGGAGAATGTGCAAATTCTGCACAGACTGTGACACAAGCCGGGAATGGAACCCAGGTTCCTGGCAGTAGTGCCATCCTTAGAGCACACTATATTCCCGATGATTTTTTAAAACATCTTTTAAATGACAAAGCTCATGCCTCTGACCCAAGCTGACCTGTGGAACAGAACAGAAATTCCATTACCGACTCACCATTCTCAGATCGATCCACCCAGGTAAATGTAATGGCACCATCCCTGCTGCTTTCACTGAACCGCAATAGAAATGTACCAGATGGTTTATCCTTCAGTAATGCTCGCTCCCTCTCCTTGCTTACAAATCCCACAATGTACCTGAAGAGACATATACCAAACATGTTAATTTGGACAATTATACATGACAGTATTTCACTGTGCAAGATTCAAGCTATTTTACTTCCTTTTTCTCTCTCCTATTCTGAAGGTGCCAACTTCAGTTGAATAATACTACTATGGTTGCTGGAGGCCCACAGGCAACTTGCTCACCAACCATTTTTGACATATAGGCCCAGGCAGTCCGTATCAAAAGGTCTTCTATATGGAGAATATCACAGCTAAGTTGCGTGTACTTTCCAACAGGAATTTATAGACAACCATCAAGAAAAACTAGCTGTCTTCTCTCAAACTGAACTTAGGTGTTATAGAATCCTTACAGTGCAGAAGGAGAATAATTTAGCCCATTGAGTCCACTCCAACTCTCTGAAAGGGCATCTGGAGAGCAAACCCGCAGCACTGGAAGATCCCGCTGGCAACAAGAGCTGGAAAATTCTGGCCGCTGTACTTTTCACAATGTCAGGTAGTCCAAAAGCACCTTATAACCAATAAAATACTTGGAAGTATACACACAAATGTGAGGTATGAGATGTGGCAACCAAACTGCACACAGCAAATCCCAAAAATTATAATGAAAAGAAGAACAGAATCTATTTTAGTCATATTGATTGAGGGATGAATATCAGGCAGAACAGCAGGAGAACCTAGGATCTTTGACTTCTACTTGAGAGTACTGATAGGATCTCGATTTAATATCTCAACAAGGTCAAGTTTCTGGGATGGATAATGAACTCATGACGGTGATTTGAGAGGTAATGATGCAACCACAAAGCTTAGGTTGACAATTCACATCATTTTCTAAGCGAGGAGAATTATCGAATGCCTTAGAACATAGAACACTACAGCACAAACAGGTCCTTCGGCCCACAAGTTGCACCGATCACATCTATAGCTAACAAGCCATAGAACTATGTGCAACTCCCAATCCCATTAGATCCCATATACTCATCCAGAAGTCTTTTAAAAGACCCCAGCGGGTACGCCTCTACCACCACCAATGGCAGCCGATTCCACTCACTCACCACCGTCTGAGTGAAAAACTTACCCCTAAACATCTCCACTATACTTGCTTCCCAGCAGCTTAAACCTGTGTCCTCTCGTAGTGACCATTTCAGCCCTGGGAAATAGCCTCTGAGAATCCACCTTATCTATTCTTCTCAACATTTTATAAACCTCTATCAGGTCACCTCTCAGCCTTCGTCTCTACTGGGAGGAGAGCCCTAGCTCCCTCAACCTATCCTCATAAGGCATGCCTCCCAATCCAGGCAACATCCCTGTAAATCTCCTCTGCACCCTCTCAATAGCTTCCACATCCTTCCTGTAGTGAGGCGACCAGAACTGCGCACAGTACTCCAAGTGGGGTCTGATAAAGGTCTTATAAAGTTGCAGCATTACCTCCTGACTCCAAAACTCAATCCCTCGATTAATGAAGGGCAGTACACCATACGCCTTCTTGACCACATCCTCCACCTATGAAGCCGATTTAAGAGTCCTTCTGCTCTTCAACACAGCTAAGAGTCCTACCCTTGATATTGTACTCCTTCATCCCATTGGTCCTGCCAAAATGGACCACTACACATTTATTCACGTTGAAGTCCATCTGCCACTTCTCCGCCCAGTCTTGCATCCTATCTATGTCACGCTGCAACTTCTGACATCCCTCAAGACTATCCACAACACTACCAACCTCCATATTGTCGGCAAACTTACTAACCCACCCCTCCACTTCCTCATCCAGGTCATTTATGAAAATGACAAACAGCAAGGGTCCTAGAACAGATCCCTGGGGCACTCTACTGGTGACTGACCTCCATGCAGAAAAAGACCCATCCACAACCACTCTCTGCCTTCTGCAGGCAAGCCAGTTCTGGATCCACAAGGCCAAAGCCCCTTGGATACCATGCCCTCTCACCTTCTCAAGAAGTCTTGCATGGGGGACCTTATCAAACGCCTTGCTGAAGTCCATGTAAACCACGTCCACCGCTCTTCCTTCGTCAATGTGTTCAGTCACATTTTCAAAGAACTCAACTAGGCTCGTAAGGCACGACCTGCCCTTGACAAAGCCATGCTGACTATTTCTGATCATTCTAAACTTCTCTAAATGCTCATAAATCTTGTCCCTCAGAATCCTCTCCATCAACTTACCAATCACTGAGGTCAGACTCACTGGTCGGTAATTTCCCGGGCTATCCCTGTTCCCTTTCTTGAAAACAGGAACCATATCTGCAATCCTCCAGAGCCTCTCCCGTCTCCAACGACGATGCAAAGATCATCGCCAGGGGTTCTGCAATCACTTCCCTCACCTCCCACAGTAACCTGAGGTACATCCCATCTCGTCCTGGCGACTTATCTATCTTGATAGAATTTAAAAGTTCCAACACATCCTCTTTCTTAACATCCACATACTCAATCTTTTCAGTCTGCTGCAAACCTGTAGTACAACCTTGATTGGGAGGTTGTAAGGGCAGGCCTTACATAGTATTATAAATTTCTTTTGGATATCAAAAAATCGTAGCCTTGCTATCAGACAGAATAATCTTGAGCACTTTTGCTACTATTGACATTATCAATGCTCTCTAAGATAAGTCAATCCCGGTAAAAGTACTCAATACACCATACGTGCCTCAAATTTTTTGAGGGAGTAGCTAAATTAGTAGATGAGGCTGTTCACTGGGTTTAAGTCATTTTGAAGAATGTATAAATATTTATTACATTATGAAGGGAGGAAAGAGAGACAACTTGTATAAAATAAAATTTTACCCTAGGATGATTCAGAATAGACTTGTCACGTAGATTTTTAGAAGATATTTGATAAACATCTGAGACTGAGAATACATGGAATCAGAGAAAAGTAACCCAAATGGAATGGTAAAAGAAAAATTAAACAGTGATATATCATGATAAAGCTATTAATGTGGACTGAAACTAATGGAGTTCCTCAAAACCTATTCTGAGCAGTCTGATTTTTGCATTACTCAGAATATGAAAATGACTACTTCCAGTAGCATAAAATGTGTATTGTTGCAGGTTGACTTGACAGTACCCAGAGGAATCTGGGTGAGCTAAGGAATTGAAAGTATCCAGGATGTAATCAACAAGGGTAATCAAGTAGTGATTTACATCTAAATGCCATTAGGTTAAGAGGTCAGAACAAAAAGCTCATCAACCTGAAATATTAACTCTGTTTCTTTCTTGCTGAGTATTTGGGGCATTTTTGTTTCTGTTTTTGTTTCAGATTTCCAGCATCAGCAGTATTTTGCTTTTGTATATAACCCTTTAGGCCACATTTAGAATGTTCTACCTTAAATGGCCACGATTTATTGAAAATGTCTCAGGAAAAAGTGACTGACAAAGAGGATTGAGTGCGCACAGGAGCCAAGTCATCCCATATTAAAATACCTGTACGTACAGACAGTTTATTTAATGTGTCAGAGAACTAGAGAAAACAACAATACCATGAGCTGAATGAGAATTTGGATAAGAATGGGGAAGAATGTGGTTAAAAAAAAACCTCAGGTACAGATCGTCAAAAATACTAGACAAATAAGTTGGAGTATTACTAGTACCAAGGAAATAAGTTCCATCAAATGCAACAGATGAGGGTCAAATAATGTAGTATTAACATTTCAGATTAAAATGTGTGTCTTTTAAAGAGGTAAACAAAATCTTATTTAATATAATGCAGGCTGTCCCGTAAATGGAATAAATCAATATTTCGCTATTAAGCCTGCTAATTCTATTATCTTTGTAAAGTGCGGATCATGGTCACATCACGTGACGTGGGAAAAGTCCCTGATTCGAAACTTGACAGCTGCATTAACTCCAAGAGACGACCATTAATCTTAGTAATCAATGCTTCAGCATTACTGTTAAGCCAGCAATCTACAAATACATCTCTGCGATTTCCATCACTTTATCTTGTATTATTCAGGGTTTTAATTACCCATCTATCCATAAAGCCAAAAGGTGTTTCTTGATGAGTTCTAGGATTCCATCTAACCACAGCCAGAAACTGAATCTATTAGGGAGATTCTCCTGTAAATGAAACCAAAAGAAAATTACTAGAATTTATTAAAAATAGCACACAGTGGTTCTGCAAATTTTTGAAGTTTACAACTACTTCAAGCTAAAAGAATAAAACACTGCCTCCTGGTTTATAGGAATATTTGTATGTATACACATGCACAAAGGTTTAATACAAGATTAGGAATTCAACGTATGCACAAACACACAGAAAGAACTGCCACTCACTTCTCATTGCCGATAACAATAACTTACAGTATTAGAACACGTTCCACAGACAAAAATAGCCCAGTGATTTGTAGTGAAAAGAGAATAAAAATGACATGGAGCCAAAGAAGCAGATAGCAGAGAAGTTGTTCAAAGCAGTGGGTCTGCAGTCTTGAAATAAGAATGGCAAGTACAGATTTGAATGGTTTAAGAATTCCAAAGCACTGAATCCAGATGGCTAAAGTCACAGCTGCTAATGGTGGGATGAGGGAAGTGAGGATACAGAAGAGGCTGGAGTCAGAAGAGCAAAGAATTAGTTGGTGATGTGTATGAGGGATGTTGCAGGAGCAGAGGAGATTAGAAAATTAAAGACACATTTAAAGAGGTGATGAAAATTTTAAATTTGTGGCGTTGGAGTATTGAGATCCAATGAAGGTTAGTGTGACCAGGGCTGATTAAATTGATAAACAAAAAGAAACTTACAGTGGAGTTTTAGATTTTAGGTGAATTGAAGTTTATGTCATTTATATAGATTGTAAGTAGTTGCAAATACTCTAGTTAGGATACAATCATGGACTCCCCAAGCTATAAAAGATAATAAAGAGAGAACACATACGTACATATTATTTGTTATTTTGTTAATTTACTTCTGTTACCCAACCAATTTGGGGTTTGGATTTTTAATGTGGGTCAATATTAGATGTGGGTCAATATAGATCATTCAGTGGAGTGGAGTATTAGGTGACATCCTGAGTCAAAATTTATTAAGTGATACACAATATGGAAAAGAAACACCTTAACGCATTTAACCGAACAAATAATTTCAGAATCATATCGATCTAATCTTGATCATTTACATTTACTGAAGTTAATATTTAGTTTAACTATACTCACTATGCTAATTAATTTTGGGTGGATCAATTATTTTATGTTTAGAAATAGTTGAATGATGTACGAAATAAAAAATATATTTTATTATATGTAGTTAAACAAGTTCAACAAGAGAAAACTGTGCTTGGATTTTCAATTAGAAAATGTCTCAACAGAAAATTGTAAGGGATTTCAAGTTTAGTCCACTCATGGATCACCAAAGTTGGACAACTGCTTTACATCAGCAATGATCCACATGACTGAGCAGGAATGAGAAGGACTAATTTATCCAAATCAGACCAATACGACTGATTGAAAGGAGTGTGTGAATCAGAAAGGTTCATTTGAAACTGCGGCAACATGTTGCTGGTGAATTAATGAGCAATGTCAATGTTATTTCATAACAAGGTGCATTCATGAACAATGTCATTTCATTGCAAAAGAAATTGAAACATTGAATGCCTTAATTAATTTTTAATTATGTACCATAGATTGAGTTTTGTTGAGTGGGTCTATCAATGCAAAGTCTGTGATAGATGGTAATTAATCACATCTCAGACTTCCTTCCTAACATGAGATGTCATGTCATAGAACATTGAACTGTACAGCACAGTACAGGCCCTTCGGCCCTCGATGTTGTGCCGAGCTATGTCTGATCCCAAGATCAAGCTAACCCACTTCCTATCATTCTGGTACTGGGATTCAGGGAGGCATTACATAGTAATGTAAATAACATGTCTCCTAATTGAAGATATTGCTAAACTATATGGGTGAAACATAAAAGGAAAGTAATTTGCATTAAAAGTGCCTCACCTTACAGCATCTTGCCTTCTTGAATGGAAAAGACTTGTGTAAAATGCTAAGTTGTATGGATTAGTTGAGAAGAATAATCCATAGAATGCCTCCATGGAATTCTTATAGTGCATGGTGGCACATAGTGCCTCACAGCGCCAGGGACCCAGGTTCAATTCAGGCCTCGGTCACAGGGTTTGGGGGATTAGCAGGGTAAATATGTGGGGTTATGGGAATAGGACCTGGGTGGGATTGTGGTCAGTATAGATTCGATGGTCTGAATGGCCTCTTCCTGTACTGTAGGGATTCTAGGATGCTATGATTTGAGAAGGAAGCCATTTGGCCCACTGGGTCAGCACCTCATTAAAAGAGCATCTTATCCAGGTCCACCTGCGCCCTATCCCTGGAACCCCACACATTTACCATGGCTGATCCATCTAACCTACAATCTTTGCACACCAAAGGGCAATTTAGCATGGCCAATCCACATAATCTGCACAGCTTTGGAATGTGGGAGGAAACCCACGCAGACACGGGGAGAATGTGCAAACTCCGCACGCACGTGCACACACACACACACACACACAATGTGCAATGTACATCACACTGCAATAATATGAAAGTTTAATTCTTCAATTATGGAGCGCATATATTATTGAGGTTTTTATATCCTAAGATTCAAAATGGCATATAACATTAGCAAAACAAAGACACTAATTAGACCTTCAATAAAATTATGTTAATAAAATTTAAATATACTTGCCTTACAGAACTTATTCCATGAAATGTGGCAATCATTGTAACTCAACTGTTGTCCTAGAAATGAGTAACAAAATATCAAGTGAATATGTAAAAGCAGAGTTGAATATAATTTTACCAATATATTATTAATTCTAAACTGCAGAATTACCCATTCTTGTTGTTTGTTTAAATCTCTAAACTGCTACACACATTAGGTTTAAAATCCATGCTTTGGTTTATTAAAAATAACCAAATGAAGACCTCTTGTGGTTTACATTCAGTAAGCCATAAATGAACTTTTACAAAGGAGTTTCAGATTTTTTGAAAATCTTTCCCCCCCATGTACTGCATACCACATTGTAATTTCTTCCTGATTCCTCATCTAAAAAGCATATTTACTAACAAATGGTGCATCTTCTGAGTCTTCCAGTCTCATCTCTAGTAGGAATCATGGTGGAGGGGGATACATCATTTGACCAGAGGTGACAGACCTATTTCCTGGTGGCGAAATAAACTGTTGGAATTTTGTTCTCCTGACTTTCAAGGCAAGGTTAAAAGGTGGATCGAGCTTCCCAACAAACAATGTCAGGAACTCCATTTACAACAATTAGCGTTTTGTGCATGCTCACTAAAGGCCTCACCTTACTGGAATTAAATTCGCCACCAGTCAGAACCTTTACTTTTCTGACTCTATATAAGTTATGTGTACTTGGCAGGCTGCACTCCTTTCATGGCTTTGATGTGAATGATCAGCTGATGCTGATTTTGCTTCTTGGAAAGCCCTCATAACTTCATTCATATTGCATGCTAATAGCAAAAGACTTGCCAAGGCTGGGCATGGGGAAGCAGGCTAAGCAGGAATAGGGTGTTGGGCGGGGGAAAGGCTAACAGCTGTCAACTCAGAGGAGGGATGAGGGAGGAAGGGAGGTGGAATGCCTCAAAGGGGCATGGCTGGTGGATGACAGCCAATTCATGACTCCAAACCTTCATCCTCCTGGGTAAATGGCCATGGCTGACAAGGACTCATGTCTTTTTGTGCTGCCATGGCAATGGTCTGTGTAGTGTCCAGGGCAAAGTACAAATGGAAGAGTCAGGGGAGGAAGGAGTGGTATTATTGAACATAACTCTCATCATCCTGCGCCATGCGCATTCATGTATGAATGAGAGGAAAATCCACCTCTGGTCCTCCAGGATGTCGTTCACCTGGAAGAGGTGAGAATGTTAAACCTAGATGGAGGTCAAGTGAAGGGCTTAATGTTTGCCTGCTAGCTTGGTGATGGATGGAAACATGCAAACATGCACTAAGTTTATCACTTCAATTTGTTTACACATCCATTGAGGGGTCTATGTTGCAGGCTGCAAATAACACTATCTTGGTAAGGGCTTTCATCCACATGAGAAGGGGGCCTCTTTTCAGTTTCACCCAGGGACAGGAGGAGCAAGGGACCTGGCAGCAGGAGGCAGTGAGCCTCAAGGTGGTCAAGACGCTGGTGAACAGATTGCACTGAAAATTCGAGCACTGGCCCAACCATGGGTATGACGTATGGCATTTCTCTTATCTAGGGATGAGTGAAAATCAATGCCTTCATTTGTCTGGGATGTGGTTGCCCATTTCTGCCTGTTTTTCCAGTAGGAGCTGCAGCCACAAGGATTCTGGAGGAATAATGACGAGCTCCTAGCCTACATTAAGTGAATGTCTGTCTGGGTGCCCTTTAAATATGGCGGCAGGACCTTGGACTCAATGAAGTAACAGCAGGGGGGGTGACTTCCTACCAGCCTATCATTAGATTTGCTGTGCTCCTCACTGATGCATAATTAATGACCTGACGGTGGAAGATCTCACATGTTCAGATGTTCAGGTGGGAACACTCCCACCTGCCATCAGACTCCGACTTCAGAACGGAAGATTCGATCATTCATCCAACTGTCCAAGGCAAACTATACTCTTCATTCCCAAATTCATAGAAATGATTTTTGGTTGTCAGGATCGTACATTTCAGTATAAAAGCAGGAAGCTAAAAGGATAGATTAATCCACGGTACTTTGTTGTTAACTTTTCATTTCCTTTTTGGGTACAAAGATTTTAAATGCAAACTCTCTGCAGAATGTGCATGCTTATTGACACTGTGGGCGGAATTTAATGCCCTTCCTCAGTGCCAGGGGACATATAAACAAGCAGAAGGATGATGGGTGGGACCTTGCTGCATTTCTGCCTCCACCCTGATTAAGTATGTGGCAGTAAGACACATGCAGTTTCCACCTTGCTGTCAATTGAGGCCCTTAATGGGCAATTAAACAATTCATCCTTCCATTGTCGGGAGTAATCCACTTGCTTTACAGGCAGCTCACCATATGGAGAGCATAACAAGAAATGCCACGCGAAGTTGCTTGCAGGCTCAAAGGAAGGATCCCTTGTTCAAAGTATTATCATATTCTATCAAGGGACCAGGCATCGGGAAAGGAGGACCCACTGAAGAAGGGAGACCACGCCTACCCTTCAATCTACATCCTCCTCCAGCCATTATTTATCTGTGCATGGGATGTGACCCGAAGCCTCAGTTGGATGTTGTATGTTGTATTGCAGTGACCTCCCCAGTGACAATAAACTGTGCGATTCTAATAACGAAGAAACATTCTTGTGAATTTAAAACCAAAGAGGGTTGTTTTCCTTGAACAGCTGGGACAATGTTTCCCTGTGATTGGCCGGCGGTTGGGACAGCCGCCCCTGAAGTCCTTTGTCCCGAGGAAGGCCCACCACTGTCCGGTTCAGTGCCTGGGTGCTACTTAATTCGATGTGCCTTCCCTAAAAGAGGCAACACCGCTTACTTACTGCAAAATAAATTACACTTTTCAGTAGGTTAACTGTACCTCACCTTTTCATTTTAGCATGAACATCTCCCAGTAAAATTTCTTTTGCGCCAAAATTCTCACTGATCATTTGGAATGTTTTAGCCGAACCATTCCTACAATCTGCTGTTGTTTTCAAAGCTATTTTTCAATCCTGCTGTTGTTCAGGTTTCACCACAATACAAGTATTAACTTGCTTTAAAATCTCTGCCAAAATATATATACAGCAAGTTTTCAGTAACATTCTAGCCAAACCAATCATTTCCTCTGTTGCTGTTCATGTGAGTTCACCATCAGTGCAACGGAAAGCTTATTTACGATACATCATTCAGACAGTCGCTTTGAAAGATCCACAAACTAGGGGTAAATTTTATAACTTTCAGGCAGCCTTTTAAATGGTGACCAATAATCCTGCTGTAGAGAGGGGAGCTAAAACTGAGGCATGGAAGGGAAAATACACATTTCAGATGCATTTGCAAGAGATGAGGAACTTTAACAGCAGTACAGTTGACTTTTGTGTCCCATGTTATTTGGTAGGGTGCCAAGAATGTGTGCTTGTGAATGTTGTGGTATGTTTTTAAAGAAGTCCTTTTGAGTATTTCCTATAATGATATATATAGTTTGTCCTGTCAAATGATAATATTGACATATATGAAATGTTCTCATTACTGAACTGAAGCACCACAGAGTCCATCTTAGTCTCTGGAGAAAATGTGAATATCATTACACTTTACTGTTCGAAAAATGTGAAATATTTTGCAACGTGTCTTTCAGAGATTTTATGAATAAAGTATATTTGTCCAAAAAAAATTAACTTTTAACCAAATATGGAATATTTTGATGTTAGAATAGAACAGCACAACAGTTTAGAAGAAGAAATCAATAAATTCCAAAATGACTAATTCATTAATTAGTTGTCAAAGACTACCGCTCAATTTTGTGATGTGATAGATGTTTGGGCAAAAAAGGAATGTGACAAGATCATAAGAAATAGGAGCAGGAGGAGGCCACTCAGCCCATTGAGCCTGCTCCAATATTTAGTAATGTCATGGCTGATCCGATTGCATCTTAACTCCATTTTTCACAGAATAATCACCCGCTAAGAGAAAGAAATACTCCTCATCTGTCTTAAATGGGAGACTCTTTGGCCAGAATTTTCCAGCCATTCATGCCAGTAGGCTCTTCCACTCAGTTGCAGTCCAGTAAAGGAAACGCAAGTCCTGCTTCTTCATGAACTTACTTTCATGTGATTCAACTCCACGTACACATCCAACACCCAGTGCTACCTCTAATCTCTGTATATATCCCAGTGACTTATATTAAGTGATTAACATCCAATTTAGGATGACCACTGTTAACCCATTCCTAACAATAACTAAGGAACTTTCTTGTAAGTAGCTATAGGGGAACATTTTCAACTTGCCACGAAACTGATAGTACTGATTAGCCATCTGTAACAGAAAAAGCCCAATTTTCATGTCAATTGATTTTCACTGAGTAGCTAAGGAGAAAGATTCAGTGTATACAAAATGCTTAGTCACATGCCACGATGGAGTTCTGCAATTAATAACTTTGCATTTGACATCAGTTAACCCTACTAAATGTCATGCAATTTGCACTCAAAAAAGCACTGAAGTAACCTGTCTGCTCAGCAGAGATGCTGAAAAGATGTAAAGAATCAAGAACTGTGCAAATGAGAATTTAAAATCAAAGCCAGCATAAAAGCATCTGGTAACATCATAAGGAGGAGCATGTTGCCTTGAAGAACCTACCCCTATCTTGATGTGCTCGTGTCAGTTCTGTTACTCTGAGAGGAGACAAGGAATCTTGGAGCAGTGGCACAAAGAATTAAAATACATCAGCTTGCTGAAAAGGTTTAATGTTTGGGCAAAAAAAGGAATGTGCCAAGATCATAAGAAATAGGAGCAGGAGGAGGCCACTCAGCCCATTGAACCTGCTCCAATATTTAGTAATGTCATGGCTGATCTGATTGCATCTCAGCTCCACTTTTCACAGAATAATGACGCTGAGGAAAAAAATCCTCCTTATCTGTCTTAAATGGGATACTCTTTGGCCAGAATTTTCCAGCCATTCATGCCACCAGGATCTTCCACTCCTGTTAACAGCACGCACCTACCGCTGGCTTCCCCAGGGGGAACCCTATTGACAATGGCAGGATCAGAATATACCACCGCCAGCCAATGTTAGGCCGTCTCCATTGCTGCAAAACAAGCAGTAGGTTGTGTGAAAAATCCTGTCCTTTAGTTTAGCTGTGCTTCCTAGTTTTATGATCGCCCAAAGAGAAAACATCATTTCAGCATCCATCCTGTCAAGTCTAATAAGGTAACTTCTCATTCTCCTCAACTTTAATGAGTGGAGGCCCAACCTGCTCAACATTTCCTCATCCATCTCGGGAATTAGCCTAGTGAAGTTTCTCTCAACTGCTTCGAAGTGTATCCCTTACTCCATAAATAATCTCTGGCTAGTTTAAAATAAGCATTTTAACACAACTTTGCTTTGTTTTGCAGATGGACAGTTTTCTTCTCTCCTGAATCCATCCTTTGGTTCACCCAGCCTGCTTTGTGAGCTTTTCAATGTATAATCCAATACTTTCATTCTGAGGCGCAGTACAACGGCAGTACAGCAGGTGGTGTTTGATCACCAAATTTAGCCCTTACAATTGGACATTTTATTGCTGACTAGATTGAAATTTTAAAAAAAAATGCAAAATAAGTAGGGTCGATACAAGAAGAATATTTTATCACAAATTTTTGACCTATCAGCAAAGTAATTTTGAAAGGAATCAAAGATTTAAGTTAAATAATGAGACTTATGAAGGTTTTTTTTAGTTTATTCATTAGTGTGTTACTGTGAAAATCTGGTGTTTTCCACAACAACTTTAAGGCAAATTCACCTGGGCTCTGGGCCAGCCTGCCTGCATGAGGAGGCTGCAATGTTGGGAAGCTTCGTCTCCAGGCTGCCAGAAAATAAGTGAAAAGTAGAAGGAAGTAGGAGAAAATAGGAGTGGCCAAGAATGTATCCCTGGAGGCAGAAGGAGTTTCCCTGGGGGTGGGGGGAAGAGAGAGAGAGAGAGAGAGGGAGGGAGGGAATACTCCAGCTGATAAATGATGAGAGAACATTTCTAGGATAGCAACAATTGTCCGTAATATTTGGGCTGGCGGGCTCCTGATTGTTCAGTTTATTAGCTTCTCTTTGTTTATCCTAACCATGGAAATACTCATGGGCATTGGGACCTGTGGGTATGTCAGCTAAATCCAGTGAGTCTCTGATTTTTTTTTTTACCTACCCAGCAGCTTCTCTGCTAACATGTTGAGCTGGTCCGAATTCAAACCTCGTCCCACGTAAGAGGAAAACTGCCAACTCAGCACCTCTGAAAGCTGACTCCAAGTGGCAGTGGGCGGGCTGGTAAACAAAGCCAAATTCTGCAAAATGTAAAGTACAGAACTAACTCAATCAGTTCTTATCTGAACATACAGGGATAAAGACAGAAGATACTGCAAACAATAACCAGCAACAAGCAGCTAAGAGAAAAGACATGCTAACATTTCACGTCTAACCACTTATCGGAACTTCAAGTGGTTTTGTTAAAGGGTTACACCCAAAACCTAGGCTGTCTAATTCTTTTAAACACAATAAAATGTCTCAACATCAGGTTGAAGTCCAACCAGTTTATTTGATAGTAAACCTGCAAGCTTTTGGAAACACTGTTCCCTTCGTTAGGTGTGTGGAAGGTTCTGATCAGAGCTTTCCACACACCTGAGGAAGGAACAGTGTTTCCGAAAGCTTGCGGGTTTACTATCAAATAAACTGGTTGGACTTTAACCTGGTGTTGTGAGACTTTTTACTGTGTTTACCTCAGTCCAACGCCGGCATCTCCACATCATAATTCTTTTAAAAACAGGGGAGGTGGTGGCATAGTGGTATTGTCACTGGACCAGCAATCCAGAGAGCCAGGGTGATGCTCTGGTGACCCAAGTTCAAATCCCACCATGGCAGGTGGTGAAATTTGAATTCAACAAAAAAAAAGTCTAGAATTAAGAATCTAATGATGACCATGAAACCATCATTGATTATCATAAAAACCCATCTTGCTCACTAATGTCCTCTAGGGAAGGAAATCTGCCGTCGTTACCTGGTCTGGCCTGGCCTACATGTGACTCCAAACTCTTACATATCCTCTCAAATGGCCCAGCAAGCAACTCAGATCTAGGGCAATTAAAGATGGGAAATAACTATTGATCCAGTCAGTGACACACACGTCCCATGAATTAATAATTAGAAAAAAAATGTGAACTGGGTATTTCCAGTGTTTGCAGCTTTCCTCACAGAGCTGATCTATTATCAAATTTAACTGAAATCTCTTGTAAAAATGTAAGCGTTTTCATTGCTGTATTAGTCAGACCCAAATGCATTGTGTGCAGTTCTGAGCAATTAATCAAAGAATGGATGTTAATCTCAGGAAAGTAGCATAGGAAATTCCAGTTATTAAGAATTTTAAGAAAACTAACAAATTGATACAGGCAAAATATTCATCATTTTGATTAATTTAAGAACAATTTCAAATTGAGAAGCTGAGTAAGAGAAGTGATCAACATACTTTCTAATTGTTTTGAAGCACATGGGTGATTTAAGTGCCTGGTCCCCTTAAATTTTTTTTGTGTTGGTGCACATTATGGTAACTTACAGGAGCCGATTTGTGTGGAGCCCGCATGCGTGGGCTTGGGTTGCTACACAGCTTAGAGGCAACATAAGAAGTTAAACAGCTTAATGAACTAACAGGAACATGACACTAGGAAGAGATCTTTTCAACCTGTCAAGTTTGTCACCATTTAATCAGAAATGTAGTGAGGGCATTCCAGAACTTGGGGTCTGAGCAATGGAAGGCACAGTCATTGATGATGGAATGGTTAAATGGGGATACCCAAGAGACCAGAATTGGAGGAATGCAGATATGTGAGGCTTGTAGGGCTAGAGGACATGTCAAGGATAGGGAGAGGCCAGTCCATGGAGGGACTTGAGAGCAAAGATGATCATTTTAAAAACACTGTTGGCCGGAAGCCAATGTAGGTCAATAAATAGATGAGCAATAGGTGAAGGGAATTGGTGTGAGTGGGGCCACAGCAAGAGAGTTTCAAATGACCTCAGGTTTCCGAAGCATACACAGTGGAAAATGATCCAAGAATGAGTTGAAATCATCAAGTCTGGATATCATAAAGGCATGAATGAGGGTTTCAGCAGCAAATGAATTAGGTGGGAGCAAAGTCAGGCAATATTACAGAGGTGGAACGAGGTAGTCTTGATGATAGTGTGAATAAATGGTCAGAAGCTCATCGGAGGTTTAACTACATCTCCACAGTTGTAAACAGTCTGGTGGAGTCTCAGACAATTGCTTGGGATGCGAATGGAGTCAGAAGCTTGGAAGAGGAGTTTGCAGTGAAGACAGAAAATAGTGACAACTATCTTCCCAATACTTAATTGGAGGAAATTTCAGCTTACCCTGTGTGGGATGTTGGATAAGCGATCTGATAATTTAACAAAGGTGGAGGTCAAAAGTGGTGAGGCAGAGCTGGGTGCAACTAGTGTAGATGCAAAAACTAATGATGTGCTTTTAGATGAAGTTGTTGAAGGGCAGCACATAGATGAGAAATAGACAGGGGGGCTAAGGAAAAATCATTAGGAATCTCCATAACAAAATGGTGAAGGAGCAGGAAGGGACATAATTGCAAGTAATATTGGCTGGGATTTTCTAGCCATTCACATTTCGTTGCTGTTGCGAGGATGGAGAATTTGGCACTCAGCCAAATCTCCGTTCGCTGCAGCGAGACCAGAGACCAGGTGTGAGCAGCTGGAAAATTCTGGACATTATATAGATATGAATGGAGAAAGCAGTCCTACCCAACTAGACGACAGTACAGATGGACTGGAGGAGGAATTTTTAAAAATTCTTTCATGGGATGTGGGTTCACTGACAAGGCTAGCATTTGTTGCCCCTCCCTAATTGCTCTGGAGAAAGGTGATGAGTATTGTTTTGGGGGGTGGGTGGGGGGTTGTTGGAAGTTTGCAGGTTGCCACTGAAAAAAGCAAGGAGGTAGATTTTTCTTGAGGACACCCTGCTGGAATAGGATGAGGGTGAATTTATCAGGAGGAACCGAGAGAATGTATTAATGCTGGAACAAGGGAATCAAAGAACAGCAGAGAGGGTGCTTGGGCATTTGTTAAAGGTTTCCAAACTTTGGGCTGGCACGGTGGCACAGTTAGCACTTCTGCCTCAGCGCCAGGAACTTGGGTTCAATTCTGGCCTTGGGTAACTGTTGGTGAAGAGTTTGTGTGTTCTTCTCATGTCTGTGTGAGTTTCCTCCAGATGCTCCGGTTTCCTCCCATAGACCAAAGATGTGTGGGTTAGGTTGATTGGCCATGCTAAATTGTTCCTCAACGTCAGGGAGATTAGCAGGATAAATACATAACGTTATGAGGGGATACAGCCTGGGTGGGATTGCTGTCGGTGCAGGCTCGATGGGCCAAGTAGCCTCTTTCTGCACTTTTGGGATTCTATGATTCAATGACATGGGAGAAATTGGCCTTGCTCACAAAGTCCATATCCTGAGAATTATTCTTTTAAAAACAGTTACTCAAAATGCAAAGTGTTTATTTTAAATAATACAGGCCACTGCTGGAGAAATTGCTTTAACTATTCTGTTCTATTGTTGCTTTCCTGCCTTTTCACCTCACTCTATTCATGAACCTTCTTAAAATCCAATGGATGGGATTTTCTGCACTCCAGCTCCCCCTCCCCCATGCCCCCATTCACATGTTTCGCGGTGGCAGAGGTGGCTCACCATTGGGAGGTAGCAGGATCTTCTGTCCCACTATTGTCAATGGGATTTCCCATTGTATGAAACCCCCATAATAGGGAAACCCACGGCGGGGGTTCACCATCGGCGGTTCAGGAAGATCCCCATGATGGGAAGGGCCGGAAAATTCGCATGTCTGGCTGAGCTTTAGATCACTCCCATTACTATACTGCATCTATTCTGCTTTTAACCATAGAATAGAATCCCTATAGTGCAGAAGGACGCCATTTGGCCCATCAAGCCTGCACCAACAACAATCCCACTCACGTCCTGTCCTCATGACCCCCTGTATTTACCCTGCTAGTCCCCTTGACACTAAGGGGCAAGTTTTCAGCATGGCCAATCTTTCCTTGATTGGCATTTTTTTCATTCACCCTTTCAGAAATAAGATTTTCTACATTCAAAGTTGTTCTGGTAAACAGTATAACTGCGAACAATGTGAGAGCAGAATATTCCAGCTATTTGGAGCTTCTTTGCAGAACAAACTAACACTGGGAGATGCAAAACTGACATGCTGCAGTCCCTCTGCTGGCTGAATGGTGTAAATGCAGTGTGACAATGCCCATGCCCATTATAAATGGGGGAGATGAACATATAATGAAAAACATCAGGAATTGCCTGAAGATCTATGATTTTTAAGATGGATATTAATTGATCCATATCTTTTCTCATTTCCAGATTGGGAAAAAAAACAAGAAGATTGACTGACTTACCTTGAGATCATTCATTAGCATGTTGTACCATATAACAGAAGCCCAACCACTGGGCAGCTGACTCACATTGGAGATGACTACTATAGGCAAAGAACTGGTCTGTTGTTCAAAAATAAAGGCAAACAAGTATTAATTTAACCCTTCGAGGGCTCCATGTGTATCACATTTTATAACAAATATAAAGGCTGGAATTTAATGAACATCCCCCTTCAGAGGAATGTTCCAAGGCAGAGGGAACTGTTTAATCATTTGTGAGCATGCAAGATGGGGCCCAGCCATCTGTACAACCTTCCCCACTTGTCTGCTCACCGCCCCCCCCAACACACCCACCCACCCACAACACCCACCCCCACACACACACACACACACACACACACACACACACAGTAATCCCTCAGGCAGGAAGGCAATCAATATCCACTTAACAGCCTCATACCACCACCATTGATATTGGTATTTAACCAGCAGGGGATGGACAACTAACAAGCAAATTTGAGCAGGTTTGCCTGTAGATTCATGGAGGGCAGAACCCTTGTTGAAAGGTACTTGGAGATCATCGGAGGGCAGCATTGGAAAGGCAGACGTTTGCTGAGAGCCAAAAACTGATTAAATGATTCTCAACCGATATGAGTTATTATTGTTGTGCATTGATTTGGTATGCTGTTCTCGTAATCAGAATTCTGTGGTAAAAATGAAAGTCCCACTGCACCCCCCGAGTCACTCCCGTTGAACAGATATGTAGATGAGCAAAAGAGTTCCCCATTAACATAAGAACATAAGAAATAGGAGCAGGAGTAGGCCATCTAGCTCCTCGAGCCTGCCCCGCTATTCAGTAAGATCATGGCTGATCTGAAGTGGGTCAATTCCACTTTCCCGCTTTCTCCCCATAACCCTTAATTCCTTTATCGATCACAAATCTATCTACCCGTGACTTAAACATATTCAACGAGGTAGCCTCCACCACATAAATGGGCAGAGAATTTCAGAGATTCACTATCCTCAGAGAAGAAGTTCCTCCTCAACTCTGTTCTAAACTGAACCCTCCCCCCCTTATTTTGAGGCTGTGCCCTCTAGTTCTGGTTTCCTTTCTAAGTGGAAAGGATCTCTCTACCTCTATCCTATCTAGCCCCTTCACTATCTTATATGTCTCCAGAAGATCACCCCTCAGCCTTCTAAACTTCAACGAGTGCAGGCCCAATCTACTCAATCTCTCCTCATAAGCTAACCCCCTCATCTCTGATATCAACCTGGTGAACCTTCTCTGTACTCCCTCCAAGGCCAATATATCCTTTCGCAAATAAGGGTACCAAAATTGCACACAGTACTCCAGTTGCGGCCTCACCAATGCCTTGTACAGTTGCAGCAAGACCGCCCTGCTTTTATATTCTATCCCCCTCGCGATAAAGGCCAACATTCCATTTGCCTTCTTGATCACCTGCTGCACCTGCAGATTGAGTTTTTGCGATTCATGCACAAGGACCCCCAGGTCCCTCTGCACAGTAGCATGTTGTAATTTTTCACCATTTAAATAATATTCCATTTTACTATTATTTCTTCCAAAGTGGATAACCCCACATTTGCCAATGTTATACTCCATTGCCAGGTCCTCGCCCACTCACTCAGCCGATCCAAATCTCTCTGCAGACTTCCGCGTCCTCCACGCAATTTGCTTTCCCACTCATCTTTGTGTCATCAGAAAATTTTGTTATCCTACACTCAGTCCCCTCTTCCAGATCGTCTATATATATGGTAAACAGTTGAGGCCCCAGTACCGATCCCTGCAGCATGCCACTAGTCACGAACTGCCAACGAGAAAAGCACCCATTTATTCCAACTCTCTGCTTCCTGTTAGATAGCTAATCCTCAATCCACACTAACACTTTACCCCCAACTCTGTGTACCCTAATCTTCTGCAGCAACCTTTTGTGAGGCACCTTATCGAATGCCTTCTGGAAACAGTGTCATGTACCCTTGCACCCCGGTTCTTGGCTAAAATTAGGATTTCACATTAGTAAATTAACGGTATATTTAATAAGTGTCCAGATAAGTGCTTGAATGAACTCACTTCCAAATCTATGGCCAAATCTTGATGACAAAACTGTGTCTCAAAATTGATGGAATGGAGCTCCTCTGTGACAATCAGAGGACCCTGTAGAATTGAAACAGTAATGACAACATTTAGAAAGAGGACAAGTAAAATGGAACACTCAGTAAAGACAGCCAAGTACAACTTTAATTAACACTTTGAATATAAGAACTTAGTAAAAGCTTCAAGGAAGTATAATTATTTAATAAGCAATCAACTGAAGTATATATAACAAAGATGTGGTTGTTTAAGAGAGCCTAAATTACCTTAAAAATAAGCACCAGAGCCAGTTTTCACCTAAGTTTGTGGATTAGAATTTTTATAAAAATATATAAGGAATTAATTGGATCAAATTGATATGGTACTTGGAAAGAAAATTCAGACATCTTTATTCAATATCACTTAAATGCATTTGAAACTAATTATAGCTTATAGCATAGAACATGGTGATTGTGTTTGTGCCAGCTTTTCACTAGAATCATTCAAAATTATTTTCACTGTCTCCTTCCTTCTCCAACTAACTATTGTGTATTCCTCTGCTTCAAATATTTCTCCTTCGAAAAAATGCCACATTCTTTGCCTCCACTATTCTCTGTGACATTGCTTTCCATACTCCAGCAATTCAGCATAATTCAATTTATCCTACCCATTCTCCTCAATCTCAATTACGATATTAAATTGATGATTCCTTGTTATGTCTTTTCAATCATTAGAAAACAGGGTGTTGGATTTGATGGTGGGCATTGGGGGAAGAATATGACGGAAAGCTTAGAAATCAGTTTCATGCCAGCATGAATGTACAGTGGGATCTTTTGCTGGTGCTTGCCATTGCAGGTCAGAAAACCCATCAAAGGCTGATGTGAATTTCATTTCCCCTCCTCCTCCAACTCTCCCATTCTCTGATTTGAAACAATGTGGCATGCAAACATCAGGACTCACCTGAACAATGTCTAGAGTGGCTCTGGATTCAGGATGGAGGCTGCCTGCAACCTTGGACCTGGAAAACTACAGTAGTAGGTTGGGGGTGCATCTGCAGGTGGACCTTTCAGATTACTGTCCTGGAGGGGGGTCCAACTCCCAACCTCAGAATGTTCCAACTTTGTTCTCAGGAGGCCAATATTCCAGTCACTGAGTGTTCCCGGATCTATCTTCGTTTTAGGACAACACACCTTCTTTCTTTCTTCAATAGTGGTCAGTGATATCTGACACCTTTTCAATATAACACCTTAACATGATGATGGACTACACACCATCCAGTGCTGCCCCACCATGGAATGTAAAACTACCAGGTGCGTAATTGATTAAGTAAAGACCAGAGGTTTTGGCATGTTTTCCCACTGGCCACTGCAGCAGAAAATGTTCTGCATTTTCACCCCCACCATGGGACTTAGTCTAAAATGGATGAATTCCACCCATAGGCATTCTTTGTTCACCATATCAAATCTATTCATAATTTTAAAATCACAACTGAACCTTTTTAGAGCCTTCTCTGCTCCAATGAAGCAGTCTTGGCCGCTTCAAAATTATAGATTCCCATCCCAGTCATCCTTAAAGCAATTATGTTCTGTATAATATTTTCTATGCGTTTCTTAAAAAATAGCTAACATTATACATTGAAAAGTTTCACCGTGTCATGTTGCTCGTTTAGGAACAGCAGGAAACGATAGTCTATTGCTCTGGCTGTTTTGAATGCAATTCATTTAATTAACGGAGCTTTGGAAAAAAATTACCTCATTCCCTTTAGTTCCTGCAGAAGATTTCTGTTCTTTCAGTTGCTGTCAAAACATGTAAATACTAGATTAGTTTTCTAGTTTTCTAATTTTCTACTGAAGGCCCTGCTTCTTCCACAGGTTTTGGCAGATACCAATACTCGACTGCACTTGCAGAAATAGTACCTTTATATCAAAGCACTTCACACAGTGAACTATTTATGGAGTGTAAAGATCATTATGCAGCCTGGCATTCTGTGCTGGCAAAATCCTAAATCACAGAATGAGTAATTGGATTCCTTGGTTAAAGGAAGTGCATTGGCTAGGAGACAAGGAGAATTCCCTGCTCTTTGAATAATTATTACAACATTTCTAACTTCACCAGATTTAGCAAAGTATGCAATATTGAAGTATACTCTCAAGGGTATCAACCTTGATTATGGCTTTGACTGAGGTTCAAACCTATAACCTTCTACCCTGAGGCTATATTGCTTCCAAATAAGCAAGTGAAGCCGAGGTAGCATCTCACCCAGATAATGGCCTGGATTTTCCAGCACTGTCATGGTGAGAGCAGCCATGGGAGATTCAACGGCCCAGCCAAAGGTCCACTGACTTCTGACAGGACTGGATAATCCAGGTGGTGATTGGGACTGGAAAAATCCTGCCCAATGAATGCCAAACAGACTATTTTATCTTTGGAAGACATCCTAGCAAAGTCCAACACTGTTTCAATCCACTGGGATCACTGGATAGCAATTTGAGGCAGGAATCCATAAGGATCTTCTTACTTCTTTGCCCAGACATCCTGTCTAACTCAGTACAAAGCAAGAAAGAGACTAGGGACCTCCTTTGTGGTTTTACACCATACCAACTTATTATTACTGGGCAATCTGGGAAATCTGATTACAATTTTCAATTCTTACAATGTTGGCATCAACTGTTCATTTTGAAGTGAATAAACAAAGATTTTTTTTACCAGGTGTCTGAATTCCACAGAAAGACTCCCATTCACTGACTCTTCCATGTTCATAACTTTGCTGTTAGTGCCTAATATATTAAATTTGCGATACCTGTGAATGGAGAACATGTCATTACGTGTCTACAACAACTTTAAGTTTTTCAAAAAATTGAGTAATTTTCATTTTATTTCCCTTACCCTCTTGCTGTTGAGCTTTCCCTAAAAAAAAGGAAAAGAAATGGGAAAAACAAATAAATCTTATTATAGAATTAAAATAATATTTATTAGGTTGAAAATAAAATGTTTTTTTACTTACTTGTCAATTGTAGCTTTCACCTTTAACTGGTAGTTCAGCTCTGGTAATTTTACCAAGAACCTATAAAACAAAAGAAACTTTTACAAATGCCAATTTTCATTATTATGTCAGTATTTTACTTTGACATTAAGACATCACTCGCAGCGATGCTCCCTGACACCGCTGAAGCTGCGATACTTTCTCCCTGTTCTATAGGCAGCTCCCCCTCTATCTACGCAGCGATCCCTGAGGTTAACTCCACTCTCGTACTGCCCTACATTATGTCAAAAACAAAATAAACCTTTCAAACTTACAAACATACATTCAACTACTGCATCATAACTCAAGTGTTAGGAATGTTGCAAAAAGACAATTTGGTTTTGTTTTTAAACTCGCCCTTGTGTAGGAACAAGACAGACAGGATATTGAGCCAACATCACTTGGCCATTATAGCAAGCTGTCCCTGTAACTCATGTGGGAGTTTGGCAAACTGGCCTACAATACAGAGCTCCAAAGTGGGCGTAGACAGGGCCAGAGGCTGGATTCCTTATGCTTGGAGTTGTTGCTTTCCCAAACCTCAGCAGGATCAACAGAAAATTGATGGCCAGTGTACCCAGTGATTGTAGGAATGCCAAATAAGTGAATACCTCAATGGAGTTACAGGAGTGACTTCCAGGGCTGGTTTGTAAGTTTAAAACGTACACACCAAGCCCTCCATGGATGGCAGCCAGATAGATTTAGACAGTGTGGACTGGCAGGTATATACCTTCACACAGTGATGTAGAGCAGGGATTTCCAAACTGGGTTCCACATGATTTGCTCAGGAGGTCCTTGGACTTTTCAAATTTTCAAGATAGTTGCCCTTCTGGCTTGGCCAATCGAAGGTGGTTGTTTCATGTTGTTGGCTGCTGATAGGCACACTGATCAGCCTATCAGCAGCCAATGATCTGAGAATCTGGCCTCTGATCAGCCAAGTTAGAATACCTCAATTTAAACTCTCAGGAAAATGAGAGGATGGAGCAGTGAGATGTGAGAGAGAGCAGGAGAGGGGGCCCCAGGCAAAGGGGGCTCTGATGAGTGGGCCCTCAAGAGGGGAACACCGGGGGGGGGGGGGCACCCCCGAGAGGGGAACGTTGGGGGAGGGGGCGCCTGAGAGAGTAAATGTGTAGGGGAGGCTCTGTGGGATGAAAGTGTGGTGGGGGGAGGAATGCTTGAGAGATGAAAGGGGGGCACCTCAGAGAGGAAAAGGGGACAGAGGGTGGGTGAGGAGGAACCGGGAGTGGGGCCCCAAGAGAGGGAAGCCCATGAGCAGGAGCAGAGGGTTCGGAAAAAGGAGCAGGAGGCCTGGGAGTGGAGGGCCCAGGAGATCGGTTTGGGGGTTAGGAGAGGGAAAGGCGGGCCTGGAGAGCCCAGGGTGCAGAAGCCCCAAGAGAGGGCAGAGCTGCTGGTCCCACCAAGCAAGGATGGGGCTGCAGTGTACTTGAGAAGAGCCGAAGATGTGGGGGCTCTGAAAGAGGCTGGGGTCATCGGTGCCTGAGAGAATCCAAGAGGGGCCAAACCCTTACAGGGGCCGGTGTCTCATGAGCCCTGAGCACGTCCAGGGAGGACCAGTTCTCCAGCTGCACTCCTAAGCTCTACATAAATTTATGAGCAATCGATGAGAATCACTTTTCCATTAAAAATGACAAAGTAAAGCTTCAGTAATTTGTTGAATAACAGAACATTTTAATTATAATTAATGGCATAGATACATCTTCTGAGTTTGTTGTGTATGTTTGTACCTATTGTGCAATAAAATCATTTTTTGTGGTTTAAGTCTTCAACATAATAAGTATATTTCTCAGGGGCTCAGGGAGGTCAAAAAGGTCACGAGGCTGAAAAAGTTTGAGAAACCCTGCTGCACTAGAGATTACAGATGAGGTGCCTGTGCACTGACACTATGTACTCTGAAGGGGATGGTGCTAGAGGATACTGGTAAGTTCAATGCCAGTGTTTCTGCCTGAACCACAGCCCAAAAGTATTCAAATTGCATGTGTTAACTAAAAGAAAATCATCAGAGCATTCTTTTATCAACCACAAAAAGCACACCCACCTGATTTTCACAGTGAACTGCACACCTGTTTTTAGGACCATTGGTCTCTGTGGATGGGTTGGCATACAAGGCTGTCTCTCCACTACAAAGGAACTGAATATTTTGGACAGAAAATAAATGTTGTCGTTTACACAGACCATTTATACTTTTGTTACGAGGAACTGGAGATCTAATTATGACTTGTTCATCTATTAATGTTAAAAGATTGTGCAACATGATCATTAAATTAACACCTCAAGTTTACTTCTCCATAATTTAGTATGAAATGTTATCATCTGGAAAAGTGCTGAACCATTTAGATTAGGCTTGGTTACTGGTCAGTGCTGAGTTAGTTGATGTCAATTGAGGTGACATCAAGGAGCTTACAACTGGACTTAATGTCATTGGGTTAGTGATTGGAGTAAAACGTTCAGCCATGCTCCCACTCCTCAACATTATCCAGGTATTATTGTCAGAGAGCACATTGATCTGAACATTGGATAGAAACAGGATCAGATCCAATCATCATGCCT
This sequence comes from Carcharhinus amblyrhynchos, assembly GCF_965287045.1. NCBI lineage: Eukaryota > Metazoa > Chordata > Chondrichthyes > Carcharhiniformes > Carcharhinidae > Carcharhinus > Carcharhinus amblyrhynchos. The sequence goes on along the minus strand of NC_137334.1, from coordinate 31,870,488 downwards.
TGTAGTATTACATAACCTGCTGGCACTCACTGTCAAGGTTCCTACATGAAGAATTGGCATTTTGATGAGGTAAGATTACTGTTGGTACTGATGAAACCATGCCACAGTAGAAGTCCCTGCCTTCACAGGAGATATAGAAAATTAGTTTGTTTACTTAACAAATAACCTAACAATTTAAGTAGCAAAATCACTGTAAATCTGAGCATAGTGATGAGGTTGCTTCACTAACAGTAGGTATGATATTTTTCAACAACTTCCAGTTGAACTATATTTACTCGTATATAATGATATACATGATTTTTATTTCCCCAGTTCCACATTTTTTTTTCTGTCCCACATTAATAACTCTGCATCCTGATCCTTGGGAAAGTCTGAAGACATGGACAGGTTAGTACTGCTCTTTGGTTTAGCTTACTGGGTAGAAAATTTAAAAGGAGTATGAAGGAACATTAAGGGAAGTGTACATGTCTGCATTCTTCTGAACAGGAAAAAACACTGGCAGAAACAAATATAGTTAGATGTCCACTGTGCTCTCCTGGGTATTGATGGGGCTTCTCACGAAGCATGACTAGCCCTGCACCTGTATTAGTACAGATGCAGCATTGTTATTTTAATAAGACAAGGAGGTCTGGACAGCTCCTTCCTCATCCACTGATTCCACTCATTGGATGTCCCAGGGCAGGGGCACCCGTGAAATGTGAGACACCCAAGTGTCTGTGAGATCTAGGACCAATTTACTTTTATTCCTCCCTGTCCCAGGATCAGTACTCATCTGGATGGTGACTTTCAGAAGACCCCTAATCTCAGAGGCTCAGGGCACCACTTCCATCAGCTCAAATTTCCTGCCACATTTAAAGATGTAAAGGCTCAGTCAATAGACCTCTCTTACATCTGGAGTTTTCCCCCCGTGTATAACTAAGATAAACATGAGCAATTGTCTTTTGGATTAGAATTTCTAGGTCACAATAATAAAACAAGCTGCCTTTTTAAAAATCAATGTTTGTACCTTTTGATGAAACTGTAAATCAAAATATTTACTCTTTCTTCCAAATGTGGTCTTTGCAGAGGCATTGGATCTCCATCATAAGTCACCTTTTGTAGCAGTTCTTCTAGTTTTTTCAGCTGTCTTCTGACCTGAAATAAGCTCTCTGCGAACAATGTAAACCTAGTTCAAAAGAATTTACATCACTCAAGGCAGACCATATTAACAAGGAACAGAGCTGAAAACTGAGGAGTTCTGATATTTTGCACTCTACCAGTTCTGCAGTTGATCAAGGCAGGTGTTGTGTGGCCCTCCAATGCAGGCAATTTGCTGTCGTCGTTTCCATTCTGTTAGCTCTTCAAACAATTGTCTGTTCATCAGAAAATCCATTTGGTTTGACAATTCTGTGATTTTATGGAGCACTTCCTAGATGACACAGAAATTCAAGAGTGAGTAGATTCCTAACACATACCTCATAACAATATCTTCAGATACAAATCACTGACCAACACATTTCCCAGAATGATGCAGCTTTAATAAAAAAACTGGAAACATTTCAGGCATGGAACTGTGACTTGTAAATGACTCGGATTTTGACATCAGCAGCAAGTGCCAATGATTTCAGTGACAGCTGCCAACAAAGATAAGAACATAGGAAGACAGAAGCAAGGTTAGGCCATTCAGCCCCTTGATCCTGCTCTACCATTTTACTAGATCATGGATGATCTTCAACCTCAATATCATCTTCCTACATTATGTCCATATCTCTTCATGTCACTGATATCCAGGAAGCTATTGACCTTTGTTTTGCACACAATGACTGAGCCACTAAAATGTTTATTTATTAGTGTCACAAGTAGGCTTACATTGACACAGCATGAAACGTTACCATGAAGATCCTCTAGTCCCAACTTTGGTGCCTGTTCAGATACACCAAGGGAGAATTTAGCATGGCCAATGCATCTAACCAGCACGTGGGAGGAAACCCATGTCGGCACAGGGAGAACATGGAAACTCTGCACAGCCAGGGACCCATGCCGGGATAAAGAATTCCAAAGATTTACCACCCTCTGACTGAAGAATTTCAGGGGAGGGAGGGAAAGAGACGGCTGGGGAGGGGTGGGAGGGAGAGAGATGGATGGGAAGAGGGAGGATTAGTGAGGAAAGAGAGAGCATGATTGGAAGCAGGGATCTGCACATTATGTTCGCCAGCACCAATCAGAAGGATTTTGATGGTCACAGGAAGGGGATTCAGCACCACCATTTTTCAAGCTGATTCTGACACAGTTGAAAACAAACTGAAAAATTGCCAGCGGGAAGCTCTCAGGGCTGGTGGGAGGTGACAACCACTGCACTTGTGGGCTGATAAGGGGTACCCAACCAATTTCTACATAACCAAATAAAGATAAAGGCACTGCTGGGACATGTTCAGAAGAATCAAATGCCCATTTTGACAATATGATGCCTTAACTCACGTTGCACATTCTTGTGAGATATGAACCTGATTGGGGCTATTTTAGGATTGGTTTACAAGAAACCTTTGTCCCTCTCATGGGAAACTCCAAATGTCAGAAGGAGCCAACTGAAAAGGGGCCAGAGGCCAAAATGCATCTCTCTGATGAGCTGGAGCATTAGACTTCCTCCCTCCCCCATAAAGCTCTTATAACATGAGTGCAAGTTGAGGCTGATGTGTAATCCAAAGGATACAATCAGACAATGCCCTGACTGAGAGTTCTCTCACCTGGCAGAAGCCCCTCTGTCATGCTTGGGTCATTTGTGTGTTTTAGCGGTCGGGGTGGGGGGGCAGAGTTTGGCTGCCTTACGGATGATCTCGAAAGCCATAACATCACTCCAAGAGTCTCAGTGGGGATGTAATGTCTGGGATGGAAGTCACCCACAATGGCTACCCAGTTAGCAGTAGGAATGTGAACATTTCAGGCTTATGTTCATCCAGATTTCTGTTCAATGTTTCCATAAACACAAGCATGTGTGCCCCGTGGATTCAGTAGCAATGTTGCCTTCATCCGGGCAATCAGTCAACTAAGGAGGAGAAAGTAAGTCCATAATCGTCAGGCTGGGCTAAGGGAAGAGCCTCACTCTGAGGAGCAAGGGGGCTCCCTCAGGAGTCAAAAGCTGAAGCTGACAGAGTCATTGAGTGGAGGCATTTGGCAAGATCAAGGATTATAGGAGATGCCTGTCATACCTCCAGATGAGAGAGAGTACCATAAACACCATTGCAAATTGAACAATATGGTGGGCCACAACAGCCACAATCTCCAGGGGAGTTGATGTCACAGGGACAAGGAGGCTCTAAAACTGACAGCCACTCTGAACTTCTTCATGAGTTGAACTTTTTCATGAATTGAACACTGCAAGACTCCATTGAAGACCTCTGGGATTTCTCAATCAGCTACTCACAAATGCATACAGGTGGTCACCAAGGCCTATTTAGCAAGGCACACAATTACTTCCAGTTCTAACGAGCTGAAGCCAATCAGGCTGCCAGGGCAGTGGAAATTACAAGGCCGGATTCCCATAGGCACAAAATGCACTCATATATATGACTTTAAGGGCTCCCTGGAAACAGCCATTACAATTCATCAATAGAAAAAGGTTCCACTCTCTCAACGTGCAGCTTGCCTGCAATCACCAGAAGCAGATTATGCAGGTATGTGAAAGATACTATAGAAGCTCACGACTTGTACATTTTGAGTCACTCGCAGGTGCCACCAATCTTCAAGGGTCCTCAGTGCATCCAGATTTGGCTCCTCAGTGACAAGGTTACCCACAAAAAACATGGCTGATGATGCCCATTCAGCAAAGTGCCTCAGAGGTATAACATTGTTCATGCTGCAACATGCTCACTAACAGAGCAGATCATTAGCATCTTGAAGATGCATTTTCAATGTCAGGATAGGTCAGGCAGTTCTTTCCAGTAAGCTCCTCAGAGGGTCTCACACATCATCGTGGCTTGTTGTGCTCTACACAACTAGGCGCTCCAAAGGGGATTTGCTTTGCCAGATGCCGAGATGACTGCACACCTGATGATGAGAATTTCAAGAGGGCTGAGCTTGGTGAGGGTGAGGAAGATGAGGCACCAGAGGAAGCAACCAATACATGGGCTAGATGAGGCAGGAGAAGGTTGACTTACCCTTGCAGATGAGATCATTCATCCTCTTCCTGCACTAGATGGCAGCCCTCTTCTGAGCATTGGCGTTGACTGCCCTGATGATCTGCATCCAGGTTGGTGTGGTGAGGTTGGTGGATCTCCTTCTGCCATCATAGCAATGAAGTAAGGCCTGGAGTTCCTTAATAGTATCCAGAGGTGCACCCAGCACTTTGTCACTGAACCTGGGGACAGTTGTTTTCTTACCTTTTGGAGTCATCAAACACCAAGACCGGCCCTGTGTTGCAGACAGTGATAATGAAGTGCATGTGTGTGTGTGGTTTAAATATGGCATCTGGAAAGATTATCTGATGAGGCCACAGCGGGGGGGAAGGGCGAATCCCAGCCCACCTTGCCACAAGACATGATATCCTTCATGTTCATGCAAAAATAACGAGCTGAGAATCAGACAATCTGTAGCAGAAACACACCATGCTGACAAGCAGGAAATGCTTTTCCCAGCCTCAACCACACTCGGTCCCTGAAGTGGAAATTTCCACCCAATGTGTTGCAAAATGTGATGTGCAAGAAGTCAAACTTGAGGTGGCCAATTTGTCAGCCCAAATCTACCAATAACATCAGTTGAGCTTGTAAAACTTACACAAGAGTGCAACTTTTATTCTAGCACTTGCTCTTGTGTTCATGGCTAATTAAGCAGATAAATTCTACCGTTAGCTAAAATGTGCATCTTTACTGGCACTGAGTATGGGGCAGTACGCCCAGGTATACAACTAAACCTCAACAGCAATGTACATATTCATTGGAATAAATGTAGGATGCCCATCACATTCTTCCACCCCTTCTGAAAGGCAGAAAACAATGCATCACCAGACCAAAATAAGCAGGCTAAATTACTCAGATTCACTTGACAACCAGAAACTAAAATCCCCAGCATGATAAACAGAACACAGATTAAATCAGAATCCATCCAGAATTAGTTAATATATATTTACTAAAATAGTGCTTCTTACAGGAAGGCCATTTCCCCAGTTGGAGTGAATAATGACTCTTGGTGACCAATCTCACCAAATTCTGTGGGCTGGCCAATGCAAATATTTTGAAAAACTTTTATTAGTGCAGAGAGTGATGAATGTCTGAGGTTTGGGGAAACTCCAAGTGCAACATCTCTTATTGGTAAAGTACAACTTTTATGGAACCAGTACTGGATTTTGGGGTTTTCAAATAAGATGAGGGAATGAAAAAGGAGAGAACAGTTTGCACAGGGGGCAGGGGGAAGGTCATAATATTGGTTAAAGAAACAATCACAGCTGTGTGGAAAGATTATATGTTTTTGGATCATCAAGGGACAATCACACAGGACTACTATAGATCTCCCAAGAGTCATAGGGGTATCGAATGGCCAAATATACAAGTAAGTTTCTCTGAAGTACAAACCAGTGGGGTAAATGTGTTGGATTTGAACCACTTTAATATCAATGAATAGAAGACATGGAATTCTTAAAACACATTCAGAAGAACCTTTTTTAGTCAGTGTGCAGCAAGCTCAACAAGAAAAGAATATAGACTTCGGGTCAGATTTTTGTGGGAGAGACTATCTGGAGCCAGGAAAATTCCTAATCTCCACAGACCCATCGCTGTTCTGGTCAGGTGCAGGCATTGAGTTGGTACCACCGCCTTCTAAAGCAGGACTGAGCCATAAACGGAGGCAAGTGGATGGCGATGACAACAGACCAGAATAGCTGCTTCTATTTACTGGGACATTGACCAAATTATTATGGTAAATCTCAAGTCCACAAACTCTCCCCACTCAGCCACATCCACACCCATGCCCCTTCCATGCTCCACATCTCCCCAAGTGCTTTTATATCCCCCATGTTCCTTCCATATTCCCATGCATCTTCTATACCCACTTTTCCACTATCCATTGTACAGAACCAATGAGCCATTGGCAAGTCTTCCAAATGTTCCTGAAACTGATACAATGAAAGAGGCTTTGGGAGAAAATAGCTCCATTTACATCCTCTTAAAAGCTAGAATCAATCACAGAAATTCATAGTAGCAACATCAGAAGCTTTTATCTACTTCCACCCTCAATCTTGTATAAATAAACATATAGACATTGAAAATAATCTTGCGAAAGAAACAGCAGATTATTACAAGGTAATAGAGATGTCAATCAAACAAAGCTCTCCCTCCCCTCTGCAGATTTATAAGTGTATTAGATATTCTTGTAGCCTAACAAAGCATTCATAATGAGGTCAGCTAGAAACCGTATCATAAAAGGAGGCTGAACAAATGACTTTACTAGGAAGGCTTGGTGCTAGAAAACTAGTATTGCACAGTAATTTCAAAAGAGTAAAAAAGGACAGAGTAATTGCAGGCCAGTCAGTTTAACTTCAGTGAATGGCAAATCATTGAAAAAAATTCTGATGGAAAGTATTAATCATCATTTAGAAAGCCATGGATTAAGCAAGCACAATCAGCATGGATTTGTGAGTGGAAAGTTAACTTGATTTAATTTTTTGAAGAGGCAAAAAAAGAGGGTCAATAATGTTAGTGTTTTTGATACAGTCTACACAAATTTTCACAACCTTTTTGACAGGATCCCATTGAACAAATGGACAATCTAAAAGCCTATGGGGTTCAAGGGAAAGTGACAAGTTGGATCTAAATTGATTCAATGGCAGGAAACAAAGTAATGATCAATGGGTGTTTTTGTGACTGAAAGGCTGTTCACAATGGGGTTCTACAAGGCTTAATGCCAGGTCCCTTTCTTTTGTGGTGCGCTTCAATTATTTAGAATTAAATGTAGGGGCCATGGTTAAGAAATTTGCAGATGATACAAAAAATGGCTTTGTGATTGATAGTGAGGAAAATAGCTGGAGACAAAGGTGTAGGAAGATATCAAAAGACTGGTCAGATGGGCAGAAAAGTGGCAAACTGAATTCAATACAGAGAAATGTGAGATAATGCATTTTGGGAGGGCAAATACAGCATGGGAATACACATTAAATGCTAGGATGCTGACAAGTGTTGAGCAACAGAGGGACTCAGTGCATGTCCACAGATACATAATGGTGCAAGTAAGTCAGCTAAGAAGGCATAGCAATATTTTTCATTATTAGTAGAGCAGAGAAGTTATGCTCAAACTGTATAAAATACTTAGGCAACAGTTAGAATATTGCTTAAAGTTATGGTCTCCTCATTGATTTACTTTTTAAATTCATTTGCAGGATGTGGGCAACATTGGCTAGACTAGCAGTTACTACCCATCCCTAATTGCCTTTGTGGTGTTGAACAGTCTTCTCACAGGAAGGATGCAAACACTTTATACAGGCACAGAGATATACAAGTGTATTGCCAAGACTGAAGATTTATAGTTACGAGGAAAGATTGTATAGACTGGCTGTTTTCTTTGAAACAGAGAAAGCTGAGGTGACATTTCATTGTGCTGAATGTTTGGAACTTACTACAAGAAAAGGTGAAAGAATCAAAAATCCTCATTGCATTTAGTAAAATACTTGGATGTGCACTTAAGACCATAAGACATAGGAGCAGAATTAGGCCACTCGGCCCATTGAGTCTGCTCCGCCATTCAATCATGGCTGTTTTTTTTCTCATCCCCATTCTCCTGTCGTCTCCCCATAACCCCTGATCCCCTTGTTAATCAAGAACCTATCTCTGTCTTAAAGACTCTCAGTGCCCTGGCGTCCACAGCCTTCTGCGGAAAAGATTTCTACAGATTCACCACACTCTGGCTGAGGAAATTTCTCCTCATCGCAATTTTAAAGAACTGTCCTTTTAGCCTGAGATTGTGCCCTCTCTAATTTTTCCTACTGGTGGAAACATCCTCTCCACGCCCACTCTATCCAAGCTTCACAGTATCCTGCAAGTTTCAATAAGATATCTCCTCATCCTTCTAAACTCCAACGAGTACAGACCCAGAGCCCTCAATCGTTCCTCATACGACAAACTCTTCATTCCAGGGATCATTCTTGTGAAACTCCTCTGGACCCTTTCCAAGGTCAGCACAGCCTTCCTTAGATACGGGGCCCAAATCTGCTCACAATATTCCAAACAGGATCTGACCAGAGCCTTATACAGCCTCAGAAGTACATCCCTGCTCTTGTATTCTAGCCCTCTTGACACGAATGCTAGCATTGCATTTGCCTTCCTAACTGCTGACTGAACCTGCACGTTAACCTTAAGAGAATCTTGAACAATGACTCCCAAGTCCCTTTGTGTTTCTGATTTTCTAAACATTTCCCATTTAGAAAATAATCTATACCTCCATTCCTCCTTCCAAAGTGCATAACCTCACACATTTCCACATTGTATTCCATCTGCCATTTTTTTCGTCACTCTCCTATCCTGTCCAAGTTCTTCTGCACCCCCGCTGCTTCCTCAATACTATCTGTCCCTCTTCATATCTTTGTATGATCTGCAAACTTAGCAACAGTACCTTCAGTTCCTTCCTCCAAATTGTTAATGTATATTGTTAAGAAGTTGTGGTCCCAGCACTGACCCCTGAGGCATACCACTAGTCATTGGCTGCCATCCTGAGAAAGCCCTCTTTATCCCCATTCTCTGCCTTCTGTCAGTCAACCAATCTTCTATCCAGGCCAGGATCTTACCGTTAACACCATGGGCTCTTGACTTATTTAACAGTCTCCTGTACGGCACCTTGTCAAAGGCGTTCTGGAAATCTAAATAAATCATGTCCACTGGCTCTCCTTTATCTAACTTCCTTGACACCGCCTCAAAGAACTCTAACAGATTTGTCAGACAGGACCTCCCTTTGACAAAGCTGTACTGATTCAGTCCTACTTTATCATGCACTTCCAAGTGCTTCATGATCTCATTTTTAATAATAGACTCTAAATGACACTTCAGTCCCATAAGCTACATAGCCATGGACCAAAAGCTGGAGAGTGATATTAGGTTTGATAGTTCATTTTCAGCTGGTACAGTCATGTGGGCTGAGTGGTCTCCTTTGTGCTTTAAATTCTGTTTATGTTGTATAATAGCATCCTACCTTTCGTTTATGATCCAGTTGATTGAGCATTCCTTGCAACCGAAAAACCTCCTCCTTCACGTGAAGACTGTTCCTATCACTGTGTTCTGAGAAAACAAAGTTAACTCTGATAAAAACACATAGGTGACATTGTCATGAGCATAAAAATTGACACCAAAGTGTGTTCCAGCTCATGGGACATATTAATCAGAAATGGGCAGACATTCAGCATGCACTGTGTTAGGGATGGTGGAGATATAGGGGTAAAACATACTGCAAATATCCATCAGTCAACCTGGGGTTGCTAGAAATAGTGAAGTCATATGGAATTTACATTTAAAGGGACAACAATTACATGTTGAAGACGTTTGAAAATGCTTCATCCCTGTCCTTTGCACTGACGTGCTGGACTCCAAGGAACCTCCTCTTCCAGTTAGTTGATGAATTGTCGACTACCATTCATGATTGAATGTGGCAGGCATGCAGAGCTTTGATCTGATCCATCAATTGTGGCATCATATAGCTCTGTCTTTAGCATATCGCTTCTGCTGCTCAGCATTCCTGTATCTTCAACAAGATTACATCTCAATTTTAGATATGCCTGGTAGTGCTCCTGGCAAGCAAACCAGGAATAGTCCCCTGACTAGATAATGATGGCAGAGTAAGGGATATACCAGGCTATGAGATTATAGATTGGAGTTGAATTCAATTCTGCTGATGGTCCACAAAGCCTGGTCCAATTTTGAACTGCTAGATCAATTCTGAGTCTATCCCATTTAATGGGAGTCTTAGTGTCACACAATATAATGCAGGACATCCTCAGTGTGATGGCAGGACTTGGTCTTCACACATTACGGTGGTTACACCGATTAATGCTGCCATGGGCAGATGCATCTGCAGCAGGTACATTAGTGAGGATGAGGTCAACTAGGCTTTTCCTCCATGTTGGTATGCTCACCACCTACCTCAGACCCAGTCCGGCAGGTATGTGCTTTGGGACTTGGTCAGCCCAATGTGTAGTGTTGCTACTTAGCCATTTTTCATGATGGACATTGAAGTCCCCCATCTAGATTACATTCTGGGCAGAATCTTGTGCCCTCTCTCATGGTGGGTTTGGTGTTGGTGGAGGACAGGGAAGGCATTTAATTAGATAGGAAGTTGCAGCTAAGGACCTCCTCACTTTCCTATCCCTACTCTGATGGACAATCTTCCCACCCTGTTGCCAATTGAAGTCCTTAAGTGTGCAATTAATTTCTACTTAAGGATCTCAACTGAGTGGCTTGTAAGGCCATTCCAGAAGGCAGTTATTAGTGAATCCAATCTGTGGGTTGAAGTCAGTTAGACCAGACACGGTAAGAACAGATTTCCTCCCCTGAAGGACATTTTAACTACAATCTGAAATTTTCATAATTATGAAACAAACTTCTCATTTTTATTTCAAATTTACTAAGAAAATTTTCCAGCTGCCATAGTGGGATTTGAACATGTCCCTGAAATGTCAATCTGTACCTCTGGATTACTGCTTCAACAACATTAAAGCATGCCATTGTCTGCACAGCCTTCTCTTCCTTTATTTAAAGTTTCACTTCTTTGTCTGGTTTCAATCCTAACAAAATTGCTTAATACCTTTTAAAAGTTTTTTTTATCCTCATTCTGCCAAATTTCACCTCAACTTTCCATTCCTATTACATTATATACAGTATACATCAATTCTGATCATCTAGATGAAACCTGAAAGTATTATTTATGATTGTTGCAATGATACAGAACAGAGCTCCTATTTCCAAATAAACTATTAACCAATTAAACTAAATCAAATGAACTGAGGAAGTTAAAGGAGCAGCCCCTTCAAGGCTACTGCTTTAAACAAAAGACAAATCACAAATTAAAACACCGACAGAACAGGACTCCTCGCCCCATTCCCAATTAAAGATGTTAACCATCAGCATTTCACCCAATTCGAGCCATAGATATACATCACAGGTGCTAGGACTTGGCTGCACAACAGAAAACAACTTTTCATTGTGAAAATTACCTTGTGTTTGTAGTGTCTTGTATCTGAAATCAAATTCATCCTGCAGGTCTTCAAGATTTTTGACATCTTGTTCTACCAACTATTTTATGAAAAAAGGAAAATAACTTTGGTTATAAAGATTTGTAAAGTTAGCCTATTTATGACTTGTATAGCAGTCAAGTTTTAGGATGAGGGTTCATGGTTGACACAGGATACATTCAGCCCAAACAGTTCATACCTGTGTTTGTGCACCACTTAAGTCTCAATTTTTTAAAAATCTAATTCTACCATTGTGACACTTTATTCCTTCTCCATCATCTGTTTAGTTTCCTCTTGAGTGTATCAATACTATTCACTACAACCACTGTCTGTGGTAGTGAGTTCCAAATTCCTATCACTATTTGGACGAAGTGATTTCTTCTGAATTTTCATATGGATTTCTTGGTGATCACCTCAGGTGTAGAGTGTCTCAGAGCCTTAGGACCAAGACTGTGCAGGTTTTTGGAACTTACCAGATACCTGGGCAGGTGGTTTGGGTGGTGTCCAGGGTTGCTGGAGTGTGGGCATAGACTGGTTTGCAAAAGATAAAATAGATAACAAGTGAGGCATCACATCATGTTAATGCAGAACCTATCTGAATTGTCCAGGTGAGTTTTTTTTTTACTCAATTAAAATTGATGCACGACCCATTCTAAAATCATCTGGATTTTGGGGTGCTGGAATGGAGACACTGCGTACCTGTACTGCTGCCTTTCTGCATTTAGCTATAATAAGGGGTTTTATGATTAAATACAGTGATTCTAGGAATTGGAACTTAAAAGAAAATCTCATCTTCTGAACAAGGGTTTAAGGACACCAACATCTTGTAAGGCATAAGCTTTAACACAAAGCACTTCCCGACAAACAGGAATGGACCTTTGCAAATTAAGGATGCATCACCTGAGTCAGGCACTGATAAATTGTATGTTGCCACAATCTAACAATGGACTAGTTTAAATTTTAAGGATGCTCCTAAATCAACTGTCAAAGCTGGAAAAATATGTTCTGACCTTAAGAGACAATTGTGTAATGATGAATTTACCACCATCTGCATTTCTCAGTATCCAGTTTTGTTTGAAGGATGTTGTGTAGAACAAGTGTGTAGTCCAGTATATACACTCAACATGCCTCCTGCCGGTTCAGCTTTCTCATAATATAAATATTCAAACCTCACAGCAGGATTTTTAGATTTATTGGATTTATTTCTACAATGTTTAAGGTAGCTGCTGCAGTGCAGTGACAATTGTTCTCTCTTAATTGGGAAAGAGATATCTTGCTAGATGCAGTTTCTTTCTACTCAGATATCTTGATTATCTCTCTGTCGTATTAAGACTTAAAAAATTTGAATTCTCTAATGGAAACAAGCCTATACTTTATTTTCAAAGCCCTATCAATGTTGGAAGGATGTATTTGTACTCCAAGATCCATTTGTTCCTCTATTCTGCCTAGACTTGCACTTTCTAGTTAAGTCATGGGGGAGGGTGAGCTGCTGGCCAGGATAGTTTGCATTCTGGAGCTAACAAAATCAAAACAATGAATGAGGTTTTCAACAGGAGGTGGGCTAATACAAGGATAGAGATGAGTGATTAAATGGAAGTGGGTGGTAATGGAGAAGATATGGGATTAGAAGTTCAGATCAGGCACATAGAAAATAGGAGTATGCAATTCGCCCCATCAAGCCTGCTCTGTCATTCAATATAATCATGGCTGATCCTCTACCTCAATGCTATCCTCCTGCTCCCTGCCCATATCCTTTGACGCTCTGGAAATCTATCTCCTTCTTATGTACGTTATGTTATTAGCCTCCACAGCCTTATGTTGTAGAGAATTCTACAGGTTTAATGCCCTCTGACGAAGACGTTTCTCATCTTGGTCCTAAATGGCCTACCCTGAACCCTGAGACTGTGACCTCTTGTTCTAGAACCCTCAGCCAGAGGTAATAACATCCCTGCATCCAGTCTGTTCAACCCTAAAAGAAGTTTATGTATTTTGATAAGATCATCCCTCACTCTTCTAAACTCCAATGAATACAGGTCTCGTAAACCCAATTTCTCCTCATACAACTGTCACAGGAGAACAGTCACCAGGAGAGAAAGCCCAAATTACAGGCGGACATTTTGAACCTTTAAAAACACTGAATTTTTAAAAATGGATTCCTGTGGAGATAATGGAAGCTGATTCTCTTCTCAGCAGGAATTGTATCTTTTAAGTTATGTTCTAGACTGTCTTGTGGATTTTTGCCTTCCAATGGGATTGGGATAAAAATCCATCTGCAAAACTTGGGCAGTTTGGCTAAGTGATGGGTGTGTCAGAGTGTGTGACACAGAACCAAAAAGAGGTTTCCCCATCCACCCCACGCTCTGGCAAGTAAAAATACAAGCTTCGCTCTTGCTGATTGCTGAAGCAAGCCAAGTCAGCAAGCCATAGTAGAAAAGGAATCAGGGCAATGAGTCAGTTAGACTGAAATGTAAAAACCAATTGCACAACTGTTGAACCTAGTACTAGTAGCACAAATCTTAAACATTTCACCATCTTTTCCTCACAGACAAGTCAAAGACTGATTCATACTTTTTTAAAAAAACTTATTCTTGGACTCACTTCTCATTTATAATTTGTTTGAATGTATGTGCCTGTGTTTTATTATATCTCTTGCATTTAACAGCTAACAAACTCACTCTTTCTTTAACTGAAGAAAGCCTGGTTAAATTGCTTCCTTTTAAAAGGTAAATATATTGAGACTGGGCAAAGGTATCAGCAAGGGAAGGGGTTCTTTTTTAAGTAATTTTGTGAGACCAACCAAGCGGGTTGAATCAAGAAAGGGAGGCCAGTTCATCTCTCTTCACCATGGGTGACTTTGGAACTTTGCTGAAATAGTTCCCACAGAGTGAATGGGAGAGTAATGAATTTGGGGATTTAGCCCAGGAACCAGTCGTAACAATGACAATCCTGACATCCCAGGAATCAGTCTGGTGAACACTTGCTGAACTCTCACTATGGCAAGTATATCCTTTCTTAGATAGAGACCAAAACTTGGTGTGGTCTCACCAAGGCTCTGTACAGCTACAGTAAGACATCCTTACTGCTGCATTCAAATCCTCTTGCAATAAGGCTAACATACAATTTGCCTTTCTAACTTCTTGCTGCATCTGCAAGCTTTCTTTCAGTGACTGGAGTACAAGAACATTCAGGTCCCTTTGCACATCAACATTTCCCAATCTATCACTATCTAAATAATTCTCTGCCATTCTGCTTTTCCTTCTGAAGTGGATATCTTTGAGTGGCACAGTGGTTAGCATTAAGGCTTCACAGCGTCAGAGACCTCGGTTTGATTCCGATCTTCAGTGACTGTGTGGAATTTGCATGCTGTCCCCTGGTTTCCACTGGGTGCTCCAGTTCCCTAGCACAGTCCAAATACGTGCAGATTAGGTGGATTAGCCATGCCACATTATCCCTTAATATCCAAAGATGTGTAGGTTAGGTGGATTAGCTATGGGAAATGTAGGGATAAGATGGCAGGGTGTGTCTGGTTGAAGCAATCTTTCAGAGAGTTGGTGTGGACTTGATGGGTCAAATGGCCTCTTTATGCACAGTAGGAATTCTATAATTCCCATCCTTCTAAAAAAGAGAGGCGGCACTGCTACCTCACACAGCCAGAGACCAGGGTGCAATTCTGGCCTTGGGTAGCTGTCTGTGTGGAGGTTGCACATTCTCAAAAAAACTCCAGCAGGTAAATTCCCCTTTCATAAATACATGTTGACTTTGTCTAATTCTATTGACATTTTCCTAAGTATCACATCCTTTATAACCAACTCTAGCCGTTTCCCTAATACTGATGTTCGGCCAAATGATCTGTAATTCCCTGGTTTCTTCCTCCCTCCTTTTCTAAATAGTGGGATTACATTTGCCATTCTCTAACTTGCCAGAATTGTTCTAGAATCTATAGAATTTGGGAAGATGATAATAAACACATCTACTACTTTTATGGCCACCATTTTCAGTCCCATTAATTTCTCCAACAGTTTTTTTTACTTGTACTAACTTCCTTAAATTCCTCCTTCTCATTAGACCCTTGCTTCCAAGTATTTCTTGGAAGTTACTTGTGAATTTTCTTGTGAAGACAGAACTAAACGAATTGTTTAATTGCTTTACCATTTCCTTGTTCTCCTTGTTATGTACAGTTGGGTAGGTGGTTAAGGTATGCACATCAGAAAAAGTTGACAGTCAACATTTATTGCCCTTCCCCAATAGCCTTTGAGAAGGTAATAGTGCACCATGTTCATGCTCACATCTCTTATGCATGGAACCCAATAGCATTTTTATAGCATTCCACATGTACAAATAATTCAGCAAGGTTCCCATTACAATTACATCTTCTGGGGACACTGCACAACAAATCGCTGCAATTATCCTTGACCTAACCTGCAGGTTGTTACATTCTGTCCTTGTGGGCAAGAACCTTTTTAATTACAATGTCACAAAAATATGTTTCTGTTTGTACAAGATAGCAAATTGTGCAAGGGAACAGTTAGGCACAGATATTATGGCTCCTGATGTTTTTGTAGTACTCATGTTCGCATATGCAAGGTTTAGAGTGAGTAGATGAAATTGAAAGCTCCCCCTCACTTGCCTTATAGGTATTGCCATCTCACTCTTCGGTCTTGTCCTACTTTACAATCTGCCACACCAATATTTACACAACCACAAAAACATCACATATAAGGTATATTTCAACATGAATTCTTTGAAGTTAATTGCTGCAGTTAGAGTTTGATTTTGTTTTATTTTCTTTCATTAAAGTCCTGGAGTAACACCTTGCACTTGATAGTACCGCACATCACCCTGCAACATGCTCAGCATTTGCAGATACCGGTGCCATTATGCATGCTGGAGGTTGCAGTTAGTAGGCTTCAGGAGTAGTATTGGATTAATCAGTATGTAAATCAAGAGGACTACGTGACAGTGGAAGAATGTTAGAACACATGGTCTGAACTCTTCTACAACTGACAGTGAAAAACACATGGTTCAGCTAGGTGAACAATTATCTTTATTATAGTTTACCACTGATGTTCGAAATACATACATCACAGGTATTTCGGGTGCAATCCTGCAGTGATTAGACTTCAAAAGTACCTCAATGGCTGTAAAATGCTTTGGGACATCCTGAGCTCTTGAAAGGGCGTATCTAAATACAAATGTTCCCACCGTTACTACAGAAATTTTGGGGTCAAAATTCCAAGAACATCTCAAATTCTCATACACGTCTAAAGTTAATCTCAGGTACTAGTGTTAAGACGTTCTTGCACCTGGTAAATTGGCTGTGCAGGTTGCACCGATGACACCACAAGTGTAGTATCAATCAGCAGCCAAATGTTCATCTTTTTTACCCATTTTCTCTGCCCTGGTTCTCCTGAAAATGTTGCCTCTCTCACAGGAAGAACCCAGACACTTTCGGATATCATATATTTCGATAGTAGTACTGATAACCAAGGTCATATCACCACAATCCTGCCCCCATGGTTGTCCGTACAAATACCTTGGGACCAGCTGTAAGGTGTCCATGGTCACCCCCATTGAGATCTGTATTTCCGAACACACTAAAGATGAAATATGCAATATTCCTAGTCTGCATAGCTCAGCTACTGACTGATGAACATGTTTAGCATTTAATAAGGCTTAACAAGCAAATGCTTGCTTTCTTTTAGGTTTAATTAATTCTCTTGCACTTTTTGAATAGGAGGAATTCTTTAATAAGGCCTTAACAAGTAAATACTTTATTTTCTTTCAGGTATCATGACTTTTCTTGCACTTTTTCTTGAAAAGGAGGAATTCTTATTGAAGTTTAAACTTGGATGAATAGGGCTATAATCTCTTGACCCTACACTCGTCCTGGAAAATCTCAGCTGCTAGTGGCACATCTCAGAAAGCTGACATCAATTTATTCATAATTTTTCAACATGAATTGCTGGTGGGTAAGGTCATTTTCTAACAGGTACTGAGTCAATTTATCTTTTCTATTTCATTCCCTATTTCTCACACATTTATCTTTGTAATAAAATGGCCTAAATCAACTCCTATGTTACACTGACAGCTTCACAATTAACAAACATACTTGTGTGTTGGTCTTTATGGCAGTCATTCGGTGTTCCAAATCTCTCTGTCTTTCTGAAATCATGGAGTTCTGTAGCAACTTTTCCTCAAGCCCCTAAGACACATAAAAGAGATTAAAATTTCAGGGACAAAATGAAACAGAAGATGTTGACCTCGACTGAATTTGTTATAACTGTATTTTTCAATAAATGAAAATGACTCCAAAACCAATAAGAGAGCAGATTTTTATGTTCTATTTCAAAAAGTAATTTCTTCTGTTTATATCAAAAAACCTCTGAGTGAACTCTAGTTATGATGTAGAGATGCTTGCGTTGGACTGGGGTAAACACAGTAAGAAGTCTCACAACACCAGGTTAAAGTCCAACCAGTTTATTTGCTAGTTGGCGGGGCAGGCTCGAAGGGCCAGATGGCCTACTCCTGCTCCTATTTCTTATGTTCTTATGTAATCCCACAAACTTTCAGAAACGGTGTTCCTTCGTCAAAACGTTCCACACACCTGAATCCCAAATCCAGCATGAGTTAATGTACTTGACTAAGGCATTGTAAGCAGCTGATTTATCACCCAGCTTCCCTTTTTGAGTTTAACTTATGTTTTATGTTTGGCTGCAGAATCACTTACAAGTATGTGATCTTGCAGTTGACACCTACTGCAGCCGGTATCATAGTTGAGACAAGCTATGTTCAGTTGATAAATTCTCCATCTAATTTTACCTGAGATCCGTCCAACAGTTGATTTTATAACTGAAACAATCTACAGTGGATATTCAGGAAAGTTGATGCTACAGTCATTCTGTGGCTGAACTATAGTGCAGCTGAAAAGCATAACTGATCTTACAGATGACATGCAAACAGCAGAACTGAAAACAGATTACAATTGATATTATATTTAATACACAAAATGGTTAATCCTGAGTCTTAAATGCAGAAAAACCTGTGTGTGTTTAGAACATTGAGCAAGTATATAACATTGCTGCGTTTCTTGGATAATGCTCAAAATTACACCTCATTTTAAAATGATTTGTCTTCAAATCCACAATCAATGGTGTTTTGACAGCACTGCCAATTTGGATATTATTGTTGTTATTAGTAAACTATTATCTGATTTTCAGACCTAATAATCACTTGCTATCTGTGGTGAAATGTTGCCAATAATAATTATTGCAATTATAAATTGAATAACATGGAGATGTCTATTTTGAGAGCAGCATTGCACTAAAAAAGTAAAATTGATTTCAATATTATATAGAACGAACAACCTAATGTTGGTCTGTAACTTGCTTGGGATGTAGAATTTTCACTGCATTTATAAATAGATCATATCTTTTTTTTAAATCACTTGAGAAAGTGAAAAAAAATCTTGCTGGAAATTAACTGGACTTCCAACTACGTAATAAGACACTAAGCAAAGCAGCTCAATTCTTAGCAGTGGTTTCCATAGTGCCAGTTGTCTACTGTACACGTTTGGCAACCAATGCTGGAAGTTCTTATCCCCAGTAATGAAGGAAGAGAAGGGATTTCACAGCCTATGATGTTTTATCTCTGAAAATACATGCATCAAAAAAAGCTATAAATCAGTGTATCCTTTCTTATATTCTGTGCTATACTTAAAGTTTAATCCTGGGTATAAAACAAGCTGCTGTTTTACTGTTGCTCTTTGTGTACAACTGCTTAAAGAAACCCATTTTCACCTCCATAATTTGCTGTTTTACTTGCCATGTGATTGATCATTAGTTATATAGAAGAAGGCACTCACACAGCAACTATTATTAGATAGCAATGAAATACATGAGCTTCTAAAAAAAACTGCATACCTGCTCAGGTGTGTTCACTGTTGTTAGAATCCTCCGCTCTTCCCTAAGACAATTTGCGATAACAGATGCCATATGCAAAGGGTTTCCCAGATACTGCACCTATAACATCAAGAAAATGGTAATGTAGTGATGGAATATTCAAACACAGCACTAACAAACAGGCAGTATTATTTTAATGCTTTGAATCTCTCTATTATCAGCATTGGGAAGGCATATCAAAGAAAGACTATTATTGTAAATTTCTTCCTTTTTCAAATTATTTGCCTTTTGCAACTTATTTCAATCTAGGCCAGGGAGAAAGATCTGGATCATTTATGCATTCATAACTGCTGTAACAACATTGGATATCCACAGGCAAAACTGATGGTGAAGGGTTGTCTGCTGTTTCAGAACATGGTTGGAGGATTTCAAAGACTGACCTCTTTACAGAAGAACCTTAAGGCGAAAATGGCCATACATGAATCTCAGGAGAACATTCCTAATAGAGAAACTGCAGCAATCATGGCAAGAAACAATGAGCAAAGTGAGTGCAGTCTTCATGTCCATGGGTTGTGAAAGTAAAGGTACAAAGTTCTCAGAACTAAGGAAGTATGTAATAGTAAATTTGAATAAATGATGCCACTAAACAGAAACAAAATAGCCTTAGTATGCTTGCAACAAACAGCCAAAATCAGCAATACACAATGCAAATCCTTCACACCATCATCAACATGCTAAAGATGTTTACAGCTCCAATCTGGAGCCAGATGAAGACAGAGACTTCCTTTCATTCACAGAACTGATATTGGAGCTCCACCCAAATGGATCCTGAATTTTGATCCTTCGATACAAGATCCTCTCACACTAATGTACTGATTTCATCCCATGTTAACAATGTTACCCACTTCCTTTTACCCATTCTTTCTGAATTGCAATTATCCTAATATTCAGATCCCAGTTCTGTTCACCCTGTCTCTGAAACTGGGGCTGTTCTCCTTGGAGAAGAGGAGATTGAAAGAACACAAAACACACAAGATGAGAAATCAGAGACGTAGACTATTATGTTTGGGTCTTGTTTGAAAAGTATAAAACGACCACAAGGTAGACCTGGAGAATTTACACAAGAGGCAATTTATTACAGATCTCAAAAGCTTTAGTCAGTCCTACACTGACTCCCCAAGCTCCACCCTGGGAAGAGCTAGCCCATGGAGTCATCTAACCCACACTGTCAAAGGGGCAGCATACACCGCAACCTACAAAAATAAAAAATAGGCCATATGGTCCACTGAGCTTGCTCCTCCATTCAATACAATGATGGCTCATCTTGTAATTCAACCCCATTTTCCCGTCAGTTTGCCAAGTGACCAGATAACTTGTTTTTATGATGTTGATTGAGGAACAAATATTAGCCAGGACATTGGACAGGAGTCCCCTGCTGCACTTCATAATTATGTTATGGGGTCGTTTAAGCTTGCCAGAATAGGCAGATGATGGTTCAGTTAAAAATCTTATCAAAAAAAAATGAATTTTATGCTCAAGTCTTTGATACAGATTGCATTCTGGCAATAAGCACATTAAAGGATAGGCCTCCCTATTTTACACAATTTTGGAGGGAAGGAAAATAACTATTGGGAAATGGTTAACACAGGGTTTTTTTAAAGCAGACCACACATGACATTAAACTCATTATTGGCCATCATGTTCTATCATGTGATGATCAAATATTTTAAATGAAAACAAAAGTACAAGTGACTGTAAAAAAGAGATTTAAATAATCAGGGATTAGGGTAGGGGAAACTCAGCCTCGGCTGTTGTCCCTGATCACTATCAATTGACTTCTGAAGTGTGAAATATGGGTACAAGGGATGTGGTTAGAATGTCTAACTTGCTACTCCCAGAAATAATTGAGGTGGATTGCATAGATGCATTTAAAGGGAGGCTAATTAAGTACACGACAGAAAAAGGAGTCGAAGGGTACTCTGATACAATTAGATGGAGTATACTCACAGGAGGTTTGTCTGGATTATAATATAGACCAGGTCTTGTTTCCATGCTGTAAATTCTTTGCAAATTCTATGCATTTGAAATACTGTAACCTTCAAGGCTACAAACAAGGTGTTGGAAGGTAGGATTAGAATGGATGGCTAGGTTTTATTTTTCAGCTGGTGTAGACATGATGACTGAATGACCTGTTTCTATGCCATAAATTTCTATGACTCTAATTCTCTGTAACACTGCTTTGATATTGTTCTGCAGTTAAATCAACTTGGTTTGAAATTGATTGAAGTTGATAAAGAAAGGAAGGATAGACTGTGAATCTAGGCTAGCACTAAATATAAAAAAGGATAGTAAGAGTTTTTATAAATATATACAAAGGAGGAGGCTGGCTAGGGTGAATGTTGGACCCTTAGAGGATGAGAGGGGGGATTTAGTGGTGGGGGATGAGGAAATGGCTGAGGCCTTGAACAACTTTTTTGCTTTGGTCTTCACGGAGGAGGACGCGAATAGTTTGCCGGGTATTAACGATGGAAAGATGGTAGGAGTGGAGGGCCTGAATGAGACCATTGTTACTCGAGGGACTGATGGTGGACAAGTCCCCAGGACCGGATGGAATGCATCCGAGGTTCTGAAGGAAATGGCAGAGGTGATAGTGGATGCCTTGGTGATTATTTTCCAAATCTCGCTGGATTCTGGGGAAGTGCTGGAAGATTGGAAAACGGCTAATGTTACGCTGCTGTTTAAAAAGGGTAGCAGGCAAAAGGCAGGGAATTATAGGCCGGTTAGTTTAACGTCTGTTGTAGGAAAAATGCTTGAATCCGTAATCAAAGAGAAAATAGCGAGGCATCTTGAGAAGAATTGTTTAATAGAGCAGACGCAGCGCGGATTGGTTAAGGGGAAGTCGTGTCTGATGAATTTATTGGAATTCTATGAGGCTGTGTCTAGTGCAGTGGATAGAGGGGAACCGGTGGATGTGGTGTTTCTCGATTTTCAGAAGGCGTTTGATAAGGTGCCGCACAAAAGGTTGTTACAGAAGGTTAGGGGGCATGGAGTTGGGGGTAAGGTGTTAGCGTGGATAGGGGATTCCTGTCAAACAGGAGGCAGAGAGTGGGTGTCAATGGGTGCTATTCGGATTGGCGGTTGGTGACTAATGGAGTGCCCCAGGGATCGGTGCTGGGGCCTCAGCTATTTACCATTTATATAGATGATCTGGAGGAGGAAGCCGAGTGTAAGGTGTCGAAATTTGCCGATGACACAAAGATAAGTGGAACAGCAAATTGTGCGGAGGGCGTGGAAAGTCTGCAGAGGGATATAGATAGGCTGAGCGAGTGGGCGAGGACCTGGCTGATGGAATACAAATGTTGGCAAGTGTGAGGTTATCCACTTTGGTAGGAATAATAGTAGGAAGGACTACTACTTCCAGGGCGAAAAGCTGCAGCACGCTATGGTGCAGAGGGACCTGGGGGTCCTTGCGCATGAGTCGCAAAAACCCAGCCGACAGGTGCAGCAGGTGGTCAGGAAGGCAAATGGGATGCTGGCCTTCATAGCGAGGGGGATTGAATATAAAAGTAGGGAGGTCTTGCTGCAACTGTACAGGGCACTGGTGAGGCCGCAGCTGGAGTACTGTGTGCAGTTTTGGTCACTGCACTTGCGCAAGGATATTTTGGCCTTGGAGGGAGTGCAGAGGAGGTTCACTAGGCTGATACCGGAGTTGAAGGGGTTGAGCTATGAGGAGAGGCTGAATAGACTGGGCTTGTACTCGTTAGAGTTTAGAAGGATGAGGGGGGATCTCATTGAGACGTATAAGATGATGAAAGGGATGGATAGGGTAGAGGTGGAGAGGTTCTTCCCACTTAGAAAGGACAGCAGGACTAGAGGGCACAGCCTCAAGATAAGGTGGGGGGGGTGCAGTTTAGAACAGATTTGAGGAGGAACTTCTTCACTCAAAGGGTAGTGAATCTCTGGAATTCTCTGCCCGTTGAAGTGGTGGAGGCTACCTCGCTAAATATATTTAAGACGCGGGTAGATAGGTTTTTGGGAGGCAAGGCGATTAAGGGTTATGGGAAGAAAGCGGGAAAGTGGAACTGAGCCACTTCAGATCAGCCATGATCTTACTGAATGGCGGGGCAGGCTCAAAGGGCTAGATGGCCTACTCCTGCTCCTATTTCTTATGTTCTTATGAAATGATATGGGCACAAAATGCTGAGTAAATTGGACTCAGACTTGTGAATGACAGCCCTCGAGATAGTGATATGAAGTTGTGTAACAGAAATGATAAACTTTAATGGATAGAAAATCACAGGAATTGCATTCACGATTTTCCAATCTGTGCTTTCAGTGGATGAGCGCTCCTGCCAGGAATGTGCATTCAGGAATCAATCACTAAATATGTGGTTGATTGTATGGAACAATTATACATCTTACAAGGAATCTATATTGGCTTAAACCGGTTGTCGTTCACATTTGTCTGGGCTTGATGAATTAAGTTGATAACAGCTTCACACTTGATAAAATACCACAGAAGAGGTTTCTAACAAAGATAATGACAAAATGTTGGAGGATAGAAAATAAAAAAATAGGAACAATGATTCTGTTTCACAGAGATTCGAGTGGAAAGTTCATATTTGCTATATACACAAATGATTTAGACTTCTGAATTGAAGGAAAGAACAGAATTGTTTTCAAAAGAGCACAACATAATTGCAGTGAAACCTTGTTCATTGATCAGCAAGGGTTATTTGCGGTTTTCACCTCACTACTGGCTCATGTGGTCAATGATACTTGATTTTTCCAATCAGATATATGAAGCCTCCAAAAAAAGTTTAAAAATGTGATTTAAATGTCAAATGATAAGGTTTTTCCACTTCACTGACACATCAATGAACTTGGTTATTATTAACATTCATAATTTACCCTAATCAAACTGTCATTGTGCGCTAAGGGAAAATTAAGGTCAGTCTCCAACATTATTTGATTCTATAATAAAGTTAGATATTGTGAGAAATAAACATACACTATTCATTTTAAGCTGTTAAAGTATCCTACTGTTTATTGGCCAGTTAGTTTTGTTAGTTACAAAACCAATGCACAGAGTGGATTGGGCAAGCTTTCAATCCATCTCCTAGCTCGCTCCAAAAAACAAACTCAAACTGAATCTAATTCATGGTAATCAAAAACAAATAAGATCCAAGCTGATAAGGTAAGACATTGCATCCCATCTTGGGCTTGATCTGACTCTTGACCTTAGCCAAAAGGCCGAGAAGCGATAGCAGTTATTAGAGTACCCCCAAAAATAGGTTGGGGATTGTGATACACAATTACCCTTTGTTGCAGGCAGAATGCAAACTTATGCTGCCTACACAATTAATTTTTTATTGCAGGAAGCCAGCACTAAACATGCTGTTAGGTAGCTGCTACCTCAGCAGAGGGAATGTGAGCAAAGCCAGCATGAGTTCTATAGATAGCCTACGTACTTAAACAAGCCTGCACCTTTTAAAGAAGATGCACATTTTGACTGGAGATTGGGCTGGAGATCATTATAAGAGGGAAATTTGACCTGGGAAAGGCACAACACAGTGCAGGTCCCAAGATTTTCCCAAAACTGGACAAGAGGGCCTTGGTATACAAGCTGAGGAGCGAGAGAGATGTCATCTATCCACAGTGACAGGAAGTGTTGCAAGCAAACTTTGCAATGGCAGTGGAATAAGATAGCCACATGGGGTTAGGCTCCTGCACCTAGCCAAAGGCCATGGATCTGTGCCACCAAATGTTCAATAACTGCACACAAATGGTCAAGGTTAATGATCATCAATGCAAATCTAACCAACTCCACCACCAGCCTCATAGACTGCTCAATGCACCATACCCACAATCTTGATCAATCATGACACATACTGCACACTCATAGCTTCATCTCACCCACACACACTTAGTCCTGATCCAAGTCTCACATCTACATCTAACTGCACATACTAGATTATTCAACCATGACAGCCAGACCCACTTGCTAACACAGTTTCTGCTCTCTTGCAGCTCAAAGACAGATATGGCTGCATACCCTTAAACCTGTTGAGCAGATGGTGCTCACCATTACTGGAACAGTCCTGACTGAGTTTGTGGCTGAAGGATCAAATATTAAGTTACACTCATACCTCATCCTCTTCTTCCCATCTGACTTGCCCTTCAGCCCACAACCTCTTCTGATTTACTTGCTGATGATGTAAGTATGCAGCTCTTGCATCCCTGCTACCCCGTCTCTGCAGCTCAACCCTTCTCCTATCAGATATCCAAGAACTACAATCTGGCCAGGCAGTGATGGAATAGAAAAAGGCAGAAGAACGTTGTCACTTATTCCCAGTTGCAGTGTCAGTACCTGAGCTGCTGGCTGTCTGAACTCCAGAATGTAAATACATATGAAATAGGAACATGAGATGATCATACCGCCTATTGGGCCTATTCTGCCATTCAGTACAAATGTGGCTTCTGTTGGGCTTCAACTCCACTTTCCCACCTGCTCTCAGTATCCTCTGATTCCTTTGGAATCATTCTCTTAGAAAGAGCTGTCTATCTTAGCTTTAAATATATCCAATAATAGCACATCACAACCCTCTGGGGTAAAGAATTCCAACTGATTGAAGAAATTTCTCCTCTCAGCCCTAAATGATCAGGCCCTTATCCAAAATAGTGCACCCCTAGTTCTAGTTTCCTCAGCCATGGAAAATGACTTCTCAGTATCTATCCTGTCAAGCCCCTTCATAATCTTGTATGTTTTACTGAGATCACCACTCATCCTTCTGAACTCCAGAGAATATAGATCAAATTTACTCAGCCTATTGTAGGATAATTCTTATCAGAGGGAACAATCTAGTGAACCTTCGCTGTCCTGCCTCTAATGCAAGTATATCCCTCCTTAAATATGGAAACCAAACTTGCATGAAGTATTCCAGATGTGGTCTCATTAAAGCCCAAGACAATTGCAGTAAGACTTCTTTATTCTTGTACTTGTTCCTTGTATACGTACAACCAAGTGTCTCTGAACATCATCATTTTCAAGTTTCACACATTTTGAAATATATTCTGTTTTTCTGTTCTTGCCAAAAAGTGTCTATGGGTAGGATTTAATGACCCTCCCACTGGTGGGATCCACGTTGGGTTCTCTGGCCAGCAAGGGGGCAAGCAACACAAAACCTGTAGACTTGATGGACCTGGAAGATCCTGCCAGTGGCCAAAGGTTCTCTGCATCTGCTGTGGGAAAACCCTCTGCAGGGACACTGGAAAATCCCAACCTGGTTGGAATTGAAAGGGTCAGTCTGTTGCAGGTGTAAACATCATTATGGCCACTAAATTTTGCAAGAGGACCATAATGAGATTTGTGGTAGCAAGATCATGGTTTGAGATCAACCCCACGTCCTGCTGATCAGAGCGAGTCCACCCCCAAACATGAACATACCGGGGGCTCTCCGACAACAACCCCCCCCCCCCCAACATTGGGCTCCGTGGAGGACCTGCCCCCGGCACAGTTAAGCACTGCTGGCTAGGCACCGCCAGGCTGGCCATGCCAGTGTCAGGGGCAGTGCCAAACTGTGCATATCCCTCTTCCCCTAATGGCTATACTTACCTTGGGGCCCTCAGTGGGTTCCCTTTGATTGAATCCTATTGTTCTGTGAACCTCAGTGTTGTGATATCACATCAGTATATTCTGAGGGGGTGAAATCATGTAGTGGGGAGGGCCATTAATAATATTAAGATGTATTAAAATCCTTTCAAATGAGGTTCCCATTCTTTTACATTACTGGCGAGGGGCAGGGAAAATCTCGTTGGCGAGAATCTTGTTTCCCGACTCCTGCGAGATTGTGTGCCTGCGCTGCTGTTAATGCTCGCAGCGAATCTGGGTGAAAAATCACTCCTGGAATTTTTGTTTTTCAATGGAACATAGTTTCGTTAAACGTTTTGATGTTTTCAACTGTTTATTTATTGCTCTATCTTTTAGTATTTTTAGCCAATGAATCTTAGCCTGCTCTCTCTTTATATCTATCTAATTGGTTTTGTTTAAGTTTAAGGTTGCCTAGCCATTGAAGGTAACTAACCCCCAAAGTCCTTATGTTGTCCATTACAATTTAGGCTACCCTCCCATTTTCCATTCTACTTGTCATTCTGAAAGATTGGGTACACTGTAATATTTATTTCCCAACTCTGATCACCTTATAACCATGTCACTGTAATTGCAATGCTTCAGTCTATCTGATGTATGTACACCTGTGTGCTGCCAGGTAGGGAGTTCAAAGATTTTGACGTAGCAATGATGAATGAGTAGTAGTAATATATTTCCAATATATTTTCAGAATGCTTTGTGATTTGGAAGGAGAACATGGACATGATGGTGCTCCCATGTACCCACTGCCTTACTCTTCTAGGTGATGAAGGTCAAGGAAGCCTTGGCTAGTTGCTGCAGTACACCTTATTGCTCATAAATGTTGCTGGCCAACATGCATTGATGATGGAGGGGCAGATTGTTAAGATGGAAAGGATGGACAGCATTCATCACTGCCACTCTATTAGTGCTCTTGCTATGGCTTTTCAGCAAGCCTGCCCAGACTGTTGTCACAGATGCTGAGGTGGCGCAATCTAATATCAGTTTTCTAGGACCAGGGCTGCTTGAGGTTGTTGTGCAAAGCCATCTGCAAACTCTTCCACTGAAAGTCAGCAGCATTCCATCAACAATGCTTTGGTTACTGGTGTAGTATGGCCTAGGAACACAGGAACAAGGCACCCAGAAGATGACTTTCACAAGGGTATTTAATTGACACTTGTATGTAATATGGAATGTTTTGATTTATGATTTTAGTCTGAAATGTTTATTTTCTGGTAGCTTTTATTTTTTAATTGTTGCTGAGTGAATGTTTTAGTGAACGGCAACAGAGAGAAAGTAAGGTGTGGAATCATTGGTGAATGGGGATTTCAGAATGCATTTACTATGATTAAAAGAGTCAAATGAGTTGATCACAGGCAACCCTCTCAGAAAGGGTCCATGTTGTTCCATGTTCCTCCTTAATTGGTTGCCATGTAGCTGCAGTAAGGGGTATGCCCTCACAATGCTGAGGTTGTGCACCATGCAACAGACAACCATATAGTTTGACAGCAGGTTTCCTCCGGAGCAGTACAGACAGCAGAAGCAATGTTTAAGCATCTCAATGGTCTTCTCCATCAAAAATGTAGCTTTTATCATGTGCAAGTTATCCACATGCACACAGGTTGTGCATTGGAATCAGATGCCATATCATCAAAGGGTATCTCTCATCACCCAACAGCCACTCTTCATTTGTCATGGTGAGTCAGATGGAGATGGTACAATGAGCTTCTGTAGAATGAAAGTACCATGATGGCTGCCAATATTGCAACTGAACTGCATGATATGCTGGGTATGGTCATGCACAACTGGATGGTGAAGGAATGGAATTTCTTTTGGCACATCTTAAAATTGGCATATGGTGCTTGCAAGCACCATGTGTTCAATTATGGCATCTTGCACCTTTGGTATTCCTGCAATCCTTTGAACCCATGCGCGTACTCCGCCTTCTTGTCTTTAGAAACAAAGAACAAATATATTGAGCGCTCTTGGAACGCACAGCCTCAGTGTCCTGTTATGCAACAATGGACAGCAAACTGACAGATGTTGCAAATCCTATTTGCTCCAGTCTGGATGGAGCCAGATGCATGAATGTTCATGAGCACAGTCACCTTTACAGGCATTGGCAATGCCGTCCTTGTCTTGCTCTGGGGCTGCAGCAGGTAGCAAATTTCAGTGGCCACCTCAGTGAAGTAGAGACATTTGAAGGTTCCTCTCTTAAGGTTTAATTTAGATGCAAAGTGCAACATAGTACAGCATGCTGCTGTTGTGACATCCATCACAACATCACTCTTTATCTGCAATAATATCATTTACAACACTATCTTTTGAGGTTTTATCCCTCCAAATTTCCCATTAACAGTGAGTGACAAACAACCTATTCAAATCTGAAGATGAAGTAATGGAATTTAACCCCAAAATTTTCTGTCTTCACTGGAAATTTCTAAATCAGACTTCCCTACTGAACGTGAGTGGGTGGAGCCTAATTGGCAAGCACTTTCAAGCAAAACACAGTCTCCTACACAAATGTATCTTGCTCTGGAGTTATAACAAGAAACACTGAATTTGGTAAAATGCACCAAACCAATTATGATATAATTTACTGCAATTTATTTTTACTTATTTTAACTTTGAGATGAAGTTGAGAAACCATAAAAAAAAATCCAAAGCTCAAGTTAAAAGTAAATTGTCAATAGATAACTGGATGAGTAGGTGGACAGAGGCAGGCTGAAATTTCCCCAACTTCAAAAGCTTCACTAATGTTGACAAGAATTCACATGCAGATAAAAAGTGGTTAAAGATTTTAGAGATTTCACTTTTCAGTGATTTATTAGTACTGGAAGATGATACTTTCTCTGCAAAATGAAAGTTCATCCTCCTAGAGCAGACAGCTCTGCAGGGCACTGCTACTGACCAACCAGCTAAACTATGTTCCTTTACTGGAAATGAGAGGAGTAGATCATTAAGATAGGATTCTTCCACGACGCTCGAAATGAGATGCAGACTTCAGTTATGTGGAGAGATTGAGAAACTGGGGTTGTTATTCTTTGAGCTGAGAAGGTTACATAGAGATTTAACAGAGATGCTCAAAATTGAGAGACATTTTTATGGATCAAATAAGGTGATACTCTTTATATTATGTTACTCTTTTAAAACTTTTCACAAGACGGATTACTGTTTTTCATTAATCTTGCTGACCTCATTCACCTTTGTTTAGGTGGTAGTATGGAGTCTGTATGTTCTTCCTGTGTCTGCGTGCGTTTCCCCCAGGTGCTCTGGTTTCCTCCCACAGTCCAAAAGCTAGGCTGGTTAAATGCATTGGCCATGCTAAATTCTCCCTCGATGTGGTGACTAAGGGATTTTCACAGTAACTTCATTGCAATGTTAATGTAAGCCTACTTGTGACACTAATAAATAAACTTTAAAAACTTTCATTTACTTTACTTTCCTTGTGATTACTTTGAAATAGGATGTGGACAGGTACAATAAGCATTTATTCTGCATTAGCTGCATATAATTGATTATATTCAGCTGAAATACATTAACGAATCATTTGGTCTCCTATATATCACAGCAGACTGAAACTGTGGTTGTTGGGTTAAGAAGTACATGTTTGTAATGTACTCTAACAGGGGTGGGTGTGTTTAAGCTGTGCTGTTAACTACTAAAACATAGAAACAAATTTTCCAATTCACAGCAAACTGGGTTGGCTTCTCTTGAGTCAACAATCTTCTTCAACACATAAAAGGTTACTGTAACTGTACTGGCAATAACTGAAAAAAAACACCCTATCCGGTGCTACTAACTCACAATCAAATACTATTAACTGTTTTAGTGGGCATCCATCATACTTGCAACCTGCAGAAATGTAGCCTTGTGTTTCAGGCATTCAAATTTGTAGCAACCTTTTATTCGATGCAGAATGTCAAGTTTCTGACTGCTTCTAAGGAAGCAAGAGCATTGGAAGAATTTTGATTTCACTGTAGCCTGCCATGTTCTACTTTGCCATGCATAAAGGTCTGGACTTGGACACTATGGGTGACAGAGCTGCTTTGTAGGCAGAAGTACATGAAGGAGAGCATCATGATCAAATTTGCTCAAAGGACTGACCTCTTCAGTAACTGCAAAAACGGACATCAGGGCACAGATAAGCACTGATGTCTTCCTTTCTATTTAATAGACTATGTCAGCGTATCAAATCTTTTTCATCCCTCTTCAAATGGAGAACTAATCTTTCCACCCAGTACCCAAGAAAGCACATACCAACACACCAGCCCTCTTTGTCCCTGCATAACAATGCCAATAACCATCGGTTGATTGAAGATGTCAGCATCAAATAAGTGCAGCCTTTCCCTATAGAACCTCCATGAACAACAAGTTACAATATAAATTACCACTCTATCTTAAAACAAAAGGCCAAAGTGGAGTAAACCAAACTATGCCTTTCCTTTCACTGTGCCAACTGTGGGTGGCTAAAGATGCCTTTTTTTCAGCAAATTCTAGCCTTTTTCCTAAAGGTCAGTTTTAGCAGAAGTGGCCAGAGGACTGGGGTGAGCTCCCTCTTGTGACAGTTCATTCCTGGGAGAAATATATATGATTGGCTGCATCTCTGGAGCTTGCTCATGATTAGCTTTACATCACCTTTAACATGCTACTGGTATGGTGCTCAAAGGGGGAATGGTAGAAGCTTGGCATACGATAAAAAAATAGAATCCGACAGGTCGATTCCAACTGTTGCCATTACGCTGGGCCCTGGATCTTTATCAACTAATCAGTGAATGGATAATCTTATAGAAGTTAGCCCTGAAAGATGGAAGCATGATTTACAAATACTAGGGTCATAGAGTGATAGAGATATTCCAGCACAGAAAGAGGCCCCTCAGCCAATCATGTCTGTGCTGACCATCAAACATCCATCTATTGTATTCCCACTGTCTAGTACTTGGTCCGTAGCATTGTTTGCTATGGCATTTCTAGTGCTCATCTAAATACTTTTCATGAGGATTCCTGCCTCTATCAACTTTTCAGACAATGAGTCCCAGATTCCCACCACCCTCTGGGTAAAAGAGATTGTCTTTGAGTCCCTCCCAATGTCCAGCTCCTTACATTGAATCTATGCTCCTGGTTACTGATCCCTCTACTAAGGGGAAAAGTTTCTCTCCTATCTATGTCCCTCATAATTTTGTACACTTCAGCCAGGTCCCCCGACAGCCTTCTCTACTCTAAGGAATATATCCCCAGCCTAGCCAGCCTCACTTTCTAGCTGAAACACTCCAGTCTAGACAACATCCTGGTGAATCTCCTCTGCACTCTTTCTAGTATAATCACATCATTCCTACAGTATCGCAACTAGAATTGCACATAGTACTATAGCTGTGGCCTACCAAACATTTTATACAACCCCATCATAACCTCCCTGCTCTTATTTTCAATGCCTCAGTTAATAAAGGCAAGTGTTCCATATGTTTTCTTAACCGTTTAATCTGTCCTGCTGCCTTTAGGGATCTTTGGACATGCACTCAAATATCTTCTGGTCCTCTGTACTTCCTAATGTCCTACCGTTCATTGTGTATTCCCTTGTCTTGTTTGTCCTCCCAAAATGTATCACCTCATACTTTTCAGGGTTAAATTCCATTTGCCACTGTTCTGCCCATTCTGCACATTTGACCAGCCTGTCAAAACCATCCAGTACTCTAAGGCTTTCCTCGTCATTACTTCCACATCACAAATTTTCATGCATCTGTGAACATACTGATCATACCCTCCACATTTCGTCCAGATCATTAATGCACACTACAAACAGCAAGGGATCCAACACTGGTACTTGCAGTACATCACTAGACACAAACAATCTTCCGTGAACACCTCTGTCTCCTGCCACAGCCGATTTTGGATACAATTTGCCCTGGATCCCACGGACTCTTACTATCTTGATTATTCTCCCATGTGGGTCCTTACCAAAAGCTGTACTGAAGTCCATGTAGACTAATCAACTGCATTGTCCTCATCTACACGCCTAGACATCGCCTCAAAAACCTCAATCAAATTTATTAGACATGATCTCCCCCTGACAAAGCTATGCTGACTATCCTTGATGAATCATCATCTCTCCAAGTGGAGATTAGTTCTGTTCCTCTGAATTTTTCCAATAATTTCCCTGTTGCTGATGTTAGACACATGGGCCTGTAAATACCTATTTTTTCCCCCTTCTTGAATTATGGTACCACATTAGCTGTCCTTAATCCTCTAGCAACCCTCGCACACAACAGGCCTCAGAAAAGTTAGCAACATGGATACAAAATTGGCTGAATAATAGGACGCAAAGTGGAACAGTCAATGGATATTTATTGGGCTGGAGGAAGGTTGTAGTGGTGTTCCCCAGGGATCTGTATTGATAAACTTGCTTTCTCTGATATACGTTGATGATCTAGAACAATGCAGGGGACATTTTCAAAGTTTACAGAACGGGAAATTATTGTAAACTGTGAGCAGACAGTAATGAACTTCAAAAGGACATAGGCAATTTGTGGAGTGGCAGATAGGCAGCAGATGAAATTCACTGCAGTGAAGCATGAGATGATGCATTTTGGCAGGAAGAACATGAAGAGATGATATAAAAATGGTAAAATTCTAAAAGAGGTGTAGGAGCAGAGGGACCTGGATATAGACCATTGAAGGTGGCAGGAGAGCTGGAGAGAGCATTTAGTAAGCCCACCTGGTTTTTATTGATTGAACAATAGAGTACAAGATCAAGGAAGTTATGCTGAACTTATACAAGACACTAGCTTGACCTCAGCTGGACTATTGTGTACAGTTCTGGGTGGCACATTATAGGAAGGATATGAACGAATTGGAGAGACTGCAGAAGAGGTTCACAAGAATGATTCCAGGGATGAGAAACTTGAATTATGAAAATAGATGGGAGAGGTTGGGTCTGTTCTTTTTGGTATGACAATACTGTGTCTTTAAGAAATATATTTGTGTTATGTTTGTTGTGCATGTTTTTTTAAGAGTCAATTCTATTTACTGGTGCTGCTTTGTCTGTAACAGGCAGTCCCTGTTGGTAATGCAGAAAATTTATTGCTCCTAATTGCAGGAATGTTTGTTTTAATCTGGACTAATACCGTTCTGTTAGTTTAGTGTTTTTCCTGGGGCTTTTCGGGGTAGGGCTTTACTAGGCTGATTGACAGGAAAAATCGTGTGACTGGGTAGGATTAGGCTTACACAGAGAAATCAATTCAATTGCTGCTAGGGATCTTCAGCGAGAAGAAGCTCTGTGTGTCTCTGTCTCTCTTGATATAGAGACTGGGATTTGCCTGAAAATGGGTCTCCTCTGAGGTTCTGCTGTTTGGGGAAGTCTCCTTCTCTGGACGCTGATGTACGGAATTCAGAAGACAGATATGTTTCTGTATCTGTCCAGAAGGATTAAAAGGATGGAAACATAGCACACACATGAACATATCTGCTTTTGAGTTAACTGATTCTGACGAACAATGTATATCTGCAGGGATATTGCTTAATTGGAACTATAGAGATGGTTAACTGTTAAGAATTATATCTTGTCATGTTTAAATATTTCAACGGGTAAAAACTATACTAGTTCTTTTTGTTATATTTCAACTGGTTGTTAAAGTTTGTTTTAATAACAGCTTCCTATTGGGTCAATTGAATTATACCTGGAACAAATGCATTGCCTGGAAATGTGGTGGAGGCAGAATCAATCGAAGCATTCAAGAGGGCATTAGATGATTACTTAAATAGGAACAAAGTGCAGAGGAACAGGGATAAGGAAGAGAAATGGCACAAAGACATGATGCTTGCCAAAAGGCCTCCTTCTGTGCTGTAACAATTCTGTGATTTGTAATCACTGTACTTGGATAGTCCTAAGATCATTCCCCTTTTCTTTTACTTTTAGAAAGTGACGAATGCTACAATTCAAAAAAAGCAGTGTGGCTAGTGTGTTACCTTGCCTATCCAGGCCATGTCACTGAAAATGCAGTCTTGGAGTTGACGATTAGAATACCACCTCCCTCCACATGGCAGACTGACCTTTTTGACAGGTTTCCTGTTATAAACACTCAGCATTCTGTGGCTAATTTTCAACTTCCTTTCCTAGAACCTGAACAGATTATATGGTGAATAAAGGACCTTCCAGTGCATAATAGGCATATATGCATCACCCCTCCACCATATTTGATGGTTACAAACTTTTTGCATTTGAAAGGCTGAAATGTTTAAAGAAAAATTAAGTAATTACAGTTGATAATTGTAGATTGGGCAATTGAAATTCACTAGCTTTAATGAAAAGGCAATTGTGATG
The DNA here is from genome assembly GCF_965287045.1 of Carcharhinus amblyrhynchos. Lineage (NCBI taxonomy): Eukaryota > Metazoa > Chordata > Chondrichthyes > Carcharhiniformes > Carcharhinidae > Carcharhinus > Carcharhinus amblyrhynchos. The sequence continues at coordinate 31,835,470 of NC_137334.1, read as the reverse complement.
AAAAGGTCTACAAACTACATTAACAAGTAAACAATAATCCCAATTGTGACTGTTTGGAAAGAAAAAGGAGCACTTAAAAGTAGCTTTGTATCTTTTAACACATCTATCAAATTTAGAGCGCTTAAAAATACAGCACATTCAATGCTAACCATTATTTCCTGTACCTTGCTCAGGAAACAACAGATAACAAACTACTTGAATATAATAATGTCACATGTTGAGCAATAGACTTTCCTTTGTCCCCCATTCTTACTTTACATAATTAATCTCAACAGGATGTTATCAACTATTCAGCATACAAACATTTTCCATTCCCAAAAGAGTTTATTTTTGATCTGATAAACAGTCCTAAAGACACCACATCTTTAAGTATGCATTTTAGCAAAAATAATATAAGAAACATTATTTTCAAAATAATAATTTGTTTGCTACATATATATTTTTGATCACAATTGCTAGAAAGTCAAACCACCTTGGTACAAACACTGGGGCCTAATTTCAACTTAAATATCTGTAAAACAGACACAATTAAGGACAAATTTAAGAATTCCATTTGTGTTTTTTAAGTCACCACTAAATTCATCAAGGCTTTTTACATATGCACCCACTCACTTAACTTCATTTCAATTTTGAAATAATTATCTTCCACCCATTTTCAGAACTAGTCGAAGATTGCACTGCTTAAATTTGGAAGTAGTTATGTTTAGGCTTTGCAGTGGTCACTTGAGGCTGCAGTAAACAATCTTTCTTCCTCCACAGTAATCAAATAGATTACTGTCATCCTGCACCCACAGTCCCACTTCTGTTTGTCTCTCCTTCCCAGCCAAATCTGAAGGGCTCAATAGTCATGCTACACTGGGGCATCCAGAGCTCAGGGGCAAAGGAAAGTCTATTGCTCAACACATTCAAGTACTTTGTTGTCTGTTGTTTCCTGAGCAAGGTGCAGGAAATAATGGTTAGCATTGAATGTGCTGTTATTTTTAAGTGCTCTAAATTCGATTGACATGTATTAAAGGATACAAAGCTACTTTTAAGTGCTCCTATTTTTTCCAAAGGTTCCACAGGAAAAACATATAATGGCTTTCGTACCTCTCTCTTCCAGCGAGTGAGTTCAAATGTACTCCCATGGAGCACAATTGGATCATTCTGTGCCCATTACAAGGCACCATTAGATAGAGACCCCATAGGTACAACAATTAACTCCGATTCCTATAATAACAGTGCTAAATGATTAATTTCTCTGACCTGTTTCTAGGTGACACTTCATTTTATTTATTTCTTTAGAACGGCTTTTCTGCAAATTTTCTTCCTTTCCAGGAGGCACTGTTCCCTCACTCACTCACTCTGTTGGACACTTTCCATTTGAGGGTGTGGTAAACTTCAGCAAGGTTTTGAAAATCAAAATAATCACAACTGAGACAATTGTCATCATATTACTGCATGTGCACACATGAATCAGGACAGCAAAGTCAGGCAATTATTCACAAATAAAATTTGGGATATGTTATGAAGCGGAGGTTGATCCTCCCCTCGAAATGGTTAGTTGTTATTTTTTCTAAGAGGAATACTTCACCTCATAACCTATTAAAAGTGTGCAAGTGGTAATATCCGTGCTTCAGCAACTTTTAGTGGTCAAATCAAAATAACTATATGATATTCTCTCTTTAAACTCAACAAGTACCAATTTATTTATCTAACTAACAGTGAACAAGTTAACTAAACTATTAACAAACCAAATAAAACACAATTTTAATGGAATGCTGTTTGGATAAATACAATTCCCACTTATTAACAAAACAATAGAATTTTAGTCACTCTCTAAATTACAACCAGGTTTGTTGTCTTCCAGAATATTCTGTCTTCTTTGCTATCTGATTGAAGCTTTCTTTTAAGACATAAGTGAGGCAATGAGAGCCAGCAATTCTTTCTGTCTCTCTCTCTCAGTGAACTGAACTAAGCTGTTACAAGTGGCAGTAGCTTTTCTGCTTATTGTCCCACGACCTTTTCTTTTATACCCGTGATAACATATCCACATCCTCTACAATATTATTGGTTCTCAGGTTACCAAAACATCAGTTTCAAATCTCTCAGGTTGCTGGCATCCAAGTGCTTAATTTAAACTGATAGGCTGAATTCAAAGACACCCAGAAGCCTGAAGTCTGTTACCAAGGCAACCCTACTGTTTGGCCTTTGATACAAATGTTTCAGTCTGGATATGTGCCTGCATTTTTTAAACTTTCTAAGCACAGAAAAGAACACTTTTTTTTAAGGGACCATGCGATACTTTCACCTCTTAGCATTTTACAATTTTTTTGTAATATACAAATGCCAAATTCTAACATTCTACTGAACTTTGCAACATCATGAAAAGATGGCTTCTTTCTTCTCTTTTAAACTCATGATAAAGTATCTGCAATTACATTTTCATGACCTGCAACATATACAATCTGTAAATGAAATGCTTGTAACCTAAGACTCCAATGAAATAATCTGGTGTTCTTGTCCTTAAATCTTTCCAGAACTATCAAAGGATTGTGATTGGTCTATGCAGTCATTTCTGATGAACTGTTTGTAACATAAATATTACAATGTTGTAAGGCCATTACAAAACTCAATAACTCCTCTTCAATCATGGAATCTTTTGTCTGGTGAAAAATAACCCATTGGTCTTTCACTTCCACTATCATTCTCCTGTAACAACACAGCTCCAACACCTACATTGCTGATGTTGATGGCGACTTTAAAGGTTTCAAAAAGTTTGGCATGGCTAAAAAGGGTGGTTAGCACTGCTTTTAAATTCTCAAATGTCTCCTGGCATTGTTTTTTTTAAACAAATCAGTCAATTGTGCCACTATGCTACTAAAGTTTGGTACAAAATTCCTGTAGAATCCAATCAATCCTGAAAATCGTAGTACTTCCTTCTCCAAAGATAGTCTTGGAAATTCCTCAATGGCCTTTGTCTTCACGTTTCTTGGTGTCGTCCATTCGTATCCGACGTTGTGTCCTAAGAATGTCACTTCCACCTTTGCAAATTCTGTTTTTGCTAAGTTTGTGACCAACTTTGCCTTCCGTAGTCTCTTGAACAGCTCTGCCAAATGCTCCATGCGATCTTTCCACGAATGATTAAAGATCACTAAGTCATCTATGTTAGCAGCACAATTAGTCAATCCTGCAACAACTGCGTTCATAAGCCTTTGAAAAGTGGCTGGTGTGTTTTTCATCCCAAAGGGCATTACTTTAAATTGATGTGGTCCATTTGGGGCTCTCTCTGACAAAGGTACTTGCCAGTAACTGTGAAGTAAATCCAACTTTATGATGCAAGTAGCTTGTCCTGCTTTTTCCACACAATTGTCCAGCCTTTGATAAAAGCAAACTATTGATGATGCTGGAATCTGAAACCAAAAGAAAAAATGCTGGAAAATCTCAGCACGTTTGGCAGCATCTGTAAGGCGAAGAAAGAGCTGACGCTTCAAGTCCAGATGACCCTTTGTCAAAGCTAAAAGGTATAGAAAGTGGGAGATATGAGGGATAAATGGCATAGAAAGTGAGAGAATGAAAGATGAGTCATAGCCATAAAAACAAGGGGAAAGGTTAAGAAGGTGCTGAGCACCTTCAGTCTGTGCGCTATCAGGATCCGGACCTTCCATTGCTGCCATTTTAACAAACGATCCTATTCCCATGCCCATATGTCTGTCCTTCACTTGCTGCAATGTTCCAGTGAAGTTCAACCCAAACTGGAGGAAAAGCATCTCATCTTCAGGCTAGGCACATTACAACTTTTGGCCTCAACATCGAATTCAACAAATTCAGATGATTAGTCTCCCCCACCTCAACCTTTCTGCTTTCATTTTATTTAATTTTTAACTGTTTTCCACCTTTTATTTCATTCTTGTCTTTCTTTACTTTTCTTCCACCCCCACTTCTCCCCTTATTTTATCCCCCCTTTTCTGACCTCTTCTCCTCCCTTTTCACAATTTTACCTCTCTCCCATCCATCTCCCCCCTCCCCATACATCTTCATCTGTCATAGCTTACTTTCTGATTTCAGCTTCTTTGCCAAATGCCCATTCACACCTTTTATTCTCCCTATGGACGACCATTAGCACCTCTTAGCCTTTCCTCTTGTTTTTGTGACTATTACTCATCTTTCATCCCCTCAGCCTACAGTACAAATACCTCCCACTTTCTATACCTTTAGCTTTGACAAAGGGTCATCAAAGATGTGCTGTTCGGCTGATTGGCAGGAATAAATTGTCCCTAAATCAGTTTCCCTCAATCTGGATGGCCATAAAACATTAGACAGGGGTCGTGGGTAAAGAGGTGGACTGGTGGTGTTGAGATGGTGGCGCGGGCTCGTTGGGCCGAAGGGCCTGTTTCCCGGGCTGATTTTTGTTCTTTGGACTCGAAACATCAGCTCTTTTCTCTCCTTACAGATGATGCCAGAGCTGCTGATTTTCCAACATTTTCTCTTCTGCCTCCAGCCTTGGAATTGGGATTGAGTCAGATTTAGCCGCAGTATTAACCTTCTGATAATCTACACAGAATTGTTGAGTACCATCAGGTTTGGGGACCAACACGATCAGCGAACTCCACTCAGTTTGACTCAGCTCAATGATGTCTCCTTGTAGCATCACTTCCACTTCCTTCTGAACACGCGCTGCTTTGAGGGAATTAAGCCGATAGGGATGTTGTTTCATTGGAACTGCATTCCCTACATCAACCTCATGCACTATATCATTAGTCCTCCCCATTTTATTTCTACATAGGTCCTCATAGCACTGTAACAAGTCTTTCAATTCAGTTCTCTGTTCCTGAGTCAGATAGCTTACTATCCTAATCCATTCCTTGAGAACCTCTTCATTATTCAATTTATTCTGAGGCACATCAAAATCCAAATCGTATGAATGGCAGTAACTAAAACCTGTTTCTGCGGTTCCCTTCGCCTGTCACAGTACTGTTTTAGCATGTTCACATGACATACCTTATATGTTTTTTTCTATTTGGCATCTTTACCAGATAATTCACTTGACTTAACAACATCTCAATCTGATCGGCATCACTAAACCTTGCTTTGAAGGGATCTCCTACCATTGGTAAAATCACCAACACTTTATTCCCACCGGCAAATGTATGAATTTTAGATTTCTTATAGAAATCAGAGAATCCTAGAGTGCAGAAGGAGGCCATTCGACCCATCAACTCTGCACTGACCACAATTCCACCCAGGCCCTATCCCTATATCCCATGCATTAACCCTAGCTAGTCCCCCTGACATTAAAGGGCAATTTAGTAGGGCCAATGCATCTAACCCGCACATTTTTGGACTGTGGAAGGAAACCAGAACATTTTGAGGAAACCCACACAGATACGGGGAGAACATAGCAAACTCCACACGGACAGTGACCCAAGCCGGAAATCGAACCCGAGTCCCTGGTATTGTGAGGCAGCAGTGCTAACCCGCTGTGCGACCGTGCCGTCCTAGTGCTTCTTGCTTCATTAGGTGCTATGCCACCTTCAAATAGTATCTAGCTAATTCACTCCTCTGTTTAATATTTCTTTCACCTCAGATATATAATCCAACTGTGAGATCTCTAACTTCAGACCTACCAATTTACCAACTGCACTCAACCCTCGAACATCTAGATAACAAGGACACCTATGTCAAACTCCTATTATTGACAACAGCTTAGCCTTCAACACTATAATTCCTATGAAATGCATCTCCAAACTCCGTGGCCTGGGCGTCAGTGTCTCCCTCTGCGACTGGATCCTGAATTTGCTAACTCACAAGCCACTATCAGCAAGGGTAGGCAACAACACCTCCTTCTCGATCATCCGCAACACTGGTGCCCCACAAGGCTGTGTTCTCAGCCCCTACTACTCTCCTTATACACTGATGACTTTGTGACCAAATTCCCCTCCAATTCGATTTTCAAGTTTGCTGACAACACGAGCATAGTAGGTTGGATCTCAAATAATGATGAGACAGAATACAAGAATGAGATAGAGGAGATAGAGAATCTGGTGAACTGGCGGGCAACAATAATCTCTCCCTCAATGTCAACAAAATAAAGGAGATTGTCATCAATTTCAGGAAGTGTAGAGGAGAACATGCCCCTGTCTACGTTAATGGGGATGAAGTGGAAAGGGTCAAGAACTTCAAGTATTTAGGTGTCCAGATTACCAATCTGTCTTGGTCCCCCCATGCCCACACTATAGTTAAGAAAGCCCACCAACACCTCTACTTTCTTAGAAGATGAAGGAAATTTGGCATGTCAGCTACGACTCTCACCAACTTTTACAGATGCACTAGAGAAAGCCTTCTTTCTGGTTGTGTCACAGCTTGGTATGGTTCCTGCTCTGCCCAAGACTGCAAGGAACTACAAAAGATCATGAATGTAGCTCAATCTATCATGCAGACCAACCTCCCATCCATTGACTTGGCAAAGCAGCCAGCATAATTAAAGACCCCATGCATCCCAGACATTCTCTCTTCCATCTTCTTCCTTCAGGAAAAAGATATCAGTCTGAGGTCACATTCCAACTGACGCAAGAATAGCTTTTTCCCTGCTGCTGTCAGACTTTTGAATGGATTTACCTTGCATTAAGTTGATCTTTCTCTACGCCCTAGCTATAACTGTAACACTACATTCTGCACTCTCTCATTTCTTTCTCTATGAATGGTATGTTTTGTCTGTATAGCGCACAAGAAACAATACTTTTCACTGTATGTTAACACATGTGACAATAATAAATCAAATTAAATTTTCCTTAATTTTAAAGGTCCTCTTACTTTGTATCCAAATTTCACTTCAAGTGGAACAAACTAAGTTGATTCATTTGGAGCATTTCTGATAGCAAATAATATAAAAGGAATACCTTTATCCCAATTATTTGCATAACCCTGATATAAGTTCTCAACATGGTCTTTAGGGTCTGATGCCACCTTTCCAATGAATCCTGGGATTCAGGATGGTATGCACACGATGTGAAGTGTTTGATGCCTAAACTATCCATGACCCCCCTTAAATAATTTGGCAGTAAAATTAAACCCTTAGTCTGACTGAATCTCCCTGGGTAATCTGTAACAGGTAAAGCAAGCAAGCAATTCCTCCACAACCCTTTTTGTCTTGACATTCTGTAAAGGAATTGCCTCTGGAAACCTGGTAGACACATCCATTATGGTTAGCAAATACTGGTTCCACTTTTGGTTTTAGGGAAGAGACGTACACAATTAATTGTAACCCATGTAAAAGATTCTTCAAATGTGGGAATTGGCATCAAAGGTGCTGGTTTTATCATTGCCTGTGGCTTTTCTGCCCTCTGACACAGCAAAATTCAATCACATCTTTATGCAATCCAGGCCAATGAACATGCATCTGTATCTTAACCTGAGTCTTCCTCACTCCTAGATGACCTCCTACGGGTAATTTGTGCGCTACCTGCAATACTTCCTGTCTGTATTCTAACAGCAACACAATCTGGTGAACATCCACCCATTTCTCATCTGCATGAACTTGCCAAGGTCTCCATTTCCACCTTAAGATTTTACCATTAAGGTAATAGCATTCTGAAATACACTCTGATTCCTTTTCCGTGTACGCATTATGATATAATGCATCTATCAACTCATCTTTCTGTTGTAATTCCATTAATTTTTCAGAATTAAACACCTTTGCCTAACCTGCTATTTGCTTAGGTTTTTCCTTTTCTGTCTCATCAAACAGTGTCAGCTAATTGGATCTCAACTCCTTCATCTTTGTCTTTTGTTCTCCCTCTTTGTTTTAACTTAGTGGGAGTGATGGAAAACATGGCTATTCCAGGAATACAGTCTATCCTTGGAAATGATATAGCTGATCGCAGGTGGGAGTGATGCCTATTATAGTGGAAAAGCCAAATGAAAACCAGGGAACTGGCATGGGATCTTGTCACTATACAGTTCCGAAAAATTTCAGGGTATTTTTATTTTAACTCTTTAGTTCCCTGGTTTAAAAAAGTTTTTTATCTCCAGCCTTTTAAGTTCACATTCTAACTCCAACGCTTCATGTGCAATTTTATTTTTTCTAGTTCACTGCACTTGACTGTTTCTCTGATAAACCTAAATGCTTGGCTATCTCCATTACAATTTCAGCTTTCCTTTTATTCCTGGTTAAACCTAATTTTAGCCTGTTTGCCAATTCTACAAGTTTTTCTGTCTTTCTAAACTTTCTTGGCAAATTCAAGAAGCATCTTTAACCCCACAACCTCTTTAGCAACGTTAAGAGCCATTTTCCCCATTTTTGATTCAATCAGCTTGATGTCGATTAGCAGATCTTTCACTTTTCACTTAAGAGTTATTTAAAGACCTAGGACTGTTCAAATCTAGGGCCTCAGCCCCCAGTCTGTTAAAGTGGAGGCTGCTCCCCCCCTCTGAGAAAATAATACCTAACCATTCATAGAGAAATACCTCGCCTTATAATCTATTAAAAGTATATGACATATGGTAACATCCACGCAGAAGTGGTATTTGTGCTTCAGCAACTTATAGTGGTTAAATCAAAATAACTACCTGAGACTCTCTTTAAAATCAGTAAGTAATAATTTATTTATCTAACTAACAGTGCACAAATTAACTGAACTATTAACAAGCTGAATAAAACACCATTCTAATGGAATGCTGTTTAAATAAATACAATCCCACTTTCTCTTTCTCTGCCTGAAGCTTATTACCAAGGGAACCCTGCTGTTTGGTCTTTGATACAAATGTTTCAGTCTATGTACTACATATGCACCTGCATTTTTTTTAACTTTCAAAGGACAAAAAACAGCAGCTTTTTTTTAAAGGCACCACGCAATACTTTTGCCTCTTAGCATTTTACAATTTTAAAAATAATTTAAAAAATAAATTCTAATATTCTACTCAGCTTCACAACAGATACTAAAGTGGGTATAGCACGCCTACCACAACTGATTACGTTGTAATGAAAGACTTTAATGTTTTACTTCATTAACTGCTAGTTATTGTTGTAGTATATGGATCAACTACACAACGGTGTGAACTTGTGAAACATTCAAACCTGGTAAAGCATTCAACTTATGTTTCAAAAAGTAAATTAAAAGATGTAGATAATTCAAATTACTTCAGGATGGAACGTTAGCAATCTTTTTCTTAACTCATTTTGTTCGCTTAATCAATACTTTCCTGCTTTAGATACTGTTATTTCACTGTAACTTCATTGCAGTGTTAATGTAAGCCTTACTTGTGACTAACAAGTAAACTTTAACTTTAGAAAATATGACTCCAGGTTTTTAGTTAAAACTACTCTCCCAAGCCATTAAGAAGGGTGTAACAGCAATTGTGGTTTACTCCCCCTCAAATTTCTCCCCTCCTGTCGCAGTGAAGTGCTTCATAGTGTCTCAGCACCTTCAGATCACTCGACTTTGATGGAAAACTAGACCACATAGGAGTCTGCAAAACATGAACATGGGCCCAGCAACTCTCTGGTGCAGAACGTACATACATCAAGATGTTGAATTACCAAAGCAGCTATCCAGTATTCAAGTGACAATGTTATGAAAGAGCACAAATTAAACCTCATTACACAATGACAATATTCAGTCAGTTCAGAAAAGTTACTGGTCTGCTTGTTTACTCAGTTGAAACATTTACAAACAGGTAATGCCACATTTGGAGTTGTGCCAGAGCTAGTATGGTTTTAAAAGTGAAAAAAGCTTATGCCAGACATTTGGTTTTAAATCCAGTGCACTATTAAACTGTTGTGGTCTATCTTGCCACTGGACAACACTGGGGCAAGAATTTCTCTAGTCATTTTGGTGACATCATAAATTATCTGTGAAATTTTCTTCTGTTCAAAGATTCTGGTGCAATTGCAAGTGTGATATTTTAAGAGTACATTTACGATGTTCAAAACATAATGAGGCAGTTTTACAGACACACTTACAATCTTGTTAACAAAGCAACTAATGGAACTCTAACTCCAATGCAAACTAGAAACACTTTCCATTGGCTCTCGCTCCATATTTTTACCCACAGCAGCAGCTATCAATTAAAAATCCACAAAGCCTAAATTCTGATTAAGTAATAAACATTGCTGTTGGCAGTGTTCAGTCTGGAAAGACAATGGCATGTGCCAAAAGTGTTAAGCGTTGTCTGGTGCGGCTCAGGAGCCCTATTCTGGCACTGGCAGTTTCTGCCGCATTCACTGCAGAGTAATACAGTGGGCTGAGGTGGTGCGTGGTTCGCCTGGCCTCTGTTTTCTCTGGGGTCTCTTCTTGGCTAACTGAGCTTTTCATTTCTGCTTGCCTCTTCCAAAGCCCTTTATAATTCTCAGCCTCCAGATGTCACGACTGTCAGGGATGATCTCCCAGTTGTCAGCATCAATATCCGCCATCTTCAAAACTTATTTGTATGTCTTCTTGAGCAGAGGTAGAGATGCCCAAAAGCTAGTGACCCAGTGGCTAATTCATCGTATAGAAGCTCTTTGGGTAAATAGCATCATGGGTAAGGTCAGTTATGATGGGGCAACATTGGAAGCATTTGAGATTTACAGTGAGGTTAAACAGGATTGTGTTTTGACACCAAAAGACTTTTGCATTTTCTTGTGTTTGCTGCTGTCATATACATCAGGTTATCGATAAAAGGTGCCTACTTGAATACCAGGACTGATCGAAAGCTGTTCAGCCCTACTCACTTGGGATCCGAGACAAAGTTTCAGCAAGTCCTCATCAGGGAGTTCCTTTGCAATGACGATGTTGCACCAACATTTGATATTGACGAATAGTGACAAATTTGGCCATCAGCACCAAGACGACAAATGTCATGGCCCAAGATGTTACCACAATTCCATCTAACAGCACTGGCAATGTGACACTGGAGATTGCTGAGAGTCTCTCATATCTAGGCTCCACAATCAACTGACATCATCTGTCACTTGATGCTGAAATCAAAACATTACATAAAAGCTGCAACTGTTACATCCAAGCTGATTAAGTGTACGTGGAACAACAGCAACTTGATTGACAATACCAAACAGCAAGTCTACCAAGCGTACCAACAAAAGAGGACATCACACTATGTGGCTTCAATGGACAGCCAATTCTCTAAGTGTAAATAGATTCTCTCCGCTCACATGGTCAAATGCTTTGGTAGGATCAATGAAGACAATATTTTATACATATATATAGTTTGTGCAGGAGTGCTGGCTGCCCTTGCTTGATGAGTTCAGTCAATATAGCATCAGCAGCTGGAGCTTTGCTCATGGTAAATGAGTCAGTGGCTCTGCTAAGCTCCTCTGCTGTAGGCTCAATATCCTGTTGCCATAATAGGCAGACCTTCTATGGTGTCCACAGCCTCCTGGGTGACAGTATTTTACCTAGGGCACAACTCAAGGTAGTGTTCCTTGCCAGGATGGCCAAACGGCTAAAGTATCGGACTTGAGATCAAATGGAAAGACACATGTCTGTGTAGGTTTGAGCCCCACTCTTTGTGCTGTCAGTGAATATTGACATTGCTGTTTTGAAACACCTAATGGTTTTTATTGCCTTCCTGCTTGGCTGAATGTATATCATGTTATCACTATCTCCCTATCCACTGCTTCCTGTTAATGTTGGATAGGCCAAAATTCTAAGCTTCTTCTTTTCCTTGAGCAATGTTTTGATCTGACAATCTCACTTGTATCCCAAAACCTTCTACTCATTTATCAGTGTGCTGATAATTTGCATCCATTCACCAGTGATGGTCTTTATTGCTGATTTGACTCACCGACATCAAAGTTTTGCTAAGGTTTCAAAATTAATGTCAGAAAAGACCAGCATTGCTTATGTTGCCCAAAATAAACTTTTCATGGCAAAATTCTGTGAATTATTCTTTATCAATTACCGGTGAGGAGAAAAAGGCGTAGGTTGTAGTATGGATAAAGTGGAACTGAGTGGAGCGAGGATTAAAATGCCTCATGTATGATTGGAATTAACTAGGAAACAACAGAAAGATGATCCATGGAACAGACTTTCAGGTTGAGGTCGAGGCAAAATTAGGTTACAATGGTCTGTGGAAGAAGGAGGGTAAGCACAAAATTAGGAAGCAAAAGGCCCCAATCTTGTATACAGAATAAAGAACAGTACAGCACAGGAAACAGGCCCTTCAGCCCTCCAAGCCTGCGCCACGCATTGGTCCAACTAGACCATTCGTTTGTATCCCTCCATTCCCAGGTTGCTCATGTGACTATCCAGGTAATTCTTAAACGATGCCAGCGTGTCTGCATCCACCACCCTACTTGGCAGCGTATTCCAGGCCCCCGCCACCCTCTGTGTAAAAAATGCCCTCTGATATAGGAGTTATACCTCGCCCCTCTTACCTTGAGCCTGTGACCCCTCGTGATTGTCACCTCCGACCTGGGAAAAAGCTTCCCACTATTCACCCTAACTATACCCTTCATAATTTTGTACACCTCTCTTAGGTCTCCCCTCATTCTACGTCTTTCCAGGGAGAACAACCCCAGTCTACCCAATCTCTCCTCATAGCTAAGACCCTCCATAGCAGGCAACATCCTGGTAAACCTTCTCTGCACTCTCTCTAAAGCCTCCATGTCCTTCTGGTAGTGCTGCGAACAGAATTGGACGCAGTACTCCAAATATGGCCTAACTAGCGTTCTATACAGCTGCAACATCAGACTCCAGTTTTTATACCCTATACCTCATCCTATAAAGGCAAGCATACCATATGCCTTCTTCACCACCTTCTCCACCTGTGCTGCCACTTTCAGGGATTTGTGGACTTGCACACCTAGGTCCCTCTGTGTTTCTATACTCTTGTTGGCCCTGCCATTTATTGTATAGCTCCCCCCCTACATTAGTTCTTCCAAAATGCATCACCTCGCATTTATCTGGATTAAATTCCACCTGCCATTTCTCCGCCCAATTTTCCAGCCTATCTATATCCTGCTCTATTGTTTGACAATGTTCATAGCTATCCGCAAGTCTAGCCATCTTCACGTCATCCACAAACTTGCTGATAACACCAGTTACACACCTTCTTCCAGATCATTTGTATATATCACAATTAGCAGAGGTCCCAGTACAGAGCCCTGCAGAACACCAGTGGTCACAGACCTCCAGCCAGAAAAAGACCCTTCAACTGCTACCCTCTGTCTCCTATGGCCAAGCCAGTTCTCTACACATCTAGCCATCTCTCCTTGTATCCCATGAGTCTTAACCTTCTTAACCAACCTGTCATGAGGGATTTTGTCAAACGCCTTACTGAAATCCATACAGACGACATCCACAGCCCTTCCTTCGTCAGCCGTTTTTGTCACCTCCTCAAAAAACTCTACCAAATTTGTAAGGCACAACCCCCCTCTTACAAAGCTACGCTGTCTATCACTAATGAGATTGAATATACAGATATTGAATATCAGGATTATATGACATATGTGATAGAGGAAAAGTCCTGATAATAGGACTAGCATTTTTCATCTGTAATAGGTTAAATTTAATAATTCAATAGAATTATTGAATAGGGGATAGGGCCTGGATAGTTGTCAGTGCAGACTTAATCGGCCAAATGGCCTCCTTCTGCAAGTAGGATTTCTATGATAATTAAGCAACATAATATAAGTAATAATAAACATTGAAATCTTTATGTAAATACCAGTGATCCAACGAAGATATATGCAAAGAGTGGAGAGCAGAGAAAGAGCTTTGTTTCTTTTCTAGGTTAGTAATTTATTTTATAAAATGCCTGACCGAAAACCCCTTTCAGTACTTGTCTTTTAAAAAAAAGAGTGCATAAATCTGTGACAGCCAATTTATATCCTCTTTAACAGGCAAGCCCTGACATGTTCTCCAAAATTAAATTAGACAACCTATGGAAGAGTACATTTCCTGCATTTCCAACAACATAATTTGCCAGATTATGTCAACCAAAGTAAAAACATTGTCAATTTCAAGCTCAGAATTAACCACTTGTCCAAATTATCTTGGGTAACACATGTTAAGTTTCAGCATGAAAACAAGAATTTCAACAAGTCAAAACACAGATGCAATGTTAAAATCTTACCTGAAGGTTTTGTTTAATTCGTTTCAGATTATGCTGAAGTAGGAAGTTTTTTTCTAGGAAGAAACGACTATACTGGTCATCTATTTGTTTTAATAAATTATGGAATAGAAGAGTAGCCAGGGAATCATTATTCGAGGCAAGGTCCCTGTTAAAAACAATGACCAAACCATTAAGTACAAGTCCAAGCACCTTATCTTATGTTATACATTGTTAATGGAGAAAACCATGATTTTGTTCCACAGTGGAAAATCCAGAATGATTCAGAAAATAAAGATATGAACAAACCTCATTCTGTAGGTGTATCTGGTCTCCTGAAGCAAGTATGTGGAAAGTTTAGACATTTTCTTTCTTTAAATAAACTTGAAAGTGTGAGTGTGTGGATGTTGCGTGACAACAGGAACAAGTTTGGCATTACATCTCCCTCTGTAAAGCAATCTGCTGACACTGAAGCTCAAGACAAGTTTGTTCTGGCAGGAAGCCATCATTGCTCCCCAACTCATACCTGGGACTAAAATTGCAATCTTGTCCCCAATGGCATCACTGCTCTGCATAATTAAAGCAGCATAGTGGCATCCAGTGAGAATGGATGGCAGAGTAGGCTGTAGAGGTCATACTGTCTACTCCTATTCGTTATGAGAAGGCAACTGGATTGCAGAGGGTAATTTGGTGCTAATATTTTAACAGCCTCCCTAGTGTCACAGCTCACAGATTACAGGTAGTTACTTATGTGAGGCACTGTACAGCTGCCTGCTTAATCCCAACATAGGTCAGACCTTCACAAAGTGAGGAATAAGAAAAGGAAATAAGAGTAAAATCCTTTGACCTATCTATTCCTTTATAGTTTTTTAATTTCTTTTCTTCTCTTTAGGTTGCTATTTGCATGCCAACATGCCTTGTCTTTGACGAATTGTGACGATTGTCTGCTTAAAGAGTGGTTTTGACAAGTGCTCTGGTATTGGATCATGAGGCACGACGAAAAATTGTCTTTACTCCACAGTTCCAATCAGCTACAAGCAGTTTCTTGTTAGTCATTTATATTTGATCCATAAATCCTAAAAGCAGTGTGAAATGTCCTTGGGTATCCTTCTCAAAACTCCATATTTGGATTCCTTCTTTCAGGCTTCCTCCCTACCACAGTACCAAGGCGGTTCTTATCAAGGTCACAATTGATGTCCTATTTGACTGTAAAAAAGGAAAAATGACCATCCCCATCTTTTTCAAACTGTCTGGAGTCTATGCCACAGCTGACTGCACCATCCCTCCTCCAGTGCCTCTCAATCATCATCTGGGTGGGCCTGCACTTACGAGGGTCCACTCTTATCTGTCTGTTCATAACCAGAGATTCACCTCCAGTGGTTTCCCTTCCCACTCCTGTATAATCAGCTCTGGTGTTCCCAAGGAGCTATCTTTAACTTCTCCTATTTCTTATCTACATGCTGCCCCTCAGCAACACATCTGAAAACACAATATTAATTTCCACCGATACATTAATAATACATATCACTACCTCACCACTATCTCTCCTGACTCCTTCACTGTTGCTAAATCGTCAGAATCTTTGTCCAATATCTAGTACTGAATGAAATTTCCTCCAATTAAATAATGAAATCATTTTGGACCCTGCACAATCTCCGTTCCCGAATTATTGACTCCTTTGCTCTCCCTGGCAACTTTTGCCATCTTGGTGTTGTGTGTGACTTCAACATGAGTTTTGAACCATATGTGTGCACCATTGTTACAACAGCCTATTTCAACATCTGTAATGTAGTCTGACTCTACCCTATCTCAGCTCTACTTTTGCTCAAACCCTCATCTATGCCTTTGTTACCTCAGGACTAGACTATTCCAATGCACTCCTTGCCGCCCACCTTTTAACATGAAAAATGTGAAGTCATACAAAACTACTGCCCATGTCCTGGGTATGTTGATCTCCATTGGTTTCTGATGAAGAAATGTCAAGTTTATCCCCATTTTCAATTCCTCTGTGCCCACGTTCCTCTCTGCCTGTAATCTCCTCTAGCCACACAATGCTCCGAGATATCTGTGCTCTTAAAATTCTGACCTCTTGAGTGTCCTTGACTTTATTCACTCCATCACTGGTAGCCATGCCTTCAACCCTCAAGGCTTAGGCTCTGCAATCCTATCCTTAACCTCCTCTACCTTCTTTCTTCCTTTAAACTTCTTAAATCTTCCACTTTAGCTAAGCTTTTCATCATCTGTGTGTCCAAGCCCCGAGGATGGCTCAGAGTTTACAGAGCATTCAGGAGTTCATCCAACACACCTTCATACCCATGGTGGTTGCACTGTGCTGTGAGGCTCTGAGAGCTTGATGGGGATAAACAACCTGAGCTTCACCAAGCTAGTCCGGATATTCTGCCGTCTCATCTCTGAAATTCATATGTGAGATCCTACCAACCAGAAGCATGTTATTAAAAACCTGAGGTGCAGCAACCAAAGAGTAAAGGGTTGAATTGGACCCCTCCAGAGGCCACTGCCCTAGACTGGACATGTATGCTTAAGCTGTCAGGAGATGCATCAGTGCCAGACTCAACAGCTGCAAGACAGTCCCGAATGTCACCCATGCACAACACAATGCCATCTGCGCTCTCAAGACTAATCACAACATTGTCATCAAACCAGCAGACAAAGAAGGGGCCCCTGTCATACTGAACAGAACAGATTGCTGCAAAGAACTGTACCGACAACTGAACAACCAAGGACACTACAGACAGTTACTTGCAGATCCGATCAAAGCACACAGCCGCTAACTCAACAGACTGATCAAGACCTTTGATCCGGACCTTTAGAGCACCCTCCATGCTCTCATCCCACATACTCCCCACGTTGAGGATCTCTATGTCTCCCGAAGATACACAAAGTCAACACACCCAGACGTCCCATCAAATCAGGCAATGGGACCCTGCGTGAGAACCTCTCTGGCTATGTTAAGGACATTCTGAAACCCATCGCACAAGGAACCCCCAGCTTCTGTTGCTACACTGTGGACCTCTTACAGAAACTCAGCACCCATGGAGCAGCTGAACCAGGAGTTCAACTTGTCACAATGGACATCTTGGCACCCTACACCAGCATTCCCCTCAACAACAGCATTGTTGCAACTGCCTCAGTATTCAACACTAACAATTGCCGATCTCTGGATGCAATTCTATAATTTATCCGCTCCATCCTGGGCCACAACGTCTTCAACTTCAACAACCAGTTCTTTATCCAGACACAGGAACAGCCGTGGGGATCAACTTTGCACCTCAATATGCCAACATAAGAACATAAGAAATAGGAGCAGGAGTAGGCCATCCAGCCCTTCGAGCCTGCCCCGCCATTCAATAAGATCATGGCTGATCTGTCGTGGCTCAGTTCCACTTTCCCGCCCTCTCTCCATAACCCTTAATCCCCTCTCTTATCAAGAACCCATCAACCCGCTTCTTAAAAATATTTAGCGAGGCAGCCTCCACCACTTCAACGGGCAGAGAATTCCAGAGATTCACCACCCTTTGAGTGAAGAAGTTCCTCCTCAACTCCGTTCTAAACCGCCTCCCCTTTATCTTGAGGCTGTGCCCCCTAGTCCTACTGTCTTTTTTGAGCGGGAAGAGTCTCTCCACCTCTATCCTATCCATCCCATTCATCATCTTATACGTCTCAATGAGATCTCCCCTCATTCTTCTAAACTCTAACGAGTACAAGCCTAGTTTATTCAGCCTCTCCTCATAGCTCAATCCCCTCAACTCCGGTATCAGCCTAGTAAACCTCCTCTGCACTCCCTCCAGGGCCAAAATATCCTTGCGCAGGTGCGGCGCCCAAAATCTTCATGCATAAGGTTGAACAAGAACTCTTCACCACACAGGATCTTTAAATTACACTATAGACTAGATACATCGATGACAATTTCTTCCTTTGGACTCATGGCGAAGAATCACTGAAACAACTACATGATGACATCAACAAGTTCCACCCCACCAACAGATTCACCATGGACTACTTTCCAGAATTAGTTGCATTCTTGGACACATGCATCTCCATCAAGGACGGTCACTTCAGCACTTCACTGTACTGCAAGCCGATGGATAACCTCACGATGCTCCACTTCTCCAGCTTCCACCCGAAACACGTTAAAGGAGTCATCCCCTGTGGAAAAGACCTCCATACACACAGGATCTTCTCAGATGAGGAGGAACGCCATCGCTGAAAGACGCCCTTGTAAGAACAGCATATGGCTCTCGACTCAACGATCGATAGTTCCCACGTGCCACAGCGAAAAACCGAACTGACCTCCTCAGAAGACAAACATGGGACATGGCGGACAATGTACCCTTTGTCGTCCAGTACTTCCCCAGAACGGAGAAGATATGACATCTTCTCCGGAGTCTTCAATGTGTCATTGATGAAGATGAACATCTCGCCAAGGCCATTCCTACGCCTCCATTAATTGCCTTCAAACAACCGCACAATCTCAACAGACCATTGTTTGCAGCAAACTACCTAGTCTTCAGATGAACAGCGACCACAACACCACACAACTCTGCCATAGCAACCTCTGCAAGATGTGCTGAATCATCGACATGGATGCCATCATCACACGTGAGAACACCATCCTCCAGCTACACCATGTACACATACTCATGCAACTCGGCCAACATTGTCTACCTCATATGCTGCAGGAAAGGATGTCCCGAGCCATGGTACATCGGCAAGACTATGCAGATGCTACAACAATGGATGAACAGGCATCACTTACCAATCACCAGGCAGGACTTTCCGCTTCCTGTCGGGGAACACTTCAGCAGTCAAGGGCACTCAGCCTCTGATGTTCGGGTAAGCGTTCTCCAAGGTGCCCTTCAAGACACACGACAAAGCAGAATCGCCGTGCAAAAACTGATAGCCAAGTTCCGCACGCATGAGGACAACCTCAACTGGGATCTTGGGTTCATGTCACACTTTGTGTAATCCCCACCATTTAGTCTGGGCCTGAAAATTCCTACTAATTGTCCTAGCTTGAGTCAATTCACATCTCTTCAACCTGTGATTAAATCTCTCTCCACTCACATTGTCTACATCTGTAAAGACTTGATTACCTGTAAAGACTTACATTCCAACCATTATCTTGCAATTGAGTTTTTGTCTATATCTACCCCGTTTGCGAACCCAACTCGCCACTCACCTGATGAAGGAGCAGCACTCCAAAGCTTCTGAACCAAATAAACCTATTGGACTTTAACCTGGTGCTATGAGACTTCTTACTAAAATCATGAGGACCATGTTACTGGAATTGTTACACAGCCACCACAACAGACTGCCATTCGGAAACTGTTGAGTGAGGTGGACTCAGCCAGTCAGCCTGCTGAAGGTTTGGTTGCTAATGTGATTACAGCAGGAGATTATGGTCTCAATATCAATATCCTTTATCAGGGATGTTGTTGGATTTTGCTTTGATGCTTCTTTCAAGCGCCTTGGGATATTCTCTAACCTCACTTGAAGCTAGGATTCTCCAGTCCCATTGCTGTTAGCAGAGATTTGGCTGAGTGCCAAATTCCCCATTCTCACTGGCAGCAGCAGTGTGGCATATGAGACCAGGGAATTCTGGCCTATGTTGTGTTAAAGGTGCTTTACAAACAAGTTCATGCTGCCTCAGGTAGTTTCATTTTTGGAACAATCCTGATTTAGTTTCAGAAATAACATTAAAATTTGATTTTTTGTTAGTTGCTAGCTATTCAACTGTTAGCTATTTAAAAATATAGGCAAGTTCTGTGAATGTTAGCATAAAAATCCAATCAAACTTTCTGCAAATTGTGCATTAAATGTTCTATTAAAACAAAAAATGTAATAAGTTTTAAATCTTCTGACGTTTGACATGATTTATTTTCTGTTCTCTTTGCTTCACTCTGTCTTAGAACTGTAGCTCAAGGTGCGATCTCCTCTACAGTGGGAAGACCAAGCACAAGTTAGATGACTACTTTAATTTCCCTTCCCATCCCTAATTATCTGCTGCTGCAATGAAGCTTAACATTAATTCTGACATTTTTTTTCTCTTTCTCTTGGACAATCTGCAGCCTCCTGCACTGAACCTTGACAATAGTCACCTCAGAACCTTAGCCAGATGCTTAATTTTTTTTGTGTGGGGATGCTACCGATGTGCAATCAAGTCTGCCCTTGTCTGGAGAGGAGGAAGGGTTAATGTTTGGGATGAAATGCACTGTAATGTTGGCAGGGAGATCTGTTCCCCTGGTGTTGGTCGGCTTTTTGTCTTCTTAGTGTTGGTGCATTCATTAGGGTAGGTTTTCAGATTTCCGTTCAGACACAATACAGCCAGAGTGGTCTGACTTTTCTTTCTATTGCAGTCAATGGAAATGAAAACTGAATGGTTTCAAAAATAACTGGTGGATCCACGCTGCTTTTTCACACTGAGGTGAACAGAATTAACTATTTAAAGCGTTTCTTTCTTTTAACTCAAATTAGTCCTAATTATTTTAATATTTTGAATTCTTCACTACCGACATCATTCACAACCAAACTTCTGATGGCTGAAATGAATTGCAGAGGTTTACTTGTGAACAAGGGAAAGTGAAAATCTATCCCATTATCTTTATCAAACTTTCTTCTGTTTTAGATTTCAGACCGTTCTACAATGTTACGTTATTTCAAGTTACCATAGAATTCTTACTGCGCAGATAGATGCCATTCGGCCCATTGAGCCTGCAGTGACAACAATCCCACCCAGGTCCTATCCCCACAACCCCACACATTTGTCTTGCTAGTCCCCCTGACACTAAGAGGCAATTCAGTACAGTCAATCAACTTAATCCACACACCTTTAGACTGTGGGAGGAAACCAGAGCACACAGAGAAAACCCACAGAGACATGGGGAGAACATGCAAACTCCACACAGACAGTCATCCGAGGCCAGAATTGAATCCATGCCCCTGGCGTGAGGCAGCAGTGCTAACTACTGTGCCACCATGTCACCCTCCTATCTTTTCACTAGCATCCCTCAATGACTTGGTCATTCTTTGTTTCTCCAACTTTTTCAACTTCAATGTTTCTTTCAGCTTTGGCTCAAATGATAACCTTCTGAATTAATTGAGAGATCTATGAGTTCAACCTTCAATTCAGAGATTCAAGTACAGAATCTAGGCTAGTGCAATACTGAGGAAGAGCTGCACTTTTGGAGATTTCATCTTTCATGTATGATGTGAAATCAAAGTCCATCTACATTGACAAGTAGACATGAAAATCTTAACATAAGAACATAAGAAATAGGAGCAGGAGTAGGCCATCTAGCCCTTCAAGCCTGCCCTGCCATTCAATAAGATCATGGCTAATCTGTCGTGGCTCAGTTCCACTTTCCCGCCCTCTCCCCATAACCCTTAATCCCCTCTCTTATCAAAAACCCATCAACCCGCGTCTTAAAAATATTTAGCGAGGTAGCCTCCACCACTTCAATGGGCAGAGAATTCCAGAGATTCACCACCCTTTGAGTGAAGAAGTTCCTCCTCAACTCCGTTCTAAACCGCCCTCCCTTTATCTTGAGGCTGTGCCCCCTAGTCCTACTGTCTTTTTTGAGCGGGAAGAGTCTTTCCACCTCTATCCTATCCATCCCATTCATCATCTTATACGTCTCAATGAGATCTCTCCTCATTCTTCTAAACTCGAACGAGTACAAGCCTAGTTTATTCAGCCTCTCCTCATAGCTCAACCCCCTCAACTCCGGTATCAGCCTCGTAAACCTCCTCTGCACTCCCTCCAAGGCCAAAATATCTTTGCGCAGGTGTGGCGCCCAAAACTGCACACAGTACTCCAGCTGCGGCCTCACCAATGCCCTATACAGCTGCAGCAAGACCTCCCTACTTTTATATTCAATCCCCCTCGCTATGAAGGCCAGCATCCCATTCGCCTTCCTGACCAGCTGCTGCACCTGCAAGCTGGGTTTTTGCGACTCATGCACAAGGACCCCGAGGTCCCTCTGCACCGTCGCCTGCTGCAGTTTTTCGCCACGTAAGTAATAGTCCTTCCTACCATTATTCCTACCAAAGTGGACCACCTCACACTTGCCAACATTAAATTCCATTTGCCATTTCCTGGCCCATTCGCCCAGCCTATCTAGATCCTTCTGCAGACTCTCCACACCCTCCGCACAATTTGCCGTTCCCCCAATCTTGGCGTCATCAGCAAATTTTGACACCCTACACTCGGTTCCCTCCTCCAGATCATCTATATAAATGGTAAAAAGCTGAGGCCCCAGCACCGACCCCTGGGGCACTCCACTAGTCACCATCTGCCAATCCGAATAGCACCCGTTGACCCCCACTCTCTGCCTCCTATTTGACAACCAATCCTCTATCCACGCTAACACCCTACCCCCAACTCCATGTCCCTCGACCTTCTGCAATAACCTCTTGTGAGGTACTTTGTCAAACGCCTTCTGAAAATCCAGAAAGACCACATCCACCGGCTCTCCTCTATCCACCGCCCTAGACACATCCTCATAGAACTCCAGTAAATTTGTCAGACACGACTTCCCTTTAATGAAACCGTGCTGCGTCTGCTCTATCAAGCAATTCCCTTCAAGATGCCTCGCAATTTCCTCCTTAATGACGGATTCTAACATTTTACCTACCACAGACGTTAAACTAACCGGCCTATAATTCCCTGCCTTTTGCCTGGCACCAACTCTTGTGGCGCAACTCTGAACAGCATGGGAGTCATGGGGTATTGGCTAACATTGCAACTGTAATTCTACTTAGGAATACTTCATTGGTTGTGTAAAATTTTGGCATATCCTGAGGTTGAGAGTGACATTATATAAATGCATGTCTTTTAAGGTGTTGATATTCAAAGTATTTAGTTCTGTCAATTGGTAGTACAAAAGTTTAGTATTGCTCAACCATGTTGTCAAAACTTTTCATCTTGCTCTCATCAGGATAGATTTACAAGAATACTAATCGGAAGTGGAATGACCATTATATGAATGATGATTGATTAGCAAATGACCTATGATTAGTAGAGGTTTTGCTATGGAGAATGCACCAAGGAACAATAAATTGCCAAGCTTTTGTTCAAATTCAAACTAGGCAGATCCTCTCTGATGGATCAAGGCATTGTTATAGTAGATGAGACATTGATTTCACATCTTACATGACAGATGGAATCTCCAAAAGTGCAGCTCTTCCTCAGTATTGCACTGTAGTGCTAGCCTAGACTCTGTACTTGAATCTCTGAATTGAAGGTTGAACTCATAGGCGTTTCACCTGATTCAGGAGGTTATCATTTGAGCCAAAGCTGAAAGAAACATTGAAGTTGTAGACGTTGGAGAAACAAAGAATGTGTGAGTAGCCAAATCATTGAGGAATGCTAGTGAAAAGAAAGGAAGGTATGACTGTCTCCTAAGCATCTGTTTAGTTGAAAAGGATGCAATGTGTGGACATGTTCCTCCTGTCTGCAAAGAATAGGGCCCTGTGTAGGAAGACATGTATCTCCTCACACATATAGGTGAGCCACACTGTGGGCCCAATTAATAATCATAAATTGGTTGTCAATATAATTCTTAGCACAATCAGGATTGTTTAGCAAGTGCTGTCAAATTGTGAAATCACATCTAATGTTGGACACTATGTTGTAAGTTTTCCAAACAGTGGCTGGTTGGATTTGGTCCGTACTTTACCTATTACAAACAGTCGAAGGGACATACAGTTTGATATTATCCACCAGCTTTGGGACATACAGCCTACATACCTGGCATCATATTGGCACTGAAATTCATATACCACAATACTTGTGTGATAGGTTAAATGTCTTTTTGGCTTCCATTCTGTTAGTGCAGAATGCAGTGTTTCTACATCATGATAGTTAGTATGAAATGGCTACTTTTATCTGCTGCTCAAATTTTTCAGACACCTTAATTTTTCAGAATAATTAGTGATAAATTGGACAATTGTCAGGACCGAAAATGGAATCATAGGTCCACTCATGAGTTTTCACAATGTACAGTGAGTAATAATTGGATCAGGGTAGCCATTATCCCACAGGATTACTTTGATGCTCCCTAGTTTCACATTACACTTGCGTGGAAATCAAATAGCTCAGATCTTATTTACAAGGTTGCTGATAGTGAATCTGGAAACCCACTGGCAGATTTCCCAACAAGCATATTAAAATAACAAGGTTCATTTGACTGCACCATTTCAAAGCTGAATGGATAAAGCCCATTAAGGTGTGTTAGGAAATTCTTACATGCAGCTGCAGATTTGAATATAGCAAATGTATCAGTGTCATTCCATCCAAAATGCGTTTCTTGTGGAAATCGACAATGATGTTTGTGAGAGCTGGACCCAGAGGGAATCCCATGGCAACACTATCTATGCTGTATACATGGAACTGTTAAATTGAATTCAACTGCATGGGTTGCTGAGTTCATAAGTTCAATTAGGACAATTGGAATGACATCTGTCCTGATGAGTACATGATGGAGAGCTTCGACAACATGTTGCTTTTTCCAGCAACATTTAGTTTTCAGGAGGTTGCAATGTGTTGGGGGGTAATGGTAAACTGTGTGTTTAGGGACTGGGGAGGGAGGGGGAATAATAATGTAGACCTTGAGGTATCGCTGGAAGTTCACTGATGATTTGCCTGACATTATTAATATAGCTTCTTGCAACCAAAGCGAATAAAACCGATTAACAGTTCATTTAGCTCATGTAGTCTGTAGGGCCTTCCCGTGCACAAATTGGCTGTTGTGTTTCCCTCCGTTACAAAGACTATAGGATTGATTTCAAAACTATCAACTGCTAGCAGCGTGAAGTCCATTTAGAAACGATGGCCAGAATTCAAGGCCATTCACTCCTCAACACCGCTGCCAGAGAGGACAGAGAATTTGGCACTCAGCCAAGTCTCCATTCACGACAGCGGGATGGGAGAATCCCACTGGCATGAATGGCAAGCAATAGGCTGAATTCTCCAGCCAATCCCTTCACTTGCTGATCATTCAAAAATTAAAATCTACCTAAAGGTGTTTTGGATATGGATGCTTGCTGAGAACTTGACTGCATTGCTGCTTTTTCTCTCTCTCTCCTTTTTAGATGATTCTATTGAAGGGTTTGATCAACTTTCATTTTCCGTTCTGAAATGGGGCCCTGACCAAAATGTCAAATATCTGTTCACTTCACAGATACTTTTTGAGCCTTTGTGCACCATTTTTATCAGGTTTACTGCGTTTGAACTTTATTTCTGCTTTTTTAAAATCAGCCATTGGATGCCGTGATGTTGACTTTATCGCAGCTGCAAAGAACAAAACTAAGTAAGGATGCACAATGTTTTCTAAGACAATGAGTTGGCATTTATCGATATATCAACATCCCAAAATAAACTATCAAAAGAAGGCAACTGAATTTAACTAAGATCTTACCAGTCCTGGTGTTCCAACCAATGTGCTAGGAACTGACGGACCTCCATGGGAAAGGTATCATCGTACAACTGGTCCACTTTTTCTAGGAGCTGTGAATCCAGCTGATGGAGTTGATGCCATTGGGCCATTCTGTCAAAAAGATTGAAAAACAATAACAATCAGCGTAGAACAAACCTAACTTACAGGAAGTGAAAAAATAAATTGATTTGATTACCATAACTAATAATACCATAACTAATTATTTCAAAGAGATTTTCATTTGCTGCCAAAACAGTTGGAAAAACTCAGAACACACCCCTCCTTTTTCCTGTTTCCTACTGCTTCTCATGAATTTCGACCCACATACATAAAAACACCAACACGTATGCTATGCCTTCAACTGAATTGTTATTAGTTGTGAAGCTATGGTTCACAATGTAGAATTATACTGAAAAGTTATTATTTGTTGCAAGACCAGCCATTGTATTCATGGACAAAAATATTACTAGTCATTACATACCTTAGTAGAGGGAAGATCATAAACAAAACATGACTGAATATCTGACAGTCTTTAATAGTTTCGTAAGGGGGGAAGAAACGTGTGAACATGGGAGAAAGTGTTACAGGTACTTCACCACAAAATATAAAATATAATGTGACCACAAAGACAAATGCTGTGACATTTCTAAACTGCACTTGTCTTAACCTTATTCATATCATACCTGATTCACAGATTTTAATTTTTTGTGTGCTTTACTCTAAAATTATTGATACATCTTGTTCTGAAAATAATTGCCCGGAAAATAATGGAATCAATTTGTGCTACAGCCAACAATTCCTGATGCAGATTCATGCTTTGTGAAGCCTTGCACCAGGGAAGGTAAGATAAAAGTTTAATCATATTTGGTTAAATGTATGTGCCAATTTCACATTATTTTCATCATAAACATCACTCTGAACAAATCCCTGACACTGAGAGCTGTGAAGGGTTAGAACATAAAAACTAAGAGCAGGAGTAGGCCATCTGGCCCCTCTAGCCTGCTTGCCATTCAATAAGACCATGGCTGATCTTTTTGTGGACTCAGCTCCACTTACCCACCCACTCATCATAACCCTTAATTCCTTTACTGTTCAAACATTTATCAATCCTTGCCTTAAAAACATTCAATGAGCTAGCCACAACTGCTTCACTGGACAGGGCATTCCACAGATTTGTAACCCTACGTGTAAAGAAGTTCTCCTCAACTCAGTCCTAAATCTGCTTCCCCTTATTTTGAGGCCATGCCTCCTAGTTCTAGTTTCACCTGCCAGTGGAAACAGCTTCCCTGCTTCTATCTTATCTATTCCCTTCATAATCTTATACGTTTCTATAAGATTTCCCCTCATTCTTCTGAATTCTTATGGGTATAGCCCTGTTTACTCAGTCTCTCCTCATAAGCCAACCCTCTCAACTCCAGAATCAACCTGGTGAATCTCTTCTGCACTCCCTTCAGTGCCAGTATATCCTGTCCTCAAGTAAGGTGACCAAAACTGCATACAGTACTCCAGGTGTGGCCTCAGCAGCACCTTATACAACTGCAACATAATCTCGCTGTTTTTAAACTCCATTTCTCTAGTAATGAAGGGCAAAATTCCATTTACCTTCTGAATTACCTGCTGCACCTGCAAAACAACTCCTTGAGATTCCTGCACAAGGACACACAGGTTCCTCTGCATAGCAGCATGCTGCAATTTTTACCATTTAAATAATAGTCCAATTTCCTGTTATTCCTGCCAAAATGGATGACCTCACATTTACCAACATTGTATTCCATCTGCCAGACCCTCACCCACTCACTTAGATTATCTATATCCCTTTGCAGACTTTCAGCATCCTCTGCACTCTTTGCTCTTCCAGCCATCTTAGTGTCATCTGTGAATTTTGACACACTGCACTTGGTCCCCAACTCCAAATCATCTATATAAATTATAAACAATTGCAGTCCCAACACTGATCCCTGAGGCAAACGACTAGTCGCTCATCACCAACCAGAAAAGCACCATTTACTCCTACTCTTTGCTTTCTGTTAGTTAACCAATTCTCTATCCATGCTAATACATTACCCGTGACACTGTGCACCTTTATCTTATGTAGCAGTCTTTGGTGCGGCACCTTGTCAAAGGCTTTCTGGAAATCCAGATACACCACATCCTCAGGTTCCCCATTGTCCACTGCACATGTAACGTTTTCAAAGAATTCCACCAAATTAGTCAAACACGATCTGCCCTTCATGAATCCATGCTGCATTTTACCAATGGGACAATTTATATCCAGATGTCTCGCTATTTCTTCCTTGATAATAGATTCAAGCATTTTCCCTATTACAGAAGTTAAGCTAACCGGCCTATAGTTACCAGCCTTTTGTCTACTTCCTTTTTTCAAACAGTGGTGTCACATTTGCGGTTTTCCAATCTGCAGGAACTGCCCAGAGTCCAGTGAATTTTTGTAAACTACCACTAGTACATTTGCCATTTCTCCCACCACCTCTTTAAGTACCTGGCATGCATTCCATCAGGGCCAGGAGACTTGTCTACCTTTAGCCCCATTAACTTGCCCAACACTACCTCTTTCATGCTAACAATAGTTTCTAGGTTCTCACTTACCATAACCTTCGTGTCATCAATTTTTGGTATGTTATTTGTGTCTTCCACTGTGAAGACCAACACAACATACCTGTTCAATGCTTCAGCCATTTTTTCATTTCCAGTTATTACATCCCCCTGCTCATCCTCTAAAGCACCAATGTTTATTTTTGCCACCCTTTTTCGTTTTATACATTTGTAGAAACTTTTACTCTCTTTTTATATTCTGAGATAGTTTAATCTCATAATCCATCTTACCTTTCTTTATAGCTTTTGTTGAATTAACTTTTGTTTAACATTCATCACACTTTATATATTTGATGGATAGTTTCCTACTTTGATTTCAGTTTCACCTGGATTGCTGAACACGGGTAAGGTTTGAAAAATGATATTGGTCAAAAATCTGTGATAGAATCTATCTTTTCCAGGTGTCCTGCTATTTCTTCCTTAATGATAGAAAGGAAGAAATAGCAGGACATCTAAAAAAGAATGGTTCAATTAAGCAGATGCAGCATGGATTCATGAAGGGAAAGTCGTGTTTGACAAATTTACTGGAACTTTATGAAGATATAACGAGTGCAGTTGACAGAAGGGAACCGTGGATGTGGTGTATTTACATTTCCAGAAGGCATTTGATAAGGTGCCTCACAAAAGGTTGCTGCATAAGATAAAGGTACATGGAATTGGGGGTAAAGTGTTAGCGTGGATTGAGGATTGGCTATCTAACAGAAAGCAGAGAGTTGGAATAACTGGGTGCTTTTCTGGTTGGCAGTCAGTGATTAGTAGCGTGCCGCAGGGATCGGTGCTGGGGCCTCAACTGTTGACCATATACATAGACAATCTGGAGGAGGGGACCGAGTGTAGGGTAACAAAGTTTGCGGATGACACAAAGATGAGTGGGAAAGCAAATTGCATGGAGGACACAGAGAGTCTGCAGAGAGATTTGGATAGGTTAAATGAGTGGACAAGGATCTGGCAGATAGAGTATAACGTTGGCAAATGTGAGGTAATCCAATTTGGAAGGAATAATAGCAAAATGGACTATTATTTAAATGGTGAAAAATTACAACATGCTACTGTGCAGAGGGACCTGGGGGTCCTTGTGCATGAATCATAAAGACTCAGTTTGCAGGTGCAGCGGGTGATCAAGAAGGCAAATGGAATGTTGACCTTTATTGCAAGAGGGACTGAGTATAAAAGCAGGGAGGTCTTGCTGCAATTCTACAAGGTACTGGTGAAGTCGCACCTAGAGTACTGTGTACAATTCTGGTCCCCTTATTTAAGAAAGGATATATTAGCTTTGGAGGGGGTGCAGAGAAGGTTCACTACGTTGATTCCGGAGATGAGGGGGTTAGCTTATGAGGAGAGATTGAGTAGATTGGGCCTGTACTCATTGGAGTTTAGAAGGTTGAGGGGTGATCTTATCAAGACATATAAGATAACAAAGGGGCTAGACAGGGTAGAAGTAGCGAGATTATTTCCACTTAGAAATGAAACAAGAACTAGAGGACACAGCCTCAAACTACAGGGGAGTCAATTTAGAACAGAGTTGAGGAGGAACTTCTTCTCCCAGAGGGTAGTGAATCTTTGGAATTCTCTGCCCAATGAAGCAGTGGAGGCTACCTCGTTAAATGTGTTTAAGTCACAGATAGATAAATTTTTGACCAATAAGGGAATTTAGGGTATGGGGAGCAGGCGGGTAAGTGGAACTGAACGACTATCAGATCAGCCGTGATCTTATTGAATGGCGGGGCAAACTGGAGGGGCTAGATGGCCTACTCCTGCTCCTGTTCCTTATGTTATGTTCTTAAAAAGAGGCTTAAAAAGAACAGAGAGAGAGAGAGAGAGAGAGGGGAAGTGAGAGCCATAGAGCTTTGTGGAAGGAATTAATTAGGGTTTAGGCAGCTGAAAGCACAGGCAGCATTGGAAGAAGAAATGAAGTTGTGGATGCACAAGGGAGACAGAATTTATGGAATGCATAATTTATTGAGGGTTTTAGGGCTGATTGATGTTACAGAGATAACGTGGGAAAGCCCAAAGGATTTGACATGAGGATTAGCACCTTAACAGAAACGAGGAGCAGGAGTAGGCCATTTAGCCCTTCAAGCCTTAATATGATCTCAAATCCAAACGGCAGAAGAAGGGAGGCAGACCAGGGCATTGAAATAGCTGATTCTGGAAGTAACTAAAACATGGATGAATGTTTCGGCATGGAGAAGAGAGGGGGAGGTGCAAGTGATATCGTAGAGGTTAAAATAAATGGTCTTTATGATGGAAAGAAAGTGGAATCTGCAGCTGGGCTCAGGGTCAAGCAGTAAATTGTACTTGCAAATGTGCCAGTTCAGCTGAGACAGTGGCCTGATGGGCACAGAATTGTGGCTTGGAAACTGAGGTCACAGCGGAGGTTAAATGCAATGACTCTGGTCTTAACTTCAACTGGAGGGCATTTCAGCTCATTTGTGATGTGGATGTCAAACAAGCAGTGTGTCAAGAAAGTCTTGGATATGTTGAAAGAGATTATTGTACAATTGGTGTGATCGGTGTATGTGTGGAACCTAACAGTGTGTCTTTTGGTACTATCAGCAAGGAGCACCATATAGGTGGCAAATGGGAGCACGCCAAATGAAGATGCCAAAGAGGCTCAAGGCACAAAGAAGGGAGGCTAGAAATGGGATGATAGCCTGCAAGAACACACTGGTCAGAGTTTCTTGAGGGGATGATGACAGCAAATTTAACGGGAAGGCGGCCAGGATCTAATGAAAAAGGACATATTGACAATATCAGCTACCATCAGTCAGGAGAGGAAGCAGTCATACAGACTCGCACAAACATGGCAGGCAACTGGTTAAGCCATTCACAGCTGGATCTGACTAAACCACATTAAGCTTCCTTGGGTCTTGTTCGTATCTCGCAAAACTATTTGTTATTTCTGGATTATCCTAGAATGCAAAGATCATTGCTGGCTTTTTTATGCTGCTGGTTGTCTTAGTCAACACCTCTCCCCTGCCTTTTCCATTCTCACGTCCAAGCGCAAGCAATTAATGGATTTCTTTGTCACGAAGAATGACACCATTTGCTCGGCTGCTTCTGTCATTTTTCCCCCTTCCTTTAGCCAACAAGGCCAAATTTCCTTTGAGGTAACTTTGTGTCAAAGCCCTGAACATACTTTTTCTCAATTTTCTCTCTTACCACATGCGCTTCCTGAATTCTTTGTTTACATAAGACACACCTCCTGCTCCTTTGATCATATTCCCACTAAGCCGCTGCCCACACAACTTCCGATACCTGACTTGCATGATAGTTGTTCTCGCTCCTAAAGTGCAGCCCCCCCACCTTCAAATCTGTAATTAAAAAGAAGTCCTTGATCCCTCTGGCCTTGCAAATTACCACCCCATTTCCAATGCAGTGACGTTGTAATACTGTTACTGTACTACCAATCCAGAGACCCAGGATAATGATCTGAGGTTCTGTGTTCAAATCCCACCATGGCAGTTGTTCAATAAAAATTAAATAAAAATTTGGAATTCAAAGTCTAATGACAACTGTGAAACCACTGTCAACTATTATAAAAACCCAAGTAATTCACTAATGTCCGTTAGGGAAGGAAATTTGCCATCCTTACCTGATCTGTCCTACATGTGAATTGAGACCCACAACAATGTGGCTGACTCTTAAATGCCCTCTGAAATAACCTAGCAAACTACTCAATTCACATCAATTAGGGATTGGCAATAAACGTGATGTTAGCCACACCCACATCCCATGAACAAATTTAAAAACCCTCCATTCTCCTTCATTGTACAGTTATCTCCCAAAACCATGCCTATCCTTCCCTGAACTCCCCCCATTTACACCTGTGCCATGGTACTAAAGCAGCTCGTCAAAGTCAAATGACTCCTCATCCATCACCACCAATGTGCAGTGTTCAACATGGTTGACTACATTCTTCCCCTCCAATGCATTTCTACCATCGTCCAACTGGGTGGGATTGCACCCTTGTTCCATTGGAACATAGGAATAGGCCTTTAAACCTGTTCTGTCATTCAATTACATAAGAATTAGGAGCAGTAGGCCATCTGGCCCCTTGAGCCTGCACCGCCATTCAATAAGATCATGGCTGATCTTTCCGTGGACTCAGCTCCACTTACCCGCCCACTCACCATAACCCTTAATTGCCTTACTTTCAAAAATGCATCTATCATTGCCTTAAAAACATTCAATGAGATAGCCTAAACTGCCTCACTGGACAGGGAATTCCACAGAATCATAGCTTTGTGGGTGAAGAAGCTCCTCCTCGACTCAGTCCTAAATCTGCTTCCCCTTATTTTGAGGCCATGCCCCCTAATTCTAGTTTCACCCGCCAGTGGAAACAACTTCCCTGCTTCTATCTTATTTCCTTCATAATCTTATATGTTTCTACAAGATCTCCCCTCATTCTTCTGAATTCCAAAGAGTATAGCCCCAGTTTACTCAGTCTCTCCTCATAAGCAAACCCTCTCAACTCTGGAATCAACTTAGTAAATCTCCTCTGCACCCCTTCCACTGCCAGTGTATCCTTTCTCAAGTAAGGAGACCAAAATTGAACAGTATTCCAGATGTGGCCTCACCAGCATCTTATACAGCTGCAACATAACCTCACTGTTTTTAAACTCCATCCCTCTAGCAATGAAGGACAAAGTTCCATTTGCCTTCTTAATTATCTGCTACACCTGCAAACCAACTCCTTGAGATTCTTGCACAAGGACACACAGGTCCCTCTGCACAGCAGCACGCTGCAATCTTTTACCATTTAAATAATAGTCCATTTTGCTATTATTCCTATCAAAATGGATGACCTCACATTTACCAACATTGTACTCCATCTGCCAGAATCTCGCCCACTCACTTAGATTATCTATATCCCTTTGCAGACTTTCAGCATCCTCTGCACACTTTGCTCTGCCACTCATCTTAGTGTCATCTGCGAATTTTGACACACAGCACTTGTTCCCCAACTCCAAATCATCTATATAAATCATAAACAATTGCAGTCCTAATACTGATCCCCGAGGCACACCACTAGTCACTGATCACCAACCAGAAAAACACCCATTTACCCTCCCTCTTTGCTTTCTGTTAGTTAACCAATCCTCTATCCATGCTAATACATTACCTGCAACACTGTGCCCCTTTATCATATGTAGCAGGCTTTGGTGCGGCACTTTGTCAAATTACTACTGGAAATCCAGATACACCACATCCACAGATTCCCCGCTGTCCACAGCACATGTAATGTTCTCAAAGAATTCCACCAAATTAGTCAAACATGACCTTCCCTTCATGAACCCATGCTGTGTCTTACCAATGGGACAACTTATATCTAGATGTCTTGCTATTTCTTCCTTGATGATAGATTCAAGCATTTTCCCTAGTACAGAAGTTAAACTAACCGGCCTGTATCATGGCTGATCTACAACATGGCTCCATATAGCAGCCTTTTCCCCATTTCTACAAATAGATTTGAAACCCAAAAATCTACCACCTTTGGATATAAATGTAATGATTGATCTACATGAATTGCATGCAGGATTATTGCGCGGTATCATTCCTGAAAGGTCTGCTGAAACTTTCTGGAGCAGGCACTCAAGTCCTATGCTCGCCTCCCAGTAGAAATCAATTCATTCTGTTCCTCGTAACATCTTGAAAACTGTGATCAAATCAACACTTAACTGTCTAAACTAATAGAAAGATCAGAAAAACAGCTGCAGTCAAATTAGGTTCTTTAACTGTGTTCTTTAAATACAGCAATTCTAATTATTCTTTCTCCAAAGACTTTACCCAATCAGAGCTTCTCACTCTGCAACAGGAGGAAGTGCCGTTGAGGCGAAGGGAGAGATGTCAGGTCGCGGAGGGGGAGGAGGTGCTGAATAGGATGAGGGGTGGGGGGGGTTGTAGGGTCAAGGGGGGAGGTGTCAGATAAATGGAGGGGAAGTGCCAAGTAGGGGGTAGGTGCCAAGTGAGGTGGGGGGGGTGGTGGTATTGTAGAGGCAGGAGGTGTCTATAGGAAAGTGATCTTTAGGGGTCAAGGGGCAGGGAGGTGTTGAATAGGGGGGTGTTTGGTAAAGGAGGAGGTGCCAGATAAGAGGGGTGTAGAGTTGGGGAAGGTGACAGATAGGAGGGGAGTGTAGGGTCAAAGGGGGAAGTGTGCATAGGAGGGGTTGTGTAGGATCAAGGGGAGAATTGCAGGTAGAAGTAAGGTGCTGGGTAGGAGGGGTGGTGTAGGGTTGAAGGGGCATGGTGGTGTAGGGTTGAGGGGCAGGAGCTGTCAAGTGGGGAAAACGTAGGGTTGAGCAGGAGGGGTGGCAGTTTGAGGTGGAAGAGGTGTCAGAAGGAGAACTCAGATGGAAGGAGGTGGTCTCAGGTGGTGGGAGGCGTCTGGTTGGGGGTGGGTTGTGTCGGGGGAGGAGGTCTCAGGTCGGCAGGGGTGTGGGGTGTGTCAGATCGATGAAACGGGAGCTGTTTGGTTTGGTTTGCACACGTGGGTGGAGTTAGGTGGGAGTTAGTGCATAGTTTGGGTTAGATGGTAGTCAGGCCAGTGCGGTCAAACCTGGTCGGATCAGGTGGGGGAGTCATGTGCAAGTGGGGTGCTTGGTGGGATGGATGTGGTGGTCCCCTGGAGGCTTGGGAATATGGATGTGTATTGTGTGGGAATCAGTTTGGGTGTTTAAAATAATTATGCTGAAATTACTTTAATTTTTTCCATCTCTTTTTCAGTAACTGTCAATGTAAAACTGGCAGAGCAGAAAGTTTGTGATTAAAATCATTTTGACGGATGTTACCTGCACAATTGTCTAGAGGAAGTAAGGGCTTCTGGACAATTACCAGATTAACCCTTACATGGTAAATTCCAAGAGGGATTTCCCATCACATATTTGTGGCACCCCCCCCCCCACCTCAATCTGATTCTGGGGAGCTGGGAAATTATTTCCCATTACTCTCTGTCTCTTCATCTAAGATAAAAATATAGATTGTAAAAAAGTCCCAGCACTGACCTTTGTGGCACTCCATTAGTCACAGCCTGCCAACTTGAAAATGTTTAATTCATGCCCACTCTCTGCTTCCTGTCTCTTAACTAATCTTCTGTCCATTCTAATATATTACCCCCAACTCCAAATGCCCTTATCTTTCCTATCAATCTTTTGTGTGGCACCTTGTCAAATGCCTTTGGGAAATTCAGGTGTAGCACACCTTCTGCTTCCCCTTTATCTACTCCATTAATTACATCCTCAAAATAAATTGTCAAAATAAATTTTTGTAAAATCTTGGGACTTGTTCTAATCATTTTTTGCGCATTATTAAGACTTCCAGTTAAGACTTCCCTAATAATAGATTTCAGCACTTTTCCACCAACTAATATTTGGACAACCAGTCTGTAGATCCTAGTTTTCTCTATCCTTCCTTTCTTAAAAAGCAGTCTTACATTTGTTAACTTCCTATCTGATGGGGCTGTTTCTGAATCTAAGGAATTTTGGAAATTCATAGCCAGCACATCCACATCCATCTCTTTTAGAATTCTCGGGTTTTGGGGATTTGTCGATATTATCGACTTGTCAATTTCTCTAGTTCGATGGATTCCACATCTTGTTTTATGGTCAACATTCTGGGTATAGTAGTGCAGAGCGAAAAACATGTGATTTGACTCCTGCAATGTATGGATGCCTACTCTGTCCGCTACGTTTTCCAGCCGCCCCATCTGAATCCTTGTCATTTGTTTTCGGAAGCTGGAAATTGAGCCAATCGTCAGGTTATACCAAAGGGCACCTGTATCTTAAAGGTTCGGTTCCCTACGCTTGAAAAACACGGAGCTGTCTTTTCACTTTATGAATGCCGCCTGTTCTATGGTGTACTTTCAGCTGCATTCACGTATTCCGACATTCGACAGCTAAATTCACCACACAAACAGAAAGTTGACCCAACTGACTCATTGCTACCACACGGCTGACGTGCGTAAGAACATTGAAGGGATTTCCCTGTGACAAGCACTTAGCGACCCTGGTAGAAGATCACCCCGCGTTCAGCGAATGTTCGGAATAAATCCCATCTGTCCTAAAATCACTCCTTAACGTCATGAAGGGACAACACGTGCTGCTAAGAAAGTTTAACCCTTCAAGCCGGAATCTTTCAAATCAGAAGAAAAGGGGTTTCAAGTGGTTCCACACAGTTCATGTGGAATAAACTACACCACTTTCTCTGACATGGCACATATAAGGAAAGGCAAAGCATGGTTCTTTGATATATATTCGCACACACAGCCATTTCAACCGTCTGAGTTATTTCTCCAACCAAATCACAATTTATACCCCTTTTGTTTTATAAATATCTGAAATTCGATTTAAAGTCATGTTTCTGCCTGCTTTGAAATACTTTGCCAGTAAGTTAGTGCAGCTATTAATGTAAGCGTTTCCGAATAGCCATTTCTCCCAAATGGTGCAAGGTGCGGGAAATCAGACCGATTAAAAGTGAAGTTTCTCCTTATTTTCTACCCTTTTAACTGGAGCCCTGAGGACGAAATTGGGAGATTGCCCCCGGTGTCACAAACCTAAATAAATATCGCAGAAGCGTCCCTGTTTCTGAGGGGAAACATAATGAATAAATCATGAAAAAAGACTAACTTACCCACTAAATCATAATATTTCCACACTTGTCTATACTGCGCAGTCTACTTACTTTGCAGCTTCTTCTCAGTCGGTGCCAGTCTCTCTGTTGTCTCTCTGTATGTTGTCTCTACCTCTCTCTCTGTGGTGTCTCTATCCCTCCCTGTGTGTTGTCTCTGGCCCTCCCCCTCTCTCTCTCTCTTTCTGGTGTCTCTGTCTCTATCTCTCTCTGTCCCTCAGCCGCTGACGCTCGCTGTTTCCGGCACGCGCTGCGTTCAGTGTTCCATCCCGTGGTGCGCGCTCACAGCTCGCGCGCGCCACGTGCCCGAGGCTCTCTCCTGCCTCGGGCAGCGGTGCGCATTCCTTCAGCGTCCCGCTCCAGCTCTGTGTCCAAGGTCTAAAATTGTGGCAGTGCGGTAGGTGCAAAGAGAGCAGCTATCACCCTTTTCCTCTCCCTCACTCTATCCCCATGCCCTCTAACATCTCTATTTCTTCCCCCCAACCATCCCTCCTCTATTCCCTTTCCCCAATCTCCCTTTTGCCTCTAAAGACCCCATGGCACTATATCAAAGAGTTTAGGGTAACCAACTATGGTTAAATATATTCCTGGAGGTTTCATCACATGACTTTCCCCTCACACTCCAACCATTAGTCAGCCAATGCAGCCATTCTTGTGATCCACCACCTGAGAACCATAGAATTCCTACAATGCAGAAGGAGGCCACTGAGCCCATTACCAGCAACAATCCCACCCAGACCCTATCCCCGTAAGTCCTCGTATTTACCCTGCTAACGTCCCTGACACTAAGCAATTTATCATGGTCAATCAACCTAACCTGCACATCTTTGGACCGTGGGAGAAAATTCATGCAGATACAGGGAGAAAGTGCAAGCTCCACACACAAAGTCACCTGAGGCCAGAATCAAACCCGGGTCTCTAGCACTGTGGCAAAAGTGCCAAATACAGTGCCACCATGCCCTCTTAAACCAATTGGAAAGCAAAAAGACACATTAACCAAATTGATGATGTTTGACTGTTAGCCAAATAACTTTCTTTCCCGTTTTCAATATTTTTATAACTGGTTTAAAGAAATGTTCAAAGAAAATAATAAAAAGAAACAAGTTTTTTAATGTCCCAATAATTTTTTCTCCAGCATTGCATACAGCAGTGTCCTGGAGATTGACCTTCAGTTCTTGGAGACTCCAGGCCAATACTGAAGAGTTGGCAACCTTAGACAAGTTATCCCTTAATATTTATTCCTCAACTGATATCACTAAAACAAGTGGGAATGTCACAATGCTTTGTAGAGTTTTGTTGAATATGATTTGTCTCCCACATTTCCTACATTAGACAATGACCACTTTTCAAAAGTATTTCACTGGCGACCCATTGATTGTGAAACGTGCTCTATAAATGTTGATGAATGATTATGGACCTGAAATGTTAATCTTGTTTCTCACTCCACAGATGTTTGCAGATCTGCCAAGTATTTCCAGCATTTCCTGAGATTAAAAAAAATCAGATTTCCAGTACCTGCAGTGTTCTGTTTCCAAATAAACACCCTTTTCTTGCAGGAAAATGGCAATTGATAGTATAAACTCAAATGCTTCAATTGAACTGATAATTGACCATAATCAGTACCAAGAAGAATCTGTTGCCCCACAGGCTGAAATTCTGCAGTTTACACTATTTTGTTCTGGTTTCTGCTGACAATACATCACAGTGCAACAGAAGATTGTGAGAACACCAGAGAAATTCTACTCAGTGTGCAGAATTATTTCAAACATATCAAGAGTTTCCCTTTTGGAGGAGGTGTTTTTCAGCCACAGGCTTATATCTCACTAGTTTGGCAGACCTAAATTGGAGTGCTGAGGGACTTGAAATTTTTAAGTGTGGAATTTCCCCTTGGTTTGCATTGCATTAGTTTGCATTGCATTACCAAGAGAGAATATATTACAGTGTGTAGACCACTAAGTTGTTATGCAACATCCAAAGCTATCTCCTCTCTGATGTCAACAACATTTTCTCATGTTTTTACATTCATTGTGACAATCGTGTAGTGATGTTTGCTTTCTCCCTGATTTTGGTAGCCTTTTAGTTGTTGAATATACTTTAGTTCTTTTTCCTTCATCTTCATTTGCTCTCATATACCTAGTTTACAATTTCTGTTTCTATGTCTGTTTATTGTTTCTACATTTTCACTTTGTGTTTCCCCTGCAATTATCTTTTTATTGTCCTTCCTCATACTGCCTGAAGAGAAAAGGAGAAATTAACACAGGACAAGAAACTTAGCATCCATTGAAGATGCTGAATCCTTGAAAGCACACCCAACTAACCTATCGCATATGTATTGTGGGATTGCGAACAACTTGGCTGATTTTCACATGCAACGTGAATATCTGATAGTATTGCAAGATCTCACACGTAAATCTGACAAATCTGACAAGTGTGACTATATCAAAAATATCCATACCGTTCTTAACACCAGGCTCGCATTCCGTATCCATTGGACTTGCCCCAAAGAATGACTGAACAAAAATAAGTTACAAAAATGCTTGTTGGACGTGTGTAGAAGTGACTAGCTGCCAGGTGATATGTGATGGGATTCATGCTCACTGCATCCAAATACATATGAGCTGCCCAAGACACAAAAGTGTCTTCATGCCCTGTTTATCTATGACTGGTTCTGTGTGACATGAATTGACCAATGGTTGGGTGAGTTGCAACAACCAGTTCTGAGCAAGCTTTCCACATACATTATGAAGGATTCCTTCCCTTTTGCAAAAACCATTCAGGACTCACATTTCAAAAACAATGCTGTGTTCATGTTTTCATTAGGCATTGCTAGTTATTCACCAATTTACCATTCAAGGAAGCTGTAGACATTTGCACCATGTCACTATGTTCTGGCGATCCAGATACACCAAAATCTGAATCTGTATTCATTGAACTTATGAATTCAGTAACTCATGCAGTCAAATTCCATTTTAACAGCACCATTTATGCTTAAATAGATGGTGTTGCCATGGGATCTCCTCTTGGTCCAGCTCTCACCAACACTTATGTAGTTTTTCATGGGAAACGCATCATCGATGGAATGACATTGAACCTCTTACCCTTGCATATTTCCGATTGGTGGATGATATATTTGCTGTATTTGAATCTGTAGCTATATATAAGAATTTCCTTATACATCTCAGTTGGCTTAATCCTGCGCTCAAATTCACCTTACAAATGGAGCAATCAAATAAGCTCCCTTTTCTACCATACCAATTGGGACACTGTCCAACGGGTTCTCTACTACTGTCTACTACAAGCCTATCTTCACTGGTCAATATAGACACTGGAATTCCTACATTTCATGCGCTTTAAGATTGGTCTCATCAGCAACCTCATAAATAGTGCTGGAGCTATTTGCTCACTGTGCAATCCTTGATACTGAATTGAAGAGCATCATGCCAACCTTGAGATAAAGACTACCCTGATTAGATCCACTCACAGAATGCTGCCATCAAGGCAAAAAGACGTTCTGCCTATCACACAAATGAGTAAAGTGGTGCATGAATTTCAGTGTCTGCTTGATGCCAGGGATGCCAGATCTTAACAACTGGTGGCAAATTATTTTAAATGGCACGTCCCTTTAGCTGTTCACAACAAAATACAGACCATACACAACTTGCAAAACTCCAAATGTCACATTAGATGTGATTTCACAATTGGACATTACTTGCTAAAAACCCTGATTGTGCTAAGAATTATACCAAAAATATATTTTAAAAACCAATTTAAAATTATCATTTGAGCTCACAGAATGGCTAACTTACATATGCTAAAAGCCATATACTTTCACCTAGGGTTCTTCCTTTGCAGATAGAAGTAGCATGTCCATACACAATGTCTTTTCCAATAGAACAAAATTGTGAGGTCAGCCATTCATTCCACATGGCAATGTCTTGACTAATCAGAGTCAATCTGCCTGGTTTGAATTTAACACAAAAGCTTGTTAACAAAAAACTGTTCCCAGCTACATTCCCCATGGTAACACCTTTTCCAACCAGCATCAACTTGTCAACCAATCAGCACTGTCCTCTCAGGCAGTATGAATTGTTGTTCCCTTTATTATTGTGTAATATTCCCAGTGAGTGCAAGGTGAAAAGTTTTGTTAGTATGTCTCTTTTTTCAGCACTATTGGACTATTTGAATCTAAAGATAACAGGTGCATGGAGGAGGGTTCCTGCAGCAAGAGCAGAGGTGGAAGCAGACAGAATTCTTATGGAAAACATATGGAGTCGGAAACTCCACTCTGAGTTGAGTGGGATACCAAGATTGTTTCACACTGAAGCAATGCTGGGGAGAGGAATAGAATTGATGGCAGTGGTTGAAGATGACCTGTACAAACAGGACGGTTTGCACTTGAACCAGAGGGACACTAATATCCTGGGAGGGAAATTTGCATCTGCTCTTCGGGGGGGGTTTTAAACTAATTTGTCAGGGGGATGGGAAAATGAGATGTAGTCCAAAAGCCAGTGTTAAGGGTCACGAGGTACTGAGGAAGGTACCAAGGTCGCAGGAGTGTACAGGCAAACAGGATGGTGGGTTGAAGTGTATCTACTTCAACGCAAGGAGCATCAGGAATAAGGTAGGTGAACTTGGAGCGTGGATTGGTACTTGGGACTATGATGTCATGGCCATTACGGAGACATGGTTAGAACAGGGACAGGAATGGTTGTTGGCAGTTCTCAGGTATAGATGTTTCAGTAAGAGTAGGGAAGGCAGTAAAAGAGGTGGAGGAGTAGCATTGTTAATCAAGGATAGTTTAACAGCTGCTGAAAGAAATTTTGAGGGCAATCTGCCTACTGAAGTAATGTGGGCTGAAGTTAGAAATAGGAAAGGATCAGTCACATTGTTAGGAGTTTTATACAGGCCCCCAAATAGTAATAGAGACGTGAAGGAGGAAATGGCAAAGCAGATTATGGATAGGTGTGGAGGTCACAGGGTAGTTATCATGGGTGACTTTAACTTTCCAAATATTGATTGGAACTTTTATAGGTCGAATAGTTCAGATGGGACACTTTTTGTACAATGTGTGCA
The DNA here is from genome assembly GCF_965287045.1 of Carcharhinus amblyrhynchos. Taxonomy (NCBI): domain Eukaryota; kingdom Metazoa; phylum Chordata; class Chondrichthyes; order Carcharhiniformes; family Carcharhinidae; genus Carcharhinus; species Carcharhinus amblyrhynchos. Next base: position 31,793,678 of record NC_137334.1, on the reverse strand, counting down.
GGAGAGTTTCCTGACACAATATGTGGATAAGCCGACAAGAGATGGGGCCACATTGGACTTGGTACTGGGTAATGAACCAGGCCAAGTGTTAGATTTGTTTGTAGGAGAGCACTTTGGAGATAGTGACCACAATTCAGTGTCCTTCATTATTGCAATGGAGAGGGATAGGGTCACACAACAGGGCAAGGTTCATAATTGGGACAGGGGAAATTATGATGCGATTAGGCAAGAATTAGGGAGCATAAGGTGGGAGCAGAAACTGTCAGGTATGGGCACAAATGAAAAGTGGAGCTTTTTCAAGGAACAAGTACTGCGTGTCCCTGATAGTATGACCCTGGCAGGCAGGAAGGAAATGGCCGAGTGAGGGAACCATGGTTCCCGAAGGAAGTTGAATGTTTTGTTAAGAGGAAAAAGGAAGCGTATGTAAGGATGAAAAAACAAGGGTCAGTTGGGTCGCTTGAGTGTTACAAGGTAGCTAGGAATGAGTTAAAGAAAGGGCTTAGGAGAGTTAGGAGGGGGCATGAGAAGTCCTTGGCAAGTCGGATAAAAGAAAACCCCAAGGTTTTTTACTTTTATGTGAGAAATAAAAGAATGACCAGGGTGAGGTTAGGGCCAGTCAAGGATAGTAGTGGGAACTTGTATATGGAGTCAGAAGAGATAGGTGAGGCATTGAATGAATACTTTTATTCTGTGTTCACTAAGGAGGAGGACCATGTTTTTGAGGATGAGTGCATGATACAGGCTGATAGGATGGAGGAGGTAGATGTTCTGAGGGAAGATGTATTAGCAATTTTGAAAAACCTGAGGGTTGACAGGTCCCCTGAGCCAGATGGGATGCATCCTAGGATACTTTAGGAGGCAAAGGATGAGATTGCAGAGCCTTTAGCTTTGATCTTTGGGTCCTCACTGTCCATGGGGATAGTCATGATGTGGGTATGCCAGCGTTGGACTGGCGTAAACACAGTAAAAAGTCTGACAACACCAGGTTTTAGTCCAACCTTTTTGGACTAAAACCTGGTGTTGTCAGACTTTTTACCATGGGGATAGTGCCAGAGGACTGGAAAGTGGCAAATTTTGTTCCTCTCTTCAAGAAAGGAAATAGGAATGACCCTGGTAATTATAGGCCAGTTAGTCTTACTTCAGTGGTTGGTAAATAAATGGAAAGGGTCCTGAGCGATAGAATTTATGACCATTTGGAAAGGTGCAGTTTATTCCAGGATAGTAAGCATGGTTTTGTGAGGGGTAAGTCCTGCCTCACAAATTTGATTGAATTCTTTGAGGAGGTAACTAAGTGTGTGGATGAAGGTAGAACAGTTGATGTCATTTTAGTAAGGCGTTTGATAAGGTTCCCCGTGGTAGGCTTGTGACGAAGATAAGGATGTGTGGGATAAAAGGGAATTTGGCCAATTGGATAAGTAACTGGCCGTCTCATAGAAGACAGAGGGTGCTGGTGGAAGGAAAATTTTCAGACTGGAGGCCAGTTACCAGCAGTGTACCACAGGGGTCAGTGCTGTGTCCTCTGCTATTTGTGATTTTTATCAATGACTTGGAAGAGGGGGCTGAAGGGTGGGTTAGTAAATTTGCTGATGACACCAAGATTGGTGGAGTAGTGGATGAGGTGGAGGGCTCTTGCAAGCTGCAAAGAGACATTGATAGGATGCAGAGCTGGGCTGAAAAGTGGCAGATGGAGTTTAACCCTGATAAATGTGAGGTGATTAATTTTGGTAGGACAAACTTGAATGCAGATTATAGGGTCAACGGCAGGGCTCTAGGAATGTGGAGGAACAGAGAGATCTTGGTGTTCATATCCACAGATCTCTGAAGGTTGCCACTCAAGTGGTTAGAACCGTGAAGAAGGCTTATAGTATGTTAGCGTTTATTAACAGGGGGTTTGAGTTTAAGAGCTGTGGCGTTATGCTGCAACTATACTGGACGTTGGTGAGACCACATTTGGAATATTGTGTTCAGTTCTGGTCACCTCACTATAAGAAGGATGTGGAAGCATTGGAGAAAGGTCAGAGGAGATTTACCAGGATGCTGCCTGGTTTGGAGGGTAGGTCTTATGAGGAAAGGTTGAGGGAGCTGGAGCTTTTCTCCTTGGAGCAGAGGAGGATGAGAGGCAACTTAATAGAGGTTCATAAGATGATGAGAGGGATTGATAGATGGGACGTGCAGAGACTATTTCCTCGGGTGGATGTAGCTGTTACTAGGGGGCATAACTATACGGTTCATGGTGGGAGATATAGGAGGGATGTCCAAGGTAGATTCTTCACTCAAAGAGTGGTTGGGGTGTGGAATAGACTGCCTGCTGTGATAGTGGAGTCGGACACTTTAGGAATTTTCAAGCGGTTATTAGGTAGGCACATGGAACACACCAGAATGTTAGGGAGGGGGTAGTTTGATCTTGGGATTGGACATAGCTTGGCACAACATTGAGGCCCAAAGGGCCTGTACTGTGCTGTAATGTTCTGTGTTTCTATGAGACCATTATTCTGCTTGATGGTTAGCCAAAGGAAATTACACTCATTCAAGAATAGATATTAAACAAGCAATCTGACGACACAGGAGCAGAAAAGCAGTTGAGTGTGATAGTGCTAATATGTAGAAACATGTATAGAAAATAAGAACAGGAGAAGGCCTTGTAGCCTGCACCACTATTCATTCTGACCATGGCTGAGCAATAAATTCAATATCCTGATTTCTCCCCCTCTCCTTCCCCCTCATATCTCCCTCCAGCCCCAGGAAATATGTTTAATTCCTTTTGGAAATCACACAATGTTTTGGCCTCAGTTACTTTCTGTGAATTCCACAGATTCACCACTCACTTGCTGAAGAAATTCCTCCTCACCTCAGTCCTAAAACGTTTACCTCATATCCTCAAACTATGACCCCTGGTTCTGGACTCCCCCACCATTGGGAACATTCTTTCTGAATCCACCCTGTTAGAATTTTCTAAGTTTCTATGAGATCCTCTCTCACACTTCTAAACTCTGATGAATATAATCCTAACTGATTTAGTCTCTCCTTAAATGACAGTCCTGTCATCCCAAGAATCAGCCTGGTACACCTTCACTATACTCCCCCTACAGCAAGAACATCCTTCCTCAGATAAGGACACCAAAGCTGCACAAAGCACTCCAAGGCTTCACCAATGCCCTATACAACTGCAGGAAAATATCCCTATTGCTATACTCAAATTCTCTTGCTATGAAGACCAACATACCATTTGCCTTCTTTACAACTTGCTGTACCTGTATGCTTACTTTCAGTGACTGATGCACAAGGACTCCAAGTTCTTGCTGAGTATCTGGCTCTCTTAATTTACATCCATTCACATGATAACCTGCCGTCCTATTTTTGCTACTGACGTGGATAAACTCACATTTATCCACATTATAATGCATCTGCCATGCACTTGTCCATTCATTCAACTTGTCCAACTCATACTGAAGCATCTCTGGTCCTGTGTAATGAGACAGGAATAATGAATGATCTTACAGTTAGGGAAACTCTTGGAAGAAGCGAGTATGGTTGAATTTAAAATACAGATGGAGCATGAGAAGGTAAAATCCAATACACAGTGTTGTGTGCTTAAATAGCTCAGAATATAAAAACAGATAGCAAAAGTTTCTACAAATATATAAAACAAAAAAATAGTGGCTAAAGTAAACATTGGTCCTCTAGAGAATGAGAGGGAGGGTGTAATAACTGAAAATGAGAAAATGGCTGAGGCATTGAACAGATATTTTGTGTCAGTCTTTACAGTGGAAGACACAAATAACGTGCCAAAAATTGATGACAGGAAGGCTATGGCAGGTGAAGGTCTAGAAACTATCATTATCATGAAAGAGATAGTGTTGGGCAAGCTAATGGGGCTAAAGGTAGACAAGTCTCATGACCCTGATGGAATGCATCCCAGGGTACTAAAAGAGATGGCAGAGGAAGTAGCAAATGTACTAGTGGTAATTTACCAAAATTCGCTGAACTCCGGGATGGTTCCCGCAGATTGGAAAACAGCAAATGTGACGCCATTGTTTAAAAAAGGAGGTAGACAAAAGGCAGATAACTACGGGCCAGTTAGCTTAACTTCGGTAATAGGGAAAATGCTTGAATTTATCATCAAGGAAGAAATAGCAAGACATCTGAATATAAATTGTCCCATTGGTAAGACACAGCATGGGTTCATGAAAGGTAGGTCATGTTTGTCTAATTTGATGGAATTCTTTGAGAATATTACATGTGCAATGGACAATGGGGAACCAGTGGATGTGGTGTATCTGGATTTCCAGAAGGCATTTGACAAGGTGCCACTCCAAAGACTACTGCATAAGATAAAGGTGCACAGGTAATGTATTAGAGTGGATAGAGGATTGGTTAAGAGAAAGCAAAGAATGGGATGGAAATTCCCACCCAAGGTCAATGGACCTTTTGCTTTTCCATCAAATTCTCTGTCCCACCTGCAATGATTGTAGCGGCAGATGGGGTAGGAAGATTGCAGAGATTCAAACATGGAGTTGCACGGAAGGTGGACATGGATTTGGGGAGTGACAACTTGTTCAAGAGCTTTGGGGAGGTAAAGGAAGTTGAAGATGAGGCAGTAGTTTGCAGGACAGAGGGGTCAAGTACATATTTTTTGAGGAAAAGACGATGATAACTTTAACTGATTTTGACCAATATCTGAGCATGTGCATTTTTGACAAGGATCACTATGTGGTCATTAGGACCAAAGGCATGGTCAGATTTTTTTCCTCTTGATCATTAAGGCTTAATTTAGAAACCTGAGCATAACACTGGTTGAGATTAACTAATTCAGAACAGGATTGAACCTGAGTCTTTAGTATTCTTTATGGCTCAATATCACAGTACAATATTTATTGAGTCAGCAGTTGAAACATTGCTTTCATCTATTTAACACTGTTCAAAATTGCCTTGAACTAAACTGTTCGCATTTCAGCTATTACATTTCTGAATATCTGGGCAAATGAGTGAATATAGGAATGTTGAAACCGTTAAATTGTCCTTTGTCCATTTGGCTTCATATAGACTGATCCGCTACAATGTTAGAATGTTTGAAAGCTAAACCACACTTAGAAGCACTTAGGTGTCTGACATTTGACACCCCTAAGGGAAAATTTTAAGTGTGAATGACACATTCGTTAATTCTTGCTTTTACATAAATTAAAAGGTTAGTTTTAATTTCTGGCACTAAGGAAGTTCAGACGTTATTGAGTATTGTTTTATTAAAAAAAAATCTATTCTTAGACACGATTTCAGGGAAGATGGGGGAAAAAGACAAACATTGTGAAAATTAAATTATCATTATATGATTGACCAATGAAGAGATTAGAGAAACTGGAATTCTTCTATTTAGAACAGAGAAGGTGAATGAAAGATATAATTGAAATATTCAAAATTATGATGACTTTTAGATCGTGTAAGTAAGGAGAAATTATTTACACTAGCAGGAGGGTCAGTAACCATAGGAAACAAATTTATGGTAATCAGCAAAAAAAATTCAGAGGGAAGCTAAGTTTTTTTTACACAATGAGTTGTTATGATCAGTAATGAACTGCCTAATAGGGTGGTGGAAACAGATTCAATGCTAACGTTCAAAAATGAATTGAATACATACTGGAAATAGAAACATTTGCAGGGTAACGGGGAATTGGTGGATAGAGGTGGGAATAATTAAATTGAATGATTTATATTGTCACATTCAATGAAAAATATTGTTTCTTGCAAGCTATACAGTTGAAATATACCATTCATAGATTACACAGGATAGAAGGAAAGGATAGGGTACAGAATATAGTGTTACAGATAGCGATAGGGTGGGGAGAAAGATCAGCTTAATATGTGATGGGACCATTCAAAGATCTGATGACAGCAGGGAAGAGGCTGTTCTTGAGTGGGTTGGCACGTGATCTCAGACTTTTATATCTTTTTGCCAGCTGAAGAAGGCGAAGAGAGTATTTTGAGGTGTGTGAGGTCCTTGATGATGCTGGCTGCTTTCCTGAGACAGCAGGAAACATAGATGGAATCAATGGGTGGGAGATTGGTTTGCGTGTTGGACTGGGCTGCGTTCACAAGTTTTTGTAGTTTCTTGTGGTCTTGGTCAGAGCAGGAGCCCATACCAAGCTGTGATGCATCCGGAAAGGATGCTTTCTATGGTGTATCTATAAAAATTGATGAGAGTCAAAATGGACATGCTGAATTTCCTTATCCTTTTGAGAAAGTAGAGGTGTTGGTGAGCTTTCTTAACTATAGTGTCATCATGGAGGGACCAGGAAAGGTTGTTGGTGATCTGATCACCTAGAAACATGAAGCTCTCGACCATCTCCGCTTCGTCACCTTTGATGTAGTCAGGGGCATATCCTCCACTATGCTTTCTGAAGTTGCTGACTATCTCCTTCATTTTACTGACATTGAGGGGCAGATTATTGTTATCATACATTTCACTAGATTCTCTATGTCCTTCCTGTACTCCGTCTTGTCATTGTTTGAACCCATTACAGTGGTGTTATCAGCAAACTTGAAAGTGGAGTTGGAGCAGAATTTGACCATACAATCACAAGGAGTATCGTAGGGGCTGAGGACACAGCCTTGCGGGACATTGTGGGTGTTGAGGATAATCATGGAGGAGGGATCATTACCTTTCCTTACTGATTGCAGTCTGTGGATTAGGAAACCTAGGCTTCAGGTGCAGAGAGATAAGCCAAGCCCTAGACCGTGGAGTTTGGAGATGAGTTTTGTTGGGATAATGGTGTTGAATGCTGAGCTGTAGTCAATAAAAAGGAGTCTGACATAGGTGTCCTTGTTGTCCAGCGTTTAGTGTATGGCCAGGGAAATGGTGTTTGCTGTAGACTGATGCAGCGATAGGTGAACTGTAGTGGATCCCAGACAATTTGAGAGACTGGAGGTAATGTTTGTCATGACTAACTTTTCAAAGCAGTTCGTGATAATGGATGGCCCAGCCATTGGGCAGTAGTCATTAAGCTGTCTGGCTTTTCTTTGGTACAGGGATGCAGGTCATCTTCTTGAATCAGGTAGGAACCACAGATCAGAGTAAAGAGAGGTTAAAAATGTCTGCAAATACCCCCACCAGCTGGTGCATGCAGGATCTGAATGCTCTTCCGGGCTAGTTGCTTTTCGTGGATTGACTTTCAAGAATCTGACACCTGCAGTGGTGACCTCGGATATGGTTCAGCCAAGGCAGATGGTGTCCTCTTGCTGGCCTCTGCATCAAAACGAGCATAGAATGTTTTGAGCTCATCAGGGAAGGGTGCATTGTTGCTGGCAATTCTATCTGTCTTCACCTTATGGCTGTTTATTTTGTGTAGACCTTGTCATAATTGGTGAGTGTTTGTATGGCAAGCCTGGGACTCTTGCTTGGTCCGGTACTGTCTCTTAGCATTTTTGATAGTTCTCTGTAGGTCATATCTGGATTTCTTGTACAGATCAGTGTTACCCGACTTCAATGCCTCAGCCCTGGACTTCATTGGGCAGTGGATGTCTCTGTTCACCCATGGTTTCTGGTTGAGAAACATCTGGATTAGTTCTTTGGCACACAGTCTTCTACACACTTACTAATGAAGTCTGTGGCTGTAGTGGCGTACTCATTTAAGTTGGTCGCTGAGTCCTTGAATATTGACCAGTTACTGACTCAAAACAGTCCCAAAGGAGATCATCCGTTTCCTCAGACCAACATTGCACGAATTGGATAGTTCTTTTAAAGAACCATCTGCTATGTTCATCAAGTTCTGAACCAAACCTTGAATCCGGAGCTCCTGACCCATAGGTGGGGATGCCACAAATGTGTCGCAAAACTTCCCTCTGACCATAGATACATTAATCTGATATCTGAAAATGAACTGTGTATCCAGTTCCAGTGAAGAATGAAAGATCTGTATTTGTTGGGATATACTTCAACACAAATTTAAATAAACTGTCCTAATTTCTTGTAAAATTTACAAAATATAAGAAACAAAACTATTCAAATCTATTGGCAATTTGCCAGATAGTCTCATCAATGCTTTACTGACATCTGCTGGTGGCAAAAAGAATTGTTGCTTTGCATTGGAAAGAAAACAAATCTTTCAACCATTGACCTTCTGTGAATCTTTGGGCAAACTAATTCCCTCAAGCAGACATTTGTTACTCTCATTGCACTTGGGAAATATCATAAAACATACAGGATGCCATCTACCTCTGCTGAATTCAAGCTTAACATTGGGGCTTGGGGAGAGGGGCATTGAAAGGACAGTGACTCACTTTGCACTTTTCTGCTATAACAGGGTTTTGTATATTTAAATGAAAGAAAAGACAAGTGTTCATCACATTGTTGTAGTATCTATTCTGGAGACTATCATAGGTAGTTTGCAAAGGGCTGACTTTCTGGGCCAGCGCACCATAGTGACGCACCGGTTAGATGCATTGACAGAGAACAGACACTGGATTGTGGCAACTAGGGGAATTTCACAGCAGTGTGTAAATATTTCTCATTGCCAGCTTCGGATGGTGTGAATTTTGTAAGACTCACCCATTTAAATTTTTATGTAGCACAATGGTAGGTGCTGCTGCTTCACAGCACCAGGGACCAAGGTTCGACTCCTGGCTTGGGTCTCTGTCTGTGTGGAGTTTGCACAGTTTCCCTGTGTCTGCATGGGTTTCCTCCAGGTGCTCCAGTTTCCTCCCACATTCTGAAAGACGCACTGGTTAGATGCATTGATTGAGAACAGGCACTGGACTGTGGCAACTAGGGGAATTTCACAGTAACTTCATTGCAGTGTTAATGTAAGCCTTATTTGTGACTAATAAATAAACTTCAAACTTTAATAAGCAAGCCCTCTGTGGATTAAACCATTTACGGGGTGGGGGGCGGGGGCATGCTGTGTAGTAATATCCAGTTCAGAAACAGATTTAAAGAGCTGTTGTTATTCCTTAAAGAGGCACCTACAACTTTGTTGGGTAAGTTCCATTCACAGGAATATAAAGGATGGTTGGTAATAGTGGAGGGAGCCAAGCAAGAGGGGAGCAGTGACTTTTACAAAGGAAACTTTCAAATGAGTAACTTTTTTCTGCTGCGGGCAGCACCTAGTAGGATTAACTCACTGTGCATTGTCATGAGGGGAAGGACCATCAGAAGCAGATGAATGGACATGCATGTTTTCAATTAGGGGATAAGAATATGCATGAACTTAGTGGCACCATGTCATTGGCAACATGTATTCTGGAATAAAACAGGAAATACTGGAAACACTCAGCATCTGTAGAGATGGAAAGAAATATAACTTTTCAGTTTAGTGATATTTCATGAGAATTCAGGATTACTGTGGTGACTTAGCATTCTAATTGAATTGTTGAATTTGCTGGACCTGTTTTTCCTACAGTTGGTGAACATCAGCTTCAGGTATGTAATGAGCATGCTCTTCAGAACAGATCTGTCTCTCCTGCTATATGATATCTCCTTCTCTGAAAGCATAATTTGTGTACAGCCTGTACACTTTTACAGGATTGTTTTATAATAGTAAATCATTGAAGCAGTGGAATCTTTGCTTTCAATGTCTCTATGTATTGTAGCGACATATTCTCATGTTTTCTTTATGCTGTGGTTTGCAAATCCACAGACTGATATCTTGGAACATCAAATCATAGAATCCGTAGAATGCCTACCATGCAAAAAGAGGTCATTTGGTTCAGTGAGTCTACTCTGACACTTCAAAAGCGCATTCCACTCATGCCCTTCACCCTATCTCTGTAATCCATGCATTTACCATGGCTAATGTACCTAACCTACACATCTTTGAACACTAAGGGGCAAGTTATCACGGCCAATCCATCTAACCTGCACATCTTTGGACAGTGGGAGGAAATCAGAGCACCTGGAGGAAACCAATGCAGACACAGGAAGAAACTGCAACTCCACAGTCACCCAAGTCCAGAATTGAACCTGGGTCCCTGGAGCTGTGAGGCAATAATGCTAACCACTGTGTCACCTTGCTGTTCGTATGACTCAAGAGGTTGTTTGAAGATCTGTGAAATCCACTTGTTATGTCTGGATATTACTTTAAATAATGGTATTATAGACTGACAATAGGAGAAGTGTGTTTCTGTAGTTTCCTGACATCTATCTTCAAGAAGTGTTTTTAATGGTTACATACAACTGTGTGTTAGTTGAATGTAACCCACTTCCTATTCATGAATGCCATTGCATTGTCAAGAGGAACCATGTGATCACATTGGTTAAACTGATGTGGCCTTGCATTCTAGGAAATATCGCTGGTTCACCTATTACTGTACTGCTCGTTGTTTTCCTTTGGAGACTGTGCAGACTAATTGACCTGACACATACCAGCTGAGGCAGCCATTAGAAATTCATGTCAGTGGCTTTCACCACCAAGGACAGAATATTCCTGTTCTTCACAAAATCTGCAGGAGTTGGAAACAGTTCTGAGACTGCCTCTCTGATATCCTTGTAATGCAGGAGAGGTCCATTGACTGTACTTGGAGATGAACAGGTTTTCATAGGCTAGTTCCATAGGGCAGCATGGTGGCAAGTGGTTAGCACTACTGCTTCACCGTGCCAGGGACCCAGGTTTGATTCCTGGCTTGGGCCACTGTCTGTGTGGAGACTGCACATTCTTCCTGTGTCTGCTTGAGTTTCCTCTGGGTGCTCCGGTTTCCTCCCACAGTCCAAAGATGTACTGGTTCGGTGCATCGGCCATGCTAAATTCTCCTAACTTGTACCCAAACAGGTGCCTGAGTGTCGCAACTAGGGGATTTTCACATTTCGGTGTTAGTGTAGGCCTACTTGTGACACTAATAAATAAATTTTAAAACTTTAAACTTTATCAATGCATTTATCTTTGCACATTCCTGTGGAAATTGTTATTGTTCACTATAACTTTGCAGAAAGAAAGGGAATTCCTCGATGATCATTTAAGTTGAGATACATTTCCATTGTAGGAGATCAAAAAAGTAAGATAAAAAGAGAAATTTGCAACATTTAACTTTTAAACGACAAAAAGCTTGCAACACACCAAAAGAAATGCAAAAAAAATTTTAAAAACAAAACAGGATTTCAGATTCAGAAACCAGCAAAGTACATCATGAAGTAATTCACAAATGTGGGTTTTAGATTTCTGGGGAAAATCCTGCAAAATACAGAATCTGCCCTGATCCATGTGCTTGCTAAACAGCCAGTGATCATTCAAAGCAGTGACATGCCAGTAACACAAACTTTCTATGCATTGAGAAACAGGAAAAACAAGCAAAGCAACCCCGGAGCATAGGACAACCTGAGGAATGTGGCAGTTAGCCTGGGGTGGGGGCGGAGGCGGGGTGGGGGTGCGCGGCGTCAGTGGTAGGGGTTGGAAGACAAGATGAAGAGCAAGATTTCAGAACTGGGAAAATAAGAATCTTAGAGCATGGCAGGTGGAGAGATTTCACCGTGGACCTTTGACATTACACACCTCCCATCAAAACCTCCATCCCAACCCATTGATCACACTGGTCTTGTGCATGCATGACCAGCACCAATGGAGAAGATTTAACCTCAGTGCTATAAATCCTACATAATCATTTTTTCGTTCTGATTATTTAATTTATAACGAGTTGTTTCCCTCAAAGTATCAGATTAACTTTTTTTGGACACCTTAGGCAGAAAGTATAGGATACAATGATCTATTTAGTTTACTTTCAGTCTGCAAAAGAGATAGACATAGAACATAGAACATCTAATCGAAAAATAGAGAAAACGCAGACTCCTCATATGTGCATACACAGATATTTAGAGTATTGATATTAATCATGTTTCCTAAAAACCTCAGGTAAAAACCAAATTTCAGACCTACAGCAGTGTTTCATTTGTCCTCTCTCAGAGATCAAGAAGTATTACTCTATTGTGGTATTTTTTGACAACACCAATTTGCATTTGAATTGAAGTCACTGTTGTTATAAATGTGTTGGCCAATTTGCACATGACGAGATAATGGCAATGTGGTAATGACCAATTAACTTGTTTGGTTATATTGACTGAAGAATAAATATTGGCCAGGACAACAGGGTATAACTTCCCTGCTCTTCAAAATACTGCTACAGGATTGCTTATTCCATCTGAGAATGAAGACAGGACCTCTGTTGATTAACTCAGCTGAAAGGTTTCATCTTTGACAGTGCAACATTCCCTCACACTGCGCTGGAATGTCAACTTTGACTTCATGTTCCCACCTCTGGAATGGGTCTAACCCATGTCCTCTGACTTCAAGTCAACGTGTTACCACTGAACTACGGTTAATATAGCTAACTTTGTCTTACTGCTTACCTTATTCAAACATGACAGGAAAGTACTGAGGTATATATTCCGAAGAAGCTTACTCACTTTGTAAGATCCATGACAGCAAAGTGTGTCAAAATAAGTTACGTGTAGCTGATGTTACCATAGTGTTGGCACATCAGACAATTATGCTTGGATTATTCCTTTGCATTAATGGGGAAGGTTTTATTTCAACTTTCACTGAAAACTTCCATAAAATGTGCACATACTTAATTTGTGATTGTCTGATTGTTTATTGTTACAATAGAAAGGAATTGTTTCACTCCTAGGCTTCCAGCATAGCACATTTCAAATAAAGCTCTATCTTAGGTCTGTTATGATCCCAGCTGCTTTTGCTACTGGGGAGTCAGTTCCCAAAATGGAACACTGATCCAATAGACTATGGGCGGGATTTTCCAGCCGCACTTGCTTTAAGGCCGGAAATTCCTGCTCGAGGTACTGTTGTATGGTCCGCCCCAACCCGCTATGATTCCTATGACAGGTGGGATGGACACAGTAATTTTTATTTTTTCTTTAGAGATGTGGATGAGTCACAAGATTTATATTTAACAGAAGAACACATTTACTAAGCATGAAAAGATTGATTATAATACAGTACTCCTTCACCCTACCTATATCTCCACATTTGTATTCAGATTTTTAAAGATATAAATGACAAATATATCTTCTACTATAATGGTTTTGGCTAGTACACAGTCCATGTAATCCAACAGGCCAACTGTTGTCAGACACACCATACTCTGAAATCAACAGACAGGTACCACCCAATATAACTTCTGTGGTATTGTCAAATTCCCCTCAGATGTTTATCTCATTGTGAGCTAACTGCTTTCATTGTGAGTGTTTCCAAACTCCACTCTTGAAAAACATGCATTAGAACCTTCTCCCAAACAATGCTTTCTCTTGGATGACTTCACCAAGGATTCACTTCCATGCTTTCATTCTCTCCTTTTAGTATTCCTCTGCCTTGTATTGCCATTCATGCTTCCACACAATCTCCCAGGTATCCAGCCATGCCATCACAACACCACTGCTTCACAGCTTTATTAAGATGTCACTAACCTTAGAATTACTTAACCTTCTCCAGATCTGCACCTTTAAGCTCTGTCCTTTAATTGGCAGTCTTTCTCTGTCCCTTTCTTTAACTGCAGTGATCAGTAACTTGTTCAAATTTCCATTCTTTGTGCCTTTGTGTTCAGTCTTTCTGGGACTTCTCCATTCACTTCCTGGTTTCTAGGAGTATCTGTTCTTTAGCTTCTGGAGCTTGCTTTTTGCTCCTTATGCCATTGTCCTACCTCTCTACTGACAGTTTCTGTGAGAGCTGCTTTCTTCTCATGAACCCAGTTCCAATTGAACTGCAAATGCTTACACTTTTAAGTGTGGGTTCATAATTGCCAAGCATCAGCCTAGTCTTTCTTTAAACCCTGTTTGTTTTCATGTTGTAAATTACAATGCAGACATGTAGACATCTTTGTTTAACATGAAGCTAACTAAAGTTAGCTTCATGTTAGCTTTAGCTAACTAAAGTTAGCTTCTTATGCAGAAATACAAAATTAAAGTTAAAGCTCTGCTTTGTTTCTAATATCCATAAATACAAATATAGATTACTTCAAACTCCCTTTGTTTCCTGACAGGTCCACTAAATATTCTCTACTATCCATCATCAGCAAGACTTTTGTTGACGAGCAAATGGGAAGAAGTCTCAATGTTTCCACAAGATCTAATGTAAAGCTTCTCTGTACAAATGTTCATGTTTTGACACCCTTTCGAAAGTGTTGTGTTTAGAATTGTACACAATACTCCAGATGAGGACTAACCACAGATTATTTTCTTTTTGCAGTAAATGCCATTATTTACAAAGCCAAATAGCCAAACACTTCTTCCATCACCATGTATTATTGTTAGGATTGGGATTGTAAATTCCCAGCTCCTTTTGTTCTTCTAATCCCCACCTCCTCAAAATAGTACTATTTACATTATACTGCTATTCCACAATGTTTCTCCCACTGTACATAGCTTTGCACTCTAAGCATGTAATATTGCATCTGCCATGTGCTATGTATATCCCAATATTATTAGTCAGCTTACATCTTCCTGACATTTGCTATTATCATACGCTATTTACGACACTGCCAAGTTTTGTATTGTTCTTAAACTTCAAAATTTATATATAACAAGGAAAGCATTGGCACTAATGCAGAGCCCTGTGAGACTCCATTGCACATTTCTCCCCTGTCAAAAATTAACCATTTGCCGTTACTTCCTGCCTTCTACCCCGTAGCCAACTTTGTACCCAAATTGCCATCATCCCTTTAATATCACATGCTTCTATTTTCTGAATAGGTTTGTTGTGAGGCACTATGTCAAATGCCTTCTGAAATTTCCTATTTGCAACATCCAGTGCACCAATCAGGTTCATCAGACATGATTTACCATTACCCAATCTGTGTTGGCTGTCCTTTAATAACCTCCAAGTGAAAATTGATTTAGCCCTTGACAATGATCTTGTTAATTATTATAGGCGGCACAACGTTTTCAGTTTTGTCAAAAAACTTTATTGGGTGTTTTGTTTGCGTTTTGGTTCCACGCTCCTGATCTACAGGCACCCAGTGCATAGGGGGAAGTGGGGAAGGAGGAGGACCTCCTTGTGAACCTGCTCCTGGGCCTGGCGAGATGAGGCATCTACACGTCCAGGCAGTGGGTGACTGAGGGGGTCGTCCAACCTGACTGTCTGCTCCTCTATCACGGCCATATTCGCGTGTCCCTGGGGAGGGAGCATGCAGTGTTCAAAAGCAGTATTGATGTCTTCCATACCCGCTGAGTGATGCAGGGACTGGGGTGTTTTATTGACCCCTTTAATCACATTTTAGTTTGATGTTTTAAGCTTCCTTTCTACTTTGTCCTTTGTTTCAGGCAGTTCCCCTCTTCTTGGGGGCTGTCCCTTTCAGTTTGTCCCTCAATAATTTGAATTAGTTTAATTGTTTAGTCAAAAAGAATGACAGTGATCTCCAGGTCCCCTGCAACAGTTGGTGTTTATTATTGCCCCTTTTAATCATATTTTAATTTGATGTTTTGCGTTTCTTTGGTTTATTTTGCTTCCAGCAATTCCCCCTTTATTGAGGGGCTGCCCCTTTTGCTTTGTCCCTCAGTTTATTTGAAAAAACATGCTTCATCTGCCACTTGTTGGAAGGAAATTGGGAACACCTGCATCCTGTTGCTGCTGAGGAGCTGTGTGCTGTTGGCTGTGCTCATATACTCCTGCAGAATCTGGAATGTTTTTCCCTGGAGTTCTCTCAAGGAGATGAATTAAGGGGCTCGATGATACTCTTGAGAGGGAGAGAGGCCTGGAGTTTGGAGGCCTAGAGCCTGGAGCTCAAAGGCCTCAATCACTTGCAGAAGGAAGGACAGGGGCAAAAAAACAATGGTCTCCAGTACCTTTCCTGCCATTGGCAACAGAGGCCGATTCTTGTTATACTGCAACTGGCAATGTTAATGAATACCTACCAGTTACAGAGCTATGAATGATCTGAAAAGACAGCCAACAGTTTCCATTAATCTTTAATCTGGAATTTGATACCAGTAAATTCTAAAAATATCACCAAAAATGCAAGGCTTCCAAACAATAACTCTGACCTTCAGACCTAAATTGGTATGGTATTCCTTGGGTTGGTTTTCTCATAACCTGGGACTCGTATAATCTCCCAGGAGAAAATAGATAGGAGAAAATAAAACTGAGGTGAGACTGTGCAGAGGCTGCTACACAGGGCATGGGAAGGAGAAGGCAAATGACCCCGATATTGTGCCCAATATTTTTATTTAATTCCATATGGGATTTTTAAAAAAATTGGAAGAAATCCACTGTCACTGAAGAAGAACTAGTGAAGAGAAAAAAGCTATAATTTTATAATGGTTGCCACAAACCTATATTTGTTTCAATAACATATTCTCCAGAGCATAATTTGAAGCTTCTTGGAGGAAGAGTAAACCTAGCATCAGTGTTTGGTCTTTAATTCTGTCAGCAGAACTAACATTTAATGTTTAACCAGCAGAACATTTTGGTTCTCATGTCAGTACCAGGCCCATTGCCTTGCCTTTTATTTCAGTCACCCCTTCCTAATTTTTCCTTTCTAACCTTGGTGTTAATTTTTATGTCTTGTGAAGCATAATGTTGTCCAAATGTACGTGAAGAAAGGGTCAGGCATTTCATAGTCCAAAATGTTTATGTTTCTATTCCGCTACAAGTTCAAACCTATTTGAGTGTCTGCGTGCAACATAAAGTACAAGAAAAGTGAGGCAAAATGATAACACAAATGTGCGCGTTTGAGAAATGATGTGAGAGTGTGTCTGAGGAAAAGGGTCGAAAGAACCATTAAGAAGCACACAAAAGGGAATGCCTGATGTAAAATAATGAAAGGGAGCAACAGAAGTGAGGAAATGTTCAACAATAACTTCCATCACAACTCCCAGACAAAGAATGATAGAAAACTATTCTAATTCACTGGGTTCACATTATTGGTTGAAATCAACTCATTAATGCACAGGCAGGAGGAAAGCTGGAATAGTGGCTTTTGTTTAAAGTGGACGCCATCTACAGTCTTGTGGTATATTGGGAATAGTGAAAGTTAACGTTAGTTTTATTAGTGTCACAATTAGGCGTGAACACTGCAATGAAATTACTATGAAAATCCCCTAGTTGCCAAATTCCAGTGCCTGTTCGGGTACACTGAGGGAAAATTTAGCATGGCCAATGCATTTAACCAGCAAGTCAATTGGCATCAATATCAGCGCAATGCCAGCAGGGAATTATTGGCCCATATTTTACCATAACTAAAGATGTTGGGCGCGATTTTACCACTTCGCCATGCTGATCGTCAGGTGTGGCAAGCTGGAAAAATAGAATGCAATGTCAAAACTCCGTTTCTCACCCAGCACCAAAAGGTTTCCAATCTTCCTGGTCCCTTCCGAGTGGCACGAACCGCTTACCACCCAGAAAGGGTGTGAAACTCATTAGCATGAGATTGACTGGATTTCAATACCATTAGCGAGTTCAGCACACAGGCTTCCCACTTCTCCAGTGAGACGTCACACTGGCGGGAATCACTACTGGTCTATAAAACTGTGGCTCAGGTGTAGCAGTAGCGAAGGAGAGTGAAGAGGTGAGTACCACTACAAGGGGGGGTGTGAGTCTGGGGGAATGTCTCAGCTGCTATTATGGTATGGATTGGGGTGGGGGGCTTGTATAGGTGCAAGGGTTTGGGGATACTCAGGTCAGGGATCACTTCTAGCTTGAGGCTCGTGTTACGTGGATTTCCTCTGGTCACTGAATGACTCCTGAGGGGTTGCATATGTGGTCATATGTGGCCCAACTCAGATTGCATTGGTTACCCTGCTATCTGATGCTGGACAGGCTCTGTGGTTCCTTGTGGACAATCCGTCCCAGACCCCACTAACTGTAGCAGTCAGCAGCTCTGTCAGCTGCTGCTCCAAGCTCGGGAGCTCTGCTGATGTTAACATGGCTGTTCACACTACATGGACTCTGCAATGTTGCCCTTGATGGGAACTCACCTCATGCCAGTCATGAGGGTGCCCCTTTCCCTTCTGCTTGAACTGCAAACCATTCCTGGAAGCCAGTGCATCAGACATACAGGTGGGTGCACTCATGTCTATGCCTCAGGAGTTCCAATGGGGATCGCAACATAGCCCTTATGCCCCTCCACCCTCTCCATGACTGGTATGGCAAGGATGTTGGCAACCCATTGAGGTGCTGGGTGGCCAATGCCAAGACTCTGCTTATGGACTGTCTCTCACACCCCCCACCCCCAAACCCATCCAGCAACAATGGATTTTGCTTTAAGCCAATCTTGTGGCTGCTGTGATGAATGAGAGAGATGTTCGTCTGTGGTAGTGCTAGCCCGGGCCAGAAACTGCAGCAGGAGGGCAATCGGGATCAGGACATGGCTGCTTATTGGCCCGAGAGGGGCCCAGAGGACGTCTATTTCATTACCATAAGAAGTAGTTGATGCCAAAACATTGAATGTTTGAGGCAGCTAGATATAGCACTTGAGACAAATGGGATCAAAGGTTATGGGAGAAAGCGGGATTAGACTATTGAGTTGGATGATCAGCCATGATCGTGATGAATGGTGGAACACGCTCGAAGGGCCAAATGGCCTCATCCTGCTCATATCTTCTATCTCCTATCCTCATGGATCTGGCATCTCACAGGGCAGGAGGACACCCACTCCCTTTGGCAGTGAAGGTCATGGTGGCCCTCAACTTCTTGGCCTTCCAGACGTCCAGCAGAGACCTCTATAGCACCTCCCAGTCCTCTGCACACAAGTGCATGTGTGAGGTGACGGATGCCCTATAAACCCGGACAGGCCACTACATTGATGCTGATGCGGGCCGAACCCAACAGGATGCCTGGGCTGCAGACTTCGTCACCATTGCCAGGATGCCCTATGTACAGGGGCTTTCAATAGCATGTACAACACCCTGTGGGCCCCATATGACCATGGGATGCCCTTTATTAATTGAAAGGGATTCCATTTTGTGAATGTCCATACAGTCTATGACCACTGGCTTAACGTTATGCAGGTATATGCATGCACTTGGTGACCATGCATAAAAGCTACATTTTGCCCAGCTCAGACATCCCCAGGGTCTTTGACCATCCTAGGCAACCGGGATGGGGTTACCCGCAGAGGTCATGGCTGATGATACTGGTCATTAGGCTGAGGTGGAAACCCGTTACAATGAGGCCCACAATTCCACCTGGTCCATTGTCAAGCAGTGCATTGGGTTGCTGAAGATGGGGTTCTACTGCCTGGACTGCTCTGGCAGGGCTGTCCATACAACCCTATGAAAGTCTCCTTCTGCATTGTGGTGCTCTGCTATGCTCACCACAACATGGCATAGCAGCAAGAGATTCCCTGAAGGAAGAGGAAGGGATCCCGGTGGAGGAAGCCCAGGAGGTTTTGGAAGAAGAGATTGAGGAGGAGATGGAGGACAGGCGGCAGCAAGGAACTGGCAGGGCAGGATCCTCATTGCCACAAGGTTCACCCACTAGGAGGCATAGGACCAGGCACCCCCCCATTACCCCTTGCCCACATGCCCTACTATGGCCTCCATTGATGTCACAGTAGGGTGATGGGCCTGGATTGGCGAACTCCCTCAAACAACCTCGCAGATGCAGGAATGTTGCTGTTGCTCCCTCCTGCAATTCCTGGCTTTGCCTCTGCATCTTCTGCAACTTCGGGAGAACTGATTCCAGTGGCTCAGCAGCAGGCTGGAGGCCAATTGTTCCTTTGGCTACAGGAAACCTCTGCCTACCCAAGGCCTCGGACTTTCTGCCTTCAGTGGTTGTGTGGTGCGCACCAGAAGGGCCCCAGAAGCCTCATCGCTAACATGTCCCACCATGGTAACCGTATCTGCGCTGGTTGATGGTGCAGCTGAAGCCAGTGTTGACTTTCCTTAGAGGTATTGACGGAGGTGGGGACACAGGAGTTGGCGTCGACTCCTGATCACTCATCAGGACCATCTCCTGCAAGAGAAGACACTTGGTTGAGAGAAGTATAACATACAGCAGTGCAGAAAGGGCCTTTCAGCCCATCATGTCTGCACTGACAACAATCCCAATCAGGCCTTATCCCTGTAACCCCTCGTGTTTACCCAGCTAATCTTCCTGACACAGAGGGGCAATTTAGCATGGCCAGTCAACCTAACCCGCACATTTTTGGAGTGTCGGAGGGAACCGGAGCACCCGGAGAAAACCCACGCAGATATGGGGAGAATATGCAAACTTCACGCAGACAGTGACATGAGGCTGGAATTGAACCCGGGCCCTGGCGCTGTGAGGCAGCAATGTCACCTTGCTGCCTGATCAGTGCAAAGGAGGGACAAGTTTCTGGGCCGATTGCAACTTATTTGAGATATGTCAAATGAATGAAGGTTTTGTGGCTCCTCACTTCTCTGAGTCACCATGACCTGGTTGTCACTCACAGAGTATGTTCCTGTCAGGAAGTCAGGAGAGGAGCTCGGAAACCCCACCTCTGGTTTTCTTCCCCTCCTTCCTGTTATGGGCCATCTCCTCCTGCAGGGACAAAAAGGGGGATTGAAAGCCTGATGGCTGGAAGACGCAGGATGTCAGGGTGGGGACAATTGGGTGATGTATGTTGGCACCATGCCTCGGCAGACAGGAGTTGTGAAGGGGGGTTGCCAGTGGAGAAAGGTGCTAGGGGCCAGGCGCTGATAGGCCGTGGAGCATCAGGGAATGGATTGATGTGGATATTCCAGGTGTGACAGACGGACTGATGCCAAGATGGGATGAACACTCTCCCTTGCTGCCCGAATGCTTTCTGCCCTGCCATCTCCAGTCCTTTGTGCCAGTGCACAGACACTCACTGCTGCTGCCACCACTTCCCAGGCCATGTTGCCGGCCTGAGCCCTGGATCATTGACTGTGTAGGGGAAAGAAGATGGCCCTCCTTCTCAGTGTCCAGCAGCTGTCCCAGCTCTCCCTCCATAAATCGTGGTGTTGCTTTGTGCAGTGCCATCTTTCTGGCGTGACTGGCTGTTTGTGCACCTTATTTAAATACAACTCCACCTGCTTAACGGCACACAGCTGCAGCCACTTCACACACCTGGAGCCTCTATAATGGCGTGATTCACATGGAGGCTCTTTCATTGTACAGAGTGTTGAAAGATTGCAATGTGGAGTGTGCATGAGAGACCAGTGTGTAACGCTCCTGTTTTCTTGCCATTATGACACAAATATTTTGGGGAAAATTACACCCATTAAGTTTGGATCATTGAATTGAACTAAGGGGTGGCTGACTTTGCACACCTGAAAACTCCAAGTTCAATCCCTGATCTGAGTTAGCTGAACTCAGCTAGGGAATTACCATTAACTTCCATCAATTTAAAGAGCAGAACATCAATCAGGATTCCCAATCTGAACTATTGTCCAGTGATCCTTATCGGAAATGTATGTACGTGTCTGGACTTCAGGGACTTTGTTGGGATTGAGTGGGAAATTTATATGATTGGATAACTTGCTACCACTCACTCAGGGATCATGGGATTGGGTGGGATGTTTATATGATTGGGTAACTCGCCAACACTCACCACAGAGATCCCAGATAAATATTATGTACTTGAGGAAGAGTGAAGGTGTCTGTAGAACTTTACCCCAGCAAAGAGTTAATGCCTTCAGGATGGGAAGAAAAAATGACAAAAAGAACATGACTTCCATGCATTTTCCCAAGTCTAATTTTGAAAATGTTATAAAAAGTATTAATGAAATACATTTTATGTTTGCTCTATGAGAAAAATACAGGTTTTGAGAATTGAATGAATGTTTCACTCATAATCCTGATCAAATCCTTTATTAAGATTTTAAAACCAAAAGGGTTTCTTTAATGAAGAGGGTTTGAGGTCTTTCTCGCTGAAATCCGTGAATAACCTGTGGCCAAATCTATTGTATGAATAATAGCATTCACTGAGAAGGATAATTAAATCTTGTCTTTCAGTTTCAATGAGAACTGATTGTAAAAATGACCAATAATTATTTTTCGAATACTCAAAGAGGACAATCAAAAAAGAGAGACGAATTGTGTTAAATAAGGCATGCAATAGAATTAAACCCTGTGAAATACGTTGCTGTTTATTAGTGATTACTAAAGTAATCATTTTACAAATAAGAGGTCATGAAATTCCAAACAAACAATAGATTGCCCATCAATGACATTTATCTAAATTATCCACTGGAACACACTAAACAATTAAATAGTTACAGGCACAGAGTTTCGGTCTCAACAGCTGTAAATCATTGCCTATAGAAGAATTTCTAACTTACAGGTGTGCTGGCGCTAAATCTGACATCCCCAATAATAGGGGCAGGAATCTCAATATGCTTTTAGCCTGTGCCCATTTGATGAAATAGAGGCAAATCATCACCTCTGTGCTGCCTGTTTGTTAGCATGATTTCTGTGTTCAACCAGCGGTAACCATGCTAATAATGACCAGCTATACGTATAAACAGGGATTCCAAAATCAGTACTTGCTAGCATTACCTATCACTAACTCTGCTTAAAGACAGCCTGCGCCTGTTAAAGGGATGATAGGTATACCAGCTCACTGAAGGGTGAAGTCATGTACAGACTCATAGTCATAGAGTCGTAGAGGTTTACAGCATGGAAACAGGCCCTTTGGCCCAACTTGTCCATGCTGCTCTTTTTTTTTAAAACCCCTAAACTAATCCCAATTGCCTGCATTTGGTCCATATCCCTCTATACCCATTGTACCCATGTAACTATCTAAATGCTTTTTAAAAGATAAAATTGTAACCGCCTCTACTACTACCTCTGTCAGCTTGTTCAGGACACTCACCACCCTCTGTATGAAAAAATTGCCCCTCTGGACACTTTTGTATCTCTCCCCTTAAACCTATTGCCTCTAGTTTTAGACTCCCTACCTTTGACTATCTACCTTGTCTCTGCCCGTCATTATTTTATAGACCTCTACAAGATCATCCCTCAATCTTCTACGCTCCAGAGAAAAAAGTCCCAGCCTATTCAGCCTTTCCTTATAACTCAATCCATCAAGTCCTGGTAGCATCCTAGTAAATCTTTTCTGCACTCTTTCTAGTTTAATAATATCCTTTCTATAATAGGGTGACCAGAATTGCACACAATGTTCCAAGTGTGGCCTTACCAATGTCTTGTAAAACTTTAACAAGACTTCCAACTCCTGTATTCAATGTTCTGACTGATAAAACCAGGCATGCCGAATGCCTTCTTCACCGTTCTGTCCACCTGTGACTCAATTTACAAGGAGCTATGAACATGTACTCCAAGATCTCTTTGTTCTGTAACTCTCCCCAATGCCCTACTATTAATTGAGTAAGTCCTGCCCTGTTTCAAACTACCAAAATGCATCACCTCACATTTATCTAAATTAAATTCCATCTGTCTTTCGTCAGCCCTCTAGTCCAATTGATCAAGATCCTACTGCATCTGGAGATAACCTTCCCCACTGTCCTCCATGCTACCAATCTTGGTGTCATCTGCAAACTTTCTAACCATGCCCCCTACATTCTCACCCAAATCATTAATATAAAATGATATAAGTAAACAGTGGGCCCAGCACTGGTCCCTGAGGCACACCACTGGTCACAGGTCTCCCGTTTGAAAAACAACTCTCTACAACCACCCTCTGGCTTCTTTCAAGAAGCCAATTTTGTATCCGTTTCGAAACCTCACCCTCGATCCCGTGAGATTTAACTTTATGCAACAACTTACCATGCGGTACCTTGTTAAAGGCCTTGCTAAATTCCATGTAGACAACGTCAACTGCATTGCCTTCATCTACCTTCTTGGTTACCCCTTCAAAAAACTCAATTAAATTTGTGAGACATGATTTTCCACTTGCAAAGCCATGCTGACTGTTCCTAATCAGTACTTGCATCTCTAAATGACTCTGTTGAAAAGCATTTAGCCAAGGACTTTAATGGTCCAGGTGACAGAAGAGAGCTGATGGGTGCACACAACGAAATGCTTGCCGCATTAAGAAGCCTGCATGAAAGGCTGTTAACAGTGAAAGCAGTATGCAGGAATCTGGCATCACCTTGGTGCAGGACTTCGTACAGATATTTGAGCCAATCCTTTCCAGCTTGGATGTGGTAGTCAACTCTATTAGCACACTTGTGGACACAACCAAAATGCAATGCCTGATGGCAAATGTCTCAGCTTTCATTGAAGCACAAGAAACATCACAAAAAATCCAAGTGCCGCAGTGGGAGCTGAAACTTGAACCATGCATAGTCAATTAGTGGCCATGTGAGTTCAGACACCTGCCACCATAGTGTATAGTTATCAGCATTGAAAGGTACTTGTGGGTTGTCGTAGCAGTTCAACAATCTATTCTCGAATATTGAATTGCTGAGGTGCCACCTGATAGAGATGGCAGTAACTTCATGAGTAAGAAATCTGCTGTCCCCTCTCAGGATCCATCTTCACAGCCCTGCCACTCCACTTAGTGCCCCTCCTATTGGCCTCTCAAACAACCAGTCCAGTCTTTTGCTTCCTATACTGCAATGATTTAGTCTGAAGCTGAGCCTGTTAAGGCCCACTATCTGCAGTAACCCACTCCCAAAAGTCAGCACTGAAGTGGCATGCTCCAGCAGAGTATTAAAAAGCTTAGGCTAGGGACTAAAGGATTGCATATAGTTAATTGTTTATATTTGAATGTTTGAATGCAATGAGGCATCATATTATTTATCAATTTGATTTGAAAGAAATCAAGTCAGAGAGCTGTCAGCTGTGTTACAATTAGTATCTCACCAGCCTGTGAGTCAAAATGTTATGGGCCAAATCCATGTCTTCAGCACAGAAATCTCGGCTGCTTTGCCAGTGTCATTTTGTCAAAAGTGTTACCTTTTGAATGAGACATTAAACTGAGACAGACAATCACAAGAGATCTAATGTAATTATTTCAAAGAGATATGGGGACATTATCCCCGGTGTCCTGGCCAATGCTTAACCCTCTATCAACGTCATGAAATAACAGATTATCTGGACGTGATCACATGTGTGGCAGCTTGCAATGTGGAAATTGCTGTTGTGTTTCCCGCGTTATGACTGATTACAATTCAAAAGTACTTAATCGGTGACAAGACACGTAAGGGTGTAAAAGGCATGGTATGAGTACAGGAATGCCTCTTTTTCTAAATTTGGTTTGAAACATTTATTTTGTGATGGCTTTTATTTTTGCACTGTGACCAAGATAATGCAGTGATGGTCAATGACAATGATAGTCAGTGACAGTGAAGTTAAGGAATGTGCGACTGTTGGTTCATGGGATTTAAAGTGTGTTCACTGATATCACACACAACTCAGTTCTTTACATGCAGCCTAGTCTGAAAGATGCTTCCAGCTCCCTGCCTTGCTTCCTGTTTTGCCTCAGCTCCCTTCTGCTCTTTCACTTCCCCTTCCTGCTCATGTTCCTACTCTTTAGCATTACATTTGTTAGCTCCCAGCAATTCTCCAATTGTGTTGGCAGGTTTGTGCAGCATAATGCCACAAACTTTAAGCAAAGTAACGAAGGACTCCTCCAGAGCGTAACTGTTGTTTCTGTATGCTAATGGTCTGCTCTATCACATTTCCAATTGCAGAATAACTCTCCCTGCATGCCTGCTAGACATCTGTGTGAAGATCGCAAATCTGAATCATGAACCATGTCATCAGTGGCTGGCACTGATTGCCCATCCTTTGGTTTGTGGTGACAGCTAATGCTAAGTTGGCATAGCAGATTTTTAAACTTAAAAGGTCCAGTGCACTGTTTTGAAGAAGAGCAGGGAATTTAGCATGGCCAATGCACCTAACCAGCAAGGCTTTCAGATTGTGGGAGGAAATCGGAGCACTCAGAGGAAACTCATGTAGGCACGGGGAGAACATGCAAACTCCATACAGACAGCGACCCAAGCTGGGAATCGAACCCGGGTTCCTGGCACGTGAGGCATCATTGCTCACCAAAGTGCCACCTACTATCTCATCTGAAAGAGGGCATCTCTGACAGTGCAACTTTCCCTCAGTACTGCACTGGGAGCGTCAGAGTAGATTTTTGTTCTCAAGCTAGAGGCAAGCGTTCGAACAGCTGAGCCACTTGAGTAGGGAACTTGGATAGCAAATTCTTGACTTTTGTATTTAAGCTATTGAGAAATATCCCACAGATGCTCTAAAGAACCTGCCTAACATGACTTGCATATTGTTAACTAATTTCCAAACATTTATAAAGACGAACAAATTAGGGGATTAGAACAAATATCGCAAAAACCTTACTTCATATATATTTTTCGAATATTAATTGTTGACATTTACTGCCTGATTCACACTTCAATAACAATCACATTATTTTACTGTCATGGAATTTTCATACTTGAAGTTAGATTTTTTGTTATATTTTCACAGAAAATTTAGATTTCCTGGACTGGTTGAAGAATTCAAAGCTCTTTGAAATATGTTTGCACTCCTGATGATGCTGCTAATAAATGGAATATTTCTAATTGTGTGCATTAACAATACACATTGATATTACTTTGACCTCTAAAAGCACCATTTATCCTTGTGTCAGTATGCCATTTATTTTTTCCATGCTTGCAAGTCTATATATCATTTTAAATACATAAAATGCTGATTGTTAATGCACTTAAGATTTTCATTCAGTAAGTTGAAATTGAAACGTTCTCACAATTTATTGCTTACACGAATGCCAATGTGCTCAGATGCTGCAAGCTCTTTTAAAACTTAATTTATGATCATAATTTAAAGAATCAAATAAAAACCTTAACAGTGTTGCAGTATCCGAGAAGCTGTCGCAGTAATTTCCAGTAGGTGGCGCATTTATTCCAGAATAAGACTTTACCAAAAGTTGTATGTGCACCTTAAATTATAAACTCTGATATATTGTTCATATTTGGAATGACATCTTGCACCTTGATGAATCAAAAGAAATCCAAACATCTGGATGACAACCTGATGGTACTTCATTTGAACACCGTGAAATTGTTCCATTATCTTTAAGGTACTTACCTTTGATCAATGTCATATATAATGTAAGAGGTCACACAACACTAGGTTATAATCCATCAGGCGAAGTCTGACGAAGGTGCAGCACTCTGAAAGCTTGTGATTTCAAATAAATCTGTTGGACTATAACGTGGTGTCTTGTGACCTCTCAGCTTGTCCATCCCAGTCTCCACGTCATGGCTGACATATAATTTAAGCAGAGAAGATGATTTTTTAAATTTTAATTAATGTTGTAATACTATTTTCTTAAATTATTTTTGCCAGTTTTCTATGCAATGTTCCCCTTCCTCTCTTGAAAATCCTACTTTCTTTTAGGGTATACTTAACGCAGGTACCACTCACCCTCTAGCATCTTAGTGTATTGGACAGAATGTTGACAAGTTACCATCCAGTCATTATAACCCTCCTATGTTCATATAACATCTTGTTTTCTGCTGAAGGGCCTCTTCCAAAACCTTAATTTGTCCCCTTTCCAGCTGCTGATAGACTTGCTATTTTTTTATTTGTTCATGGGATATGGGCATTGCTGGCTGGGCCAACATTTATTGCCCATCCCTGAGGGCATTAAGAGTCAACTATGTTGCTGTGGATCTGGAGTCACATGTAGGCCAGACCAGGTAAAGGTGATAGATTTTGTTCCCTAAAGGACATTAATGAACCTGATGGGTTTTTACAACAATTGACTGATGGTCATCATTAGACTTTTAATTTCAGATTTTTATTGAATTCAAGTTCCACCATCTGCCATGATGAGATTTAAAACAGGTCCCCAGAGCATTCCCTGGATCTCTGGATTACTAGTCCAGTGACAATGTCACTATGCAACTGCCTCTCTTATATATTCATAGCACTTCCTACTTTTATTAAAATTTTATATCCTGTCTTCTGTGTGTCCCAGTGGAATCATGGTATTAACTCCCTAATGGTGAAAATGATTCAAAAGATGCATTCATATCCCATTAATTACCCAGTTCATAAATATTTTTTAAAAATTAGCTTCATCTGTGATCCAAACCCCATCTAAGGATGGTGAAAATTCTATTTTCAAAAATTATAATAAATATATATTGCATATATCATACATTACAGAGATTACTGGCAACTTATGGAATTAGTACCTAGATGTTTTCAATATGAAAGTGAAACTAGCAGGAAATCTAGGAGGGGTGGGTATATGTTCTGCTGTCAGATCATAACAAATTTGTCTACAAACCAAATGCACGGTACCATTTAACTGTTTTAGAAGTAAATTTTATTTGATTCAGTTGGAACCCCATCTACTAGGATAGTATTTGGGTACAGGCCATATTTCAGAACATCAGAAAACACATATTTAACAAGTACAAAAATGATGCAAGAATCCCAACCACAATCCATTTAATATTCATACCATCTGAAAGATCTATAGTTTGCCGGTTGACACTCAATCTGTTTGGCCGCATTATGAATATCCATATCCAGCCAATCAAGTTCTGGGGCGGACTTGAACTCATAGCTTCTGGCTCAGAGGCAGGGTTACTACCCACTGTGTCACAAGACTTCCCATCCAAATACCTGAACATTCACTTATTCCAACTACATTTGCATCACATGTATTTAGTATACTCTGGAATGTACTGTGTCAATTTACATTAAACCTGCTGAGGGGGGAATGAAAATGTTGATGGGTAATTGCAAATAAAATTTTATATAAACATCAATTTGGTGGCCTCCGGATAACTCAATGACATCTAAAAGCTCCCACTCTAGCACAGGTTGACTTTTTTTCTCTCAGTAACATCCAAGTGTGAACATACTGTGTTCTCTTTGAGCAAAATATATTTACTTACACTGTTCACTGAGCTGAAAGATGCTGATAAACTCTCCATGGGCACTTGGAACTGCTGAGACACATTGCTTACCAAGGTCAAATCTGCTGAACTTTTAGCATTTTCATTGCAATGGCCCAATTTCACTTTTAATGAGCAGTGGACTGGATAACAAAGGCACAATTCAAGACAGGAGCCCACCACAGTTAGTGGGACGAATTCTGCTGACGTGCATATTTACTGACAAGTAGTTTAGTTTGTAAACTTCAAATTCTACTAAACACTGAACATTATTTACACTGTATTACTTAATTTTTAAAAAGCTAGAAAGTGCAGAATGAAAATAAAAAGGAAATTAGGAATGCAAAGAGAGCGGACGAAAAAATATTAGCAAGTAAAATCAAGGAATACCCGAAGATGTTTTATAAATACATAAAGATTGTGAGGATAAGTAAGGAAAGAAAAGGGTCAAACAGAGACTAAATTGGCAACTTGTGTTTGGAGGTGCAAAATGTGAGCATGGTTCTCAAGGAATATAGTGCATAAGTTTTCACAATAGAGTGAGCTGAAGCAGGCATTGTAGTAAAGGGAGTGTGAAAATTGAATGGGATAAACACAGTAAGGGAGTAAGATGCTAGATTCCTTAAAAGTGGATAAATCACCAAGAGCTGTAGAATCATAGAATCCTACAGTGCAGAAGGAGGCCATTCAACCCATCGAGTCTGCACTGACCATAATCCCAACCAGGCTCTATCCCCATAACCCCATGCATTTACCCTAGCTAGTGCCCCTGCCACTAAGGGGCAATTTAGCATGGTCAATCTTCCTAACCCACACATCTTTGAACTGTGGGAGGAAACTGGAGCACCCAAAGGAATCCTATGCAGAGACAGGGAGAATATGCAAACTGCACACAAACAGTGACCCAAATCAGGGATCAAATCCGGGTCCCTGAAGCTGTGAGGCAACAGTGCTCTTCACTGTGCCACGGTACTGCCCCGCAAACTCCACACAGACAGTGATCCAAGCCAGAAATTGAACCCAGGTCCCTAGCACTGTGAGGCAGCAGTGCTAACCACTGTGCCAATGTACCACAATTATAGATTGTTAAGGGAAGGAATAGTAGAGGCTCAGACCATAATTTTCCAATCCTCTCCAGCTACAGATGTGGTGCCAGAATCATGCAGGAATGCTAACATTGTACCATTGTTTAGAAAAGGAGGAAGGGATAGAATGAATAATTGCAGCTCAGAGAGCAAAATCTCAGTAGTGAACGATGTAAAGTTTATTTATTAGTCACAAGTAAGGCTTACATTAACATGCAAATAAGTTACTGTGAAATTCCCCTATTCATTATAATCCGGTGCCTGTTCGGATCAGTGTACCTAACCGGCATGTCTTTCAGCATGTGGGAGGAAACTGGAGCATCTGGAGGAAACCCGCACAGACATGGGGAAAACGTGCAAACCGCACAGACAGTGAACCAAGCTGGAAATCGAACCCGAGTCCCTGGCGCTGTGAAGCAGCAGTGCCTACCACTGTGCTACTGTGCCATCTTCGGAAAAAATTCTGAGAGGTGGTTTGAGGACAATCCACATGAATTTGTTCAGGAAAGGTTAATTTAATTGATTTTTTCGAGGCAACAAGGAGGATTGGTGAAGATAACACGTTTGATGTAGACTGAATAGATTTTAGCAAACCTTTTGACAAGATCTCACATGACAGACTGGTCTGTAAATTGAAAGTTTATAGGATCCAAACTAAAGTAGTTGGTCGGATACAACATTTGTTCAGTGGATGGAAGTAAAGGGTCATGGTTGACAGGTGATTTTTGTGACTGGAAGGCAGTTTTCAGTGGGGTTCTCAGTACTGAGCCTTTAACATAGAAACATTGGAGCAGGAGTATCTAGTTAGTCAACTAGATCATGGCTATCTCTTACCTCAAGGCCATCTTCTGGCACTATCCCCATATCCTTTGATGTCATTGGTATCTAGAAATTTATCAACCTCTGCTTTGAACCTAATCAATGATTGACCCTTTACAGCACTCTGGAGTTGGATAATTCCAAAGATTCATCACTGTGTGAAGACATTTCTCCTCATCTTGGGTTTAAATAGCCTTCATCTTGTTCTGAGACTGTGCCCCTTGGTTCTAGATCCCTCCCTCACCAACTAGGGAAACATCCTTCCTGTATCCATCCAATCGAGCTCTGAAAGAATTTTGTATATTTCAATGAGGTCACATTCCATTCTTCTTGAGACAGTATAGGCCCAGTCTACTCAATCATTCCACATAGGACAATCACACCACCCCAGGAATTAGTCTAGTGAACCTCTGTTGCACTCCCTCTGTGACCAGTATATCTTTCCTTGAATAAGGAGAGCAACACTACACACAGCACTCCAGGTTTGGTCTCACCAATGTGCTATACAAATGCAATAAGACTTCCGTACTCCCGAACTCAAATCGTCTCGCAATAAAGGCTAAGGGCAAGATTTTCCATTCTCAACTGTGGCTGCCTCACTGCAAATGAGACCGGAGAATGTGGCATTTCAGCCAAAACTCCATTCACTTTCAGCAGTCCTGGAGAATCCTAACCATGAAAGAGGACGGAGATCTTCACCCTAAACACCATTTGACTTATTGCATGTTAGCTTTCATTGACTTCTGAAAAAGAACTCCCGGGTTCATTTGGACATCAACAATTCCCAATCTCTCCTGTATATTTGTGGTAAATATCATATATATGCATATATAAAATACATAGATACCAATACATAGATACCATATGTTTGTAATATATATCAATGATTTAGACTTACCTGTAGACAGTATGATTAGGAAGTTTGCAGATAATACAAAAATTGCCCGTATGGTTGACAGTGAGGAAGAAAATTGTAGAGTGCAGAAAGATAGCAAAGGGCTGGTCAGGGTGGCAGAAAATTGGCTAATGGAATTCAATCCAAAGAATTCAATTTGAGGAGAACAACAAAAGAAAGAAAGAGAATTCATAATAAGTGGTAGGACTCTGAAAATTGTAGAGTAAGAGAGAAACTTTTGGAATGCAACTGATCCTCAAAGATAACAGAACAGATAGATCAGGCGCATTAGATAGACTGTAGCTGCATACTACTACGTACAATTCTGCATAGCACATTAGGAAAGATGTAGATGTGACCACATTTGAGAGGGTACAGGGAGGGTGATTGGTCTGTTGTTAGGAATGGAGAATATTAGCTATGAGGAAAGATTGGTTAGGCTCAACAGCTTTTCTTTGGAGCAGAAAAGGCTAAGGGCAGATTTAACTGTGGTTTATAAAATTATAATGAGGCTTGGATAGAGTGGATAGGAATGACCTATTTCTGTTGACAGAGAGGTCAATAATTGGGGTGCATAGATTTAAATTGATGGAAGAATTAGAGAGGAGTTGAGGAATATTTTCTCCACCCAGAGGGTGGTATGGATCTGGTACTCACTGCCTGAAAGGATGGGTGAGGCAGAAATCCTCATTGTATTTTAAAAAATTCTTGGGTATGAAATGGAGGTATAATTTACAGGGCTATGGATGAAGTGGTGGAAGGTGGAAATAACCAAGATAGCAGGCACAAAATTGATGGGCCAAATGGCCTCCTTTTGAGCCATAAATCTTTGTCTAATTCTAAAGGCATTCAAACTTCATTGTATATGAATTCAGAATGGGCAACACATTAATTAAAAAATTAAGTATATTATTTTAAAAATTGTTGCATTCTGCAAAAATGAATCAGCACGTTATTTATAAAATGATTCCTTCAAGTATTATGACTCAGTGGATTTGCACAGTCAGAAGCCGAATGATACAGCCCAGACTCCATCCATGGTGAAATGAGGCAACTTAATTGGAAACCGCTGGAGTTTTGAGTTGCCTCAGTTCATGGAGTGGTTTTGCAGCTCCCTAATGTTTATTTGACCCAGTGAACCACTAGGTCTCTTTCTCTCTGGCTTATTCTAACTGATCTCAATCAGATTGGTGACACTGTTACTACAACTGACAGTAGACATACGGGAACACCACCACCTTGAAGTTCCCCTCCAAGCCACTCATCACATGGACTGCAGTGGTTCCAGAAGGCTGCTCATTGCCAGCTAGTGATAGGCAATTAGGGATGGGTGAACAGCCTGCTGGCACTCACTGTGGCAGATTCGGAAACAAAGTAACTAGCAGAAAGCACTCGATGCTTCAGAATCCTATCCCGAATAAAGAGGCAAAAGGAGAAAGTTGACCTGAAAAATTGCTATTCAAAGTGAAAGTGAGTGTATATAAATTAGAGAAAAAAGAGACTTGCATTTATGCAGCGCTATGTACTTTGAGATATAGCTATTGTTGTAATATGGGAAACAGTGCAGGTAAATTTGTGCACAGCAAGCTCCCACAAATAGCAATGTTGATAGTGAGCAATTTAATCAGTGATGTTAGTTGAGGTATGGATATTATCCAGAAGGCTGGGGAAAAATAACTCCACTGCTTGTCTTCAATATTTCACGGTGGGATCAGCACTTCTGACGGTGCAGCGCTTCCTGTGTGTCCAGGCAGCCTGTGGAGAGGAATTCATAGCATTTTGGGGATGGGAGGATGCAACCAACTTAGGCTAACAAGAGCTCAGGCAATCCATCCACAATTAACCGTTAAGATACAGGCAAAATACTGCGGATGCTGGAATCTGAAACAAAAACGGAAAATGCTGGAGAAATTCAGCAAGTCTGACAGTATCTATGGAGAGAGTCCGAAAGATGTGCTGGTTAGATGTCTTGACCATGTGAAGTTCTCTCTCTGTACCTGAACCGGTGCTGGAGTGTGGCGACTATGGGGTTTCCACAATAACTTCATCGTAGTGTTAATGTAAGCCTACTTGTGACACTAAGCCAACGTTTCGAGTCTGAATGAACCTTTGTCCAATTAACCGCCTTTTAGGGAAGGATAAATCCCAGTCTTGACATTTCTTCTTTTGTCCTTGCTTCGAAAGTTGCAAAACCATAAACTCCGCTAGAGCTCCAAAAAATGGGATTTCTCCCATTGAAGTTGTCAGTCCTCTTTCTGTATGTCCCCAAACAGACTGTGTGACCGCCCTCACCTGGAGCAATGCTGTTGCTGCTGGGAGGAGGCGGGGAAAGCAGAAGGTGATTAGCATGGATGGAGCCGGAGAGCGGCACACCCCGCCTGAGGCTGGGACTGACACACAGAGGCAGGCTTCACTGGCTTTAGGGTTAGACAGGGAGGGAGGAGAATAGGAGCGAGAGGCAGGCGGCTGTGACACCAGAGCCCGTTCCCTAGCCATTGTCCTCTCATTGTGGCAGCGTCGTCCCTACAAAGGGGGGAAAAGAAAGAGCGCTCGGATTTATTTTATAACAGCCTCACAGAAAAGGTAACGTGCTTTTCTTTTTCTCTCCATTCCGAACTTTAAAATGTAGCGGGTTTTTTGAGAATCTCTTTAGAGATAGAATGGCGAGACCACATGTTTAAAATGTGATCTCATGTTTAAACGGGGAAAAGTTCCTAATTTCAACCCAACTTTAATGCCTACACTGGAATAACTGAGCAACTTAGTGAGCATCCAGTTAATTAGATGCTATAATCCATTTATTAAATAAAAGGGTCCCGACAACGAGACAAAGGGAAATAGCAGTGTGATTTACCTCCCGTGTGTGTAGTTTGCGGGTTCTCTCCACTCTCTGTCCCTATGTTCTTGTGTGGCTGAAGAGTTTGTTGGTGTTACAGGAGATTGGAAAGATTTTTCTAATTTTTTTTCATGTAGTGTTGAGGCGAGCGGATGTACAGTGAGATGTCAGGGTCGCTATCAGTGACTACCCTGTTTTTAAAAAAAATCTCTCCAGAGGATAATCAGTGTTAGAGCCGCCGTTAATATTGTTCATAGACTGGTGGGTGAAATCTGCAATAGTTCTTCAGTGAGACAGCTAAAACTGTGTGTCTCCGCCGCTATAATAATGTAATTCAGATGTGATTGAAACCAGATGATTTTCTCTCTCCGGTTCCTGTCTACTCCCCCCACCACCCCACAACAACCACCACCACCACCCAAATCTTGCTGATTTCTGGTGTTGGGTATTCGGATGAGCGGAAACTGCCATGTTTTGTTTGTGTTTCTCACCCTGTCCAGCTTTTCACTTATTATTTTTTCACCATCCTGTTGTGGGGTTTTGTGGCAGCTCTTCCTCTCTCCAGTTATCCATTTCTGCTGGCTTCCGCGATGCTTTGGTGTGCCACCCTGTCCCGGCACGGTGAATGGTCCTCTGGCATTGCGAGCTGTGAGACAATCTAATGTGGCAACAGGAGCAGTCACCTCACTTTATTTCCCAGCTCTTTACCCTGAGCAGACAGCGTTTCTTTTAAAAATCAACTTTCACTGTAACTCACCCAGCGTGCCATCAGCCTGGGAGTTTCACTCTGATCGATTTCTCGCTAGCCTGCACTAACCAGCTTAAAGAGTAATGCATTGAAAAGGAAATAGAGAAACAAGACGTGTTCTCGGTCCGGGTGACACGGAAGTACGGTCTCTGCAATGTTTAAAAGTCCAAAGCAGCAGGTAAACGCCAGCGAGCAACGTCTGGCTGACTCCTGTACACTGTGTACTGTGAGCTGTTACTGTTAGGCCAGGCCAAATGCTGGACAATGCTGAACACGCAACATGCTTCTCTTGGCTTTCTGAGAAGTTGTGTGTTTCATGACACAATGTGGGATCCCTGTAAATTGCCACTCCCTATGTATGTGGTGAATCAGTAAAATAGTTTACCAAGCCCATTTAACGAGATGGTTGTTACAATCCAGCTAAATGACGAAGGATAGAACTGGAGCCAATCTTTACACACCTTTATAATACAAGCAATTAGAGTTATGCACTGCAGCACCACCTAACCCAGCCACAGATTCAGTTTTTGTGTCCATTTCCAGGCACACAAATAACTCCGCAGTTAATACTCGCAACCTGTACGGTATGGTAGCACAATGGTTAGCACTGCTGCTTCACAGCTCCTGGGTCCTGGGTTTGATTCCCGGCTTGGGTCAATGTCTGTGTGGGGTTTGTACGTTCTCCTCATGTCTGCGTGGATTTCCTGTGGGTACTCTGGTTTTCTCCCACAGTCCAAAGATGCGTGGGTTAGGTTGATTGGCCATGCTAAGAAATTGCCCCTCGGTGTCTAGGGATGCATAGGTTAGAGGGATTAGTGGGCAAATATGTAGGGATATGGGGGTAGGGCCTGGGTAGGATTGTATTTGGTGCAGACTCGATGGGCCGAAGGGCCTCTTTCTGCACTGTAGGGTTCTATGATTCTATGTACACAATTAAAAACATGTATATTTAATATATACTTAACACTTTTGCTAATGATCACTGTGTAGGGGAGGTGATGACATAGCGGTATTATTGCTAGACTATTAATCCAGAAGCTCAGCTAATGTTCTGGGACCCTGGGTTTGAATCCTGACGTGGTAGATAGTGGAATTTGAATTCAATAAAAATATTTGGAATTAAGAATCTACTGATGAGCATTGTTGATTGTCAGAAAAAAAATTGATTCACTAATGTCCTTTAAGGAAGGAAATCTGCTGTTCTTACACTGCCTGGCCTATATGTGACTCCAAAGCAATGTTACTGTTAGGCCAGGCTAGGTGATGGGCAACTGTCCTTGGGCAACAAGGATAGGTAATAAATGATGGCCAGTCATGCCCCATCAATGAATCTTTAAAAAAGGTTTAAAAAGACATTATAACTGAAGTGGTAATATTTGCAGATGATTCCATCTTGACAAAAATTTGACGTATTGTTGTCACATTATTATACAGTGAAAAGTATATAAAAATGATATGAGGACAAGGTGAGTACTTGAAATATCATATCAAAGTGCTATGGACTAAGTGTTGGAAAATGGGAGTGAAAATGCTTGTTGGACATCACAGACATGATGGGCCGAATGGCCTCTTTCTGTGCTGTAAAACTCTACGACAAGGGCCGCCACCAATGTCACTGAAATCATATTATTGTTCATTGGAGCAAACTGGCTGTTTTCTACATTCATTGACTACATTTCAAATATATTTAATTAGTTACAAAGTGTTAGGGGACACCGTGTTGTAATGAAATGCACTGATTTTATATTTCCTTTATCTTTCTTGAGCAGTCAAATGGTTTTTGCATATATATTATGATGCACAGGTATAGTGTGTGGCTAATCTTTTGCCTTGCTAACTGATTCCTTTATAAGATGCTCTTTGAATCTCCATGCACCAATCCCAGTTGCTAATGGGGTAAAGAAGTAACTTCCTTGCCTGGCCTTTATCGTCGTCACTTTGAAGCTGGTCAGTCACTCTAACGTTTCGCTCCTGCCTTGTTGGGAAAAATTCTTGGATTCTGCCCTACTTGCACGAGAGTGGTTGAAATTCAAAACTCAGCCTGTACAGGATGATGTGACCCTGCATTCTACCCCTTTATAGCACAGAACTGTGGCACATGAGTTACCTGTGCCCATGTGTCATGACAGAGACACTTCTACTTTAACAGGATCACCTTTCAGCCTTTGATGCTTCAAATATTAAGTACAACAAATTTATTCTCTCCATCAACATTTTCTATTTTAATGGATACATTTCTCTCTCTTTCCAAAAGTTATTTCCAGGCAACAATTAATGATTTGGACAACTTATTCCCAGACATCAGCTACAAACTTACAGTTTGATGTTAGTAGGTGTACAACAGTAATGTGGGTGGATCACCAATATGCTGTTTCTTTCTTGGCTCTGGAGAAACAGCTGGTATGCATTTGTCATTTCTCCCTAAAATCACTTCTGCAATTCAGAGATCAATATGTGAGAAAGTAGAATATAAACCCATGTCCTACCATGTTGTGACACAGTACATTGTGGGATGCATTAGTGTTTGAGCCCTGGAATATATTTAATCATCTTCTGCGTTGCTATTCTTTAACTTAACATGGAAGCTTATTTGATCTAACATGTCTTTGAAAGTCATTGTTAAGGAAATGCCTAACTTTTATTTGCTATTTTAAATACCAGTCTTGTTCTTCCGTGTTTATTTCTTATCAACATGTGTTATAAGTATTTTATAGTATTGATCATGCCTAAGGCTTTCCTGTGTAGTCAAACTATGTCAGTGTAGAAGCACCACACTAATGGGAATTCCACTGAGAAAACTGTATAGTCATTGCTGATTTGGGATGGTCAGCTGATATATAAATGACAGTCTCACTAAGTGGCTGCTGTAGGATTTTAAAAGAATTAGCATCTATCCTACTGCGGTAGTGGGGAGGAAAGCAGAGTCTCTTTGTGGTCAACTTAGCTCCAAGGCACGACCTGGCAATGGGAGATTGATGGGAACTGAGTTGATCAAAAGCTAAGGTAGGGCACTAGTCAGCCAGTGAGTCTGACTCATTGATGGTGCTGTGAGGGGTAGACCTATTGCTGTTTGGATTCTTCCTGCTTAACTCCACACATGTTACAGTCAATGAGCTGCCTCATGTTGGTTGGTTAACTTCCAGAAGCAGTTAATTGTGTCCTTTGATGGACTGAGCACACATTACATAACCAGAAAATTAAAACTCTCATTAGGTTTTCAGTAGTTTTATTTGGAGACAGTTAGGATGAGGATCTCTTCATGGTGAGACCAAAATAAAACGATAAATTACATAGCCCACCTAATTGGCCTTTGGAATGCTAGTAATCTGGGTTTCTAAGTGAAACGTAAATGTACGTTCACTCGCTATGCAGAGGGAGTTTTAGTACAGCAAAATTTAAGTCACATAACTCTGGAGAAACAAAAAAAAATCAATTTTTAACCATAATGAAATAATTGGGTAACGAGTGTAATAGAGATCAGGTAGTCTTACTGTACCTTGTATCGATAAACACTTCTTTATTGGAAATGCTTTTTAATGGGGTGTGCCTGATGGATGGAAGCAGTTTAGTAACAAAGTGGATTCACTGTTCCATCATACCAGTAGTTGAATAGTGCTTAACTTAAATTAGTTTTTGCAGTGTTAATGTTAAGCTCTATGTAGTTTAAAGAGTCTACTGGTACATATAAAAAAATTACCAAGCCAATGGACACATTTTTTGGCACAGGTCCAGTTATATATACTTCTCAATTTTCCATCTAATCAGCTTATAACAAGCTCCGACTGTATTTAAAGATAACATAAAGGTCCTGCAGATTGCTGAACAATAATTAGTGGAACAAAATGACTTTCAGTAAAGGAGAAAACCTGTGCAGGTAATCATTTCAAATTGCAATGTCTCGAGAGAAAAGCCTTTAGATCCAAATTGTGTTAGTTCACTTCCTCTACAAATGCAGATTTAAGCATCTGGCTAAGGGCATGATTAGAGATCAGATAAGTATAAGTTGAAATGTTCAGTTATTGTATGGGCACAAATGCTCCAGTGATGCTTGGTTCAGGGGGTGCAGAATGTTGTTTTTGGAGGGTAGCCAGCTAGTGCTGAATAGTAGAACTGTACGACTATTTGCAGCTTTACTTGATTGCTTTTGGGAATTGAGCAGTAGTTTTGTAGGACCTTGTCTAAGAACATTAAATGGATGGGACTTGTGATTAAGATTGCACATGATCTGGTTT
Source organism: Carcharhinus amblyrhynchos (assembly GCF_965287045.1). Classification (NCBI taxonomy): domain Eukaryota; kingdom Metazoa; phylum Chordata; class Chondrichthyes; order Carcharhiniformes; family Carcharhinidae; genus Carcharhinus; species Carcharhinus amblyrhynchos. The sequence goes on along the minus strand of NC_137334.1, from coordinate 31,754,316 downwards.
GAACTTTTTCTAAGCTTTTGTTGTATCCACCTTAACCATCATGTAGTCATGAATTTTTTAAACTCCTCTGGTTTAGTTAACTTGCTTCTGCTGAGCGAGATATTGAGCACTGCAATGTATGAACTCTTCAACATCTGAGCAATTGAATAGTACACCTAGGTTTTTTTTAATTTGGTGCACTAATAATTTCAGTGCTGTCACCATGGTAATCTTGGTAATCCGTCACTACAAACCTCATGGTTGCTGGTTAGCTTTCTTTTAAACAGTTGACTTGAGTGATGTTAATGAGAGTGAAAGAAGAATTCTGTTTTCGTTTATCTGAGAAATGATAGTTAAAGGCAAATGTTATATGATATTGAAGAAGGGTTCTAACTAAAACAGTAAATGGTGGAATTAGTGTCCAGCTCCATGAGCAGAAACCCCAAGTTAACACTTTTTGGGTGTAGACCCTTTTTATCAGAAGTGGATAAAGAGTGAATGGCCAGAATTTTCCGGCCATTTTCACCAGTGGGATCTTCTGGTGCATAGAACAGGGAATCCTGTTGACGGTAGTGGGATCAAAAATCCCAGCACCGCTGCCATGGAACATGCTGCAAAGGCACGTTGAGATCCCCAGAGTTTGTCAGAGGAGTGGTGGGTAAGGGAAGGGAGAAAGAAAATGGATTGAATGTCTAAACAGGTTTTCTCTGAAAAACTGGAAAGAGGTAAAATCTGATGGAAAAAGTATGAGGATTAACACTGTGGATCATTGAAAGGCATTCAAAGAACAAATAAGGTGATGAAAACCAAGAGAGTGAGAGTTGCTGATATGAAAAAAGCTGCCATGCGAGAAAACAAAAATGGCTCCAAACACGGAGTAGATTTGTCAGCAGTGGAAGAGAGGAAAGGCAGTTGTCCTCAAGTGTCCCATGCTTACTGCCAAAACTACCAGACTATGTTTTATCAGACAGTCCACACCCTCAATGCCAAACTGTTTCTGCATCATCCTTCCAGTAGTGATGTAACCTCATTACCTCCAGGAAGATGTAGTTACAATCTGAAGTGCTAAAGACAGTATTCAGACCAGATGATTGTATGTTGCTGTAGGAGATAGTTGAGGTTTGCAGCTTCACTTGTATTGACACTTGGGTGGAATTTGGCAGGGAATTCTTTGGGAACTAAGATATTAGTTTTCTGCTCAGCTTGCCACTTCTGGTAATTCCCACTGGGAAGTGACATTGGCATAAAATGAATTCGTCCAAAAGCTGAAAGATAAAATGGGAAGGGAACTGGGGTAAAAATTTGCAGGAAAGTTAAGATCACACTATTTTCATTCAATCGTAAGGCCTGGCCTTTGCTGGCTGGCCAGCATTTATTGCCCATTCTTAGGTGCCTTTGAACTGAATGGCCTACTAGGCCTTTGCAGGGGGAAGTTGAAAGTGGCTCTGGAGTCCACTGTAGGACATCAGGTAAGGACGGCAGATTTCCTTCCCATTAGTGAACCAGATGTCAATTGTCAGAAAAACCCAATGGTTTCATGGTCATCGGTAGAGTCTTAATTCCAGATTTTTTTTTTATTGAATTCAAATACCACCATCTGCCATGGTGGAGTTTCTGGATTAATAGTCTAGCGATAATACCATTAGGCCATTGCCTCCCCTTGCACACTGAAAGCAAGTATTTGGCAAATCGGTTGAGGTTATTCTCCAACTATTAATGTTTGAAGTGCACCAGTATAGGGTGGACATTGCTGACTGGAACTCTTAGAAATAAGTGTGTAAGCAGCAAGGTCCATTATTGGTGGTTTCATTCTAACTGGGCACATCATTGCTGTGGAATGCAATGAATTCTGCATCGAAATGTCAGAGCTCTGTGCATTCCCCATTGTTGGGTGTGGAGTGTTTTTGCAACAATGTGCAAATGTCAGTATTACTTCACATGGCATGAAATTAAGAGGTGTCACCAACGAAGTTACATTTTTATTTAATATACTGAAATGTATCTGTCACCTTTTAATGTTTGAAGAATTATATATTGTGGTTAGAAACTAAATGAATGGGCCTGTGACAAAATGACTTTGATTAAACTAATGAGTACACAATTACGACAGTGTAGCTAGTATAGATTTCTCTTTCACTCTTTCAGTCCCTTGCTGCAGACTACTGTTATGCTAGTAAGCCAAATGTATTTATGACATTAATATGTTACGTGCTAATTCACACATGTTGACAATTGCAGTTGAACAAATTGGAAGCGTGTTTAGTATTAACTATATAACATGTGGAGAATATGCCCAACTAGAAAATGTTACCACACTTGCAGTACTTCTTTAATTTGCTCAGTCATTGGGTAATCTGTTCAGATAAGTTGGCACAGCCTTGGAAAAACTGGGTGGATTGCAAGATGTGGAGATGCTGGCGTTGGACTGGGGTAAACATAGTAAGAAGTCCAACATGTTTATTTGGTTACCAAGGCCACTAGCTTTCGGAGCGCTGCCCTTCATCAGGTGAGTGGGAGTTCTATTCACAAACAGGGCATATAAAGACACAAACTCAATTTACAAAATAATGATTGGAATGTGAGTCTTTACAGGTAATCAAGTCTTAAAGATGCAGACAATGTGAATGGAGAGAGCATTAAGCACAGGTTAAAGAGATGTGTATTGTCTCCAGATAGGACAGTTAGTGGGATCTTGCAAGCCCAGGCAAGGCATGGGGGTTACAGATAGTGTGACATGAACCCAAGATCCCGGTTGAGGCCATCCTTGTGTGCAGAACTTGGCTATCAGTCTCTGCTCAGCGACTCTGCGCTGTTGTGTCGTGAAGGCCGCCTTGGAGAACGCTTATGAAAGATGAGAGGCTGAATGCCTGTGACCGATGAAGTGTCCCCAACAGAAAGAGAACAGTCTTGCCAGGTGATTGTTGAGCGGTGTTCATTCATCCATTGTCGTAGCATCTGCATGGTCTCCCCAATATACCATGCCTCAGGACATCCTTTCCTGCAGCATATCAGGTAGATGACGTTGGCTGAGTTGCAAGAGTATGTATGGTGTATCTGGTGGGTGGTGTTCTCATGTGAGATGATGGCATCCGTGTCGACCTGACACATCTTGCAGAGGTTGCTGTAGCAGGGTTCTGTGGTGTCACGGTCACTGTTCTCCTGAAGGCTGGGTAGTTTGCTGCGAACAATAATTTATTTGAAGTTGTACAGTTGTTTGAAGGCAAGAAGTGGGGGTGTGGGGATGGCCTTGGTGAGATATTCGTCTTCATCAATGACATGTTGAAGCTGCGGAGAAGATGTCGTAGCTTCTCTGCTCTGGTGAAGTACTGGATGACGAAGGGTACCCTGTCCATCGTGTCTCCAAGGTGGCCTTCACGACACATGACAGCGCAGAGTTGCTAAGCAGAGACTGATAGCCAAGTTCCGCACGCATGAGGACAGCCTCAACTGGGATCTTGGGTTCATGTCAAACTATCTGTAACCCTCACAACTTGCCTGAACTTGAAAAATCCCACTAACTGTCCTGTCTGGAGACAATACACATCTCTTTAACCTGTGCTTAACGCTCTCCATTCACATTGTCTGTACCTTTAAGACTTGATTCCCTGTAAAGACTCACATTCCAATCATTATTTTGTAAATTGAGTTTGTATCTTTATATGCCCTGTTTGTGAATAGAACTCCCACTCACCTGATGAAGAGCAGTTGTCCGAAAGCTAGTGGCTTTTGCTACCAAATAAAACTGTTGGACTTTAACCTGGTGTTGTGAAACTTCTTACTGGATTGCAAGAAGCAGATCAGCATTGCTCAGGTATAGGCCTGGGCTTGGAGTGAGGTAACTACTGTAGCATAAACAATCCTGTGGTGCCAGTTTCTTAATACAGCATATCACGTGACTAAAGGGATAAAGTAAAATGTATTTATTAGTCACAAGTAGGCTTACATTAACACTGCAATGAAGTTCTTGTGAAAATCCCCTAGTCACCACACTCCGGCACCTGTTCGAGCATGCTGAAGGAGAATTTAAAATGACCTAACCAGTACATCTTTCGGACTGTGGGGGAAACTGGAGTACGTGGAGGAAATCCACCTTGATACGGGGAGAATGACATTACGCTATTGATATAGAGAGCTAAATCTCTTTTTAGACGTAGTACCTCTGGCACTAGTTATGCACCATACAGAATAGATAGTGTTGGTGAATTTCTCCTTTATATTCAGCTATTTATGTATATGTTTTACTCCATTTACCACAGTACAAGTCCTTTTTGCCAATTCTGCTATGTTTCCTCTGAAAAAATTGTACTGTTCGCAATCATTTACTTGAACAGAAAATGTGTTCTTGCTTGATTACTACAGTAAATTTGTAATTCCTGTTCTTAGGAATTACTGGAGTAGCGTTGCACAAATGCATTTTTTTTCCCCTCATTGCCAGGTCTCAATTGACCAGCTTTTTAACGGGTAGTTGTATTCACACTGGATCAAGCATCTGAATTTAACATTGAGAGAAACGGAATCCCATCCCATCATGAAAACATTATTGCCTCAGCGCCAGAGAATGACTCAAAATTGTTATTTCAGAATACTATATAGTTAAGTGATACAAACCATATAAAATGAATATTTCAAGTATTCCCAGAGGTTGCTTCTTGAGTAGGAATATAGGACTCAGGAGTAGAAATAGGTTATTTGGCACTTCAAACCTACTCTTTTGTTTTGATAAATGGCTGATCTGGCTGTGGTCTCAGCTCCCCTTTTCTGTCTGTCCCCACATGGCAATAAAAAGCTATCTAACTCAGTCTTGAATAAATTCCATGACCCAGCCTCCACTAGGTTCTGCAGAAGAGAATTCCACAGACTAATGACCCTCCAAGAGGATAAAAAATCTCCGCATCCCTGTCTCAAAAGGTAGGCCTCTTATTCTCAAGCTATGTCCCCTAGTTTTGTCTCCTTCATAAGAGAGAACACTGCGAGTCCCTACAGGACCTTGTGCATCTCAAAAAGATCACCTCTCATTTTTCTAAACTCCAATGGGTATAGGCCCAACCATTTCAACCTTTCTAAATAGAAGCCCTTCATCTGAGGAACGAGTTGAGTGAACCCTGTCTGGGTTGTTTCTAAAACAGTCATTTTTTTTTTACAAATAAGGAGACCAAGGCTACACATAGTATTTAGGGGCCGGAATTCTCTGATGTCAGACACCTTGCCACCACTGCCAGCAAGAACAGACAGTTTGGCGCTCAGCCAAATCTCCATTCGCTGCAGTAGGATGGAGAATTCCAACCCCAATGTGGTCTCACCAAGGCCCTGTACAGCGCAGTAAAATTTTCCTTTTTTTATATTCCATTTATCTTACATCCATTTGCCTTCCTAATCAGGATAACTTTGTGATTCATGTACCAGGATACCCAAATCGTATGCCACCAAGTTCTGTAATCATTCTCTATTTGAATAGTATACTGCTTTTCTATTCTTCCTTTAAAAAAGTGAAGAAGTTTACTTTTACATTCTTGCAGTATTCATTATAAATCTTCTGCTTGGTTGTCATGGGCAGGGTAAACTGTATGATACCCTTTGTATTTCACTATCAAACGCACAGTTTTTAAAGAGGAGTTATAATTTTCCTTTCTGCCTCATCGTATGATGGGTTGTGGTGTACTCTGGATTTCGCTGTTTTCACACAAGCGCTGTACAATCTGAAGGCCTATTGATCCATCTTGCGCTCGCTTGCTCGCTCTTACTCACATTTTCACACACACTAGATTTGCCTTCAGGAACTGGAAAATTCCAGCACTAATGATGAAATTGAAACAGACCTCATGCCTCGATTGTGAGAACATGCTTGTGTAAGAGGAACATCTTGCTGATGTTTGTAATATGACATAACTATGAATATGTTTGGCGATTGTCTCTTTCGGACTTGTGTAATTTTTGAATGGTTGGAAACTTTCCCAACTGCTCATCGTAACGTTTTGGTGGAAACCACAAAAATAGGCAAGTAGCCCTTTTAACAAAGAGACAGCAGTAAAGTGAGAGAATTCCAACCAATGAGAGTTTTTATGCCATAAATGCCATTTTTAGTTACATTGCCTAAATGTAAAAAATTGTAATACACAGTTTGGTTAAAAAAAATTATTTCCACAATATAAATAGTTTGTTTTAGGATGATTCTGATTCTGACGTTGAGTTTTAAAAAAGCGTTGCAACTTTTCTATTGGTCCAGTGACAGGACAATTATTTTGTATTCAGTTCATGGGACATATTCAGCACAGTTAGTTTAATAGATAATAGAAGATAAAAGCAAATTACTGCGGATGCTGGATTTGGAAACCAAAAGAGAAAATGCTGGAAAATCTCAGCAGATCTGACAGCATTAGTAAGCCGCACATTTCTCCTTACAAATGCTGCAAGACCTACTGAAATTTTCCAGCTAATAGAAGATCTTGAAACCAGGTATAATTTTTTTTGATATTTGTCATCTTTTGTAATATACTGTGTTGCTATGGATGCAATGTTTATAGTTCCAGAGCTGTGTAACTCTTAATATATCAATGTTGCCTGTAATTATTGTAAAGGTTGGAACAAGATAACATCTTAACCATGTCTAATGTGACCTTTAAAACCATTTGATAGTTGACAACACATCTCAATTTATTGTTAGAACCCAAGAGGATTATTATTTACTATTAATCCAAAGTTAGTTTGAAGATAAACTCCTAATATTGGCACTGCTGTGGGACCTTTAGGATCTGACTAGGAATAAGTGATGTCACATCCATATCTAGTATACTGTCAGTTTTATTCTCGCACACAGTACAACTTCATTCACCCCACATTGTGCTTGTGACGATGCAAAATCTTTAAAGTTGTGCTGTGGTAAAGAAGGAATAATTATATCTCAAACTTACTGCTGCAATTTGCATTAGATCTAAAATCTTATTTGCATGTATTAATATAAGAAGTTATCGATAATTTTGTTTTACATTAGGTAAGAAAACTTTCTGACTTAGAATGGCAGTAGTCACAGAATCATAGAATCCCTACAGTGTAGGGAGAGGCCATTTGGCCCATTTGAGCCTGCACTGACAACAATCCCACCCAGGCCCTATCCCCATAACCTCACATACTTATCCTGCTAGTCTCCCTGACACTGAGGGACAGTTTAGCATGGCCAATTAACCTAACTTGCAATTCTTTGCAGTATGGGAGGAAACTGGAGCACCCAGAGGAAACCCACTCAGACACAGGGAGAACATGCAAACTCCACACAGACAGTCACCTGAGGCCGGAATTGAACCCGGGTCCCTGATGCTGTGAGGCAACAGCGCTGACCACTTTGTCACTCCTTCTTTGGGCTCTCTAGGCTAGGAACGAATGTGATCATAAGAAATAGGAGCGAGCTTGGGCCATATGGACATTGGAGCCTGTTCCACCATTTAATAATGTGGATGATCTGCTGCCATAACTCTACTTCTGCACCCACATTGCTTAATTTCTGTTTGTTTGGAATATTAACATCTGTAGTGATAGCAGCAGCAGCAGCACCCCCAGTGAGAGAGGATCGCACATTATTAGAAAACAGCTACTTTGTCTGTTTTATGAGTACATATTTTCAAGTTTTAACTTTTCTATTTCATTTCAGGGAAAAATGATGAAATCGGAAGTGAAAACATCCCTCCTGGACAACATGATAGGAGTGGGGGACAGTGTGCTTTTAGAACCTCTCACCGAAGATTCATTCTTAGAAAACCTCAAAAACCGCTTTGATCACAGTGAAATCTATGTAAGTACCATTAGAGTATATTCAGTGTAAAATAAAATCTATTTCTTACGGGTTTCCAGATAACGTATGTTTGTTAAACACTCTTAATGAAAGCAAAAGTTGTGGGCTGCACTTAGAAACATTTCCATTTCACAGAATATTTATATTTTATCCCTTTTGAGTTGTGGCTCAATATAATCTTAGCATTAGAAATGGCATATGAGGTACAAGTTGTTTACATTCACAACTTAGGCTGTTAGCTGCCAGTCTTGGATGTCCTTGGTTGTTTATTATTTTCCTGGATGCTAAAGATGGCACTTTGCTGTGAACAATTCCCACTCGCAGAAGAATGACACCAACCCTTTTTCCACTAAATGCGTAGTTACAAGTTAAGAGCTGCCTCTGAGTATTGCATCAAGAAGCTGGAGATAGCGGGGTGAATCCATTTACCTGACAATAAAAAGCCAAAGCTTTTTAGCATCTGAGCAAAAATTTGTAGTCCTCCTGCCATTGAGGACACTCCACATAGAACTAACCCGAACCTTATTGAATCCAGTACAATATTGCCGTTGGATCAATGGTTCATTGTCTCAGTGCTCCATCTTGGCTGACAGGCTTCAGTCATCCCAAGACACTTCACAGCCAACAAATTTTGTGTAGGCAGCAATTAGCAGGAAAAAAGGATCCATGAATACCAATGAGGCAAATGGCCTTTTGGCAAAATTGATTGAGGAATTAATGTTGGGAAGAACAAGTCATTCTATTATATTAACCTTAATTGCTTTTGTAATACTTCAACTTGTATTCTTCAGTTCTGAAGTTGCACTGATAAATTAGTCTTTACATGTTCTGAAGAGCAACATTTAAAGTTCCATTGATGCATCAAGGAATCTTGAGAAGAACTTCTTGACTAATAAACTATAGTTTGGAGTAAAGGATTGCACTCAAACAACTGTTTTGATAGAAACTTTTTCCTGTGAGAAAAGAATCTTGCATTGAAGGAAAAATGGATGTAATCATACAGAACGCTAAGAATAATTGTGTCAGAACTAAAAATAGATTAAAAAGTCATAATAGATTATTTGATGCTTATGCTTTTTTGCCAGCTTTGGGTCATAATTTATAGCAAATCAGTATTACTGGACCATCGGAACGAGAGTTGTCCATTTTATCCCTCTTTCTATTATTCAGTAGATCATGGCTGATCTGTGACTTAACTCCATGTGAGGCCTTTGTCTCATATCTCTTTTAATACCTTTGGTTAACAATCTGTCAATCTTGTGTTTAACTGTAACAATTAAACTAGTATCGATTGGCATTTGTGAAAGAGAATTCTGAACTTCTAGCATCCTTTGTACGCAGAATTGTTTTCAAATTTCAATTCTGAAAAGTCTGGCTCTAAATTTAAACTCTGTTCCCTAGCTCTGACTCCTCAGCCAGTAGGAACAGTTTGTCTCGATCTACCCGATCTTTTAAACTTGAAAACGGCAATCAAATCACTACTTAACCTTCTAAAACAATCCCAGTTTGTATAATCTTTCGTCATGATTTAACCCTTGAAGCTGAGGTATCATTCTGGTAAACCGACACTGTGCTCCCTCCATGGCCAATATTTACTATATTATGGCGTGGTGCCTAGAAGTGCTCTCCATACTCTGAAGAAGAGTCATACAGACTCGCAGCGTTAACTCTGTTTTCTTCTTCATAGATGTGACCAGACCTGCTGAGTTTGCCCAGCATTGTCTGTTCTTATTTCTGCTCTCAGGACTCCAATTGTGGTGTAATCATGGCTTTGCGTAACCGAATCATAACTACTCAATGTGGCAAATCCAGAATGCCATTAGCCTTTTTGATTATTTTCTGCACCTGTTCATGACATTTAGTGTTACTGGATCCTGAAGCCTCTTTGGACCTCCACTGAATTCCCACATGTCTCCCTCGCAGTTTGGTCATTTGCCGTGGCTAGCAGGAGTTCTATGGTCTTTTGAAAAAGTTCTTTTGAAAACTGCACAACAGAAATGCCAATAACCCGTCCTTTCCCTTTATAGATACTAACTGAACTGTTTTCTGTTTTTTGTTTTTAAGTCCACCACTTGCAATTTTATTCTTACTTTTTAATTTGGATTATATAGCCTCTGCTGTTTGTGGTGGAGTAATAGACTCAAAGTTTAGAACTGTGAAATTCTGTTATGAAGTTGTGATGGGGCTATAGCAAAATGTAAAATGGCAAAAAAAAAGCTGTCACACTGCAGAATGGAACTGCAATGCTATTGAATAGCAATGACTAGGATCTGTCTTCACTACAATTGAGTGCAGCAAAAGGTTAGTGAATAGTACCTACTAATTTGGAATCTATTGCATATGAATAGTGATGAATAGCTTCAATTGCAATGGATGAATGAGCTCCACACGGCAGACCTAGTGAGGTGCAAAGTATTCTGTTTAGCATGATTGATGCCCTTCCACTTAATTATGTGAAAGCTAAAAATAGTAAATTGTTGGATCCTTAAAGCAATTAAGACCCTTCACGTTTGTTTAGATCCCAGAATTAGTATTGTGTAATGTTCAGGAATAAAAATGGAAAATGCTGTAAATACACAACAAGTCAGCCAGCACTTCTCTTAAAAAGAGAGACTGCGTGTGACCTATTCTCTTAACAAATGCTGACTGATCTATTGTATTTTTCTAACATTTTCTGTCTTCATTTTGAGATTAATTGTAATGTTTTTGTTCTTTTTTAAAATCTCTTTTTCAGCTGCAATTTTCACAATTGCCTTTAGACAGTTGTGTGATCCATTTGTCAGATTGGTGGATTTGTCAGTCTAATAAACTGAAACCTCTGCACATTGATGTGGGGTTGCTAGCAATTAAACAACAAAAAAGATTTTTCTTTAACATCGGAATGGACAGGAAGATTGTTTTATATGCAGTTGCTGAGAGGAGCTGTAACGTTGAACCTTGACTGATAACTGTATTGATAGTTGGCTATTTCTTTCTTGCAACACAAGTTGCAGGATGTGAGATTGTTCAGTTTAGTTGCTTTGTTGTACAGTTTTGCAGTGAGAATTCAAGGCTGTATGCAGAGTGTCACCGCAAGATTTCTTCTCAAAATACCAGACATCAGTTCAGCCTGTCTGTGTGGTCAATAAGAATGTGAGAATTAGGAGCAGGAGAAGACTATATGGCCTGTCAAGTCAGCTATGCCATTGATCATGGATGATCTTTGGCTTCAAATCCTCACTCCTACCTGCTCCCCATATCTGTTGATTCCCTGGAAGACTAAAAGTCTATCTCTGGCTTAAGTAAATGGACATGATGTAGAGATGCCAGCGTTGGACTGGGGTAAACACAGTAAGAAGTCTCACAACACCAGGTTTAAGTCCAACCAATTTATCTGATAGTAATCCCACAAGCTTTCAGAAACGGTGTCACACACCTGACGAAGGAACACCGTTTCCGAAAGCTTGTGGGATTACTATCAAATAATTTGGTTGGACTTAAACCTGGTGTTGTGAGACTACTTAGGTAAATGGTGCATCCACAGCCCTCTAGGTTAGAGAATTCTAAAGATTCACAACCCCTTTTGAGTGAAGAAATTTCTCCTTATCTGTGTTCTCTCCTTAAAAAGGGTGTTAGACAGGGTATGTCCTCTCACCATGTTTATTCAACTTCCAAACATAAATGTGGCCTGGCGCCACTCATCAAGGAAGTTCACATCTTGGACACAGCAGGAGCAGATATTTTGAAAAAGTAAAACAGGGCAGAGCACATGGAAGACTCCAAATGGCATAGATGGTATCAGAACTTGGCCAGGCCTCTCTTTGGGACAAGCAGTGAGGGCAGCAAACAGAAATTGACAGCAAAAGATTGTGCATACTATAGCACACAGATCAGAGCACAGATGAATGAAAGAAAGACAAATGGTCCCAGATAATTGGGCCCTCATTCTGAAACTGTGCCCTCTTGTTCTTGATTGCCCAGCCAGAGGAAACAACCTCTCAGTATCTACACTGTCATGCCTTGTTTCAGTGAGATTGCCTCTCATTCTTCCAAACTCCAGAGAATATAGGCCTGATTGACGCTGCCTCTTATCTCAAAGAACAAACTCTTGAGCCTTCACTTGGTACGGCATCCAATACAAGTATATTCTTCCTTTTAATATGAAGACCAAAACTGCACACCGTATTCTAGATGTGGTCTCACCATCACTTTGTACAATTGTAGCAAGACGTCTTTATTCTTGTCTTTCAATCCTCTTGCAATAAAAGCCAACATGTAATTTTCCTCAATTACGTGTTGTATCTGTATAAATACTTTGTGTTCCTTGGCTGGGTATATCCAACTCTATCTAAATATTGCCATTTTCTAGAGTCACGCTTTGAAAAAACATATTCTGGTTTTCCATTCTTAAGACTAAAGTGAATAACCTCTCACGTCTTCACATAAGCCTCCATCTGTCATCATGTTGCCCACTCACTTAATCAGTCTGCATCTGTTTGCAATCTCCTGGAGTTCTCCTCGTCGCATGCATTTCCACTGAGCTTTGTATTGTAGGTGGAAATAGAGCGAGAACATTAAGATGACGCTCTTGAAATTGGAGAAAGTGAACATGTGCTCCGTTTTATATAACTTCATAAAAACAATCTAGCCACACACCAAGTGACCAAAGTGATTCCACTATAGTGAAGATGTAATTTTCCAACATTGCACTGTTAATACAGAACATAATTTGAAGAAAGTGCATCTTGGACATTTGGGCATGTGTTCTGTATCCATTTTCCAAATGGAAGTTTAAAATTGTTTGGTGGAATGTGCCTGAACTTCCAAATGTCTTATTGGTCTATTAGCAAAGCTGGCTGGGCTCTCTAACGTCACTGTGGGTGTACTTGTACCAGTTAGATTGCAACAGTATAAGGTGGCCACCAGTACACCATCACCTTCTCCAGGGCAATTGGGGATCAGCAATAAATGCTGGCCTTACTAGCAATGCTCACATTCTGTGGAAGAATAAAAATTTAATATTGGGCAAAAGTTTAGCTCCATGTAGTATTCAAAATTAATTCCCTAAATTCTATTCAGAGCCTTAAGAGTTTTGCATTGACATTTAGAATGTAGTGGAGAATATCTGTAAAGTCAGATTTTTATTGCTTTTGAATGTCTGTACTCATCAAATACTGGTGCTGGGGAATATTCACTTTGGATATTCATGATAGCATAAACCACTCCTTTTAAAGTAATCATCAACATAGAATCCCTACAGTGCAGAAGGAGGCTATTTGGCCCATCGAGCCTGCACTGACGACAATCCCACGCAGATCCTATCCCTGCTGCCCCATGTATTTGCCCTGCAAATCTCTATGACGCTTAAGTGTTAATTTAGCATGGCCAATTATCCTAACCTGCACATCTTTTGGATTGTCCGAGGAAACTGGAGCACCCGGAGGAAACCCATGCAGACATGCCTTCTCTAAACTGAGTAAAGCACTGTCTCATAAACAGTTTTTACACTAGTCACTGCTACTTTTGACTGGAATGTTGAATTTTGTGTGAGTTGAACTATGGTTGTATACCTACGCTGAACAGTGTTCAGGCTCCAGAAACACGTTTCAGCCAGCAGAAAGGATAAAACAAAACTACCGGACTGGGTTAGATTGGAACACAGGTCCCAGAGGTGAAAGGATAATGAATTTGAATGCATAAACCAATTCGCAAATTATTATGGTGATTTTGAAGAAATATGTGCATACAAATTTTGGCATTGCAATATTTTTGTGGTGGGTTTCAGAGTACTGCCTTCAATTTAAAAAAACAAAATTCATTAGATGCCGAAAATCTGAAAAAGAACCAAGCACTAGAATTACTCAACAGGTTTACCAGCATCTGTGGAGACACATTTTGAAGAAGACTCTGTTCAACTTCATAGAACCATAGAATCGTTACAGTGCAGGATGAGGCCATTCAGCCCATTAAGTTCTCACTGACCACAATCCCACCCAGGTCCTATTCATGTAACCCCACATATTTACCCTAATCCTCCTGATCCTACCCTCCCGATACTAGGGTCAGTCAACTTAACCCACACATCTTTGGGCTGTAGGAGGAAACCCATGCAGACACGGAGAATGTGCAGATTCCACACAGGCAGTGGCACGAGGCCGGAATTGAACCTGGGTCCCTGGCCATCGTGCTGCCCTTTCGACTGAACTTGAAACATAACTTTTTCTCTCTTCGCAGATACTCCCAGACCTGCTGAGTATTTTCAGCACCTTTCTTTTAATCTCTGCCTTCAGTAATATTGGTGTCTTTGGAGTTAGCAAGATTTACTTGAAGTTTTTTTCATCCGTACTGCTTGATACTATAGTAGCAAACGGTATCTGTAGCATTACTGATGGACATCTCTTTTGGCTCCATGGAAATTGAGTGCAGAACTTTTATTGTAGAAGTCAATCAGTAAAGCAATTCCTCAATTGTGGGTATGAATGAACCTCACCCAACTATCAGAAAAAAATTTAATGCTCAGAAAATTAAGTTCTAGTATATCCTTTCTCAAGTTAGGAGACCAAAATTGTACACGGTACTCCAGCTGTGGCCTCGCCAACACCTCATACAGCTGCACAATAACCTCACTGTTTTTAAACTCCATTCCTCTAGCAATGAAGGAAAAATTCCATCTGCCTTCTTAATTACCTGCTGCACCCGCAAACTAACTCTTTGTGATTCTTGCACAAGAACACCCAGGTCCCTCTTCACAGCAGCATGCTGCAATTTTTTACCATTTAAATGATAGTTCATTTTGCTGTTACTCTTACCAAAATGGATGACCTCACATTTACCAACATTATACTCCATCTGCCAGACCCTCGCCCACTCAGACAATCTATATCCCTTTGCATATTTTCAGTGTCCTCTGCGCACTTTGGTCTGCCACTCATCTTAGTGTCATCTGCAAATTTTGACACACTACACTTGGTCCCCAACTTCAAATCATCTATGTAAATCATAAACAATTGTGGTCCCAACACTGATCTCTGAGGCGCACCACTAGTCACTTATCGCCAACCAGAAAAACACCCATTTACTCCCACTCTTTGCTTTGTTAGTTAATTTGCTTTGTTAGCTCAGGAACTACTCCTCCAACTGGAGAGGGATGGCATGTTGGCACAATGGTTAGCACTGCTGTCTCACAGCACTAGGGACTCACGTTCAATTCCAGCCTTGGTTGACTGTGTGGAGTTTGCACGTTCTCCCCATGTCTGCGTGGGTTTTCTCTGGGTGTTCCAGTTTCCTCCCTAGTCCAGAGATCGGCAGCTTTCGTTGATTGGCCAGGCTAAATTGCACCTTTGTGTCAGGGAGATTAGCACGGTAAATATGTAGGATTATGGGAATAGGGCCTGGGTGAGATTGTTGTAGGTTCAGGCTCAGTGGGTTGAATAGCCTCCTTCTGCATTGTAGGGATTCTATGTTTCTAACCTTCTGGCCATCTACCCCTCTCACCCTTTTTAAGATGTTCCTTAAAACCTATCTCATTGATCAAGCTCTTTGTCCTCTGGTTTCTTCTGTGCCTTGGTATTGAAAATGTTTTATTGACACAATTCTTGTTGAAGAATATCAACATGATCACATTAAATGCACTATATGTTATGTATAAAATGCCTCAACACTTTATATATAATATAAAGGGACAAGATTAGATCTGGGAAGAAAACAATATATTTTTAGTTTATCTGCTTCAAAAAGAGCTGTGCCAAGTAATCAACAATCACTTAATAACAAACACAATTTGTAATGAACTCTGTTAAGCTTTTAATCTTCTCACTCGGTTTGGTAACAATAACTGTTGTGGATAATAATTGACCAGCTACAATTAAAATAGTGGCCCAACGGACATCTGATACTTCTCCTTCATAATTTCAAAAGAAATTTTGTGCAATATTGAAGTGGAGTTGTGACCATTGGTAGACTGTTAGTTATTGATTTGAGCATATTTGTGCAAAGAGAACTCTGGGTAACAAAAACAGCAAGGGAGAAAAGGAAAACACGTATTTCAATCAGGTGGGAGTTAAGCCAAGTTATTCTGATGCTGTTGTGACCCTGAGCATGTTTGTTCAGCAGTCTTGCAAATGATTATTAGTAGTTGGTACTGAGGATCCAATTGTTGCAGTGTACAAAGGTTACATAGAGAAAAATGAACAGCATGATAGTAACCAATGTATGTTAAAGTGGATATTTTAGTGGTTGTAATGTGGATTCAGTTTTGGCCTTTTTAATTATGACCCCTCCCTCCCTCCAGAAATGTGCTTGTCACCTATTTGGATGTTTCAAAAGTCTTTCCCACCTTTAGATATATTGATGGAGTGCACAGTTTTTGTAACAATGACTTGATGATTAGGAATCTATTGATTGTATTGCATGAAAGTATAGGATAAGAACTCATTTTAGAGAGACAGAGATTGAGATTGCCAAATTAGGTCAACATATGCAACAATGATTTGTATTTACATAGCACATTTTAACATACCAAAATGTTCCAAGGTCCTTCAAAAGGCATATTATGAGACAGAATTTGACACTGAAGGAGAGATTAGGATAGGTGAGGGTTCAAACGAGTAAAAGTGCTTTAAATGGGAATAATTAGTGCCTGCTGATAGCAAAAAATCATTTCCTAAACTCTGGTGGCTATTGAATGTGTTCCCTGAAATCTTAAACTTGTTCACTGGTATGGTATCCTATTCATGAACTTTCAGTCAACATAGTCTGTGCCCAGCTTAAAATATCAAATTGGTGGCTGTAAATTATATTTGACCATTAGTATTTTGAGTTACAGATAATCTCAAGTGAACATCTAATTAAATACAGCCATTCAGGAAATTCACACATCTTTGTTTAAGGATGGATAAACACATAAGGACAATAGAATTCCAGTTAACCTGGAAACTTTGAAACTCAATGATGTAAAATGGGTGTGAATGGAGCCTATTAATATTCGATTGTATTATGATGGTTTCCCTTATCCAAACTCTTTTTTGTTTTTATTCCAATTCAATCAAGTCCAATTCAGAGTCTCAACAAGTTTGAAACATTCCTGATCCAAGCCGACAAGACAGGGATCTCACTTCCTGTCTTGGGCTTGATCTACATGATCCAAGCTGATTGGAGTAGGCATCCAAGGATTGATCTTATTTGCATCTTAGCCAAAATAGGCGGAGATGCCGCTTTTAAAAATTGCTTCAAATGAAGCTGAAATGTAACCTAATGACTTCAACCAAGCACAGCATGTCCATACTACACTTGATTTTAGCCAAAAGGCTGACATGCAGAGCCGGGTGAATCTGAAGGGGCCTGAGCAACAATGCAGGATGATTCAAATCAGTGATCACACTGCCCTTTGGAAAAAAGACTTTGAACTTTTGGAAGTCACATGATGAGGAAATCACTTTGCTTTTAAAACCAGCAAGAAACTGCTGTTAGACAGAATTGTACTGAAAGCCATTAAATTCCAAGCTGCAACTTATTCCAGTTAAAGTTCACCTGGAAATTCACTTATACGAAACTATAGCCTGCAGAAAATCTCTCACTTTACAAGGGTTTCATTTTCAACTTTAAAGCATCAACTGCGTCTAAGAAATTACAATCTGTTGAGATTATAAGATGTAACAGTATATTACCACCTTCTGTATCCAATCTTTGCATATGTGGAAGTGTATGTGAGACTTGAGTGAAGTATTGCATTTTAAATTTGGGGTAAGTGTTTGATGATAAATAATCTTCTTTATTGTAAACCCACAAACAGCTTTCTGCTGGTTTTATTTCATCAGGCACTCATCCCGACGATAAGAAAATACACAGCTCCTAAATGCAAACATCCTCATGATGGATAGTTAAAAGAAACACAAGTGGTCAATAACACCAGTTTGAGCTTGAAATTTAATGCATATTTTTACAGAACAAATCACAATTCTTTCTTGCTGTTTTCACTGACGAATACAAAACTAATGCCTTTAAAAGTGATATTGGTTTGGATTTAATGGTGTCCTACTTGCAAAAAGACAGCATATCTGGGCTGAATGAATTAATCTCAGTAGTAGGAGCGCTTCAGTTGCCTCAGGGATCCTTGTCTGGGCGATGGAAAAATAGTAAAGATTGATGTTTCTGATTATTATCCAGTGATCTTGTTAGAATGTGCATGCACTTGAAAATTGAATGAAGAAGGAATTAGCATCAGACTCATGGTTCATTCCCCACAGTCTTGGTTCGTACTTGAAAGATTGTCACCTGAGATAAAGTGAGGAGATTGGCACCCATGGAACAATAGAACTGGTGTCTTTTTGGTTAACACGTACAGATATTAATTTTCCCTGAGTTTCCAAATAAAACAAACTGGAACAAGTTATTTTTGAGAGAACAGAAAAATGAGTGTGATTCTTTTTCATACAGGTGAAGCATTTTATGACTGGAGGTTGCAATTTGCATTAATTGAGTCCATATGGACAAAATAATGGAAAGTTATCAGCAGATTCTTCAGAAAGAAGCTGCTGGTGATTGAATTCGAAAAGGGTGTTGTAGGATAAGTGAATTAGGGTATTTTGTGTGTCCAGTATTTAAATAAATTATAAGATTGTATACAAGATAAATTGATAGATATAGACTTAATGCTGGTAATCAGGCTGTTAGTTGAATATATGCAGAAATATGTCTAAATGACAGTATCAACTGTCATTGAAATAGAATTCCCCAAGGAACTTGGTCAACTGTGTCAATGCAACTTTTGAGAGCCAGTGGTTAGGTGGATTACCTAGCCCTGCTCTGCAAAGTAATATCTAATATTTCACTCTGATATCTTCCAGTTACAATTCTGGGAGGAAATGAAAGGGAATGCAGTTGGTGCAGTTTTTAAAGGGGGAAAAATAATTTGTGAAATGAATAGTTCTGAGTATTAAGACTTCAAATAGATGTTGTTTGTTCATTGTGATGCCCCAGGACTATATAACCCTTCTTGCCAAGTGTTCTTTTAGCATTATGACTATGGCAAATGCAGACATTTATACAGCTAATGATGCACTGTTCAGGAAGTGGCCATGACTGTATGTTGTGAGAGGATTTGTCACGGTTAGTCAGTCAAGTCATATTTAAGCTAGATGAGACATTAACGCAATCCCTATTTGTATTTCTCTGTAATTTCTTTATAGTCCTCCCGTGGCCTTGCCCTTCCCTACCCTGCGACTTCCTCCAGCCAACAAATCTCGGAGATCTGCATTCACCTAATTCTGAGTACTCCCATTTTAATCACCCTACTATTGTTGGCAGTGCCTTAGGTTGTCTTGGTCCTACACCATTATGCCTTGCTTTTCTCCTTCAAGATGTTCCTTAAAATCAACCTCATTGACCAAGCTATTGATTACTGACTAATATCTCATTGCCAAATTATTTAACTGTTGTGAAGTTGTAAACATTGGCAGCACGGTAGCGCAGTGCTTAGTACTGCTGCCTCTCAGCACCAGGGACCTGGGTTCAATTCCAGCCTTGGATGTCTGTGAGGAGTTTACACGTTCTCCCCATGTCTGCATGGGTTTCCACTGGGTGCTCTGATTTCTTCTAAAGATGTGCAGATTAGATTGATTGGCCATGCAAAATTGTCCTTAATATCAGGGGGACTAGAAGGATAAATATATGGGGTTACGGGGTTAGAGTCTGGTTGGGATTGTTGTCAAGTTGTGAGCTTGATGGACCAGATGGCGGCCTCCTGCACTATAGGGATTCTATGATTCTTCTATGATAAAGTGGTTGGATATGGGAAAATATTTGGGCTGGAATCTTACCACTGTTAACATGGATGGGATTTTCCCATCCCGCCATAGTGAATGGAGTTTTGGCTGGCTGCCACATTCTCTGACCTTGCTGCTGCGGGAATATGGTGTGAATGGCTGGTAAGCTCGCATCCTTGGGAATGGGATTTTCTGGCGGTGTTCACACCAAGAATGGAAAACTCTGCCCAAGATCAACGGACCTTTGCTTGGTCCTGCCTCGCTAGTTATGATTCCTGTGGTGTTTGGAATGAGAAAATTTCACCCTTGGCATTTGTTGGTCAAGAATCATCCAATTGGACCACAAGATGTCTATTGGCTTTCCAGCTTACATGGGAACGTAGTGCATGACAGGTGTAGGCATGTTGGATGAAAGGTCATAGCGGTGTGAGGATGGGGTGGTTGGAGATAATAACGGACGATAATGCTTCAGCAATATGGCCAGAATTTATAATCAATGTCAGCTGCAGTCTAACTTCAGATGATGCAGTTTCTTAAAACATGAAAATGGGAGTTTTAAAGCAGTTATCAGTGTTAAACTGGTATAGTTAACCATGGTGATGGCCCCATTTTAATTATGTGTTCTTTCTTGTTCATGCAAGCTCTGGCAGTTTTGCAAACCAGTCTTAAATGCCAAATAACTTACTTTGCTGTATTGGTTTTGGGATTCCCTCTGAATTTTGTTGTTCAATTAATATATGCTCTGCCCATTGGCAAAAATTAGTATTTGTTTTCTATGGGGTGGGTTAAGTTGGCAAAAGGACATCAGTGAGGGTCCCATGACCTTCCAGATATATCACAAATAGAATAAAGATCCTCCAGTGGACCAGCTTGAGTCAGCATCACGATTGCCCAAACTGGTCAGGTCACTCCCATTGCCTAAATGCAAGACTTGATCACGCAACTGGTTTTACAAGTTGGAAATAGCATGAGTTGAATTGATCTCAGTGCAACATAGTACATTCAGTGCAGTGTGCAGCACGGATTAAAGGGTATAAGCTATAAGGAAAAGCTGGACAAATTAGGATTGTTTTCTCTGGAGAGACAGAGGTTGAAGAGAGACTTGAAAGAAGTCTATAAAATTATGAGAGGCACAGATAGGGTTGACAGTCAGAATCTTTTCCCAGAGTTGAAATGGCTAATACTAGGGGGCATGCACTAAGGATGAAAGGGGGAAAGTTCAAAGGGGCAAGTTTTTTTTACAGAGTGGTAGGTACCTGGAATACGTTGTCATGGGTGGTGGTGCAGGCGGATGAGATGGAGGCTTTTAGATAAGCACATGAATAAACAAGGAGTAGTGGGATATGGACCAAGGGCAGGCAGAAGGGATTACTTCAATTTGGCATCCTGTTTGGCACAACATCGTGGGCTGAAGAGCCTGGTTCTGAGCTGTACTGTTCTATATTCTAATGTTCTAATTTTAAATAGGAATGTGATAGATTTTTAGGGTCTCGTGGAATTGAGGATTATGGGACGTGGGCAGGGAAGTGGAGTTGAGGCAGAAGATGCTATGCTTGTATTGAATGGTGAAGCAGATTTGACAGGCTATGGGGGCGATTCTCCCAGCGCAACGGGCAGCAGACATCAGCGGAGGCCATTTAGCGGGCTCCCCACTGGGCATCATGGCATCGTGTGTCTCCGCCTCCACGTGCTTTAGAGTCATCAGCTCTCCGCCAAGCTAATTTAAGCATTGAAATTTGAATTTCCCTACTATTAGCGGGCCCGAGACTGCTAGTGTCTTCCTGCCTGCCAGGAGTGGCTCACTCCAGAGAGGTTTACTACTGCTCCCCACTAATGGTGACCTGACCCTGCTGGAGGGAACAGAGCCCATGGAGGCCCCCTTCCTGCCCGGAGGTCAGGGGGTGCCCCCTTGGCAGTGCCAATCTGGCCCTTTGCACTGCCTATCAGGCAGTGCCAAAGAGGTGGAGCCTGTTGAGGGGTGCTAATGGGTGGGAGTCCCACTGCCACTTTGCACAGGGACTGGTGGCAGACAGAGGGAAGGGGGGGCTTGGGGCTATTGAGGGGCCATTGCTGGAGGGCAGATCTGGGACTGCCAGGGGGAGGTGGGGTGTTGGGGCTGCCTGGAGGGCATGGAGGAGGAGGAGGAGGAGGTCAGGAAGATTAGAGCTTGCAGAGGGCAAATCGGGGCAGGTCTGAGAGGCCAATGATCGGGGATGGGCAGCTCAGTGGGCCAGTGATGTGAGGGATTGCAGGGCAGATCAGCGATGCATTGGTCTCAGTGCTTACAAATCAGCACAAGAGCAGTGGCTCGCTCAGCCCTATGTGCTGTTGGTCTCTCAGGTGGGAATTGGCCCTGCCCATTGATTTTGAGAGTGAATCTCATTAGGAGACTCTGCAGTGCACAGACTATGAGAGATTCATTCTGAAAAGCCCGCTTTAAAAAATTAGAGAGAGTTACTCCAGTTTTCATGCAAATTTGTCACTTTAAATTTTTTGGGGTGAATCGCCACCTATGAATTTCCTACATTATCGCACATCACTGAAATCGGACTCCACTTCTGTATCTTTGATAAATGTGCAGAAATGAATCAGAATACTTCATTGCCTTTTTGCTCCTGTACATTGGTACACGGTATATTTGACTTGTTTTGCAAAGATGTTTCACCATTTAAATTGTAGGTAATAAGAATTTCAGTTGGTCTGCAGAATGTTCCAATGGTTTGGACCTAGTAATCCTTAATGAAGTCATGGTTGTATTGAAGCTTACCATTTATGATGTTTTGGAGACAGAACTATATTGTGCCATCAACAGGAAGACTTATTTAATCATAACACCAAAAAAAAGGAAAATATTAAGGGTGAAACATCCAGTAGATACTCAAAACATCCTTCTAAGTACAACTTTGTTCTTCCTTACTGAATTAACACAATAGTGTTTATGGCAGTGACGACATTTAGACACATCTTGTTTTAAAAGGAGTCACCTTTTTTCACGTCCTATTTATATAAAATTTATGTGATGGTAATTTTATGTATCATCAGTCCTATCATGATGTTAAGGAACAGAGACATGTAAGAACAGCCTGGGGGTGAATTGTCCCTTTGATCTTTCCTTCTCTTTGTGTAAGTCTGCTTCAAAGGCTGTGCACGCTTGCGGACAATCACATGGCAAAGATTTTGAAATTTTAATGCTGACATTTCAGATAAGGAATTTCATAAAGTCAATATACTTCCCCAGAGATGGACCAAAATCGATCTGAAAACCTCATGACATTATCCATTTGAGTATTGACAATGGGCAGCACTGGAGAAAGCAGGAGTTGTACTGTGTTATATCGAAAGAGATTGAATTTGCTGTTTTTCTGTGCTTCGGGAAAACTGAGAAATATTGTGACTGCACTAATGATGCTTTCACAATGTCCGTTTCAATTCCTATTCTGTGAGTACATCTTACCTGGGCTTTGAGTCTGCTTTCAGTTTACAAAAATGGATTTAACTGCATGAGCACTGTGTGATATATACACAGCTTTTTTGAGTCAACAAGCAGAAGGGGCAAATTCTAAAGTGAATCTGTTGCTCATTTTCATACTAAATGAGGCCAGAGAACGCAAATATCCTTGGAGTCCAGACTTCCTTTAGAAAGCTGCATCAACCCCAACTTTCCTCAGTGTGGACTGAAGAAATGTCAAGAGGAAAGATAAAGTCTATGTTTGGTAATAACCTGCTGATTTATTTTTATTTATTTTGAAAACCAAAGCTAAGCATTTAAAACTCATCACCACAGAGCACCAGGAACCAAAACCTTCTGCTGGCTGACTGAATTTGCAGCAATACAGGATTTCCTCTGATACTGGCATCGTCCAATGTCAGGCAGGAAAAGTGGCATTGAGCCCGCCATTGGTAATAGCGAATTTTTACGTCTTATAGTGCGGAGTGGGAGGGAGAAAAGGCAAGCAAAGGTTCTGTGACATATCCCTAGCAGGTGGCCTCTGATTCGCCCGATCTGCCATCAACTCAGCGCTTTGATGATCTGGGCACCATTTTTAATTGCTGCATCCGAGAAACATTCTTCACCCAGGTGCACCCACTGACATCAGACGAGCACACTTTTACCCCCTGCACTGCCCTCGCCTCTAAATTCCCCTTGGAGTCACGCTCACCAGGTACACGTCTTCTGAGGCCAGTCGTGCATCGTGCCATTCTGCTGTGGTATTGCTGTGGATGTATTATTTGATGTGGGGATATGATTCTGGTGTATGGGCCCTATAATTACATGTTAGTTTATTACAATGAGGGTCCAGATGGTGAGCAGGAGGGGGAATGGGAATGTGGCCCATCACACGG
The DNA here is from genome assembly GCF_965287045.1 of Carcharhinus amblyrhynchos. NCBI lineage: Eukaryota > Metazoa > Chordata > Chondrichthyes > Carcharhiniformes > Carcharhinidae > Carcharhinus > Carcharhinus amblyrhynchos. The sequence continues at coordinate 31,730,469 of NC_137334.1, read as the reverse complement.
ATGGTGGGGAGGGGGGCGGTGCTGATGGTTATAAGCAAATTATTGCAGATGCTGGAATCTGAAACCAAAAAAAAAGCTGGAAAATCTCAACAGGTCTTTGACAAAGGGTCTTCTGGACTCAACATCAGCCTTTTCTCTCCTTGCAGATGCTGACAGAACTGCTGAGATTTTTCAGCTGTTTTTCTTTTGGGGGGGAGGAGGTGAGTGGTGGTCCTGCTTTTAAGTCAATGTGAAACGTGACTTTGAGCATCTCACGATATATTCTGTTCTTGTAGCCAAACCCGCCCAACAAAACCTGGAGCAGAAAATTGTGGACCATGTTTCAGGCTGATAGCTTTCATCTGTACCATGAAAGCTATCTCTCTCATCCTAAAGAGTGCTGGGCAGTTACTGCAGATCTGCAATCAAAATTGCTATTGTGCGAAATAAAGGACGCCACAATGGTTAACACTGCTGCCTCACAGCGCCAGGGACCCAGATTCAGTTCCCGGCTTGGGTCACTGTCTGTGCAGAGTCTGTACATTCTCCCTGTGTCTGCCTGAGTTTCCTCCGTAAGAAGTCTCACAACACCAGGTTAAAGTCCAACAGGTTTATTTGGCACCAAAAGCTAGTGGATTTTGTTACCAAACAAACCTGTTGGACTTTAACCTGGTGTTGTGAGACTTCTTACTGTGTTTACCCCAGTCCAAACGCCAGCATCTCCACATCATGGGTTTCCTCCCACAGTCCATAAGATGTGGTGGTTAGGCGCATTGGCCATGCTAAATTATCCTTCAGTGTACCCAACCAGGCACCAGAGTGTGGCAGCTGGGGATTTTCACAGTAACTTCATTGTAATGTTAATGTAAGCCTGCTTGTGTCAGTAATAAATAAACTTTAAATACGAGAACCTGCTTTTTCATACGCAGTTTACCTGAGGAGCCATGTAGCTAAAAGCTTGATTAAGTTATCTCGCACAATCTCAGTAACATGTGTTTTGCCGCAGAAAACCAGCCAACTGTCCTTCCAACCCATCAGTTTGCTAACTGTTTTATCTGGAATTAATCCCCATGACCTTTTCCTGAATAGAAATTTATCTTAAAAGCTATCTGAATTTTTGTTCTGCAATTTCCTCTCCTGTTTGATACTTTATGTAGATCAAAGTACACTGACTGTAATTATCAAATGCATGTAACAATAGGAATGACACATTGTATAATGTGCGCGCGTGCCCCCGTGGCTGTGTGTGTGCGTGTGTGTGTGTGTGTGCGTGTGTGCGTGCACCCCCCATGGCACTGTGTGTATGTGCACGCCACCAACCCCTACCCCCCCCGCCATGGCACTGTGTGTGTGCGCGCGCGTGCGTGCCCCCCCCAATGGCATTGTGTGTGTGTGTGCGCGCGTGTGCCCCCCCCATAGCACTGTGTGTGCGCGCGTGCACCCCCCTCCCCATGACACTGTGTGTGTGTGCATGCGCGTGTGTGCCCCCTCCCCATAGCATTGTGTATGTGCGCGTGCGGCCCCCCCCCCTCCGGCACTGTGTGCTCACAGCGCTGTCTGTGCATGTGTGCATGCACTGTGGCTACAAAAGCAGGGTGGTATGCTTACCTGTAACTCACTTGCTAATCCACCGAAGCATGTACACCACCTACAAGGCACAAGTTGGGAGTTCAATGGAATACTTTCCTCTTGCCCGGATGAATACAGCTCCAACAATACTCTAAATACTATGCAATGTTGGGGGTTCCCTTTTAACATTGTTTGATGCCAGGTATGATATAAGGGCGCAAGATCAGCACCATTTTGGAGTAGTCAGTCCTGCTCCCTGACACACTCTCTCGTTGGCCCATTTCCTCCTGTTGCTGACTGTCCCTCCCTCTAGTCATTGACCTATGTGATCTTGCAATTCAAAGCTGTTCTTCCTGACTCTTGCTGCTCATTTCCCAAGTCCGCTTTGATACCAAGGCTTCAGGAAAGAGATGTGAGGAGTGGGAGAGTCAACCAGCAACCAAGAAGCGTGGCTACTGACTGGGTAGATCAAGGAACATGATGTTTGGGAAGAGAAAGAGCTGGCTAAGAGGATTAATGAGACACAGAGGTGTGTGAGGGAGGCAAGTGGATAGAGTTGGCATATTTCTTTTATATTTTTAAATTTAAAACTTTTATTTTAAAAGTTATTTCATTTCTGAACATAAGAATTTAACAATGTATGATGTTTCAACTTACATCTGTGTTTTACTGCATGGAAAGATCCTACACAATATTCCTACAGATTTAACATTGGTTATAATGGGAAAATCTGATTTGCTTAAATTTTTTCATTTGAAGTTGTACTTTTCAGGATTGCAACTAATAACATTAAACAAGCCCACTCCCTACCCATCTGAAGCAAATTCTTTGAATAGGTCGCCCATTCCCGGGCAGTTCTCAACTTGCAGTTTGGTTGATTGGAACAGCTCATCGACCATCATGTGATTTCTTTGAGTCCATTACTTTCAGTAATTTCAGCCGTAGTATTTGTGAGCACAATGTTCATATTTTCGTTCCACCCCCACTATTGTCAGTTAGAAATTTAGCTAGTGCTCCATGTTTGGTCCATATCCATTTTTTCCATGACTTTATCCATAGCTGCTTTTTTGTTTTCCATATAATGTACTCCTGTAGAAAGATTGAAAATGGTTGCCATGACTGTAAAATGCAAAATGAACACGTTACTGTCTTTGTCCCACACCTTTTAGTGAAGTAGTTGCCATGGATATAAAGTCTTGTGTCAATAGGAAACCTGCAGTGGCACATGGCGGTGCCCTCCTGTACTTTTTACGTGTCATAATTTGCACTAATCTCTCTGAGCTTGTGTAAACTCATCAGTCGCACCCACATCCTTCAGTAGGATTTGTAATCTGTGACGAGGATGGTGAGCAAATCTTAGGATGATTTCTTTCTTTCTATCCTCGGTTCTTATCACCTGAAGCCGTTAACACTTCTATAAAGTTCTGATTACAAGTGTCAGGTGTTGTAATCTGACATCTGACACTATTAGCCTGATTGGGTAAAGTGTAGGTCCAATGACTTTCTGAGAAAACAGTTGCTTCAGTGAGTTCCATGTCCAATTTTGTTTGAATTCTTCATGGAAGGCTTGCTCAGCAGTAGACTCTACATCAATAATAATCAATAGAACATAGAACATTACAGCGCAGAACAGGCCCTTCGGCCCACGATGTTGCGCCGACCAGTTTTTAAAAAAAAAACACTGACCCACTAATCTAAACCAATCCCTTTTCGTCCATAAACCTATCCACAGATCTCTTAAACGTCCCCAAACTAGGCGCATTTACAACTGCAGCAGGCAGGGCATTCCAGTCCCTCACCACCCTCTGGGTAAAGAACCAACCCCTGACATCTGTCCTATAACTATCCCCCCTTAATTTAAAGCCATGCCCCCTCGTGCTAGCTTTCTCCATCCGAGGAAAAAGGCTATCACTGTCCACCCTATCTAAACCTCTAATCATCTTATACGTTTCAATAAGATCCCCTCTTAGCCTCCTTCTTTCCAGCGAAAACAACCCCAAATCCCTCAGTCTCTCCTCATAGGACCTCCCCTCCATACCAGGCAACATCCTGGTAAACCTCCTCTGCACCCTCTCCAAAGCCTCCACGTCTTTCCTGTAATGTGGGGACCAGAACTGCACACAGTACTCCAAGTGCGGCCGCACCAGAGTTGTGTACAGTTGCAACATGACGCTGCGACTCCTAAATTCAATCCCCCTACCAATAAACGCCAAGACACCATATGCCTTCTTAACAACCTTATCTACTTGATTCCCAACTTTCAGGGATCTATGTACACATACACCTAGATCCCTCTGCTCCTCCACACTATTCAAAGTCCTCCCGTTAGCCCTATACTCAACACATCTGTTACTCCTACCGAAATGAATTACCTCACACTTCTCTGCATTAAACTCCATCCGCCACCTCGCGGCCCAGCTCTGCAACCTGTCTAAGTCACCCTGCAAACTATGACACCCTTCCTCACAATCTACCACACCTACCATGGCCTACTGATATTATCGCTAGACTATTGATCCAGAAACTCAGCTAATGTTCAGGGGACCCAGGTTCGAATCCCACCACGGCAGATGGTGGAATTTGAATTCTGTCAAAAATATCTGGAATTAAAAATCTGGAATGAGCATTGCTGATTGTCAGAAAATCCCATCTGGCTCACTAATGTCCGTTAGTGAAGGAAATTTGCCATTCTTTTGGTAATGGTAATGCTATTTACCATTTATATAGATGATGTGGAGGAGGGGGCTGAGTGTAGGGTGACGAAATTTGCTGATGACACAAAGATGAGTGGTAAAGCAAATTGCTTGGAGGGTGTGGAAAGTCTGCAGAGGGATCTGGATAGGCTGAGTGAATGGGCGAGGACCTGGCAGATGGAGTATAAAGTTAGCAAGTGTGAGGTTATCCACTTTGGCAGAAACAATAGTAGGAGGGATTACTATTTAAAGGGCAAAAAGCTGCAGCATGCTACAGTGCAGGGGGACCTGGGGGTCCTTGTGCATGAGTTGCAAAAACCCAGTCTGCAGGTGCAGCAGGTTATCAAGAAAGTGAATGGAATATTGGCCTTTGTAGTGAGGGGGATAGAATATAAAAGCAGAGAAGTCTTGCTGCAACTGTACAGGGCACTGGTGAGGCCGTAGCTAGAGTAGTGTGTGCAGTTTTGGTCGTCGCACTTGCGCAAGGATATATTGGCCTTGGAGGGAGTGCAGAGGAGGTTCACTAGGCTGATACCAGAGATGAGGGGGTTGGACTATGAAGAGAGACTAAATAGACTGGGTCTGTACTCATTGGAGTTCAGTAGGATGAGGGGGGATCTTATAGAGACGTATAAGATAATGAAAGGGATGGATAGGGTAGAGGTAGAGAGATTCTTCCCGCTTAGAAAGGACAGCAGGACTAGAGGGCACAGCCTCAAGATAAGGCGGTGGGGGGGGGGGGCAGTTTAGATTGGAGTTGAGGAGGAACTTCTTCACTCAAAGGGTGGTGAATCTCTGGAATTCTCTGCCCGTTGAAGTGATGGACGCTACCTCGCTAAATATATTTAAGTCACGGGTAGATGGGTTTTTGATAGACAGGGGAATTAAGGGTTATGGGGAGAAAGCGGGAAAGTGGAACTGATGCACTTCAGATCAGCCATGATCTTATTGAATGGCGGGGCAGGCTCGAAGGGCCAGATGGCCTACTCCTGCTCCTATTTCTTATGTTCTTATCCTTACCTGGTCTGGCCTCCATGTGACTCCAGAGCCACAACAATGTGGTTGACTCTCAACTGTCCTCTGAACAAGGGCAACTGGGGATGGGCAATAAATGCTGGCCGGCCAGCCAGCAACGCCCATGTCCCACGAATGAATATTAAAAAAAAAAGTTAATATTTGCAATATTCATTACCATTTTATCCATTTCTAGTCCCTCAGAGTACAATAGCTGAACGGCCTTAGACAGTGGTCTTTCCCCATTGTGCCTCTGTGATAGCTGCCCCAAACTTTAGTGTGTTACTCAACATGTGTTCCTGGACCTTGGAATACTTGGTCATGGACAGCTTTTTTCTGTGGAAGCCCAGCGATTTTCAGGCTGACCAGTATGTATCGTTTGCTGCTTTGATGGACTTCCAGCCGCGATTGATGTCTATCTTGATGTGCAACCCTGAAGGCAGCTTGTATGCTTCAGACCCCCTCAGAGAATTAATCCCATATACCATGTGTAGCAAAACCACTTCTATAATTGCCACTTCTCCAGTTTTTCCCCTCAGACTCTGCTTGCCATCGAAACATATGTAGAACTGGCAGTAAGAGCATATGTTTCTGTTAAAAATGCTATCAACAGCTGCTGTAATTGCAGTGGACCTGGGAAACTTCAGCAGTTTTGCAGAAGAATGCTTTTGAAATGAGGGTTTAAAAGGATGCATCTTGTACTGATTAAGGCAGGGATATTTTTAAGAATAAACTTTGAGTGGTGCTGTAGTAAAGACATCAATAGACATTATGCATGTTTGTGATTGCTTCGCTGTGAGAGGTAAGGTGCACAGTAATATGACAGGTTTAAGGACCTGCTTTTTCACTTGTGCTTAGTTTTCGATAAACCTCAGAACAGCAAGATGGAAATTCCTCTACTCCTGTATAAAATATATTCAGCCATTCTCGACACTGCCCTCAGTAGGTGTGATCCTGCAGTACCAATTGTCTAAAGGAAGAACAATTTGGTAGTTTTATTAATGAAACTACAGGATGGCTGACGCAGAAAATGGTAACTTATTGCATTAGGAGCAGCTTTTCTGAGATTGCTATTTGAGGTTAGTTACAGCAGAGTGGAGGCAGCATCATGATACTGTGGTAGGAATTTGATAATCTAAAGGTCAGTGACCGAGAGGAATGTTGTAGCAGTAAATGCAGGCTTATTAATATTAATAAATGTCAATATCTTAATATTAGCTAAGTCAATTTGTGATGGTAATTAAATATATGAAAATATACAGTATAAATATTTAGCTGTAGAGTTTTCATATGATTTAATAAACCAGGCATTAAAAGGGCATTGAATTAGGCTTACATTAACACTCCAATTAAGTTACTGTGAAATTCCCCTAGTTGCCACAGTCCAGTGTCTGTTTGGGTCAATGCACCCAAGCAACACAACTTTCAGAATGTGGGAAAAAACCGGAGCACCCGGAGGAAACCCATGCAGACACAGGGAGAACGTGCAAACTAGATATGGTCATGCAAGAACAGAATCCAACCCCAGTTCCCTGATGCTGAGGCAGCAGTGCTAATCCACTAAGCCACTGTGCTGCCCTAAATTATTTTTCTCCAGCTTGCTTTTGGGATCTGCCTTTCCCTTGAACCTCCCCCAACTGGTGTGGAAATGAATAGCAAAGACCCACCAATCAACGGTGCACTTGATTGATCCCACTATCCATTTATTGGCATGGTGGCACAGTGGTTAGCACTGCTGCCTCACAATGCCAAGGGACCTGGAGTTGATTCCTGGCTTGGGTCGCAGTCTGTGTGCATGTTCTCTCTGTGTCAGCGTGAGTTTCCTCCAGGTGCTCCAGTTTCCTCCCACGTTCCAAAGACATGCTGGTTAGGTGCATTGGCCAGGCTAAATTCTCCCTCTGTGTACCCGAACAGGCACTGGAGCGTGGCGACGAGGGGCTTTTCGCAGTAACTTCATTGCAATGTTATTGTAAGCCTACTTGTGACACTAATAAATAAACTTTAAAAAATAAAAATGACTTTTCCTGCTTTATAGCAGAAAACTAAAGTCTCACAACACCAGATTAAAGTCTAACAGGTTTATTTGGTAGCACAAGCTTTCGGAGTGTTGCTCCTTCCTCAGGTGGGTGAAGAGTTATTACAACTTACTGTGCTTATCCCAGTCCAATGCCAGCATCTCCACATCGTTACAGCAGAAAGCCCATCTTTTAGAACTGCTAAGTCATAAATGTGTTGTATTTTAATTTTGTCATTTTTGTTTCTCTCCTAATACAGACTTATATTGGAAGTGTAGTCATATCTGTAAATCCATACAGACACTTGCCCATCTATACCCCAGAGAAAGTAGAAGAATATCGCAACAGAAATTTCTATGAGCTGAGTCCTCACATGTAAGTAAAGTAAAGCTAAACAAACTGCAGCTGACTCCAATCAAAGGACAGCGTATGGGCCTAGATGTTTACCTTGGATGAAAGGATAAAAAAGAGGATATGAATACTTTATTCTTTGGCGTTTTATTAAGACTGGTCTTCCTAGTTTTGTTGTAATTTGTTTAGTATATTGCAAGCATCTGCCAAACTGTTCCATCACTGACAAATTCTTCTATTCTCTGCTTGAACCCTGAAAGGCTTTGGTCCAAATATGGCATTTTCTTTTTCACTTTGTGTTTGACCCCATCTGTCCCTGCAACATCTGCTAATGCATTTTGTAACATAAACAGGGAAGAAGATTGCTCCTGAGCATTTATGTTCGTACGCGCAGAGTGGGTAAAGTGGGCCCTTCATGACTATTCTGTGGCAAATTGCTGTCAGGAACAAATACAATTTTAGCGATAAGTGGAATTTAAAAAAAAAATGATGTTACCTTTTAGCTTGGATGAAATTTATTTCAGTTTCTGATAAAATGGTTCACAATCCATCTTTGGAAAGTGACCTTTGCCTAACAAGGCAGAACAGGATGTTTTATTTAAGAAAATATATTTTTTCTTCCATGTGGGAATATTTAGAAAATGTTCATCATTTTGGTATTTTCAAAATATTTTCCCAATACTTCAGAAGGGATATTTAATAAAATGCTGTTTATAAACATTAGCAATGGTTATGTTAGAAGAGCAAACTTTCCTTTTTTAAAGTTATTTTCACATGAGCCTACAAACCAGACTTTGCATCTTCAATATGTGATGTACAAATCCATACACACGGTTGTTGTGATGGATTAATGTCTGCCAAGGTACATATTAGCTCCCCCCGACACTTAACAATAGTCAGGCATCCTACTACACCTCAATCAAGCAGCCCTTTTTCATTCGCAAATCGAGATGGCAACCGAGAGGACCTTGTGACTCACTCTGATTCAGAGCTGACACGTGTCCTGTGGAATAAGGCTCATGGGACAGAAATCATGATTCTTTTGCCCTTCACCATCTGTGGGTTCTGAGTTCAGCTGTAATGGCCTGGGGAGGTCCAGTGAGAGCAGTGAATCAGAACAGATCAGTTATTGAGCTTTGGGGTTTCCCCTGAAATGTACAGTTCACAATCACAATGAGCAGTGAATTCAGTATATGTAAATGAAATAAGTACAAGTAAGTAAACACACCGAGTGAAACAGAGATTTACTTATACTGCTTTCAATTTAGCATTCCCTGCCCACAATTCAATCTCCTGTACATTGGTGGGCAAACAAAAGGCAGATTGTGAGACAGTTTTGCGGAACACCCCCGTTCAGTCCGTAAGCTTGACTCTCCGCTTCCTATTTCCCCCACATTTCAGTTCTCCACCTTACGTCCACTCTGACCTTTCAGTCCGTGGCCTGCTACAGTGAATCTCCAGACAGCTCAAGGAACGGAACCTCATCTTTCTTCTCTGTTCTTTACATTAAGTTCACCAACTTGAGATCATGATTTCTGCCTCCATTTTGTTTCATTTACTGGTTCAAGTTTCTTCACTTTGCATTCAGATGGCTGCTATGCAACCACTATGCTTCACATGGTTACATCTCTTGTTTCTTCACTTCACCAATTCCTGCTCCCTTTGGGTTTCCCCCATCAAACCTGGGTGATTTTAATCTCTTGTGCTCTCCATCCTATCACTGACCTTCCATTTGTTGTTTTCACCCCATTCTGCCCCCTTTTGCTCAAAACCTATTTTAGGAAAATTTTCTCCCAAAAAATTTTCTCTGTCCAATAGGCGGTTATCCTGCCTGTTTCTTTTGGGTGAGCTGAATTTCATGAGTTTATAGAAATCATAGAAACCCTACAGTACAGAAAGAGGCCATTCGGCCCATTGAGTTTGCACCGAACACAATCCCACCCAAGCCCTACCCCCATACATATTTTACCCACTAATCCCTCTAACCTATGCATCCCAGGACACCAAGGGACAATTTTAGCATGGCCAATCAACCTAACCCACACATCTTTGGACTGTGGGAGGAAACCAGAGCACCTGGAGGAAACCCATGCAGATACAAGGAGACTGTGCAAATGCCACATAGACAGTGACCCAAGCTGGGAATCGAATCCAGGTCCCTGGAGCTGTGAAGCAGCAGTGCTAACCACTGTGCTACCATGCCACCCATGGTACTCTGTGCTAAACAGGCTGTCAAGTGAGGGGAGGAGCAGAGCCAATACCCACTAGAAAGGCCAGCAACAGTGTGCTGAGGGAGCCATTGGGCATCTGCCCATCTCACTATATACCAGAAGACCAGTTGATATCCAACCCCTCGGACATTGCCAGCCTCCCAGTCGGTGGCCCCAACACCAGCCCTGACCCCATTGGTGCTGCCTGGTGTCTGGTGGGCACTGCTCCCTCCTTGCCCCTGACCTCCTGGGGGCCTCAATGGCCTCCAGCGTGGCCGATAGGACCTTGTGATTCTGGTCCACGGCTGTGATCCCCGCTGGTGGCAGCTTTCACCGGTGAAGTCGGAGAGCCAGGTGAGGCTGGATAAAAGCATCCAGAGCTCGCTAAAGAGATTTAATTAAACTTGCAAACTCACGACGGGGAATGGCGGAAGGCTGATTGGAAAAATAAATGACCCAGGAGAATCGTGACCTGCCAGCCGCTGGGTGGGAGTTGGATTTGTTTGGCTTCCGCTTACTCCCGCCCCACGATGCTACTCGACTCGCATAGCGGGATGGGAAAATTGTACCCAATATGTTTCTATTGTTGCTCAGGTTTGATGAAGAGTCAGCTGTTGATTGTTTGTCGCCATGGATGCTGTCTGATTTGCTGAATGTTTCCAGCATTTTCTGTTTTTATTCCGTATTTATAGCATCTGCAGTATTTTGCAGGGAGATGTGATTATTGATGTGTCTGCCCTGCTAGTACTGTGCAGTAACCACACTGGCTAACTGACTCCATTCTTTGAACAGGTTTCTTTACAATCCAAAAACACAGGTTTGTTATTCAACACGGTTAGAGCCAATAATCTGCTAATAAACTGTCGGTAGTCCTGTCCATGAGTATGATTGAGGAGGGGTTCAGAATTAGTCTCGTGTCTTAGTATTATAATACCTATTTGCATTCAGGTCTTCAATTTATTGCCATCTTTTTAAAGTGTTTATTTTCCTTTAAAAATGTCAGAAAAATGAAGTTGGTGTTAATTGATGTGCAACACTGAAAACGGTGCGGCCATTTTTCATCTTTATTGACACATGACAGATATCCGTTTGGGCGCATGAACAAACTAATTTAATAGTGTTTGAAATATAGACGTTTCATCAATATTTGAAATGGTGAAAGCTACTTTAAAGTTAGTCAGCTGGTGTTTCCACAGGGGGTTAGCTTGGCAGAATCCCTGGCAAAGCAGCAGAAAGTATAAAAGAGCACACTTGTGCCACTTCTCTAGCGTCTCGACTGAAGTTATGGCAGGAAAATGGGAGAGTCTTGTGGACATTATAGGGTCCATTTTTTTTTGTTTCAGGCACTTTATTGGTAGGCCTGTAATAGTACTTCACTAATTTCTCACCCAATTTTTCTCCTCTTCTGAACTTAACAGTCCTGCCCGATTTATAAAATGTAACAGAATAAATGATCTGTTGAAAGTCTGCGTTGTATTAAAACTGCTGATGCAAGTCGTTTGATGCTGTTTGACTAGAAAAAGCTGTTGGGCTAGCTAACTGTCAGATTAACAGGAAAATTAAAACGGAATAGCTAAATAGAGCTGAACCGAGGCTGAAAGCTGAATGTTTTGTAATGATTGTAGTTATATTTCTAATGAAAGAATTTCTATGGCAGTGTTGAACAATGGGAACTATGTTGTGTTAAAGGTGTAAGATGTACTTCCTACTCAAGATATTGCTCTTGTTTTAGTGTCAGCATACGACGTTAGTTAGTTTAGCCTTCGATAATCTTTGGTGCAGATGGCTTGTATGTTTATGCATCATATTATTATGTTTCTACATTACCTGCTTATCAAGGCAGAGCTTGCTGAATGTTGTACCAAATCTGTAAAGTTGTGGTGAAGCCGCTTTCAAACAGTGCATGCCATGTGAATCTTAATATTCCGAAGTGGTAGAACTTGAGATGTAATTCCCTTTCATTTTGACAGAATAATGGATTTGACAACCTGGGTAACCTCTCAGTTACATAACGATTGGCAAAGACTGGAGGGGAGATGGAGTGGAGAATCCGTCCAAGTCTGTTTGAGATTAAATTAATTGTTAGCAATTGTTATGCAGATAACAAGTTTATTTTTAAGTATTGCCAGCTTGTCATAAAGCAATATTTTAGATTTTAAGGTACCTTTAAAAATTGGGATAGCAAAGCTGAAAAATAGTATTCCTTGAGGGAAGCTTCTTCTTTTAGGGATCCTCAAAGACTTGCACGATTTTATGACTGCAAGTTGCACTGAATGATATCCTAGTTGGATTATATCTTGACAGCTGAGAACGTCTTTGTAAAGCAAGTGAGCAGTTGGGGAAGTTGGGAGCACCTAGCTGGGTAGAGAATGCAAATACAAAATAAAATATATGCCACAAGTGCACAATGAACGGAGCAGAATTAGTGGAGAGAGAGCCTAAAAGAACTGGCTGTAGATTTGACAGTTTTAGTTGCAAGATAAACAATGAAAAAAGGATGGGATAGGTAACCAAAAGAGCATTTATTTATGCATGAAGATTATAAAATCTATTAGGTTAGACCACTTTGGATGACACTTCTGTGATCACATTACATAATAATGGAAATACAAGCTGCAGATGGAGAGAAGAGCAGCAAGAATAAAAGGGAGGAACAAAGATGAGGAAGTTTTTAAGCTTTCGTATCTAGATCTTTTGACCATTTTCCTACAAAATTAAAATCACAGAATAGAATTATAGAATCCATACAGTACAGAAGGAGGCCATTCAGCCCATCAAGCCTGCACCAACAACAATTCCACCCAGGCCCTATCTCCATAATCTCACATATTTACCCTAACACTAAGGGGCAGTTTAGCAATTTACAAATCTTTGGACCATGGGAGGAAACCAGAGTACCCGGAGGAAACCCATGCAAATGCGGGGAGAACATGCGAACTCTACATAGTCACCTGAGGCTGAAATTGAACCTGAGTCCTTAGTGCTATGAGTCCTTGCTGCACCACTGTGCTACCTGTTGAAGACAAGTAATTTTCAACATGTTTTTAAAGGCATAGCGCATTCACACAAATCTAATGAATGTGATTCAGTTGCTCTATAGACTGCAATTAATCTGCTTATCAGAATTATCTTGGCAATTAGCAATAACTCACACCCAACAGGCAGAATCCTATGACCCTGTCGCAGTGGGGCAGGGCTGGAATAGGTGAGGAGCAGTTCTAAACTCCTTTAGGTTCTGTGGGACTGGAATATCTCAACGGCAGGAAGGGGTGTAAAGTTCCGCAAATTGTATTGGAAAGTCTTTGGTCCTCTTTCTGGCTAGTAGACATAGCCATGATGTGGGGATGCCGGTGTTGGACTGGGGTAAGCACAGTAAGAAGTCTCAGAATACCAGGGTAAAGTCTAACAGGTTTATTTGGCAGCACAAACTTTCAGAGCGCTGCTCCTTCATCAGGTGCGTGAGGACTTGTGTTCGCAAACAGGGCATATACAGACACAAACTCAATTTACAAGGTACAGACAATGTGAGGGGAGAGAGGGCCAAGCGCAAGTTAAAGAGGTGTATATTGTCTCCAGCTAGGATAATTAATGAGATTACTGGCTGGAGACAATACACACCTCTTTAAATTGCGCTTGGCCCTCTCTCCATTCACATTGTCTGTACCTTTAAGACTTGATTACCTGTAAAGACTTGCGTTCCAAACATTGTCTTGTAAATTGATTTTGTGTCTTTATATGTCCTGTTTGCAAACACAAGTCCTCACTCACCTGATGAAGGAGCAGTGCTCCGAAAGTTTGTGCTGCCAAATAAACTTGTTGGACTTTAACTTGGTGTTGTGAGACGAGTAGATGTAGAACAGTAATATACGGTACTGTTGATAACAGTCAGCCCCACAGCTGAAATAGAAAGCCACTTTGGAGTTTTTGAGTCAAAGGGAGCAAATGTGGATTCCCACTTTCCCAACAGGCCAGGAGTGCCACATTCTGTCTGCAACTCAGCAGGCTGGAGATTGGAGTTCACAGTGAAAAGAACGTCCTGAGTGAAACTGACAAGCTGTTAACGTTTTGATCAATTACACTGAAGAGTGCAAGCCATGGCCAATTGAGAGACTGTTGTGCAAGGGTGCATGCAAGTGTTGCCAGTTCAGATCAAGGTGTGAAATGCCTTTGGGAGTGCTGTATAGGGGAATGCGGGTCAGATCAGATTGTGGAGCTTGACACCTAATAACACTCGCCTTTCATGCCTTCCTGGTCCTGAATCTGCTTGCTGCACTGTCCTTGTGTTGAAGGGAAAACACACCGATGATTTCTTTAACTACTTCCATCTACATCTGCTTGGTTGAAGAGGTTGTCCTGTTCCTCCAGCCCTCGGGAGAGTTCACCTCACTGCAACTCCTCATGTCTCTCAGCTGAATCTCAAGTAAGAGTGAAAGCATGAGGGAAAGCTGTGGGGGGATTGGAAGGGAAGGGGGAGCAGTATTTCAAGTTGCTGTCTAACCATTCCTAGGCCTTCCTGTTTCTGGTTCTTCTCTCCACTCCTCTGGTTGCAGCAGCCTGTAAAACCCAAATGCTCCTGGCCTTTTTCTGAAACATGTGGCCCTTATGAATAGAAATCCTTCCTTTTGGCAGAATGGTCAAGCCATTAAGTCTTCCCTGATTGGCCAGGAAGCCTGAAGGTCTGCTCTTAATTAGTGTGCTTGGATAACGAGCAAATGAATGGCCCACTACTCTGGAGTTTTGGTTCACAACCCAAAAATGGTACCACTGTAGCACCAGAGACTAAAGTAGTAGGGTAGAGCCAACCTTGACTCATTGGGTAGCACTCACTCTGAGTTGGAGCATTCTGTGTTCAAGTCTCACTCCAGGGACTTTGGGCACGATTCTCTCAAAAACGTTCTAAGTGCTGAATTCTCGATTTGTTTCTTCAGTGGGAGTTCAGACGAGAATCTCCCACACTCTGTGTGCAATACAAAAGTTGCGAATATCATTAAAAGCTCAGGGGGCAGTGCCTATTCACCCCAGAGACCGTCCAGTTCGCTGGTCTCCCTCTAATGCTGACTGATTCTCATGCAGAGTGGCAGCAGGAACTCCACCACCTGACACTGAAAGGGCACCCATGCCCTGGGGGCACCACCGCCCTGCTGCCCGATCCCTTTGGGGGCCCCGATTGTCCCCCCTTCACTCCAGCAAAGAGTCTCTCTGGCTGTACAGAATTCAGACCCAAATCTGCTCCAGTCATACCACAAGAAGGAAGTAATAATATCTTGCTGCATCATTTACAGAAGCTCCTTCTACAAGGAAATTGGTGTGGAGATGCCGGTGTTGGACTGGATGAGCGCAGTGAGAAGTCTCTCAACACCAGGTTAAAGTCCAACAGGTTTATTTGGTATCACAAGGTTTTGTCAGGTGAAATTGGAGTTGCAGTACTTTTGTGTAATGTGCCATTATTTAAGTTCTGCTTCATTCCTGGGTTTATTCCACTCTTTCCTGAATGATGGTTACCAGCTGCTTATGAAACCAAGTTGAGCAGCTGCATTGTGCCATCCAGTTATTTTCTGTTCATTTTGGGTGCATGTTGTGACCTTTAGATTATCGTATGATACACAGCAAAATCTAGGTGATCTGAAATAAACATTACTGCCCTTGTTTGGGCACTTTTATTGGGGGAGTTGCTGAGTAGAATAGAAATATATCACAGCAGTGGTGAGTAAGCTACAAAGGGAGTGAGGAAAAGTAAATTTCTGGCTGTGAGTTGGATTTGTTGTTCAGGTAGGCTCCTTTTTATTGAACAATCAATTGAAATTCACACAACAGCAAGATTTGCTGTGCAGGCAATCTGCTACGACATTGTTTCTCTCCCATTTCGTGGTGGGGATGTCATCCAAGAACCAAACTTGGGAACTGCCAAGAATAAGCTTTAGGATTCATAAGCTTCTCATAAAAGGATTACATAAACAGAAACCATTTGACAGTGACCATTGCCCAAAGGGAGTGCAGCCTTTTTCCTGCTAAATGCATTTCAATGCCTGATGCCAGAAATTACAACACAGTAGTGGGAACATTTTTGTGAATGACCAGATCATTTACATTCTTGTTAAATCCCATTCCCATACAAATCATATCAGTTTAGTTAATTTCAAATACTATGATTTATTTTCCAGTGACATTCTGTTGATTTTTTTTGAGTAAATTAATTCAAATTGCAAGATGTATGTGTTTCTCTGGCTTTTCTACTGGAGAAATTTTTTCTGTTCCAAGTTCTTCCTTATTCAGCATGTGTACTTCCAGCAAGAATTAATGCATCATGATCTGGTGCAGGAAACTCTTCCCTCTTTTTTGTTCAGTTAACCCAGCAGTGAATCATGGAATCCTATAGTGCAAAGGAGGCCATTTGGCCCATTGTGTCTGTACTGACCACAATCCCACCCAGGCTCTATCCCCACAATCCCATGCATTTACTTTAGCTAGTCCCCTGACACCTAAGGGGCAATTTAGAATGGCCAATCCACCTAACCCACACATCTTTGGACTGTGCTGTTGGCCAACTGTGGTGCCACTTTCGCTGCCTAGAACCTAGTTTAGTTGAGTCAGTAGACTTCAGACCTTGACCTGCTTACTCATTACTTGAAGCTATCAAGTCAACAGGGCGGTCCTTTAAGAAGTCCTGAACAGAAGACATGCTTCAACAAGGCAGTTTATTGTTTCCAGTGAAGGCAATTAACCTTGAGTGGGAAAGATTGTAACTTTGAGTAGCAGTGTCGTTCTAGCAATTGAACCAATACATGGTGAGGAGAAAATGATCAGAAGAATACATTCTCGAATTGGCTTCTGACTTTTAGACGTGTGATTGTCTCAGCCATAGATGTGGACATAAGGAGAAGCATTGCACTGATGTCAGAAATGATAATTGTGTTGATACTGGACTGATAAAACCACCTATTTATGCTTTAAAAATTCAACCACAAATTAGTTTTAACCCATGTTTGTTAAGTGTCTGTCTGTACAAAGATACCTCACCTTAATTGCAACATTCCGTTATGTAAAGAAGTAGATTTGTTCATTCTGATACAAATGTCTGGCTCCAGAGAATAAGGTAGTAATCCATTAATGGGGCAAACAGTCCTGATAGTAAATGAGATTACGGCCTTGAAATCATTCCAAAGTTGTCATTATTTTAATTCCATGCCCTTTGTACACATCCTTTTTTTTTCTTTTTCAAATGTGTACTCATTCCCCCTTAAATTCTCCCTTTGTTCTTTTGGTGCTACTCTTCAGCTTCTACCCTTCTGTTACTATTACAGGTGGTTCTCCTCAATGCACTTAAATGTATTCAGAATTTTGAGGATGATTCTTAAAACCCCTCCTAAACTATCTCTTCTCCTCACAGCTAAAACCTGTCATCTCTATGACCATTTTTGTGATTCTCTGCATTCCTTCAATAATGAAGAGTCTAAGTGCATTCCCTTGACCTTTAACAGCAATACCACCATTGTATTTCTCACCATCCATATCCTGGAGGAGCCGGGGAGAGACCATCATTGACCAGAAACTTAACCATGTAAATACTGTGGCTACGACAGCAGGACAGAGATTGGGTATTCTGTAACAAAGCTTTTCCAACATATACAGAACATGAGTCGAGGGTGTGATGGAATATTGTCCACTTACCTGGAGTAGTGCAGCTCCAACAGCACTCAAGTAGGTCATTACTATCCAGGGCAAAGCACCTACTTTCTTGCCCCTGACCTTTCACCACCCATCCCTTTCCAGTACCTTAAATATGAATTCCCTTCTTTACCAATGCACAATAGCAGCAGTGTACACAATCTACAAAAAGCACTGCAGCAACTCACCAAGGTTGTTAAGTATATTCAAGGTTGAGATAGACAGATATTTACTCAGTAATGGAATCAAGGGTTATGGAAGTGTAGGATTCTTAGCAGTATTGACAGGGTGGATGCTGAGAGATTGTTTTTCCTTTGTTGGAGAGTCTAGAATCAGGAAGCGTAATCTCAGAGTAAGGTGTCGCCCATTTAAGACAAAGATGAGGACGAATTATTTTCTCAGAGGGTAGTGAATCTGTGGAATTTTTTTACCAGAGAAGGCTATGGGGGTGTGTGGTAAAGTATGTTCAAAGTTGAGAGAGAGATGCTTAATCAGTAAGGGAATCAAGGATTATGGGGATAAAATGGGAAAGTGGAGTTAAAAATTATTATATCAGATCACTCATGATCTCATTGAATGGCAGAGCAGACAAAATGGGCTGAATGACCTACTTGTGTTCCTATATCTTCTGGTTTATGGCTCTTGGAGGTAATTCCCTGTTCCTCAGCAACATACACTGCTGAAGTCCTCGCAGATGGAAATCTTAAAAATGAATTGCTTTGAATTATGCTTCCATTTCTTACCCTGGTTTCATGGTTAAAAACTTTTTCAAAAGTTAAGCCTTCTTGAATGAGATGTAATTGGGTTTTTTTGACAGCATAGTAAGTATTGTGGAGCAGCCCCTCTCACACTTCCTACTTTCTAGTCTACTGACTGTGAATTCTTCATTGTGATTAAATGCTTTCCTTCCTTGGTGACATTACTATTGAATGTCCATCACTGGGGCCAGAATGAAAATAACATTGATAAAGGTGAAAGCCACACCAGAAATAATTAGATCTTTGTGAGCAGCTATCTTCGAAGTCCACAATGTATGTTACCACTTCATTGCTGACAGCACGATCTGGGTCATTGACTCTATGTAGGTTCTGAGTGGGGACCCTTAACAACTGCATTTCATGGGGCTCTGGTGATGGGCTTAGGACGCTTATTATAAGTTACTCATCCCAAAATTTTAGAATGGCATCAAAATAGCAGAATAAGGGGGCAAATTATAAAGTGACAGGTTTGTGAAGTTGGGCTTGACAAATGTGGCATTTGCATAAGGTATCAGCCTGTCTCCATGGTAGTATTCTCACCTGAGTGGAGGGGTTGTGTGTTCAAGTTCCACTGTAGACATTGGCACACAATTCAATCAATATATGCTGAGGTAAATGTCATCTTTCAGATTAATTGTTAAACGCAGTCTGTCCTCTCAAAAGGTCATAGAAGATTCCAAGTTACTAATTGAAGAAGGGGTGAGCTTCCATCTGAGTTCCCTCTGATATTTACCTTTCAAACAAGATCAAGAAACTAGATTGTCTGTTCATTGCCACAGTTTTGTTTGTGGAAACTTTCTTCTGGTCGTTGCCACAGTATTGTTTATGGAAACTTGTTGCGCTGAAATTGGCTGTAGCATTTTTTACGTTGCAACAGGAACTCCGCTTAAAAGTCCTTCATTGGTTGTAAAGCACTTTCAGACATCCTGAGATCGTGAAATGCAAGACATTTATTTCTATAAGCAGCGGAATTATAGGATTAATAGAAAATACTGTTGGACTGAAGTCATCTTGAGAGTCAGGGGTCCCTCAAATCAAGGAAATGGTTTGGCCGGAAGCAAAGGAGGCGAAGTTGTTTGAAATGATTCTGCCACTGGTCAGCCTCTAGGGGTCCAGCTTTGACAAAGGGTCATCTGGACTTGAAACATCAGCCCTTTTCTCTCCTTACAAATGCTGCCAGACTTGCTGAGATTTTTCAGCATTTTCTGTTTTGGCTGGAGTGTTGTATTCAATTCTGGAATCCTAATGAAAGGAAAAATGTAGATGAGAAATGTACAAAGAGCTACTGATTTGGAATGAGAAAATTAGGCATTTGAAGAAACTGGAACTTGTCTCCTTGGAGAAGAGGCGATTCACTGAGAGATAGGATGGAGGTTTTACAATGACATTTTGCTGAGGGGCAAAGAGCAGTGGTTAAAGCACCCTTTTTTAATGGATTAGTAATCATGAGTCCTCCTATCTGATTTGGGCAAAATGGTGCTAGGTGAGCTTCGAATTTAAAGTTTATTTATTAGTCACAAGTAGGCTTACATTCATACTGGAATGAAGTTACCGTGAAAATCCCCCAGTCACCATACTCCGGCGCCTGTTTGGATACAAGGAGGGAGAATTTAGTATGGCCAGTGTACCTAACCTGCGCATCTTTGGACTGTGGGTGGAAATCGGAGCACCTGGAGGAAACCCACGCAGACATGGGGTGAATGTGCATACTCCACACAGACAGTGACCCAAGCTGGGTCCCTGGTGCTGTGAGGCAGCAGTGCCAACCACTGCACCACCGTGCTGCCCTTGCCACTCTGCTTTGCCTTGAAGCATATAGTACTTAAATGTATAATTAAAGAAAAATTCTCCTCTTTTGAACCTCTAATTGGTGCCTACCACCAAATTTGGTGAGAGTGTGCCTACCTGAAGATCTTTGTGCTGCTTTTTGTATGCACATTTTCCGCTGAGCTGTATGTTGCAGGCCACGATCTGTACCTACCCACTGGCTCGCACGAAGCTCACCTCCAGCCACCACTATTTGAATACTCTTCACCATGGTGTTCCTGACCACAATGCCACAAATGGCTGTCCACTTTGCCAGCATGGTTGCGCTTAGTACTTCCATATTTTTCTCATGGACGCTTGGCATGTTCTCACCCACAGCTACGGCTCCATGGACTGAAGTGAGAACCACTAAAGTGGCACATTAGTCCTGATGATCTGATATATAGAATCCATACATTCAGCCCATTGAGCCTGCACCAGCAATCCAACCCTTTCCCCATAATCCTATGTATTTAGCCTAGCTAATCCCCCTGAAACTAGGGTGAATTTAGCATGGCCAATCAACGTAACCTGCACACCTTTGGGCTGTGGGGAGAAAACCCATGTGGATACGAGGAGAACGTGCAAACTCCACACAGACTGTGACCCAATCCGGGAATCGAACCCTGTGAGGCAGCAATGCTAACCACCACCACCCTTTGGCAGAGTGAGAAAGAAAAAGGGAAGACTAGGATGAAATGAAAGTAAGGAAATTCTGGAAGAAAGCATTCCTTCAGAGACCAGAGATAGCAATCAGTTTTCAAAATAGCTTACCATCATACTTCATGCCTCACTCCTGGACTTATCTATCCACTGGTGTCAACTCTGGTTCAATTGTATTCCTGAGGTATTGTCGCATACCCAACCCCATCAAACAGCTTTTCTTTTCATCTGCATTATTTTTGTAACCAAATAACATAAGCATTAAAAAGAAAATAGAGCACACTGATTCCTTGTAGCAATTCCCAGATTAATCTTTTAATTCCCAGGGATTCCAGGGCAATCCTGGAGAATTTGGCATCGTTCCTGTCTTAGCTGGCATTTGAGCTGGGTTGGTAGCAGATTTGGTACACTCTACTCACCAGATTTATTTTAATACAGCCTGAGGATTAATGTAGAACTGTCCTGTGCCTCTCTAATGATATGCGAGTTCAACACACCAGCCATTTTGCATCGGCTTATTATTTAGGCATGAATCATTGCTGGCCACACTTTATAACTGAGCTTGTTTAGAACAGCATTTGAAAATATTAAAATAAATTTTTGCTTTGGTGCTGCTGGTGTCCTACTGATTTGTTGATGGTGACGGTATCTTAGCCTGAGGGGCACAATTTCTTTGTGCTGCTGGTGAGTGCAAAAGTCAAAGATTCCCCTTTTAAATGCTTCCGCTGCTAACACCAAAATAAAATAGCCCTCCGAGGTGCTCCGAAGAATGCCCAGTGGGCTTTTCAGCAAAGGGCAATGGGTATGAAGCAACACAGATACGCACAGTTTGAGGATTAACCTTGAACAGGTCGATAAGAGAGCAGGTCGGTGACTTTGATTTACAGATGAGTCATCCGAACATTTAATGGCTCGTGGCTTTAATCAATTTAACAGTGACAAAGGATGTTTTTGTATTGTTGTCAGCCCCATTGGCTGACCAGCCACTACAGTGCCACAGAACAAAAGGAAATTTCATCAAAAATCACAGCTGGCTACTGCTTTTGATATGGAATTAGCTGACTAAAAGCTGCATAAAACTAGATGAGGTTCTATTTTTGTCACAATGTTGGTGTGGAGTGTTATTTAACTCTGGAATAGTCTATTTAACGTAAGCTGCCAGAAAATGTGACTGACTGAAAGAAATAATGTATTAAAAATAATAGAACATTTTTAAAAAGATCACTAGTGCGGCATCAGTAAAACATTCTTTCAACTTAATTCCACATCAACTGTGAAATCTGTGATTTCAAATTCACCAGATGTGCAGGGATTATGTAACACAACGTATTATCTGGTTTGCCCAAAGACAACTTGCTTGCAAAATGTAATTCGTGTTTTATGCTTATTGACAGAAGCCATAGCCACAACTGGAGAAAGAATTTGGGGTGGGGTGGGCGTGAGTGAGGGAGCAGTGGGTAGAGGGTTGAACACTAGTGTGGGGAGGGCGGGGTGGTGATTTGGTGGAGGGCATAGTTTGGATTAAAGATATGAGGGGCCAAGGAGGTTGGCAAAGTGGGGAGCATAGCTTGACATGCCTGGTGTGAATGGCCATGGGGAAGAAGGGTGTGGGCATAGCTTGACATGGGTGCTTGGCAGGGGGGTGGGGGGTGCCATTGGGCAAGGCCTTTAGAACTTGCCTTTCAAAAGGTTCGTTCTTCCAGACAATGGTTCTCGGCACTTCCAAGCTGCCATGAACCACAACTCTTGACAACTTGGCTTGAGTCTATGAAAATTGTGGAGGACTCTGACATGCCTACCCCTGAAATGGAGTTAGCCAGTTCAGGAGGGTAGAGTAGAAGCTCGTAACCTGAAACAGCCCGCACCCTTAAAACGGCATCACTGAACATTGGAAACCTCGGGAATGGGGTCAGGAATCCTGGAATCCGGTTCTAGCCACCATTTTCACCCTTCTGTGTGGGTTCCATGACTCCATGAAAATCTGGATCTTACATGATCTTAAATATTGAAGAAGAGTACCTAGGGCACAGTTGAAGCTTTCATTGGTAAATCAAGGCTCTGGAACAAGTTTGATTTTAATCAATTAAGAATGCCTGAAAAATTAATGAGGAAATGAGACCATTCAATCATTGAGCCCCCTCCTCCTAGTTTGCTATTGTGTCATTGTCAAGGACATCTACATTTTTTCCAAGGATTCCTGAAAATGACTTGCATGAGCCTAAATCCCAAAGTTTGCAATATTTTCTGATGTTGCGCCCTGGCAGGTACTGTGAAATACTAAAGGCAAAGGAAATTTTCACTGATAGTTAATGAGTTTCTATTGTTAAAACTTAAGGATATTATATCTTTATCATTTGATCAGTGAGGAAAATGGACTTCACCAAGAACATGGGGCGCAGTGATTGGTTAGTACTGCTACCTCAAAGTGCCAAAAACGCAGGTTCAATTCTGACACAAAAAGGTTATTTTTGTGTCAAGTTTGCACATTCTGCTCCCCCCAACCCGCCCCCCCCCAGCCCAGAACGTCTGCGTGGATTTCTTCTGGGTGCTCTGGTTTCTAGCCACGTGTGTTAGGTTGATTATCCATGCTAAATTGCCCCTTTAATGTCAGGTGGATTAGCAGGGTAAATATGTGGGGTTTTGGGGATAGGGCCTGAGTGGGATTGTTGTTGGTGCAGTCTTGATGGGTTGAATGGCCTAATTCTGCACTGTAAGAATTCTATGATTCTATGATATTCTGTGGAGTCCAATCTTAATCTCTGTTGCCCTCACACAGAATTGTGTTCATCTCGTTATCTCGAGATGTTTTGGAAGGGACTTTGTTGAACTCCCCAGTGGAGAGTGACTGCTCAATAGTTCAGATTTTGTGATGTTTCCTGGAACTGGAACATCTGGCTTCTGTTACTTGTCTTCTGGGATTTGCTGAGAATTGAATATTAGGCTTTAAATTTTCCTTGTGTAAACAGTTGTGTCGAGATTTATATGCAACTATTGTGTGAGATATCCTGCAGCCTTATCTGTCTGTTTATTGCTGCGATATTTGACGGTCAATTGACTGAAATATGTCTGTTTATTTTTTGAAAACAGTAAAATTTCTTTACTTGCTTAAAAATTGTCCCTCCTCTGCCTGGGATTCCCCGCAGGGCAACAATCTAACTGGAGGGCAGGATTACTGGCCTTG
Organism: Carcharhinus amblyrhynchos; assembly: GCF_965287045.1. Taxonomy (NCBI): domain Eukaryota; kingdom Metazoa; phylum Chordata; class Chondrichthyes; order Carcharhiniformes; family Carcharhinidae; genus Carcharhinus; species Carcharhinus amblyrhynchos. The sequence goes on along the minus strand of NC_137334.1, from coordinate 31,706,565 downwards.
GGCCTCAATAGCCCCATTGCTCAGTGAGCCACTAAGGGACTGTAGGCCAGAGTGATTTGTGCACAACCTTTGTTTTTCTGAAATTTCCTACTCCCTTTCTGTAGTGAAATGCCAAGTCCCTTGGAAATTTCCCAAGACCATGTGGATCAGATCAGGGGCTTGACGTGTGGGATGTCTGAAGTTGAGAGTCTGAGTCCTACCACTTGTCAACACACTGGAGCAGAAATTCCAAATATCCTAATAAGGCAACTTAAAAAGTCTCAAAACATGCTGAGTATTTAAGTATGAAATATAGTCACATTGTCAACTATTTGAGCAATAGCTTCCTTTCCCTACCCTGCTCCGCCTCCCTGCCATCTCAATGCCTAGCACTTAGGCTTTTAGGTGGGTGGCATGTCAAGTGTTCTATTTGCTGCAGCTGAATTTCCAACTGCTTTGCAAAAGCAGCTTAATAAAAACCCTGTATAATATCTGAGGAGCTACAGCCCCCATGCCCATCCCACTATCCATCCACAAAGGTGTAACAGTGTTAGGAGAATTTTAGAGATTTCCAGAAGCGTTTTTGCAAAAATATACTTTATTCATATAAGATCTGAAAGACACATTACAAAACATTTCCAACTATTATAACAGTAAAATGCAATGATATTTATGTTTTCCCCAGAGATCAGGATTCACACTGAGGTGCTTCAGTTCAGTTTGAGATCATTAAATATATTTCAATATTTCCATTAGTGTGCAAAATTCTTCACAAACTATATACATTGAGCATGTTGCTCTCTGTGGTGCTTCTATTTCCAGAGGTTTTTAAACATTTTTTTACTCCATCCTTAAAATCCCAAAGCCAATGCACAGAATGGACCAGGCAAACCCAAATCCGTTCTTTGCTTGCTCCAAAAACCAAATTCATAATCCAATTGAATCCAATACATGGTCTCCACAAGAGTGACAAATAACATCCAAGCTGAAAAGACAAGGCATAGCATCCCATTTTGAGTTTGATGCTTGATCTTAGCCAAAAGGCCGAAAAGTGAGTTCTTCCATGTAATCCTGCACTGCTGTGAAGTTTCACTGTGGTCTTCTGCTCTTTCCCCCATCTGCTCCTGCTGGGCATTCTCCTAGTTTAGTCAGTGTGTTCATGTGACTGTGAATTTGAGCATTTTAGTGCTCACCGTCCTAACAATCAGCATGTAAGAAGCTCCTGCCAGCTCTCAGAAGCCCAGTTCCATATCATGCTCAAGGGAGCATTGATTGGCAGTGGGTGAGACTTCTGTCTGCCCTTGGAAGGAAGCGTTGTCACCCAATCAGATTGCCTGATAGCTCACCAATCCTTCCAAGCACTGCCCTGCACTAATCAGATGATGTACTGCAGTGCTATGCCCTGAACTAAGTCTTGGGGATCCCTGGAACAGGATAGCTGGGGATGCCCTAGGGTTCAGGGGGACATTCGAGGAGGATAAGTCAGGGTGGGAGAGAAGGTCTGGGCGCCCAGGTCTCCTTCCCACCTAGGATGGAGAATAGTTGGAAAACAAATTGCCTGTTCTGCCAGATCAACGATCTAAAAATCCCAAGGGGTGCAGAATATTCTAGGCAGTAGATCTGATAATCTCCTTCATTGGTTTGTTAATTGCAGGTGGATGTGCTGCTGATCCATGTCTGCACTGCTGACTGAAATATCTCATGAGGTTGGGATGTTTGACCAATGACATCAGACACTATTTTAAGTGGTGGCCCAGTGGTTAGCAGGGCTGCCACACAGTGCCGAGACCTGGGTTGAATTCTGACCTTGGGTCAATGACTGTGTGGGGTTTGCACATTCTCCCCATGTCTGCGTGGGTTTCCTCTGGGTGCTCTGGTCTCCCCCCACAGTCCAACAATGTGCCGGTTAGATGGATTGGCCATGACAAATAGAATTGTCCCTTAGTGTCCTAAGATGTGTAGGTTTGATGTATGTGACTTGGTAAATCTGAAAGACATGCTGGTTAGGTGCATTGACCCGAACAGGCGCCAGACTGTAGTGACTGGGGAAATTTCACGTTAATAATGTTAATGTAAGCCTTAATTGTGACACTAATAAATATGTATTTAAAAACATGTGGCGTTATGGAGATGAGGTGGGGAGAGGGCCTAGATCAGATACTATGTCAGTTTATCAGTCAGAGTTGGTGCAGACTAGCTGGGCTGACTGGCCTCTCTCTCTGTACTGTGCTTCCAGGTCAGCTGTGTGCTGTCCTGGGACGTATAAAATTCTGTCCATAGAATTTTGCAAAAGGTACCATTCGACCCATTGTGTCTGTACTGGCTGTTTGAAAGAATTAACCAATTAGTTTCACTCCTCTGCACATTTCTAATGGCCCTGCAACCTTTACCCACTCAGGTACATAGAACATAGAAAAACTACAGCACAAACAGGCCCTTCGGCCCACAGGTTGCACCGAACATGTCCCTACCTACTAGGCTTACCTATAACCCTCTATCTTACTAAGTCCCATGTACTTATCCAGAAGTCTCTTAAAAGACCCTATCGAATCCACCTCCACCAGTACTGCCAGCAGCCAATTCCACACACCCACCACCCTCCGAATGAAAAACTTCCTCCGACATCTCCTCTGTACCCACTCCCCAGCATCCTAGACCTGTGTCCTCTTGTGGCAGCCATTTCAGCCCTGGGAAATAGCCTCTGACTACCCACTCGATCAATACCTCTCAACATCTTATACACCTCTAGCAGGTCACCCCTCATCCTTCGTCTAGTGAATTTGCTTTTAACACAGTGAGCCTGCGTGTTCAAAACTATAAAAACTAACCAAGTAAAAAAAATTCTTCCTCTGCTTCCTTTGCCCCATTAGTCCAGACAAATTTCTCCTTATCGAGTATATTTCAACTCCCTTGAGGAAAATATCTTTTGAGGAAAATTTATTGCTCAGTTACACAAATCGGCCTAAATCTCTGCACATACAGAGCTCTTTGAATTGCAAAACCTAACTCACAGTCCCCTGCTTACATGTGTTGATGACCTCAACCATCTCCACTCGCATGAAAACCAACAGGATATTTCACTTGGCCAAAAAAAGCCAGTTAATCTTACAAACCAATCCCCTTGTGCCTACCCTATGAGCTCCGTTTCAACTTAAAAACTTGCAAGAAAACTAGGCTGCACAATTCAGCTCCTTGACGCCTGGTTTTTAGGTGCTTTTGTTTTCAAAATGGAGTCTGCGCAGCACATGCACACGTCTGGTACGGGCTGTGCTGGGTGTTGTTTTGGTGAGGACGGTGGCGTCCCAATGAGCATCCATGGGAAATATGCCAGGTCACTGAATTGTGTTGCCAGGCAGCATGTGATACTGTTTTAATGCCAGTGCTGTAATGTTGAAGAATGAGGAATCATATTCCTCCTCTATCATGGCCTCCCTGTGCTACCACCTATTGCTGCTCCTTCACTGTGCGGCTGGTTTGCTAGTGGTTTGGCTATTTGAAAGGAAAAAGGCACAAGGGGAGATTGCCCAAAGAGAGAGCAGGAAAAGTAAGAGGGGTGCATGCTTGCACCATCTGCAGCATGCTTTCTGGTTCCCTTTATTTAGGTTCTTGGCCTTTTGACTAAGATCAATCATCAGATTAAGCCCCAGATCAGTTACAATGCCTTTTCTTATCACCTTGGATCTTGTAAGTCTGTCCCGTGGGGATTTTGAATTGGATTCAATTTGAATTGGTTTTTGGAGCAAGCAAGGAGATGGATTAGTAGCTTGCCTGGTCCACTCTGCACATTGGCTTTGTAACTTTAAAATTAAATAATTTTTAAAAAATCAGCGGAGCTTGTATTGAATGGATAGAGTGAATATTACACGTATCACAATTGTAATGACCATTTTGACATATCTCACGTTACTTGATGACTGTGATGAAGCACCTCCGCGTGTAACAATGTGCGTAGAGAACCTGAGTGTTTTGCGCTTTGTGTGACAGTCACTTTGGAATTTTCTTTCCCAAATTTTATGAATAAAGTATATCTTTTTTAAAAAGAAGTGATTGTAGGATCTGAGGAGGAGGATTAGGTACAAAAATACTGCCATCCTTGATGGTTCCTGTCCCACTGTTGACCTTTGGCATCAGTGATGTCTAGATTTTGCCAGCTCTGATTATGTGTCACCTCGTACTGCAACAGAAAGGGAACTGGATAAGTGAGTGTTGTGTTGTGTAATCTGTTTGGCAGTACATGCAAGGTCTGAGATGTGGCTATGAAACTTGCGGTCACACTATGTGGGAGGGTGAGTGAAGCTATGAATGTTATCTATGAGTCGTAATTGATGGAAATTGTTGGTAGATGAATGTTGGAGATGTGTGTCGTGTCTGAGGTGCAATTGATGGAATATTGCATTTGAAGATGCATCCACTGATTTTGATCATGTTTGCCAGCTCATTAACCTCTTTGGCGCTGTGACCAGATCCTTGGTGCTTGATCACTGGTGCTGACCTCCACAGTTAGCTGGTTCCATTGCCTTTGCAACTTTTATTTGGAGAGCTTGTGGCCTCTCCTCCTCCACCAACAGTCCAGCATTGGTAAACCTTGGAGCATGCTCTCTTCCCTGTTACACTATAATTCATCCCTCTTCCTGCTCAGACTCTCTCGATAAATGGTTTCAGCATCTGGTCCAGCCAGAAAATGCACCTCCCCTTTTAAGAGGTACAGGCTGGCTTTAAGTACTGTGGCTGCACACAAACATGGGCTTCATGCTGAGGTGCGCAGCCACTCGACAGTGGGTTTAGTGTTGGCTGCAAGCAATGACCATCTAAATAAGCGAGCAGCATGAAGATGATGTTCTGCCGGCACCAGAAACAGCAGGCACAGGCCAATCATGCATAAGACCATCAGACACATAGGAGCTGAAGTAGGCCATTTGGCCCATCGAGTCTGCTCCACCATTCATAACTGATCTGATATGATAATCCTCAACTCCACTTTCCTGCCTAATTCCCATAACCCTTGATTCCCTTACTGATTAAAAATCTAAACATGCTCAAGGCTGAGATAGACAATGACCCAGTGTCTATATCGTAATCCCCATTTAGAGAATCAGAGACCAATGTCTGCCTACAGTCTTATTTTATACCAGTGTTGTGTAAATCTCTGTTTCGAGATCTTCGATGAAATGTTTTGTTTAAGGATGACATGGAACTTTATTTCCAACAGCATTACTGTGTGAACGTCAATAGAGGATTTCTTGCCTCATGTTTAAGGGTGTTCATTATTACTTTTGTGATTTGTGATATTAAAAATGGGACAAAGCAACATATCTTTCAGTCTAAACTGAATATTAGCAAATTTGGTAGAATTCTGGCCGTGATTCTCCCATTGCAACCTACAACTTTCCTGTTGGGTCACGGTGGGAGACGCACGTCTGCAGCCTTGAACAGGGATTTTTTGCACATGCGCCAGGAATGGATGAGCATCTCCCAGAGCTGGCGAACAGTCACTGGTCAGACTACACTGAAACCAGCGGGCAGGCAGCTAAGTCATTTAGATCTTTTCTGTATGTATTTTAAATATGTATATTTGTTCATTACCGGGATCTTTCGGGTCCTGATTGAATCTTTCACCCCGCCAGGAGTACTTTCATTCTGGCGGAGTTCAGACTAGCTACTCATGTTTGGGGAACTAGCGGGAAACTCTGCTGGAATGAAAGGGGGGGGGCAATCGGGGCCTCCCAAGGGGTCGGGCAGCGGGGGGTGATACCCGCAGGCAGTGCCAACTTGTGCTCCCAGTACTACCCAAGGGACAAAGTAGTACACATGTCCAGGGGGCACCTTGGCTCTGCCAATTGGGCATTGGGCAGTGCCAAGGGGTGGGGCCTACTGTGTGACGAGCCTTGGGGGGCAATCAGTGAGGGTGGGGAGTTCTGCTGCTAGCCTGCAGACAGGATAGTTTGGGATGGGGGGGGGGGCAGCGATTGTGGGGGTGGGCCTGCCTCTTGGAGGAGGGGGTCTGTCCCCAGGGTGGGGGTCTGTCGAGGTGAGAGGGGTGGGGGGATTGCCACTGCTGGGGGTGAGGCCTGGACAACGGGGTGCTCTGGGACAAGGGGAGGTCAGGGCTGATCTGGGAATTGCTGTGGTGGCTGTGAGGAGGGCTGGGGGGCAGCACTGTGGGGGTCCCGGACTGGCCAGCAAAAAAAAAGAGTTTGATAGTTTGGAGCCACTGCACATGCACAGAACTCCAGAACTGCCAAACGACAGTGTGGATAGGCCCCACCCCCTGTGTTTTTAATGATATTCCTGACTGGGACCTCTTTGTGTACAGAGTGCGGAGATTCAGGTGACAGAACAGTCAGGATTTAGAATAGTTTTCTCACCAATTCAGCACTTTTGGGAGAATCGCAGCCTCTCTCTCTCTCTCTCGAGCTTTATAGGTGGCATTGCCGTACCTGCCGTTTTTACTCTAGTTCCATTTTTGGGTCTAATATATGATAACATAAAGCAAACATTTTGTGCCTTTCTAACCACTCAGTAGCTGCCTCACCTATTGAACAGCGGTTTATCCTTTACCAATTTTGATCACTGCTCTGAGGCACTGCTGAAGGGATGGGAGGTGGGGGAATTTGAACATAATGGGGGGGGAATTTTTACGTTCCACCTGCCATGGGAATTGTAGCGGGCGGGACATGGACCATGCAAACGGCCGTTGACCTCGGGCAGGATTTTCTAATCTTGGTGTGAGCCCTGTGCTTGGTCCATCAAACTCTATCATTTAACAGGAATTTTGATAAAAGACGCATGTGTTGGTTGACATGGCCCTTAATAGGTTGCCACTATTCCTGTGGAAGAATAAATAAAATAAATTCAAACACATTAGCATTCCGGGTAAACCATTGTGAAAACTGAATTTGTGCATTTGCTTTCCATTTGACTATTGAACCTATATCTGTGACAATTCCTGGTACAGTTCTGACATACACTGTTAAGAATCATAAAATCCTTAGTGCAGAAGGCAGCCATTTGGCACGTCAAGCCAGCACCAACAACAATCACATCCAGGCCCAATCCCTGTAACCCCATGTATTTACCCTGCAAACCCCCTGACACTAAGGGACAATTTAGCATGGCCAATCAACCTAGCCTGCACATCTTTTGGAGTGTGGGAGGAAACCAGAGCACTCAGAGGAAACCCACACAGACACGGACAGAATGTGCAAACTCCACACAGATGGTCATCCGAGGCTGGATTTGAACCTGGATCCCCGGTGCTGTGAGGCAACAATGCGAATCACTGCACTACTGTGGGGTGGCACAGTGGTTAGCACTGCTGCCTCATAGCTCCAGGGATCCCGGGTTCGATTCCCAGCTTGGGTCACTGTCAATCTGGAGTTTTGATGTGGAGTTGCTGGCGTTGGACTGGGGTAGGCACAGTAAGTTGTCTCTCAACATCAGGTTAAAGTCCAGCAGGGTTATTTGGTAGCGCAAGCTTTCAAAGCATTGCCTCTTCATCAGGTGAGTGAGAATTCAGTTCACAAACAGAGCATATATAGACATAAACTCAATTACAAGATAATGGCTGGAATGCGAGTCTTAATAGGTATTCAAGTCTTTACAGATACAGACAATAAGAGTGGAGAGAGGGTTAAGCACAGGTTAAAGAGGTGTGTATTGTCTCCAGCCAGGACAGTTAGTGAGATTTTGCAAGCCCAGGCAAGTCATGGGGGTTACAGATAGTGTGACATAAACCCAAGATCCCGGTTGAAGCCTTCCTCGTGTGCGGAACTCAGCTATCGGTTTCTGCTCAGCAATTCTGCTTTGTTGTGTGTTGTGAAGGCTGCCTTGGAGAATGCTTACACGAAGATCAGAGGCTGAATGCTCTTGACTGCTGAAATGTTCCCCAACTGGAAGGAAACACTCCTGCCTGGTGATCGTTGAGCGGTGTTCATTCATCCATTGTTGTAGCGCCTGCATAGTCTCCCCAGTGTACCATGCCTCGGGACATCCTTTCCTGCAGCATATCAGGTAGACAATGCTGGCCAAGTCACAAGAGTATGTACAGTGTACCTGGTGGATGGTGTTCTCACGTGAGATGATGCATCCGTGTCGATGATCTGGCAAGTCTTGCAGAGGTTGTGTGGTGTCACCTTAGTCACCTCAGTACTTTACTGTACCGCAAGCCCACGGATAACCTCACAATGCTCCACTTCTCCAGCTTCCACCCTAAACATTTCCTAAGGACAAAGCCCTCCGTATACACAGGATATCCTCAGATGAGAAGGATTGCAACAGATACCTACAGATGCTGAAAGACACCCTTGTAAGAACAGCTTATGGCGCTCGACTCATTGATGGATAGTTCTGATGTGCCACAGTGGAAAACTGCACCGACCACCTCAGAAGACAAACACAGGACATGGTGAACAGAATACCCTTTGTCATCCAGTACTTCTTTGGAGCAGAGAAGCTATGACATCTTCTCTGGAGCCTTCAACGTGTCATCGATGAAGACTAACATCTTGCCGAGGTCATTCCCACACCTCCACTACTTGCCTTCAAACAGACCATTGTTCGCAGCAAACTACCCAGCCTTCAGGAGAACAATGACCACAACACCACACAACACTGCCATAGCAATCTCTGCAAGACTTACTGGATCATCAACATGGATGCCATCATCTCATGTGAGAACACCATCCACCAGGCACACGGTACATACTCTTGTGACTCGGCCAACATTGTCTACCTGATACGCTGCGGGAAAGGATTTCCCAAGGCATGATACGTTGGTGAGACCATGCGGACACTACGACAATGGACGAATGGACATTGCTCGACAATCACCAGGCAAGACTGTTCCCTTCCTGTCAGGGAACACTTCAGCAGTCAACAGCATTCAGCCTCTGACCTTCGGATAAGCGTTCTCCAAGGTGGCCTTCACGACACACGACAAAGCAGAATTGCTGAGCAGAAATTGATAGCCGAGTTCCACACGCATGAGGAAGGCCTCAACCGGGATCTTGGGTTCATGTCACACTATCTGTAACCCCCATGACTTGCCTGGGTTTGCAAAATCTCACTAACTGTCCTGGCTGGAGACAATTCACACCTCTTTAATCTCGTTTAATCCTCTCTCCATCCACATTGTTTGCATCTTGATTAAAGACTCTTGATTATTAAGACTCGCATTCCAACCATTATCTTGTAATTGAGTTTGTGTCTATATTTGCCCTGTTTGCCAACTGAATTCTTCACTCACCTGATGAAGGGGCTGTGCTCCGAAAACTTGTGCTACCAAATAAACCTGTTGGATTTTAACCTGGTGTTGAGACTACTTAATATGGAGTTTGTCCATTCTCCCAGTGTCTGCGTAGGTTTCCTCCAAGATTTCATGCCACACTCCAAAGTTTAGGTTGATAGACCATACTGAATTACCCCTTAGTGCCTCAGGATGAGGGATTAGCGGGGCAAATATATGGTGTTGCAGGGATAGGGCCTGGGTGGGATTATGGTTGGTGTAGACTTGATGGGCCAAATGGCCTCCTTCTACACTGTAGAGTTTCTATGATTTCTACTTGTGCAAAAGGATTGGGTTCGTGTATACAGCATTTGTTGAACGAATGAATCCGATCCCATGGTTTGGATCCCATTTTTTTCCAATAATAATGCTGAAAACTTTTACTGAAACATTGGTTTTGAGGTTGCACATTACACCAGATTGCAAGAATTTGAGCATGAGTTTTATGGCAATTTTTCATTCTGATGGTGTTGCTGATGTTTTTCAGCTTTTCTGTGGCAGTTGGTAAGATTGGAATTGAATTGCAGTCTTGCTCTTTACCAACTATCAATTGTTCCATGTTTCGAAATCCTGTCAACTATCGTAAGCAATGTCTAAGATATCAATTGTCATAAGTGGCTTAATGGTCTCACTGAAATATTAAATGCTTTTGTTTCTACTAGGCTTTTTTCTTTTTATATTGTTGGTGCCAAAGTAATTGAACTGAAAAGTATGTAAAATATTGAATCTTATTAAAAGTACTATATAGATTTTTTAATGCAAACGTTCCCACATTGATAGTAGGAAGGTGCTTCATTCACAGTGTTACAACATTTATTTAATCCCATAATACTTAACAGAAACATTGATACTGTTTGCTACAGTTGACAGCAGCAGCTATTGTGACAGATGTGAGGCTTTACAATATGGCTATGCTTTAAATTGTCTTCTTTAATTTGGGAGGAAAAAAGAGAAGTGGAGAGGGGCATGTAATTTCTTATTGTTCTGTTAGTATTTAGTTCATGCAACCTGATTGTCAGGTGGACTGGGAGCTCCAGGTCAAACCTATTCAGAATTAAGTGCCAAATTTAACACCTGATCACCTAAGGGAAAAGACAGCTAGCCTTGCTGCTGCCATATGTACATATTTGGGGATCTGAGAGAGATGCTGCTATGGGTATAAAACCGTAACAGCAGAACGCTGGTGAGAATTGATCCCCTATTTGAATAACTGTACCTTGGAGAGATTTAAAGACCAAGAAGTTACCTGGTGCTGGAAATCAATGTATTTGGGAGGATTGAGCAGAGGGACTTTTAAAAGGGCTCTGGAAGACACGGTGGAACAGTGGTTAGCACTGCTGCCTGTAACACCAGGGACCTGGGTTCAATTCTGGCCCAGATCACTGTGTGGAGTTTTGCACATTCTCTCCATGTTTGCATGGATTTCCTTTGGGTGCTCCGATTTCCTCTCACAGCCTAAAGATGTGCAGGTTTGCTTGATTGCCAGTACTAAATTGCCCCTTAATGTCAGGGAGATTTGCAAGCTAAATACGTGGGGCTAAGGAGATGGGGCCTGGGTGGAATTGGTGTAGGCTGGATAGGCTGAATGGCCGCCTTCTACACTGTAGGGATTCTATGACTCAGCCCTGTGTAGTAGGGAGACAAGAACCTGTTAATGTGTCGAGAGAGATTTGGGATTTTTAAAAACAAGGTTTCATTTCAGCTGAGAATGCGGTATAATGTATAAAAGTGGCTTAGGATTTTTGGTTGTGTTAAGAAGAAATACCTTTCTCTAGTTTAGCTTTGGGGAGGCGATGGCCTGTTGGTCTTAATGCTCGATTATTGATCCAGAAACTCAGCTAATGTTCCAGGGATCTGGGTTCAAATCTCACCACGACGGATGGTGGAATTTGAATTCAGAAAATATCTGGAATTAAGAATCTACTGATGACCTTGAAACCGTTGCCAATTTGTTGGAGAAACCCATCTTGTTCAATAATGTCTTGAAGGAAGGAAATCTGCCATCCTTACCTGGTCTGGCCTACATGTGACCCCAGTGGCATAGCATTGTGTTTAATCTCAACTGCCCTCCAAGGGCAACTAGGAATGGGCAAGAAATGCTGGTCCAGCCAGCGAGACCCATCTCGCACGAATGAATAAAACATTGCCCACTAATTAATGTTCGGTCTCTGTTGGTTTTGGTGTGTTTATTTCAGTCAAAGTCTTAAAATGTGAAGTCTTGTCGTGCGATTTGTTTGTGTTGCCATTAATAAATTTGTATCCCTTTTTTAAAGTAATCGGTCCCTATGGGGATTGTAACACCATTGACAGTTGCATCAATAACATTTTACTGTGTCAGTGATTTACATCTAGTTCTTTTTGCTCATGTGCTTCTGTTTCTTTTTCTGCCTACTTTTAAACATTACTCAAAATGTAAAACACCAGCATGGATGAAAGGAGTAAGAGAGAAGAAGAAGTATATTCAGCTAAGCTGTGCTTGAGTGGTGCTAAGTTAACATTTTAAATGTCTGCAGATGATAGGAGGTTGGGGAAAAATGAAGGAGCAAAGGAACTTCACACATTGAGGTTACTGGAAAGCATTAATGTCTATATTTAGTTTTTTTATAACTGGTGTTCTCCAATCGAGTTGAATTGTCAATACTCCAGTAAAATAAAAAAACAAAATTCTGGAAATCACAAGAATAGAACAGGAGTAATCCAATCTCTCCTTGAGCCTGTTCTATAGTTCAATAGGATCATGTCTGATCCGACTGTGACTTTCATGCCAATTTCTTGGTTGTGCTTGGGAGATCTTCCATAACCTTTGTCAATTAAAAATCTTACAGCCTTGAATATATTCAATTGCCAGCCTCTACTGCTCTCTGGAAGAGAATTCCAAAGATTAATGAAGAAATTGTTCTTCATCTCATTGGAAGGAGGAGATCCATAAGATCATAGAACATGGGCTGAATGTCATACTTCTGCTCCTATCAAGTCTGCTCTGCCATTTAATGAGATTATTGACTGATCTGATGTGATAATCCTCAACTCCACTTGCCCATCTTATCCCCATTACCCTTAATTCCTTTCCTGATTAAAAATCTGTCTTTCCCAGCCTTGGGACATACTTAACCCAGCCTCTGCATCCCTCTGTGGTAAATAATCCCTTATCTTTAAACTGAGCTCCCTTGTTCTAGATTCCCTCACAAGCAGAAGAATCCTGTAAGCATCTACCCTGTCAAGCCCCCTTTACAATTTTGTATGTTTCAATAAGCTCACTCCTTATTCTTCTAATTTTCAATCAGCTCAACCTGCTTAACCTTTCCACTTAAGATATCCCAGGCATCAGCTGAGTGAGCAATCTCTGAACTGCTTCCAGTGCAAATATTGATGTTTTTCAGTAAGGAGATACACATGGTATGCAGTTATTCATGTGAAGTCTCACCAATACCTTGTAAGACCTTCCCACTTTTATACTCCCTCCCCTTTTCAATAAAGGCCAATCATCAGAGCTCCTTTCTAATTATTTGCGCTACTTGCATGCTCGCTTTGGTTTCATATACAGGGACAGCCAGATCCCATAACAGACGGCTGTTTATCACTATTTAAATAATCTATTCTTTCTGCCAAAGTGGATAACCTCACGTTTTCTCATCACCTTCACTTTCTCATCCTAATCTCAAATGGGAGACCCATTTTGAAGCCATCTCCTTAGTTCTAGTTTTCTTCAGAAAAGGAAATTTCCTCTCAAGCTTCCACTCCATCCAGCCCCCTTAGAATCTTAAGTGTCAATAGGATCATCTCTTTATCTTCTAAACTCCAATGAGTATAGGTATAACTTGCTAAACCTTTCCTCATAAGATGACCCATTCATCCCAGCATTCAGATTAGTGAACCACCTTCGAACTGCTTCCGATGCAATTATATATACCTCCTTAAATAATGAGACCAAAAACTGTACACAATACAATGCTCTGTATGGTTGTAACAGGGCTCCCCCACTTTTACACTCCACCTGTCCTCCCTTACAATAAAGGTCAACATTCCATTTGCCTTCCTAATAGCTTGCTGTGCCCCATGCTAACTTTGTGATTCCAGGACATATGCATCACTGGAGACCGAAACCACATTAATGTTTCAGGTCGATCACCTTTTGTCAATACTTTCTGTTAATGATTTACTTCATGGATATCTTAAGGAAAATATAACTTTATGAAACCAAAACTGAAAAGATGCCCTCTGGCTGGACGTATCATATTGTTGAAAGAATGCACCTTTATCGCTCCTATACAATGGCACAGTGGTTAGAGCTGTTGTCTCAGAGTGCCAGGGATTCGATTTCTGGCTTGGACCACTGTCTGTGCGGAGTCTGCATAAGTTTCCTCTGGATGCTTTGGTTTCTTTCCCACAGTCCCAAAGACTTGGTGGTCAGGTGCATTGGCCATGCTAAATTCTCCCTCAATGTACCCGAACAGGGGCTAAAGTGTGGTGACTAGGGGATTTTCGCAGTAATTTCATTACAGTGTTAATATAAGCTTACTTGTGACTAATAGATAAAGTTTAAACTTTTCAATTAACTTACAAGGACTTACACGCTGGCTACTGTGCTCATGCCCAGTTGGTAAGAGAAGCATAGGCAGGATTTAAAGTTGCTCTTTGCATTAGTATTGGACCAACTGAGGCCCTTTTAACTGAAGCAGCCACCAGAGTCCTTGTGTATAGCAGTATTCATTGGCAAGCTCCAATTTTCCATTAACTTGAAAATGTTTTTGAAGTAATTTATTGCAGACAAAACTTATAATGCGTAACCTTTGAAACATGTTCCTGTGCAAAATAAGTAATGGTTGGCATCAAAGTAAATACACATTGGAGAGCAGAAATAGGATATTGTACTTGCTCTGCTCTGATTAATTGTAATGCATAAAAATATTTAAAGTACCACTTTCTGTTTTCTCTATGAATACTGTACAGTTATCCCTGAGTGTCCTCATCTCTGCCCCAGCGGAATTATGTGCTGAGTTCTTTGTAATGCTCTTGTAGAGATTATAGGTTTTAATTTTAACAGTTAACCAAACTGGTACTGGCTTTCATTTAACTCATGGTCAGGCTCCTTTAATTGACAAAATATCATAAGAGTCGAGCTAAAATAGACCCAGTATTCATTTTCAATTTGCAGACTGCCCTTAATCATAGGAAACATGGTTCAGTCTACAGGACAAGCAAGTATTTTCATACACCGTCACCACAGATAGTCCAGTTTAGCATCAAATGGCTGTGACTATTTTTTTCTGTAGGAAAACCTTTATTTGATTTTAACCGTTTCTCTGGAACACTGCACTGACTAAATTAAAGAACATACCCTAAAAGTACAAGCTTAATAAAAGATCTCTCCCTTTGCAATAGAACCTCTGCTTTTAAACCCTAGTTCCTTTTTGAGCTCCTCTTTGTTTGATATCTGCTTTTGAATGATGCTGATGAAATTATGGATTCATACACAATTGAAAACTATGTTAAGTGATTGCTCAACATGTGACAATATTAAGTGAGGAAATTATTAACGACAATGCACATTTCTTAACTGCAATTCTTGAAAATGCATATCCCATGACATCAGATGAATCACTTGCCTACAACAGGGGAGATTTTCCTGGTCCTGTTGACGTGCGCTTGCCGACTAAACTGGGAGGAAATTTTGACTTTGGGACGTGGATCAATGGCCCAAAATGTTCCCATCCCCAACCTCACTTATAAAAATAGGTGTGAAACTGGCAATAACTACTGGCCCAATGTCAGTGGGTAGTCAGTCTACATACTTTTACAGCCTCTTTAGGGACAAGAGATCCAAACCTGGATGACTTGCCAGAAATCTTTTCAGTTCTCCATCCCACTTCCCCACTGCAGCTTTGGGGATCAGTGGGTCTTGTGTGTGGCCACGAGTCCTGCTGTTGAAATGTTTCCCCTCTATGGTGATACCACAGTTTTTAGTTTATAAAAGTAGAAATCCCTTCAAAGGACATCACGTTGGAGGTGCCTTGGTGGCTTCTCCTCCAACAACACCAGCACCCGCCTCTGCCTGTGGGCCTGCTGTTCTTCTCAGGTCTTGTCCACTGTTTAATTGGTCAGCTGACATGGCCAATTAGGATGCCGCCTTCAGTAAGATCACATTGATGTTCTTAAATGATTACTTTTACGGGATATAAAATCCTGCCCGATGTTCTTGGCTTTAACCAACTGCACAAACATTCTCAATTCACTTCATATCTACCAGATTAAAGCATCAACAACCCTTTCTCCTCAATAGATTGGAGACTATCAGCCAACTTTGTTGTGAGTGAAAACTTAACTGGATCTATTTTAACTTGTGTTGCATAAGGTATACTGCCCATAACAGTTGATATGATCCCCTTCGAGATAATAACTCTTAAAAAGAGATTAATTCCCCAGTGACTGAGGGAAAGAACTGAAGAAGATTTAATGACTTGAATTTTCAGTATGGCGGGTTCCAGGCAGGGAACACATCCTTGCTAATTCAAATGGTCCTGATGCCATATTATACTTTAACAAGTGTTGAGTGGCATAAGGCGGGACTCCTGGCTCTCACTTGGGAGGATGTCCCACTTTAAAGAGCTGACAACCAATTAGACTGGCCTGTAGCTGTCTAGTCCACTCATGCTCGGTGTTGCAATGGCTGGAAGAGGCAATGCAGGGAGATGTCTGGCACTAAGTTTCATGCACTAGAGGAGACGTTAATTTGCAGGGGCCCTGGTGGTGGTGGGGCAAGGATTGGGAATGTCTGGTGGGGGGAGGGGCGGCAGTCACAAGAGGCATGGTTGGGGTTCTCTGAGGATAGGCTGATTGGGGAGGGTACTCTGGAGGTCACTGGGCCTTCAGGGGAAGGCACCCCTAATTAGAATGGATCAAAAATCATATACCATTGAAACGACTTCACTTGTATACACAAACATTATAAAAGAGCAATATTTTACGGGGGAGTGTATGTTTTCCAATTCTAATAGCTGGCTGGGCTCTCAGCCAAGTATATACTGTGAGGCTTGGCTGAGAACCCGGAGGGCTATTATGAGAATAGAATGCCTGTTCCCCTGAGGGGAGCTCATGCTCTGTGATTTCTGGATCAGTTTCACAGTGGTTGTTTCATGGGTTTGTATTTCAGGAAGTTTCAAAGGGCTTAGATGATTGACACTTTTATTAGCTTGTGCTTCAGACTTGCTTTTCCAAACATAGAAGAAAGTCCTCAATAAATAACTTATTTTGAAGTTTTTTTAATACATTCCACTTTACACTATGGGGTTCATTGGTCCTAGAGAATGAACAGTGAGTCAATGGGCATGGAAGTGACAAATCAGCAATAGGGAGCATAAAGGGACATAGTGAAGGTTAGATGTCCCAGCCTGGAATAGGGGGCATGAAGAGCCTTGGAGGTGGGTGGAAGGGCAGAGCCTGAGGCATGAGGAGCCATAGGGAGAGGTACGAAGATCAGAGCCTGGAATAGGATGCTCGGGAGCTGGGTGGAGGGTCATGAAGTAGCATGGATAGGGAGTGTTTGGAACATGAAGCGGTGTGAGAAGTTAGAGCTGAAGGGCTTTTGTTTTCCGTCATTGGGGAAAAGGCCCATGACACCAAGGCAGGCCTTTTAAATAGCCTGCCACCACACCTAACATCCCCTGTGGCTGCCTCCAAACTACTTCCCTGGTCAGCTGCCTGATTACAGTTTGTGCCAGGCCCAGGGCAATAAAATTTCCATCTTTGTTAGAATTTTCCTGAAGATGAAGATCTAGGCCTAAATCTCCAGAAGTTCCTTTTCTTTGAATAAAGAACCAGCTATCATTAGCATCCCGCTTGGTTGTCAACACAGAAACAGTGTGGTGTGTGTGTGTGTGTGTTGTGCTTCCCATCGCTCTCCCTCTCCATGTCTTGGCATTTCTGTGGCTTCTAAGGACTGAAACCTGCCGCTTGATTTTGGACAGGTTTTTTGCATCAAATGGGCCTGTTTCTGAGTTTGTATAAGCTAAAAGAGACATTTTAAAACATAACTGTCTTGTAAAGTCCTGCAGTGGTAGAAAATTTCAACTTGCATTTGGAAAAAATGAGAAAAGCCAATTAGAAAAGCCAGCTGGTGAACACCCTGGCACCAGGGAGTGCTTCAGTAAGCAAGCATCATGATTGCTGCCAGGATAGCGGGCACAGACCTGCACTATGTGGTCACATAGGAGCTCAGCGTTAATGGAATGGTATCCTTTCCTGTTAATAAATGCTCTTGTCTCTGGAAGGCACTGTAATGTTCACATGTGCCTATTATGCCTTGTATCTATGGAAATCTGGCAAGGAATTGTTATCTTGTACAGAAATGGTTTGAATGTTTAGGAAGTTAAAAAAAAATCAGCAGTGTAGTTGCATCTTTGTGTGAATAGATATAGTTTTGCACAATGGAAGTCAGGCAGGTAGTTAGATTGATAACCCACCTACCATATTTTTAAAAGCAATTAAAGGTCTACTGAGCTTGTTAACAAGCCAATAAACTGGAATAATATGTTGCTCCTTCCATAATGTGATGTTTACAAAAGAAACATGGGTAATGGGAGTTATGCTTTTAATGGCAAGTGTTGCAAAGGCAGATAGACATACCCCAAGCAGGGCTATGGCTGAATTCAGCAGAGCAGGACTCGGACTTTATAGGTATTGATATTTTGCGTTTTCATTGAGTTTCAAATTGCGTTAGGGCATTCCCTGAGGGAGGGGTACAAAAAGGAAATGCTGCAAACTGAATTGTGCACCATCACCTGTTGGTGCACACCGTTCTCCCCTGTGGGCATTGCATGTTCAGTGGGAAGATTTCCCTCCAGTGAGGAAGAGAAATAGAAGGCCAAGGGCATGTTAGCCTTGAGGCGCAGAAAGGTGGGCATTCTCTTGTGGAATAAGGGGCTGTCGAGGGGAGACAATAGCTGCAGGTGGACGACTGAAGGCGACAGCGCTATCCTGCCAATCTGGACAAGACTTGTATACTTACAAATTGCCAAGCCTGAGAAGATTCCACCTGTCCGTGGAGATGGTCACATCAATTTGCAACGTGTTGTCTGGGGAAATTGCATCCTGTGACCAAGGCCCATGGCCCTGAGCTTTTTTTGCAACCAGTTTCCTCAGGCGTCATCAGGAGATTTATGTGGAATGTAGCCACCAGTTGTGCACCACAACATCGAGGTGTTCACAGATATCATGTGCCGTTATGCCCATGTGTTTACCTCATTTGCAAGAGCAGTGCTGTTCATGCTGAAAGAGCCAGAAGCTTTGATAGCATTACCAAATTTCCAAAAGTCCAAGCCATAATTGGCTGCATTTATGTGTCCAAGTGCCCTGCACACTGCCAAGAGCATTGATTAATAGGATAGATTAACATTTCATTAATGTTCAGCTCATGTGACCACAGGAAATGGATAATGCAAGTCTGTGCTTGCCAACCTGACAGTAGTTTTGGTGTCTACATACTGAGAAACTCTAAGGTGCCAGCACATTATCAGCCCAGGACATTTGGATGGCTGGCTGGCTGGGAGATACCCTCAACAGAGATAGTGGATGATACCAGTGAGGAATCCATACGTGGAGCCTGACAGAGCACTAATGAAAGCCACACACCCACCAGTGCCCCCATTGAGCAGATCCTTGGTGTTCTCAAAATGGACTTCAGATGTTGGGCCAGATCAGTTGGCGTTCTGCATTATGCACCTTGGAATCTCACTCATGGTTGGTGTCTGCTGTGCCTTGCAAAATTTGCCTCCCAAGAGAAGGCATACCTTGGCAGAGGAGGATCTGATAGAGAGAGCCTCGTTTTCTGATGATGAGTGTGAGCATGCCGGTCAGTTGCAGGGAGGGTCAGGGATGCCCGAGTGGCACAGAATTTTCTAATTCTGAGAAAATTCCAACAGCAATGTACCTTCACCACCTTGTCCCATTCACCTTCTCCTGTTTTCTCCCTGACATCACTGCCAAAGCCACATCGATGGACAAAGGCCCATCGAGAGTCACTGATTAATGCTGAGCATAGGGATGCACATAAACACAAATCCTCTTAGCAGCATCTAATCAAACCCATTCAAGAGCATCACATCACACACACAAAATGCAGCAACACAGCCAGAATATCATGTGCAATGAACAATCATTAATAACATAATGAATTAACATTCTCCACTTGGGACAAATATGAAAATCGCCCCAAAAGTTTAAACCCACATGTGACTAATGTGTTTTCTTGTTTTGGAGCGGTGCTCTGCCTGCTGTCAGCTGTGCTGGAGACAGGCTGCTAACCCTGTTTGCCTGGGATGATGTTGGTGACCGTCCTCTGGGTCACTCAAGACCATGTGACAGTCTTGGAGTAGACACTCATTGTTTGGACGTAGAACTTGGAGAGCCAAGTACCAGAGGATGACTATCACCCAGAGAATCCAGCAAAATCAGTACCTTCAGGAAAAACAGAAACGAAAGCCAAATGAATATATATCCCACCACTACACAATTGGCAAAGGCACTATTAAACATTGAATGGTGGAATTCATCCAAATATTCCAAAAGGACAAGTGATTGTTGGTCAGATCTTGCTGTCCTGAACAAGTGCTGCCTGTAATGAGTTAGATTCAGGATGGAGATTGGAGTGTAATCTCGAATGTCTGTAATCAGTGTTAAAATTAAAACAATAATATCTCTGGCATGTTTTTCTCACTGAATCATCGATACTTGCCCAGATAACACTGAATGAGCATAGTGTGCAAAAAAATCAATGTCCTTCAGAAATGACCTGCAGCCAAAAGTGGTTTTCTTTTCTGAAGCCCACTTTTTTTCTTAATAACTTGTCTTAGGCATTTGTGGAGTTGAATTTAAAGGCACCACTTTTTATTCAATGTCGGTTTTGCAGTGTGTGCTGTGAATTTGGAAGTGTTGTCTATGTGTAAGTGTAGACATTCTCTATATTCCAGACGATGTATTCACTTAAAATTTGGATTTTAACATGTTTAGCTGAGGAGTGCATAATTTGACCAGACAGCAGTTTCTAGAGGACAATATGAAAGCACAGTGGTAGAAGAGGAAAGCAACTGTCCACAAGGGCCATGGCCATGTGGGTAAAAGTGCCCCCTTTGATGCTGAGTAGATCTGAGTTCTCAGCAGGAGTTGCATAAGCTCCAATGATGTCGAGGCTCTGAGACTTTGGAGGGTGGTGGACAGGATCTGCTTGCTGAATCTGGAGACAATATCTCTAGTTGTGATTGTAGTTGAAGCAAGTTACCTGCAACATCACCAGTTGAATCCAGTAGTAGCAGTTGAGTCAGATTGCCACTTCAGTCAAGAGCTCTTAGCTACAAATCCAGCTGTTTCTGGACAGTACAGTGTATCCCTGGTACCTAACATCCAGAGCTGTAGGGCTGAAGGTAAGTGAGCCATATCCTCTTTTTAATGATACTGGTTGCATAAACTAGGTAAGTTTAAAGGTCCAGCCAGGTTGAAGTGTCTTTGACAAAGTAAGTAGATAGGATTTGGGGCTGGGGTTATTCTGTTTGAGCAGATGATGGGAATCTCGTGGGAGAGTCACTCTGAGTCGGTACCATAATAATCCAGAGGTTAGAAGAGATTTTAATTCTTCTAATTGTCTCTGGGTAACTACTGATGTAATATAATCAGAAACCTCTGAAATTTGCAATTTAAATCACATTTTTGGATGGTTCCCAGTGCAGGACAGTTGCCCGAGGGGAAATTGCACTTCCCAGGCAATGACCATGCAGGGTATTTCCCAGGTGTCTGGAACTTGGATGTTACAACCTAAAAGGATTTTCTTCACTTAACTTGAAAAACAAGCATCTTTGCTGAGCTCCAGTAGGTACAGTCAGTGAGGTAATTTTTGAGATGTAGTCACTGGTGTAATGGAGGAAATATAGCAGCCAATCTGAGTGCAGTAAACTTCCACAAAGAGCAATGTGATCGTGACCTGATCTCGTTTTAGGAGTTGGTTCCAATCACTTCAAACGCCCCTACCTCAGTGTTGCCCCAAGTCTCCATGTTTCTCCTTATTTGCAATTTCAGGTCTTTGACATCCTAAGTAGAAGTGGAAAGACATCTAACAAAAACAGGGGATGCTGCAAACATTCAGCAGATCAAGCAGCATCTGTGATGTTAACCGTTCCGACTGATGACCTTTGCGAAGTCATCGACCTGAAATATTAACTCTGTGGGCCAGATTCTTCAACCTCGTCCCCCACAGCTGGGATTCTCCAGTCCTGCTGCATTGAATGGAGATTTGGCTAAATGCCAAATTCGCCATTCTCGCTGGCAGTGACAGCAGGATGGGAATGGCTGGAAAATTTTGGCCTGTTCCTCTTACCACAGAAATGGCTGGAACTTCTGAGTGTTTTCAGCATGTATCGTTCCCACCTCCCTCAAAGTCCAGCTCTTTTTTTTTCCAAACACCAAACTAAAGTCAATTGAAGTAATGAATACTTGAGTGATCTTGAAGTTTGAATATTGGAAACATAGATCCTAAGAACATAGGACGAGGAGTAGGCTATTCAACCCATTGAACCTGCAAAGTCATTTAATACAATCATGGCTGATAAGCGACTTTATTGCCTTTTGCACCCACTATCCCCATAACTCTTCACATTATTGTTTATCAGAAATCTATCCACTTTAAACATACATAGTGACTGAGCTTCCACGACCCTCAGAGAATTCCAAAGGTTCACAATCCTCTGTGTAAAGAAATTTCTCCTCATCTTGGTTCTAAGTATCATCCCCCTTAGTTTGAAATTATGTCTCCCAGACCCATAGACTCCCCAATCAAGGGAAACATTTTGCCTGCATCAACCCTGTCTATTCCTTAAAATATTTTATAGGTTTCATAGAACGTTACAGCGCAGAACAGACCCTTCGGCCCACGATGTTGTGCTGACCAATTAAGAAAAAAGCAATGACCCTCTAACCTAAACCATTCCCTTTCCATCCATAAACCTATCCACGGACCTCTTAAATGCCCCCAAACTTGGCGCATCTACAACTGCAGCAGGCAGGGCATTCCATACCCTTACCACCCTCTGGGTAAAGAACCTACCTCTGACATCCGTCCTATAACTACCACCCCTTAATTTAAAGCTATGTCCCCTCGTGCTAGCTTTCTCCATCCGAGGAAAAAGGCTATCACTGTCCACCCTATCTAAACCTCTAATCATCTTGTACGTTTCAATAAGGTCTCCTCTTAGCCGCCTTCTTTCTAACGAAAACAACCTCAAATCCCTCAGCTCTCCTCATAGGACCTTCTCTCCATACCAGGCAACATCCTGGTAAACCTCCTCTGCACCCTCTCCAATGCCTCCACATCTTTCTTATAATGTGGGGACCAGAACTGTACACAATACTCCAAGTGCGGCCGCACCAGAGTTTTGTACAGTTGCAACATGACGTTGCGGCTCCGAAATTCAATCCCCCTACCAATAAACGCCAAGACACCGTATGCCTTCCTAACAACCTTATTGACTTGATTTCCAACTTTCAGGGATCTATGCACATATACACCTAGATCCCTCTATTCGTCAACACTATTCAGAGTCCTACCATTAGCCCTATACTCTACACATTTGTTATTCCTGCCAAAGTGAATTACCTCACACTTCCGCATTAAACTCCATCCGCCACCTCTCGGCCCAGCTCTGCAACTTGTCCAAGTCTCTCTGTAAACTATGACACCCCTCTTCACTATCTACCACTCCTCCGACTTTGGTGTCATCAGCAAATTTACTAATCCATCCTTCTATACCCTCATCCAGATCATTTATAAAAATTACAAACAGCAGTGGCCCCAAAACAGATCCCTGAGGCACTCCACTTGTAACTGAACTCCATGACGAATACTTTCCATCAACCACCACCCTCTGTCTTCTATCAGCTAGCCAATTCCTGATCCAATTAACTAAATCACCCTCAATCCCATACATCTGCATTTTCTGCAGAAGCCTTCCATGGGGAACCTTATCAAACGCCTTACTAAAGTCCATATATACCACGTCAACTGCCTTACCCCCATCCACCTCTTTGGTCACTTTTTCAAAAAACTCAGTAAGGTTAGTAAGGCACGACCTACCCTTCACAAAACCATGCTGACTATCTCCAATCAATTCATTACTCTCTAAATAACTATAAATCCTATCCCTAATAATTTTTTCTGATACTTTGCCCACAACAGAAGTAAGACTCACCGGTCTATAATTCCCGGGAAAGTCTCTATTCCCCTTAAACAATGGGACAACATTCACTATCCTCCAGTCTTCTGGCACTATACCTGTGACCAACGACAACCTGAAGATCAGAGCAACAGGCTCTGCAATCGCCTCTCTTGCCTCCCAGAGAATCCTAGGGTAAATCCCGTCCGGCCCAGGGGACTTATCTATTTTCAAACCCGCAAGAATATCTAGCACATCCTCCTTATCTACTTCAATACTATCCAGTTTACAACCCTGTAACCCAGTGTTCTCCACAACTACATTTACGTCTCCCTGCGTGAATACCGAAGAGAAATATTTGTTCAGTGCCTCTCCAATCTCTTCCGGCTCCACACATAACTTCCCACTGCTGTCTCTGACTGGCCCTAATCTTGCCCTAACCAATCTTCTATTCTTAACATATCTAAAGAAAGCTTTAGGATTCTCCTTAATCCTATCAGCCAAAGTCTTCTTGTGTCCTCTTTTAGCTCTTCTTAACTCACTCTTTAGCTCCCTCCTGGCTAATCTATAGCTTTCCAGTGCACTACCTGAGCCTTCAAGCCTCATCCTGACATAAGCCTCCTTCTTCCTTTTAACCAGCGAATCAACTTTTTTAGTGCACCACGGTTCCCTTACTCGACCATTTCCTCCTTGCCTGACAGGGACATACTTATCAAGGACTCACAGTAGCTGTTCCTTGAATAAACTCCACATTTCGGATGTTCCCAGCCCCTGTAGTTTCCTAGTCCAACCTATGCTCCCTAATTCTCTCCTAATAGCCTCATAATTACCCTTCCCCCAGCTATAACTACTGCCCCTAGATTCATGCCTATCCCTTTCCATCACTAAGGTGAACGTAACCGAATTGTGGTCACTATCACCAAAATGCTCACCAACTTCCAAGTCTAACACCTGGTCTGGCTCATTTCCCAGCACCAAATCCAATATAGCCTCACCTCTAGTTGGCCTATCTACATACTGAGTCAAAAAACCTTCCTGCACACTTTGTGTAAAAACTGACCCCTCTAATGAGCTAGAGCTATAGCTATTCCAATCAATATTAGTAAAGTTAAAGTCTCCCATAACAATTACCCTATTACTTTCACTCCTGTCCAGGATCGTCTCTGCAATCCTTTCCTCTACCTCTCTAGAACTTTTAGGAGGTCTATAAAAGACTCCCAACAGGGTGACCTCTCCTCTCCTATTTCTAATCTCAGCCCATACTACCTCAACAGACAAGTCCTCATCAAACTTCTTTTCTGTCACTGTGATACAGTCTTTGACTAATAATGACACTCCTCCCCCGCTTCTACCTCCTTCTCTACTCCGACTGAAGCATTTGAACCCCAGAACCTGCAACAACCATTCCTGTCCCTGCTGTATCCATGTCTCTGAAATGGCCACAACATCAAAGTTCCAGGTACTGATCCACGCTGCAAGTTCATCCACCTTATTGGGAATACTCCTCGCATTAAAGTATACGCATTTCAAACCATGCTCTACTCCACCCCCATGATGCTGTGCTTTACAGTCCTCATCTATGACCCCCTTAATCTCATCTCTGCTACTCAATGAGATCAAGCCCAGTTTACTCAATCTCTCTTTATAAGACAGTCCCACTATCCCTGGAACAAATCTGTGAACCATCAGTCTTTTGCTAACCTAATGTATTTGGCAATATTAAAAAAAATTTGGCTGCTGTTACTTAGAAGCAATGCAAAAACATCCACTATGCATTCGGTGGTGACGTTTCAGAATTAATTAAAGTTTCCAAGAATGCAAGTGAAACAACTGCATTTTGGCAATAAATGTTATTTAAAAGTTGGCTGACCCCATTTTATTTTAAATGGATGACCTCTGGTGTTAAAATAATGTGAATCCTTAAAATCTAGGCCAGTGCAATACCGTTGATTGGACTTAACTTATTTCAGGAAATAGCGTGCAAGAACCTGTAGTTCTGAAATCTTTTGAGGCGCTGTCACATACCTGCCTTGGTCCCTGCATGCTTCAGTGACTAATGAATGCAAACTGTTGCGCAAGCTTGATACCGATACTGGATAAAATCAAATCTTTTGATCTTATTCAGTATTTAGTTACGTCACTGTACTCTTTAACTCCCAAGGCAATTTTACATTAGTGCCTGTTCAGCTCAGGTGATGAGCAAGTGTGGGCCAGCTCCCTCCAACCATCGCGAAAAGAACTTCCCTCATTCTGATAGAGCAGTTATAGGCCCATTGTTCTGACATCGGAAAAGCCCTGTTTTCCACCATCGTTCTATTTTTCTCTCGCAAGAGACAAATTTAAAAATTCCAAAGGAGACTGTGATGGTAGTGTATTTTTTTTCAATATAAGGCAGGAATTTTCTGACCATTCATGCCAGTGGGATTTTCCCGTCCCATTGCAGTGAAGAGAGATTTGGCTTGTTGTCAAATTCTCTATTGTTGCCTCAGTGGGAATGTAGCTTGAATGGCTGGTAAGATCATGCCCCTAATCAGGAGAATATAGTCAGAAAATGAGTAGAAGGCATATGTTAATGCTACTTTTTGGTCCTTAGTAACAAAGAGCTTTCACTTACAGCACCTTTCACAAGCCAAATGGTGTTTTACAGTGAATGAAGTATTTTTGGTGTAATGAAGAGAATCGTGGTGACCAATTTGTACACATCCATCACGACTTTTGTTGTTGAATGCCAGTCCAGACTAAACCGTTCATCATCATTTGCTTTCAAATCCATCCACGACCTTGCTTTATTCTATCTCTAATTTTCACCTACCCCAGAACCCTCTGGAAATGCAAGTTGTTCTTGCTGTTGACATTGGTTCCCAGTCTTGCACCTCATGTCAAGAGTGCATCTGCACCCAGCTGTCTCACTATTACACAGGCTTCGTCATGTAGTCAGTTATGATCATTTTCAACACACAATCTAAGTCTCAACTTCAGAAGTGTCCACCAATGGCTGAGAATGAACAACAACAGTGACTTGCATAGTGTCTCTCATGGAGTTCAATGCCCCAAAAGTTTCACAGGAGCTCATCAAACAAGCTTTGACATTGAGATTCAAAAGGCAATATTAGGATAGGTAGTCAGGTGCATTTTTAAGGAAAACTGTTGTTCAACTGTAGCTGATGGCTGACAAACTGCATGATTCATCAGAAGCAGTGGAGGGACTGAGTGAGGTGGTGGTGTGGTAGAGCACAGTTCCATTAGCATACACGTGGAGCCTGACATTGTGTTTTCGATACCAGACAATTGGATGATGGGAGGGCGATGGTGTTGTCAACTAAACTGCAGGTAAGCTCAAAGGATGATGAGGGATATTTTGCCATGATCACATGGCATGCCATTTGTGACATTGAAAAGACCCATTTCAGTGCTGTGATAGGAAGAAAATTGATTAAATGCAGAGAAATAAGAAAGATAAATTGAGGTAAGTAATGCATAAAAGTTTCAGCTTTGAGTGCCTGTCTCTTTGGCCTGAAGATAATATAAAAAAATTGAGAAGTCCTTATTGATTTGTTCAACTGTAGAAATCATGATGTAGTTAGTGATTTTTCACATTACTATCAGACTCCTTGTGAGTTTAAAAAAGGTAATTTGAAACTTGATCAAATTTACCTTTGTCAGTTGATCTAGAGCACGAATTAGATTCAGAAGATTGAAGGAGGGGCATCATATCTCGCCACAGAGAATGGAAGGGAAGGAATACGTGTTTACTCCAGATATGACCCAGACAGTAACAGTGTAAATACAACATTAATGAAATCGGAGGCCAGATGTCAATGTAAGGAAGTTTATGAAGTGACGGTGTGCACTACTTTTCTGTAAATTGAGATTAATCTACACAACAATCTTATTACGTACGTGGTGATAGCACGTGAATGTGCCACTGTCTTCAGTTTAATTACAGGGAGGAATATTTTAGAGTACCTCCCGGTAATGTTGCTGCTTTTACTGTCTTGTTTTGCTCAGAATCCATCCTGTTTTTACTGTGGGGAAGATTCCACAGGACCGATATCATTATCAGTCTTTTCGTTATCATGCCTTCAGTTGACTAGGCCCCAAACTCTGGAATTCCCTCCCAACACTGCACCATCTGCTCTGGCTCTCGACCATGCTTCCAGGCGCTCCTTAAAACCCACCTCTTTGGCCGAGATTTTGGTCACCTGACCGAATGTCTCCTTATGGAGCGTGGTGACTTAATTTGTTTTATAATGTGCAGTACCTTGGGATATTTAATTTACATTAAAGTGCCATATAAGTTGTTTTATCTGAAGTTTAGTGAGAAAGCCGTAGAGGCCAACTGATAGGAAACTGAGCGCTGTTTGGTAATCTGCGGCTGGATGCCAGGACTCTGCAGATGTGAGAGCACGAAACAGTTTTGAAAATATGCAAACCTTCCGTTTCTGAATTCCATTTTAGAAATACCGAGGGCAACCTGCTGAAAAACTGGATGGTCTGGTCTAGACCAGATGGGGAGCAGGCCCAACCTCAAGGCTGTATGTTATATTTCCTCCCTGGAATGTGCTTACTAATTGCTTACTGCAGAAAATGCTGAAAGATTTACTTGAACAAATTTGTGATACCTTGAGGTTATCATCTGTGTGATTTAGGATCAGGTGGTTTTTTTGATTGGGCTGGCTGGTGATTATAAAAATGAAAACTAGATCGCAGAAGTTAAATGAAAGTCTGTTTTTTCTACTTTTGTCTAATATGTGAAGGCAGTATTAAGATTTTGAAAAACTTTCATCATGAGCAAAGGGAATATCAGAATTCTCACCCACTGTCCTGCCCCAGACCTGGTTTTTAAATGACAAAAATGTGTTAACTCATATATGCAACAGATCTGAGATCAGACTCTTGCTTGGAGGAACAGTCTGATCTGTGCACTAAGACTGGAACATAAGAAATAGGAGCAGGAGTAGGCCATCTAGCCCTTCGAGCCTGCCCCGCCATTCAATAAGATCATGGCTGATCTGAAGTGGATCAGTTCCACTTTCCCGCTTTCTCCCCATAACCCTTAATTCCCTTGTCAATCAGAAATCTTTGGTTTTCTATGGCGTTTTCTATGGACTAGGAAAAGCGTACCTAAACACAAAATTGTTGGAGATACTCAGTGGGTCAGGCAGGATCTTTGGAATGAGAAGCAGTTAACATTTTATCAGAAATCAGAAACGTAGGGCCCGATTTTACCATTTTTATTGAGTGCTGAATCTGGGCGCAATTCAGATCCGACTTAGAAATCTGCTTTCAGGCGCCCTCATACGCATTCAGCCTGGAAAAAGATCGCAAATCTGAATTGCGCTATGGGCGGGGTTTAGCATGCACAATTCAAAAAAAAATTGAAAAAGCACGCCCGTGTCAGATTGCTCCCTGGCCACAAGAAGTGGATAAAGCAGCCCAGGAGCGATGGCCCCCACAGACATCACTGTCCCCTTTTTATGCACCTACCCCCCCGCCCAGACCGGCCGCAACCCCCTGCCCCCTTCCTCCATACCCATTGCCCGCAGAGTGGCAGCGTGCCCCCCCCCCAACCACCACCAGAGATACATCTTACCTGCCTCCCTCCCTCTAAGCCAGAGAATGACCTGGCCTCATCCTCCCACCGTGCCTCCCGCTCACAGGTCTGACCAGCCTTCTCTGTCCTCCCCCACCCCTTCACCAGAGAATGTTCTGGCTCCCCACGCCCCCGCCCCCCAACATCCCGAGGTGCATCTGAAGCATCTCCTCCTCCTCCCTCCTCCTGCCACCCCCCCCCTCCACACCAGAGAAATGATCAGATCTGCCTTGCTCCCCCCCCTCCCCCCACCCCCCAAATGAGACAACGATCGGGCCTCCCACCTCACCAGATAATGATCTGGCCTGCCACACACCCCTCCCCCTCCCCAACCACTGAACTGAGTCAGAGAGCCATTCAAAGCTCCAAATTCACCTCTTCAGCAGCTGGAGCGCCCGAAACGCACACAGTTATTTAGCATATCCATTTCCACCCGATTCCGGATTGGTGAACATGGTGGTAAAGGGGAAAATGCTGATAAAGATGGGTGGGTAGTTCATTAATTCAATTTAAACGCATGCAAATGCGGGCACGGATCATGTTAATGGCCTCACGCCCAACTTTACCATGTTTTCACATCTGAAAACGGGCACGATCCAATGGTAAAATCAGGCCCGTAGGGTGAAATTCTCCCATTTTGAGACTAAGTGCCAATGTGGGGCAGGAATGTGGAGTGTTACCCGCTGCAGCAACCAGCAGGAAAACATGCCAAACTTTTCAACCCTGACCATATTTATTATGCACCCAAGTGTTTTACGTCACCAGCCACCATATTCTGCCTGAACACCCACCAATGAATATGTTGGTGGGGACTTGGGGTAGTCCTCCCACAATGCTGTTTCTCCCTCCATCGATGCTGTCAGCAGAACTGCTGAGATTTTCCCCAGCTCTTTTGCTCTCTTCTCTCAAATTTTCAGCTTTTGCAGTGTTATCCTTTTGAACACAATAACTGGATTGATTGACGGTAAAAATTCAAAGACCTAAAGTTTGAGAATGGGACATCATTGATTTCGGTTGTATAAAATGTTAAGACTAATGTTTGAGCTAAGAGAACATTTGGTTCTTTCACCTATTTCAGGTGCAGTTATATTAGTGGTGCTTCCAGACAATGGGCATGATTTTTCTCTTTTATCGAAATATCGTACATATCAATGCTCTCATCTTCATTTAAAGAATTGCAATAAAATTGCAAGAAGGCTTGATTTTGAAATCTGAACCACCAGCCAATCCTAAGAGCCCCTAATAAAGATACTTTAATTTTGCTCAAGTAGTTAACAAGCCATTGAATCAGGATAAATGTCAAAGTTCAATACTCTAGCTGTGGAATTAGTAAGTGGCTAGGAGAAGTGATTTAAAAATAAATTCCTGTCCACTTCAGTGATCTTTTTTATGCTTGGGACCAAAGTAGTTGTCCTATATCTTCTCCTCAGACTGGCATGGGTTCAATGATTCAGATCACCATCTGTAAATTCCAATGCTTATATAAATGCTTTATAGCGTACATAGGGGAGAAAGAGCTTTGTTTTTTTTGCAAAAATATACTTTATTCGCACAATATCTGAAAGAACATCACAATCATGTCAAAATGATCATTGCAAGCATTAAATTCAGATGTTCTCTAATGCCTGTAGGATCAAGTGCAGGATCAGGTATAATGCCTGTTCTTGTCAGTTTGGATCTAACATGCCTCTCTTGTGAGGACCAGGAATGAGATTTAATTTGAATTGATTTCTGGAGATAGATTAAGGGCTTGTCCTATCCACTCTGCCCATTGGTTTTGTAACTTGGAGAAAGATATTTAAAAAATGAATGACCATTTGGAAATGTCTGTGATATGTTTTTTTGATTGTACTGAAGCACCTCAGAGAGTGCAACATGGTAGAAAATCTGAATATTATTGCACTTTCTGTGATGGTCTTTTTGAAACGTTTGTAATATTCTTTTAGATATTTTATGAATGAAGTATATGTTAGCAAAACAAAAATGAAAATTTTTATTTTGACTTGTAGTTCAATATACTTTTGTTACAGTTGTTTGAAAGCAGTTGGATAATTATTGGAGTAGAAAAAATAATTGGGGAAAATGTGGCAATGGTGGACATGTTGGGTAGCTGTTGAAGAGCATGGCTACAGAAACAAGGGCCAAAAGACTTCCTTCTGTGCTGTAACTGTTCAATGATTTTATGTAAGGAAACAATCATGAGATTTTTAAAAAATCAAGCAGTGTCAATGGATATCAATACTGAACATTCTGATTTTTTTAGTGTGCCGTGATAGATGTGCTAGTTTGCTCAGTATTAAGCAATTAACCACTGTGCCACGGTGGGTGGCACAGTGGCTAGCACTATTGCCTCACAGGGTCCCAGGTTCGTCTTGGGTCACTGTCTGTGTGGAGTTTGCACGTTCTCCCCATGTCTGCGTGGGTTTCCTCCGGGTGCCCCATTTTCCTCCCTCAGTCCAAAGGTGTGCAGGTTAGGTTGATTGGCCGTGCTGAATTGACCCTAGTTTTGGGGTAACTATGTGGGGTTATGGGAATAGGGTGGGATTGTTGTTGGTGCTGGCTTAATGGGGCGAATGGCCTCCTTCAGTACTGTAGGGATTCCATGATCCTAATTATTGTGTTGTTTTGTGTAATGCCTGATAATACGTCTTGATTTGATTTGGTATGTCCCATGTTTTGGAATACAGTGAAAAGTACTGTTTCTTGCACGCTATACAGACCAAATATATCGTTCATAGAGTACATAGGGAAGAAAGAAAGGAGAGGCTACAGAATGTGGTGTTGCAGTCATAGTTAGGAGGCGTTGATGAGCTTCCTCAACTATTGCGTCGGAGTGGAGGGATCAGGACAGGTTGGTCATCTGAATACCTAGGAACTTGAAGCTTTTGGCCATTTCCACTTCACTCTCTTCAGTACACTGGAATTAGCGGAGGTGCTGTCTTGTTTTCTTAGCTTATTGGATATGCTAGCTGGGGTTAAATGAGTCTGAACATCAACCAGAGATCAGCATCAATCTTTGTTGTGAGTTAGCATAAGAGGGTTCTGTATCATTCCCTTGAGTGTAAAGCATTGTGATGAAGCAGCTAGGAATCTACTTATGGTGGCTGGTTTCTTTCCTATCACTGTGTGTAGTTGGGTGTTTTGAAGGGAACTTGGTTGATCACTGGTATTGTACGACCATTTGACTGTGCTTGTTATATAATGCTCCAATACAACAGACTTATTGGGATGACAGCTCATCAACATTATTTTGGCAAATGGGAAACAGTGTGTTGAACGTTGTCAGAAGTAACAAAACTTATCGCAGAAGGTTAATCCTCATTGTTTTACCAAGGGAATTCAAGGGATTAGAGTTAGGATCTGTCATTTTTAGAGGAGAAATGACAGCACAAGAAGGGGGAGGAATTGCGTGCACTGATATCTTTCATTGTATTTACCTTTCAAAAAGCAGAATGAATGCCACTTCAACCTCCATCAAGTAAAATAAACTGAGATAGGTTTTAGGATTTGTTGCAAAAGTGGAATGTCTTGTGTATGTCGAGAAATGATTGAATTATATTTGGCATGTATATGGGATTGGGTTTTGTATATGTGAGAAACAGCCAGGGAAGGAAAGGAATCCGTAAGTAATAGTGGTGTATGTGGTCTTGGTGTGTGTTACAGTTTCCATTCAAGTGATTGGAGCAGATATTATGTTGCACACACGATCAAATTTGGGGAATGAAAATGCTTATTGGTGTTTTTCAGTTGCTGTAAGGGAGCAGGGTAAAAGTAAATAACTAGCAGAATGAGAGACTTGGCTTTTGCAATAACGTAAATGTATTGACGTGTTCTATGCAATGGCATTACATAGTCTACATCAATGCACTTCACTATTTAAATAATTCTAATCTTGCTTTCAATTAAAGCCTGGCACATCGATATTAAAATGGGAATTGTAAGTGTGAGCTGTCACTACTGTGATTTTTGCCACGTACCTCCACGTGATAAACCAGCAATACCAGCGGGTTTGGCTGGTTTCGTAACTATTTACTTAAATGTTTCCTTACAAGGTTATGACACCTGTGCTTACTAGTAAATAAATGTTCTCCAACTGAAACCTATAATGTAACCAGGCATTGACTTTTGTATCCTGCTAACGAACTTTCAGTCGACAAAGTCGTGCTTTGAAGAGATGGCGGCAGACTAACATCTGGCACAGCTCTTTGAGATAATGGACGAGATATCCCCTGATGATTTCCCTGGCCTCTGCACATAACTGGAGTAATGACCTTAATGGCGGCATTAACTGCGTATGCTGCTTTTCCAGGGATCCGCTCATCGGAAGCTACAGTGGGAGGTCTGAAAACCCCACCAAAAAAGTTTTGGCACGAATAGATGCATTTTAATGCAAAAGTGTTTGCAGAGAGTCGACTGTTCAGAGGCTAAATTCACTGATCCAGTATGCCCAGCAGGGAGGCCAGATTAGATAATCTGTGTTGTCCCTCTCAGCTACACTTTGAAGCAAAAGGTGTGGGATTGGTGAATTTATCTTTTTGTGCGCTGGACAGTCAATTGTTCCCTAACCCATTACCCTAAAAACACTTCTTAATTCTGCTCGAAACATGTAAACCATGAAATTCAGCATTCTAAAATGCATTGTCTGTGAGGCTCCACATCAAGTAGAATTACATCAGGAATGGCTACTTTCAATCATCGGGATTTGTAATTTGCACCAAAATGTTACTTGAGTGCTATTAATACATATTCTAATGGTTTTGCCATCATAAAGGTTGTCAAAACCGTGATACGAGAGGTGACAAAGCAAATGGTCAGGAACCAGATTTAAAAAGGGTTTTCAGTCTTTCAGGTAATAGAGTAAATAGCTGGCAAAAACAATGCCACGTGGACAAGTGTGAACTAATTGCTGTAGAAACAAGGGACAAAATTCTTCCATCCTGGGACTAAGTCCCGTGGTATCCGGGAACGTGGAGTGATTCCTGCTATAGAGGCCAGCAACCCTTGAAAATCTTCTGCTCCCGACCTCACTAATTATGCACCCAGGGGCTTTATGCTACACTCCATAGCATGGCATGCCTGATAACACATGGTCTGCTGTTGGGTTTGGGTGCCATATCGAAAAGGCACCCAATTTCATTGACCCACTGCTGAGGAAACAAGGTGGACCTCCTGAAAAAGAAGGTGGATTTCCAGGAACATTCTAAGGCTAGAAGATGGACTGCTTCCAGGACACTGAATCTGGAAGGTCCACCTACAGAAGGTCCTCCCAACCACTGCTGTCCAGGGTCCAGACTTACTGGTGGCTTCCATCTCAAACTCCGGAAGCAGCCCCAGGCATTGTTCAGGTCAGTCCCAATGTTTTTTGCAATGGTGTGTTTGCCCATTGGCACTGTAAGGAATCGGGTGTGAGTGCATCACATCGGTAGAATGTAAATGAGTTTCATGCCAGCCTCCAGAGGGTTTCCTGATCTGCCATGGCCAGCACCAGTGCAAGATCCCGTGGGAAATTCACACTTGTGTAAAATTGTTTTTTGGGGTTCCACCAAATTCTTCCTGCGCACCTGCAATTGAACCTGCTGGCAGAGGCATGGGAAAATTTGGCCCAGGGAGTTACAAGAAGCAACATGTATTAAATGGAACAATGGTGTACCAGGTGGTCTATTGGAATAAAACATGCAAATAATGGGGTTGCATTGATTAAAGGATTTTTAAAATGTCTTTTTATTCATTTGTGGGACATGGGCACCCCTGGCTGGCTAGCGTTTATTGCCCATCCCTTGAGAAGGTAGTAGTGAGCTGCTGCCTTGAATCACTGCAGTCCATGTGCTATGGGTTGACCCACAATGCCGTTAGGGAAGGAATTCCAGGATTCTGATCCAGCGACTGCGAAAGAACAGCGATATATTTCCAAGTCAGGATGGTGAGTGGCTTGGAGGGGAACTTGCAGGTGATGGTGTTCCCGTATATCTGCTGCCCTTGTCCTTCTAGATGGAAATGATCATGGGTTTGGAAGATGCTGTCTAAGGTTCTTTGATGAACTGCTGTAGTGCATCTTGTAGCTAGTGGTGGTGGTGGGAGTGGATGCTTGTGGATGTGGTGCCAATCAAGTGGGCTGCTTTGTCTAGGATGGTGCCATGCTTTTTGAGTGTTGTTGGAGCTACACCCATCCAGGCAAATGGGAAGTATTCCATCACACTTCTGACTTGTGTCTTGTAGATGGTGGATATGCTTCAAGAAGTCAGGAGGTGAGTTCCTTGTCACAGTCTTCCTAGCCTTTGACTTGCTCTTGTAGCCACTATGTTTATGTGGTGAGTCCAGTTGAGCTTCTGGTCAATGGTAACCCCAAGGATGTTGGCAGTGGGAGATTCGGTGATGTTAACACTATTGAATATTGAGGGACAGTGGTTAGAGTGTCACTTATTGGTGATGGTTATTTGTATGGCGCAAATGTTATTTGCCACCTGTCAGCCCAAGCCTGGATATTGTCCAGATCTTGTTGTATTTGAACATGGATAGACCCAGTATAAAAGGAACTGTGAATGGCGCTGAACATTGCGCAAACATCAGCGAACATCCCCACTTCTGACCTTGTGATGGCGGGAAGGTTATTGATGAAGCAACTGAAGATTGTTGGGCCTAGGACACTAACCTGAGGGACCCCAACAGAGATATCCTGGAGCTGAGATGACTGACCCTCCACAACCACAACCATTTTCCTTTGTACCAGGTATGACTCCAACCAGCGGAGAGTTTGCCCCCCAATACCCATTGATTCCAGTTTCGCTAGGGCTCCTTGACGCCTCACTCGGTCGAATGCAGCCTTGATGTCAAGGGCTGTCACTCTCACCTTACGTGTGGTATTCAGCTCTTTCGTCCATGTTTGAACCAAGGCTGTAATAAGGTCAGAAGCTGAGTGACCCTGGCAAAACCCAAATTGGGCGTCACTGAGCAGGTTATTGCTGAGCAGGTGCTGCTTGATAGAACTGTTGATGATTTCTTCCATCACTTTACTGATGATCAAGAGTAGACTAATTACAATTTAAAGAATGGTTCTAACCAATACACAGTACAATCTGAAGTAGCTCACTGGGAAGAATATTGGATTTAGTTTAAGATGATGGGAGTCATGCATCACCTTTCCACCTGAGGCCCTGGTGAAGACCTCGGTGCTACTAAGTCCAAAGGGGCATTTGCCTAACAGCATCAGGCATCTCTTCTGATTAAACCTTGAGTAAGGCAGAAATCCTGCGTCTGAGAGCTGCCAGTCAGTCAGAATGGTTCAGGAGTTCCCATCCAAATGTGGGAAAGGCAAAGTCTGAAATTGGAGTGAAAAGTGGAATATTTTCAGGACACCAATGGGTAGAGAAGAATGATGTGCGGTAAAATTATAATGTGATTGTTTGGATCACTCCTGAAACATGCACAGATTTGTATCTGGATCAAAGTAAATTACATTATCTGTAGAGACAGAGAGAGGCTGACACCTCTCCAGTGCTGGCAGCACCATCAGGATCAGTGGCCACTCCAAATAATGCACTGAGGCCTTCACCAGGAATTGTCGCTGGATCCCTGGAAACAGGTAAGTGGGGTGAGATGGGTGTTTTTGATTTGATTTATTGTTGCATGTATTGGTATACAGTATTGTTTCGAGCAAGAAACACACAAAGCATACTGTACATAAAGGGTGGCATGGTGGTTAGCACTGCTGCCTCACAGTGCCAGGGACCTGGGTTTGATTCCCAGCTTGGATCACTGTCAGTGTAGAGTTTGCATGTTCTCCCTTTGTCTGCATGGCTTTCCTCCGGGTGCTCCAGTTTCTTCCCACAGACTGAAAGATGTGCGGGTTAGGTGCATTGACCCGAACAGGTGCTGGAATGTGGCAACTAGAGGAATTTCACAGTAACTTCATTGCAGTGTTAATGTAAGCCTGACTTGTGACTAATAAATAAACTTAACTTAGAGAGTGCAGAATGTAACACTACAGTCATTGAAGAGTTCGAATAGAATTTTAGAAGCATAGAACGAGAGTAAAAGATAGAATTAGAGGGTATGCAGGCACAGCTTGCAAGAGGACACAACTCTCTGGCACCATCTTGAAGGGTGGAGGGGAAGAGGGGTTGGTTGTAAGAGCAGGCGTTGGCTTTCATACCCTCCCGACACCAAGTCCTTCAATTAGGCATTAGGTACCTGTGAATGAGGGACCCTCACCCCACAAGGCTGCCAGCAAACTCAACAGGGTTTCCTGTGCAACTTTCGGGAGTCACGGGAGATCCATGTAAGGCCGGTTTAAATCTCTGACCTAGCATTAAATCTTGTCGTCTCGGGTAATAACTGGTCTCAAACGACTTGTGAATGAGTCTAATTGACATCTCGCCATCAATGGGTGGGATTCCCATGTCAGGCTCCCCTTCAGCTCCTAAATGTGGGACCATTTTCCCGTCACCTGGAATCAGATGCACAGCCTTCTGCTTGATTCGCCTGCACCCCTCCCCCAATCCCCTTCTCCCAGCCATCAAGTGCACTACAGTGAGCTCCATTAAATTCCACCCATTATGTTTATTATTTTAAAAACACAGAAGTGGGCAGTGAAGGTGATTCTGGAGTCAGTAAATTTGT
The DNA here is from genome assembly GCF_965287045.1 of Carcharhinus amblyrhynchos. Taxonomy (NCBI): domain Eukaryota; kingdom Metazoa; phylum Chordata; class Chondrichthyes; order Carcharhiniformes; family Carcharhinidae; genus Carcharhinus; species Carcharhinus amblyrhynchos. The sequence goes on along the minus strand of NC_137334.1, from coordinate 31,668,902 downwards.
GAGGAAAAAACTTCGGGAAGACTTGTTTAGGAGAGTGTGGAAAGTACCTAATTTGAAGTTTTTATGATTATGGTTGACAAAATTAAATCTGACAAATGGTTGAGTCTTCAGTGATTTTAAAAACTAGGAGATCTGGGAGGAAGAAGAAATTTCTGGGGAACCTTTTCACCTAAAGGATAATGGAACCAGACTAATTCTATGATAAACCACTGAAGTAAACATAAATATGTACAAAAGTGAATATTTTCCTGGTCAGAGAAGAGATTTAGTTGAGAAGGGGGGTTAATTAATAAGGGCAGCACAGTGGTTAGCACTGCAGCCTCATGGCACCAGGGATCTGGGTTCAATTCCGGCCTTGGGTCACTGTCTGTGTTGAGTTTGCATGTTCTCCCTGTGTCTGCATGGGTTTCTTCCGGATGCTTCGGTTTCCTCCCAAACTCTAAAGATGCATGGGTTGGGTTGCTTGGTCATGCTAAATTACCCTTGGTGTCAGGGAGATTAGGAGGATAGATATGTGGAATTATGGGGATAGGACCTGGGTGGGATTGTTGTAGGTGGAGGCTCAATGGGCTAAATGGCCTCCTTCTGCATTGTAGATTCTACGATAAAAAGAACATTCAGGCTTGTTGGGGCTTAATGTGTTTTCAGATTCCTTAAAAAATTTGCATTTTTGATCTATGGAAATATCAGTGAAGTACAGAACAGCAATAGGATCTGATGATATTTCCCCTTCACTATTATAATTTATGATTGCTGAGGTGAAATATTCAGATGCCATTGGAAATGATGTATGGCTGGGGTATTTTCAAAAGAGAGATACTGTACAGAACTAGTTTATATCCAATGAGACTTTACTGGATAACAACCAAAGAAGTAAGAAACAAGATTAAAACTTAAAAGAACTCCAAAAAAACACATCTTGATGAACAGGAGAGAGACAAAGGCTGCCAAAACAGATGATAAAAGCTACAAAAGGAAGAGTATGAAAAGAAACTTGTAACAATTATAGTGGGAAATAGAAAGCAGAAAATGCTGAAAAATCTCAGCAGGCCTCACAGAATCTGTGGGAAGAGAAGAGAGCCAAGTCTAGATGAACCTTCGTCAATAAATTTGTCAGCTCTGATGAAGGCACATCTAGATTTGAAACATTGGCTCTGTTCTCTCCCCATGGGTGCTGTCAGACCTGCTGAGATTTTCCAGCATTTCCTGTTTTTGTTTCAGATCCAAGCACCCCCAGACTTTTGGTTTTATGTTGAGAAGTAGGTTGTAGTCAAGAGCAGTGGGGACCGTTTGAAAACTGATGACTGTAATATTATTAATGACAACTTAAAAAATGGCAGAATAACTAGTTTAGTTGAGGAAAAGGATAATTGGCAGGATGGGACAAAGGTGTCCCACAAAAAATTGTATAGAAGCCTCAGATATTTATCGTATTTATTTGATGGAAAGCCACTTTCCCAGATTTTAGATGTCACATAGACAGATGACATGGTAAACCATGTAGATGGAAATGTAAAATTAAGAGCTATTAACAGATGAATTTAGCAAAACTGTGACAGAGTTCAACTTAGGCAAATGGAAGATTACCCACTTTGGATGCAAAAATGATGAAACAAGGTACTTTTATTAAATTTAAAAGTGGTAGAGGCAGCCTCAAAATCCATTATAGATCATTAAAATGTCATGGGCAGGTACAGAAAATAAAAATAAATTATAAAAGGCTAATGGAATGTTGGCCTTTGGAGAAAAAGATCACAAGGTAGAAGTTAGACTACACTAACAGTACAGTAAACAGTTTAGGACACATAACTCCTTAGGAGACACTGGTTTTGAAAGGAGTACAGCCTTGGTTTGCCAGAATGATACACATAGACACAGAGTCCAGATCGGAGTCCAAATCAGAGGAGCGGTTAATAAACTGGGATTGCAGTCTCGGAATTTAAGAGGCATGTGATAACTTGGTATGCGTTTTCACAATATTAAGGAGAGCAGGGAGGGGAGAGAGAGAAACTATTTCTGATTCTCTGGGAGTCTAAGTTCAGAGGGTATGGTCTAAAAGCTACAGCCAGATCTGTCAGGAGTGAAATAAGGAAGGGTTTCTACAATCAAAGAATGGTAATTTTGGAGCTCTGCTCCAGAGCTGCAATTGATGCTAGACCGATTGTTCCTTTTAAATGTTGAGGCTGGTTGATTGATGAAGGGATGTAGGACAAAGGTGGGAGTATGGAGTTAGGATGGAGGTCAGCCATCATCTTGTTGAATGGCAGAAGAGGAGTAAGGGACTAACCGGCCTACTCCTGCTCCTATCCTTCACGATGCATATGATTTTGGTCATTCGTCTGGGAAGAGCTTTCACCACAGCATCCATTTGTGTTTTTTCCAACGATTCTCAGATTACCCATCCCCATGGTCCTGTGTGAGGATCTTCCTGATAACAATTTTAAACATCACCTATTCTTGATTGAACTTGTGCTGTCTTGACTCTACTGTTTTGAATTAGTTTGATGTGTGTGTGCATGTGCGCGCGCATGCGTGTGCATGTGTGTACTTTGAGGTTCCTCTTTGGGTTTAAAAAGCACACTTTCATCTGTCACCAAAACGGGAGAAGGGGTTTGATTTTGGCCATGTTGTCATCAAAGTTTGGGCATTTAAGTTGTAAAATGTAATGCTAGAGACTTTCAGTAACAGAATGGGAAGCTGTGTACTTAAAGCTTAAAAGTTGCATTCAGTTGGCATCTGAGCTGTGTGATAGTCAGATATGTGTTTCAATTTTCTTCTTTGCCCTGTGGTGTTACAGAGCCATTATTACATTTTTAATTGTACTTCACCCCATCAGACTTTGTTTCCTCCCCTCAAGGGCAGCTACCAAATCCAACCCCTCTTTATTTACATTCTAATACCCTGGTAAATGCTTCATATTCCACCTCCAATTTTATCCATTTTCTGTTTCCCAAATCAGACTGTATACCTGCTCCTGTTCAGGATATATCCAGCCAGTCGTATTGAGATAGAAGCAAGAGGAGAACCAAGTTGCAGCTATTATAGGTGGAGTAAGAAGCTTCTGCTAGTTAACAGACTTCGCAGCAGAAACTTTCTTAGCGCTGTCCTCGAGATTGTAGTTCAGCTTGCAATAACAACACCCTTTTACCTTATCTTTTCTGACAGAAAATAGTGCTGAACAGTAACAGCTGCGCGGGTTGAATAAAACGCTTGGGCTGAGATAGCACCTTTCAAAACCTTGGGCCCTCTGAAACCACTTTACAACCAACAAAGTAAATTTCTAATGTAGAGAACATGGCAGCCAGTTTGTACGGTATGCAATGATGGACAGATCTTCTGTTTGTGTGTGGGTTGGCAGGCAGATATTGGCCACACTGCTGTGGGAGATCTTCCTCGCTTTTCAAAGTGGGATCCTTCACATTCACCGGAGTGCCGACTTGGTTTAACATCTCACTTGAAAGACTGCACCTTTGAATGCTTGCTCAGTGTTGCACTGAATTGAAGCATAGTGGCACAGTGGTTAGCATTGCTGCCTCATAGTGCCAGGCACCTGGGTTCGGTTCCTGCCCCGGGTGTCTGTCTGTGTGGAGTTTGCACATCTCTCACTGTTGGCGTGGGTTTTGTTATGAGTGTGCTCATTTCCTCCCACACTCTAAAGATGCGCTGGTGAGGTGGATTGCCATGATAAATTGCCCCTTCGTGTCAGGGAGGTTAGCAGAGTAAATACGAGGGGTTATGGGGTTAGGATCTGGTGGGATTGTTGTTGGTACAGGCTTGATGGGCCAAATGGCGGCCTCATGCACTGTAGGGACTCTTTGGTTCGGAATTATGTGCTCAAGTCTCTGGAGTAGGACTCAAACCCACAATCCTCTGACTTGGAGCGGAGGTTGTTGTCACTGAGCCACCTGTTAAGAGACATCCCCCCCCCCCACCAGGTATCAGCAAAGTATGTTATGGGGTGTTGGGACATGAACCATATCCACAGTTCCAACCATACTAGCTGGTTCCTGGCTGTCTGGGAGTAGGGGAGGAGTTACTGAGGGGAACTGGAGCAGTCCATACAGCTGGACACAATCATTATGAATCACCTGACTGCACTAATGGATTTTCTTATCTTCTGACTAATGATCATTCGTATCAGAGGCTCGCGTCCAAGATGCCTGCAAGTCCCCCTGGTGAGGAGAAGGAACTTTAAAATAGACCAGTTAGGGACAAGATCATATTTAAAATGTGCTTCCTTAAGCTACTACCTCCGCACCCACCCCCACCACCACCGCAAGTTAACTTGCGAAGGAGTAGCACAATAACAATGGCCTACAAAAAATGCTAAATTAATCAGCATTGCTAAACCAAGGCTACTTCAGCAGTTTGTATTTATTTTGCTAAGACTGACGGGAGCGTAATTAATGTTCTTGGTCCTTCTCATGGGAGCTGGATTAATTGTGGGATATTTGGATCTGCATAGAGACAGACTCTTGTTGACAGTGGGGACTTATTAAACTCCTGTATTGGTTTGAATAAAAAAAAACACATCAGGGAATGAGGCTGTAAATATACAACAGAGCAAGTAAATTAAATTGTGGATCTGTTTCGGGACAGGCAGTCCAAAAATTCCCTCCCTCCACTTCTTTGTAGTTACTGATTTATTGTACAACATTTCTGACAGTTAGGAATGTGAAATTCAAATACTTTGTTGACATATGTTAGGGAATGCAGAAAAATGGCAAAATGCTACAGCTGTCTCTGGTGCTCAGCATTTCTGTGATGCTTTTTTTGTTTGTTTTTCTTTTGAGTTGATGCCAATGACTTCCCAGCCTGCATCTGAACTGGATCAGGCTCTTCCATTTTGATGTCCACCTCGCGCTCCCGTTTCCTGCAGTTAGAGACTGATGACATGCAACGTGCCTGCCTATTTGAAGCATGTACGAGTGAGGCCTGTTCTATTCCCTGCCACTCGTGCTGTAGTGATACTCAATGCCCAGGGAGGCAGGTTCATGCCTTGTGCCCACCATTCCTGGAGGTGGCAGAAGCTGCAGATGAGCAGGTGATTAAGCTTTTGCAGTTATTCAAAAAAATTTCCTCAGGAACTCGTGGATGCCATCACCAGTGTGCTGGGGTGAGCCTCCAAAACATTTTGCAGTCATCTCCTTTAGATGGATTATCCAGGGGGACTGGAGATGAAGGTGAATTCCAATAGGATATTTTCCTAATGACCATTACTACATATCACGTTTTTAAAGAGTCAGAAGTTGATCTACCACAACATACTTTTTACAGGATTTCTTAATGAGCAAATCCTAATTGTCAGAAATGTTAGTACACGTGCTGACATTTTTAAGATTAATTTGTGGGACATGGGTGTCGTTGGCTGGGCAGAATTTATTGCCCATCCCTAGTGGATGCCATTTATTGTAGGAAGTTATGACCTGCACTGTGCCTGAGAATTAATCTGATGGGTGTTAGATTACCTCAATTTACATAGAGGGCATTCAATCGTATCTAGCTCAGTTGCACCTTTCCAGACGATTCTGGTCTCTCTGGTTCAGAAACCAGTTCCTGGATGTGTAAAATTCTTACTTTTCAGTGTAGCATACTGAAAAGACTTGCGACTGTGAGGAAAAAACAGTTCTGGTTTCCATCCTATACATTATATAGAATATAATCCTTGGCCTCCCATTCCCTGATTCTATTGTCCACACTGTGAGTAAAGCAGGCAATGTCCAAGTCCCACCATCTAGGAAGGCGCTCTGAATTTCTACAGCTTCCCACTAACATGGAAAACTGAATTTTAATGCAGTAAGGTAACTAGCCTTCTAGTTAAGGCTAACATCTCAGTCTGTCGAGGGACAAAATGGCATTGATGACCAGCCTTGCTTCCTAAAAGGATCCTGGGAATGAGATGTTCTTCAATCACGCACACATGTAATTGGCAGGGAACTTTTGTAGTAGTATGGGCGGCACGGTAGCACAGTGGTTAGCACTGCTGCTTCACAGCTCCAGGGTCATGGGTTCAATTCCTGGCTCGGGTCACTGTCTGTGTGGAGTTTGCACATTCTCCTCGTATCTGCATGGGTTTCCTCCGGGTACTCCGGTTTCCTCCCACAGTCCAAAGATGTGCGGGTTAAGTTGATTGGCCATGCTAAGAAATTGTCTATTAGTGTCCAGGGATGCATAGGTTAGAGGGATTAGTGGGTATAATGTGTAGGGATATGGGGGTAGGGCTTGGGTGGGATTGTGTTTGCTGTAGTCTCGATGGGCCGAAGGGTCCCTTTCTGCACTGTAGAGTTCTATGATTCTAAGTTTGTTTTATTTCACGTTGGGAAGTTGGCTGAATAAAAGCACGTTACTACAGATGCTGGAATCAGAAACAGAAAATGTTGGAAAATCTCAGCAGGTCTGACAGCCTCTGTGGGGAGAGAAAGAGAGTTAATGTTTTGAGTTCATTCAGTTGTTGTGGCAAGTTAGTTGGACACAATGGTTAGCACTGCTGCATCACAATGCCAGGGACCCAGGTTCGATTCCTGGTTTGAGTCACTATCTGTACAGAACCTGCACATTCTCCCTGTGTCTGCATGAGTTTTATTCCCACAGTTCGAAAGATGTGGTGGTTAAATGTATTGGCTGTGCTAATTTCTCCCTCAGTGTATCCAAACAGACGCTAGAGTGTGGCGACTAGGGGATTTTCACAGTAACTTCGTTGCAGCGTTAATGTAAACCTACTTGTGACACTAATTAAAAAAAAATCTGTCAGTGTGGCAAATATGGCACTTTAAGGTTTCTTTTCAGCCAGTACTTGTGGTGATGAAAGCTACAATGGGCACAGTCTCTGCTGCTATGTTCTCTTCTACCCAGGGAGGATAATGGTAGCTTTCAGCAGCAGTCTCTTCCAGTTTATTTCAGAAAGTCTACCCACAAAATCCTCAACAAGACAATGATCTAACTCCTTTTTAAATGTCATGATGTGGAGGTGCCACATGCTTTTTAAATGCAGGATTCTATATTTCCAGTCATCATTGAGTTGACTGCTGACATTTTTGCACTGAGTAATGGAAATTGCTGCTCATTTGTGACCTGATGTTAGATTCTTTGGGTTGTATTTTTGGGACTCCTCTGCAGATGGGCTGGAACGGAGGTGGGGTGTGGGGAGAACGTCTAAAATAATGGTGCTGGGCAGCTGGCCAATTTCAAGTCACCAATCTGGGCACAAGAAATTACCACCAGGGTAGGGGGCAAAGTGGGGATAGAAATCCTGCTGTCCTCCCAGTGAAGCCTATTAGACTATTGCAAAACTCGGGAAGAGTTTGTCAGGACTAGAACTTCAGATTGTTAAAGGGGCTGACAGGTCAGCCACACCTTAATGATAAGTACGTACCAAGAGACATGCCAGTTATTACTATCCTGGCAAATCACCCCAGCCCATGATCAGTGGGGTAAAGGAGACTGGGCACATGGCAAGGTGATGCACTTGATGCTGCACAGGTGCCAAGGAAAGTGGGCACTCCATGTCCAGGGTTGGCACTCCTGGCATCCCAGCAACAGAAGAGCAGGGGCAAAGCTGCAAGGGCAATTGGGCAGCTTTCTGCCAAGAAGAAAGGCTCCAACTGGCAATTGGGGCATGATTGTCTGTGTTTGGGCCAAATGGTGATAAGGGGCAAGCCCCATTGTAGGAAGGGCAGAACTTCAGGTCTCTGGAGAGAAAAGAGTGGCAGGAAGGCAACAGAGTCCAAACCCTCAACATAGGATCTGCCACAAGATTGAGCTATCTGGAGATGACCACCATTGATTCCATTAGTTCTTGCATCTTGGTCATTATTCCATCATTGGCGTTCATGCTTTAAGTTGCCTAGACCCCAAGCTCTGAAATTCAGTCCATAAAATTCTCCACAGCTCCACTTCTCTGACATCTTTTAACACATGCTTTTGGTCATCTGCCCTTGTTAGGGTCTTGGACCAGAGCCCCAAGTTACATAAGGACACCACATTAGACCCCAACAATATTTACTTTTGGTATAAATGTGAGGTTAAGGTAGTTCTCCCAGGAGTAAATCCACTGACAAAGAATAATCTTTGAAAGTAGAACAAACTTCATTTAATAACACCATTTACTTTAAAAAGTGAATCACTTTAACTGTTATCAGTTGAGCAGTATTTAAAAATGAAAGAAAACATCTTTACTTTCTAGCTTATGACTGGTCCAGTACCAAATAAACTCCATTCGTGCATAGATGAAAACTACTTTTAAATACATATAATTAGCAAACCCAGGCATACTTGCTACAAATTGTGTTAACAGTCTTGAAGCTTTCAGAGAAATTTTGTGGAGGGAGAGAGAGTCCTCAGGAACATGCCTCTGACTTTAGCCTGACCCCAACTGAAACTGACTGCTTTCTGCTACAGATCTAGCTCCTTCCATTACCACATCAGCGCCTGATCAATAACTCATGACCCTTTCAATCAATCTAATCAAAACCACAGGGGAAATCTGTATCTGTAAACAAAAATCCATTAGCTCTATCCCTAAATAAACACTACGTGGCTAAAATGAGCAATTATCATAGCACTACTATCATCATATTTGATACCTCCCTACGTGACTCAGTGTCATAATTTGTTTAGAATATTTCTGTGAAGCTCCTTGAATTGCTGTTCTGTAGTAACAGCACAATATGCTTATTGAAATTTTTGTTCTTTATTGTCACCCAGTGTGGAACAGGACTTGTCATTCCTCCCTCGCTTCTGCCGAAATGTTTGTACGTTTCTTAAAAATTTCAGTTTTTACAACAGATGTATTATTTCCACAGCTACGCTTTAGCAGATGAAGCCTACAGATCTTTACGAGATCAGGACAAGGATCAATGCATTCTTATCACTGGAGAAAGTGGAGCCGGCAAAACAGGTATCAATGCATTTTATCTGTTAAATATCACAAAGTTTTGGCATTGTTGGTTTACTGAGACAATGGACAGTGCAGCAGCCGATAAATTAATTCTGGAGAGGTGGTTCAGTCCCATCAGCTGTGACTTAGTGTTGATCTAATATAAGTCTTTAAAATGATGAATAGGTTTGATAGGATAATGTGTTTTCACTTATGGGGAGACCAAAACTAGTGACTTAAATATAACACAGTCATTAATGAATCTAGTCAGTAAATAGGAAATAGGTCTTTCCTCAAAGACTGTTTAGAATATGGAACTTGCTCCTACATGAAGCAGCTGTGGTGAACAAAAAGATGCATTTAAAGGGGAGATGGAAAGGTACATGTGTGAAAACGGTTAGATGAAGTTAGGTGACAAGAGATGTGCAGAGAATAAACACCCTTTAAAAGCCCATTGGATAGAATGGTTTGCGCTGTAAATTCACCGTAATCCTATGCAATTCTATGCAATGGCTGCAATCTCTAATACTGATGAAAGAAGCTATTTTACCACTTCTCCCTCTTCATGCTGAGGATTTCTAATAACTATGTTTGTGGAAATGGCACAAATATTTTATGGGCCTCTATCTTTACCGAGAATAGGGGCCATTTTCTCGTCCGGGTAATTTAGAGGCAAAAATCAAATAATGACCTCATACTTTCATGGCACCACCACAATGGGTTGCATTTTATGTGCCCCTGACAGGCATGTTTTTGGTGGGGCGGGGGGGGGTGGCATGTAAAATAAGGTGGGTGCCCACCTTCCAACCCCAGCCCCTTTCTTTGTGGGGCTCTGCGTTCACATTCACTTCTGCTCCCTACACCCCTCCTGACCCCACCCACACTCGCCCCACAGAACACAAAGATGGAAGGAACAAAAATGTACAAATTGATCATAACAGTGACATTACTTTATGGAATAAATCAATAGTCCCCTTAAATGTAATTATACAGTAAATTTTTATTGCAGGCCCAGAGAAGGGCAGCAGATACAGAAGAGCGACACTGGGCCGACCAGAGTTCTCCAAGTTTGTATCTTCCCTGTTATAAACTAGAAACAAAATCATGGAGAGCCAATTGTGCTTCGTAATATTTCACATTCCACAGACTATCACTTTGGGGGATTGTAATGCAAAGCAATTACAAGAAGCTGGAGATCTAGTAGGGCATAAGAACATAAGAAATAGGAGCAGGAGTAGGCCATCTAGCCCTTCGAGCCTGCCCCGCCATTCAATAAGATCATGGCTGATCTGTCGTGGCTCAGTTCCACTTTCCCGCCCTCTCCCCATAACCCTTAATCCCTTCTCTTATCAAAAACCCATCAACCCGCTTCTTAAAAATATTTAGCGAGGCAGCCTCCACCACTTCAACGGGCAGAGAATTCCAGAGATTCACCACCCTTTGAGTGAAGAAGTTCCTCCTCAACTCCGTTCTAAACCGCCTCCCCTTTATCTTGAGGCTGTGCCCCCTAGTCCTACTGTCTTTTTTGAGCGGGAAGAGTCTCTCCACCTCTATCCTATCCATCCCATTCATCATCTTATACGTCTCAATGAGATCTCCCCTCATTCTTCTAAACTCTAACGAGTACAAGCCTAGTTTATTCAGCCTCTCCTCATAGCTCAATCCCCTCAACTCCGGTATCAGCCTAGTAAACCTCCTCTGCACTCCCTCCAGGGCCAAAATATCCTTGCGCAGGTGCGGCGCCCAAAACTGCACACAGTACTCCAGCTGCGGCCTCACCAATGCCCTATACAGCTGCAGCAAGACCTCCCTACTTTTATATTCAATCCCCCTCGCTATGAAGGCCAGCATCCCATTCGCCTTCCTGACCACCTCCTGCACCTGCAAGCTGGGTTTTTGCGACTCATGCACAAGGACCCCGAGGTCCCTCTGCACCGTCGCCTGCTGCAGTTTTTCGCCACGTAAGTAATAGTCCTTCCTACCATTCTTCCTACCAAAGTGGACCACCTCACACTTGCCAACATTAAATTCCATTTGCCATTTCCTGGCCCATTCGCCCAGCCTATCTAGATCCTTCTGCAGACTCTCCACACCCTCCGCACAATTTGCCGTTCCCCCAATCTTGGTGTCATCAGCAAATTTCGACACCCTGCACTCGGTTCCCTCCTCCAGATCATCTATATAAATGGTAAATAGCTGCATCCATGTTCTGTTGGGGATTTTCGACACCTATTTCATTAAATCGGCAGATTTGGAAGAATAGATTTTATTCGGCATTGGAAGGGTGGCAATCTTCCAATGGCAATGGTATGAGTGGAGATAATTCTGAGAATTCTCCATTCGGCCAAAACTGACCATTTGTGATGATCAAGTTACGGTGTGACTAGGATTTGTTTTGCTGACGTCTTTATGGTTCTTGTCAAACAAAGTCTGGACTTCGTATTTTCATCAGATGTAACAAGGGTACTAGTCTGCATCACAAGTTTCTTTTTAAAGAACTGGGATTACAAATGTTAACGTACAAATGAGGCTTTCTCAACCCCCCCACCCTCTGCCAACAAAGAAATCAAAACATCTTTCTCTCTAATGATTGAGCTTTTGCCAATGTTACCTTCTAATTCATTAAGAGCTGTGTTTCTGTATCTCTCTCCTTCTTCCACAGATGTTGCCTGAACTGCTGAATTTTTTTGGCTAACATTTTGAGTTTATAGTATTCCCTAGTGTTATTGTTGAGGTGTGCACATAATCCTTATGCAGAGTGTGGAAGCACAACTAACTACAGGTTAAAAGTCCAACTCCAGTGCCTCCACGTCATTTAGAAATCACAACTCTCCTTTCCACCACCACACTTTACACGTACATATACAAATGCTTATGCATGCACATATATATATATATCCTGCTTATGTTGTCCTTTAGTTCAGTTGCAACAAACCACAATTACAAGGACAGCAATGGGAGATACTTCTGCTGCTGAAACATATAACTTTAACAGCCGTGTGCTGTTATCCATGCAACAAAGTTTCCACCCAACGAGAGCTGTACAGTGTAAAATGAGCTTCAATATTGAAACTAAATCTGGCTGCACAATATACTTTGGAAAGAAAAGCATCTGATGTTGCAATCCATTTTTATTTTACAACAATTGAATTGAGTCTGAACTAGAACGTGGAAACAGTAACATCTCCATATTGGGTACCAGCATTTTGAGGTGTCATAAGTGATGTTTAATCTATTTCATTGGAACACGGTTTCATTAAAGGGAAGTCGTGTCTGACAAATTTACTGGAGTTCTATGAGGATGTGTCTAGGGCAGTGGATAGAGGAGAGCCGGTGGATGTGGTCTTTCTGGATTTTCAGAAGGCGTTTGACAAGGTACCTCACAAGAGGTTATTGCAGAAGGTCAGGGGACATGGAGTTGGGGGTAGGGTGTTAGCGTGGATAGAGGATTGGTTGTCAAATAGGAGGCAGAGAGTGGGGGTCAATGGGTGCTATTCGGATTGGCGGTTGGTGACTAGTGGGGTGCCCCAGGGGTCGGTGCTGGGGCCTCAGCTATTTACCATTTATATAGATGATCTGGAGGAGGGAACCGAGTGCAGGGTGTCGAAATTTGCTGATGACACCAAGATTGGGGGAAAGGCAAATTGTGCGGAGGGTGTGGAGAGTCTGCAGAAGGATCTAGATAGGCTGGGCGAATGGGCCAGGAAATGGCAAATGGAATTTAATGTTGGCAAGTGTGAGGTGGTCCACTTTGGTAGGAAGAATGGTAGGAAGGACTATTACTTACGTGGCGAAAAACTGCAGCAGGCGACGGTGCAGAGGGACCTCGGGGTCCTTGTGCATGAGTCGCAAAAACCCAGCTTGCAGGTGCAGCAGGTGGTCAGGAAGGCGAATGGGATGCTGGCCTTCATAGCGAGGGGGATTGAATATAAAAGTAGGGAGGTCTTGCTGCAGCTGTATAGGGCATTGGTGAGGCCGCAGCTGGAGTACTGTGTGCAGTTTTGGGCGCCGCACCTGCGCAAGGATATTTTGGCCCTGGAGGGAGTGCAGAGGAGGTTTACTAGGCTGATACCGGAGTTGAGGGGATTGAGCTATGAGGAGAGGCTGAATAAACTAGGCTTGTACTCGTTAGAGTTTAGAAGAATGAGGGGAGATCTCATTGAGACGTATAAGATGATGAATGGGATGGATAGGATAGAGGTGGAGAGACTCTTCCCGCTCAAAAAAGACAGTAGGACTAGGGGGCACAGCCTCAAGATAAAGGGGAGGCGGTTTAGAACGGAGTTGAGGAGGAACTTCTTCACTCAAAGGGTGGTGAATCTCTGGAATTCTCTGCCCGTTGAAGTGGTGGAGGCTGCCTCGCTAAATATTTTTAAGAAGCAGGTTGATGGGTTCTTGATAAGAGAGGGGATTAAGGGTTATGGGGAGAGGGTGGGAAAGTGGAACTGAGCCACGACAGATCAGCCATGATCTTATTGAATGGCGGGGCAGGCTCGAAGGGCTAGATGGCCTACTCCTGCTCCTATTTCTTATGTTCTTATGTTCTTATTTCTGACTAAAGAAAAAATTCCTGTAAATTTGGGCGTGGTCTTACCTGACGAGTAGGAGGGGGGCACATGGGCACGGATTGGGAAGCATGGTGTGTAAGGTTGACTGGAGATTGGAGCACCATTTTTCTCCATTTCAGTTCCCATTCCCAAAACAATTTCTAAAGTGTGGGTGAATTGCGCTGAATCTCCCAGCGGGAACCTCACTAGTTTTCCCGCTGGGGACAACACTCAACATTTTTTGGGGGAATTCCGCCCAGTGCCTGATGCATTGGGCAGCGTTCCAAATGTTACCACCAAAACATCAAGTGACTGCACTTCCCACACTTAGGGTGGGATTTCACGGCATCGCTTATCCCGAAACTGTAAAATCCTGCGGGAAGTCAACAGACCATTCCATGGTCCGTCACTTGCCCACTTCAATTCCGTGGTAGGTGGGGCAGTAAAATTCTGGCCATAGTGTCAATTCATTTGGTGTGACATAAGCAATGTGAATATCTAACTCCATCTGTACATGTTCCATCAGTTCTTTACATGAGTTATTTTACTATGAAATACACCTTACAAAATGGAGCCAAGTATCAGGCTCTCTGCCTCCCTTTTAAAAAAAAGAATTGTAATCTAATTTCCAAATGTGTAAAGTAATAATTTTGGTTTAGGAATGAACCAGGCAGGTTTCACCAACATGTTACTTCATCTCTGTAAAAAAAAAAAGCTCGTAGAAACGGACTGATGAGCTGATGATGAGCCCATCCTCAATGTGCTCACTTCAGTCTCCACACTGGTATCCCTTTCCAGTCTCCACACTGGTATCCCTTTCTCGGTCTACATGCTGGCGAATCTTTCTCATCCTCTGCTCATTCTATGCACTGGCATCCCTTTCTCAGGCTGAACTCAAGCCTCTTGCCGCTGTCTGCTAGAGGTGATGCAAAGCGCTCAATTGGTTCAGTGCCATTTGAATGGCAGTCTGGGTCACACCCTCTTCCATGCGTGCACTCCTGTATGTGAGCAACATTAGCTGTCATGGTCCGAGGAAATGCACCGCCAGGAGATGATGACCGGGTCCGGTCAGGCACATAACCCTCCACCATTGCCATTGTTTGGGGCCTTCAGCCTAGGTGGGGTGTGTTTCATTGTAAATCGGTCTCTGACAGCAGCTCCTGAGGGCAGGACCACCTCCTCAGTGAGGGGACAGAACTCCCATTCGCCTTAGTTTGTGGCTGTGGGCTGGGAGGCTGGTGCAGAGGGGGATAATTAATAACAACTTTGCTTCCCAGGCGAGGGGTAGGGTGTTGAGCCAGCCACATACCCCTGCCCCCACCTCCACCCGCAAGTTACCCCCCTCAAATTATTTGATTCAATTTTATTGTTGATAGGATGTAAAAGTTTGGTAGAAAGTTATGGATGGTGCTCGGTACAAAATCTGAACATAGGCTCTCCTATATTTAAGTGTGTGCTACCTAAATATTTATTTTTGGGTGTATGAAATGCCTTTACTTGAGCCCCACCCAGCCTGCAACCAAGGCTGAGGCAGAATCAATCAAGATTGCTTCTTTTTAAGGTTATAGCTATGGCTTGTGGAAGGTTTTCTTTCTAATTTCTTCTTCCCAACCCCTCCCAAAACCTATCCCCTACTTAGTACCACCCTAATGGAGGATGGCTGACATCACTGAAACATTTCTTTGGAGGCATAAGGGCAGGATAAGTATGCACTGTGGGATGGAAGTTACGATTTGAAAACATGTGTTTGCACATGTTAAATGTTTAAAAACATGATGCGGGTTGAAACACCTTTGTCTATATGAAGATTAGAAGCAGGAAACGAAGAAAATATTCAGCAGGTCAGGCAGCCTCTGTGGAGGAGGAAGGAGAGTGTCAACACTGACCTTTCATCAGAACTGCAAAAAGTTGTCAATATAATCGACTTGAAGTAAGCGAGAGTGGGAGGAAGGAAGAAAGCGAAGGTTCGTGATGGGGTGGAAAATAAGTGAGATGATGTGAACTAAGAAGTTGGTGGTGCAGTGCCAACAGGAGTGGGATTGGGGCAAGTAAAAAAAAACGAAAGATGTGTTGGGAAGAGGTGTGAATGGCAGAACGATGAACCAAAATGTCTGACATAGTAAATATAAACAAAACTGAACATGTCAAAGAGAAAGGATCGAAACAAAAACAGGGCAAGGATTGCAGTCTGGAATTTCTGAGCTTGACGTTGTGTCCAGAAGGGTGTAACATGCCTCATAGGAGGAGGATTGAGCTTCACTGGGACTCTGAGGGAAGCTGAGGTCACAAAGGCCAACTGGAGAATTCAAATACAGGCAATTAGAAACTCGGTCCTGCGTGCAGACTGTGTCACATGTTCCACAAAGCAATCACTCACTCTGTGTTTGGTCTCCCCACTGCAAACTGACCACGTTATGAGCAGCAAACACAGGAGATCAGGGGTTCCCAAACTGGGGTCTGTGGAGCACAGGGGTTTCCTGGGGAGCCTACCAGGGGAAAGGCTGACATCTTTATAAAATGCTGCAGAGCTACTGGTCCAATCACAGGCCGGCCTTTGAAGAAGAAAGTCTCTGATTGGACAAGAGTGGACAGCAGTGTGATGGGAAGACAGGGCTTTGAAACAAAGCTCAGAGTGGGTGCCAGAGCGGGAGGCCAGAGTGAGCCTCAGAGCGGAGGACAATCACAATCTTCAGAGTAAGAGAAAGAGGGGTGAGTGTATGTGAGGGGGGGAGGGGTGCGGGGGGATAGAATGTGTGCATGGGAAGATGGAGGGTAGAATGGGTGCATGAGAGGAGGGAGTAGGATGGGTGTGTGAGGGGAGTAGAGGAGGGTTGGGCGGGGGTAGAGTGGGTAGGTGAATCAACTTCCTTGCAAAATCATTGTTTCTGCTGCCAATACCCTTGTGCAGGTGAGCAAGCCTCATGCAGAAAATAAAGGAACAGCCTGCATGGGAGTCCCTGTGATTGGCGAATTGCTATCAGGGAAGGGGAGGGGGGTAGAGTGGGGTCTTTTGTGCTGCCAGAGTTATTGGAGCGAGCAGGTAGGGAGAGCAACGATGGGTACTGCACATGCATGTCATTTACGGGTCTGAGTTAGGGACAAACAACTTTCTGGGATGGCATATTCGAATATGTGATCCAATAGAATAAGGGACGGTCAGTTATCCTGCTTTCATTCACAGCAGGTTCCAGGTCATTAACACATGCTACACCTTCCTTTCGTTTCCTATCCATTTCTTCCCCAAGTACTTACATCTGTAGCCCCTGTACTATTAGCTAATGGAAAGAGGGTTTTTCCTTGTCTACCTTACCTAAATCTGTCATAATCTTGTATACCAAATCTCCTTTGCTCCAAAAGAGAGCAGTCCCAGCTTCTCCAATCTTGCCGTGTGTCCCCCATCCCCAGAACCATTCTGGTGAATCTCCTTGCACCCTTTCCAGGGCCCTTGCATCTTTCCTACAGTGTAGTGACCAGAACTGGGAACAATGCTCAAGTTGTGGCCTAACAGAGTTCAATAAAGGTTCAGCATAACTGCCCTGCCTTTGTACTCAGTACCTCTGTGTATGAAGCCCAAGAACCCATATGCTTTGCTCACCATTTAAGATGTCCTGTCGCCTTCAAAGATCAATGCACGTTCAACCCCGGCCCTTCACAATAAGGAGGGTGGTTTTGGGATCAAAGAGAGTGTTAATGTGACAAATAAAGAATCAAAAGATACGTGGAGCAGAAGTCTGAACGGCAGAATGATAAAAAGCTGCCGTTCAAAAGCGAAAAGAGAGAAAAACAAGAGTAAAGTTCAACTTGCAAAGAAAGAGGAAACAAAATGGGAGAAGTTGCTGACATTGAGACTGGAAGGCTGTAAAATGCTGAATTGAATAATGAGGTGTGGTTCTTCAAGCTGATGTTGAGCTTCATTGGAATCGCAGTGGTTAGTTGAGGATGGACAGGTCAGAGTGAGAACCAGGTGGAGAATTAAAATGACAGACACTTGGAAGCTCCCTCCATGGCCTTGTCCATCCCTGCCACGGTAATCCCTCGAAACTGACAAACCTCTGAGATACCTGTGCTCCACCAATTCTGGCCTCTTGAGCATCCCCAATTTTAATAGCTTCTGATTACTGACAGCTCTGCCTTCAGTTCAGGGCCCAAGCTTTCAGATTCATCCCTGCGCCATCTGCCTCTTTAAACCTCTTCCCTCCTTTCTGACGCTCCTTAAAGCCTATTTCTTTGATCAATCTTAAGCGCTGATATCTTTTTATGAGGCTCTGTGCACAATTTTGCTTGACAATCTTTCTTCGAAGTCCCTTGGGTGTTTTACAAAGTATAAATTGTTATCATAAAACTACAGTGTAGTTTTGAATGCTTCAGAAAGCTTGAAAGGGATTTAGTTTAAAAATGTTATTGCTATGGCAGTATAACATACGGAATATAGAAATGAGCCAATTAACAGATTTTTGTATGAATTTCAGTGAAGTTCCATGCTCTGAGTACATCACTTCTCAAATGTTATCCTGTCTTTAACGTAGATTAATCAAGGCCACTATTCCATGGGATTCAAGGTTTATTTTAACCAGAATTTTGCGGATCATATTCAGAATTCCATCCAATTTCCCACGCAAATCACAGAGTGGTCTTAGAAATGTTCAATATTGGTTATACTCGGTGTATTGGCAAGATTTAATTCAGTGTTTGAATGGGAAATATGCAGATTCTTCAATTTTCCTCTTGTAAAGATGCTCATCCACCAGTTTAGAGAAAACACAACTTGTTTATTTACAGGTAAAGCTGTGCAGAGGCTTGCAGCCTGAGGGCTGCAGTCAGCTCCTGAGATGACTGAGTACAGAACCCTGCACTTACCGAGGTGATTTCCCCATCCTGCTCCCTGTTGGTTCCTGGGTCATGTGACCCTTGTTCTGCAGATTGGTCCTTAAAGGGATAGTCATCACGCCTCTCAAATTTCCTCATTCCTTTTTCCTCCATATTTCTCTGCCAATTTTCCCCCCCTTGGTCATATTCCTCTATTCTTCCTTGATCCTTAAATTTGTTACGGAGATTCATTGTTTGGCCTATCATTCGCTAAGTTCCCAGATAACAATGCAAGACAACAGGGTATCAGTGTGTGGTTCCAGCAAATTATGTTCAATCTGAAGGAAAACAATCTAATTTGGGACCACCACAATGTGCGTTACTCCGGCAATAATTGATCCATTGATCCTTAGCCAGCCTTTAGTTCAACTGATTGGTAGCCATGCATTTAGTTGTCTCGGCCCTGAGTTCTGCAATTCCCTCCCTACATCTTTCTCTCTCTCTCTCTCTTCCTTTAAGATGCTTTTTAAAATTTACCTCCCGGGCTATGCTTTTGGTCACTGGTCTGGATGTCTCCCCTTGTAGCTTTGTGTCAGTTTCTTTTGGTGGTCTTGCAGAGAATGCATTAACCGCCCAAAAAAAAACCTGGCCCTCCAAGCACCACCTGCTCTGCCTGTGACAGAATCATGAAGTGGAGATGTTGGCATTGGACTGGGGTGAACACTGTAAGAAGTCTCACAACACCAGGTTAAAGTCCCAACAGATTTATTTGATAGCAAAGCCACTAGCTTTCAGAGCGCTGCCCCTTTGTCAGGTAAGTGGGAGTTCTGTTCACAAACGGGACATATAAAGACACAAACTCAATTTATAAAATAATGGTTGGAATGCTAGTCTGTACAGATAATCAAGTCCTTAAGGTACAGACAGTGTGAGTGGAAAGAGCGTTAAGCACAGGTTAAAGAGATGTGTATTGTCTCCAGACAGAACAATTGGTGAGGTTTTGCAAATGGCTTGCAAAACCTCACCAATTGTTCTGTCTGGAGACAATACACATCTCTTTTATCCTGTGCTTAACGCTCTCTCCACTCACATTGTCTGTATCTTTAAGACTTGATTACCTGTAAAGACTCACATTCCAACCATTATTTTGTAAATTGAGTTTGTGTCTTTATATGCCCTGTTTGTGAACATAATTCTCACTTACCTGACAAAGGAGCAGCACTCCAAAAACTAGTGGCTTTTGCTACCAAATAAACCTGTTGGACTTTAACTTGGTGTTGTGAGACTTCTTACTGTGACAGAGTCCACAGATTGTACGTTGGACGTATGAGGCATCTCCGAACTCATCTAACCAGAGTGGAAGCAAGTCATCCTCGATCCTGAGGTTCTGCCCTAGAAAGATGATCATGCTCCTGTGAAGTGCTCTGAGACAAGTTAAAGGTGTAAAGTTGTTGGAGGGTGTCCTCTGGCATTTTATCCCAGTGAATGTTATTCGTAAGTGGACTTTGGATGAGTGTCAACCACGGGGGCCAGCACAGCCAAGCCTCGTCTGACCGAGTTCAAATATGTGAACCTCCAGCATGAATCAGTGCTGAGGATAGGAAGCCTGGCTCACTTCACCCAGCCAAGTGCCCATACTCTACTGCTGACCCAGCCTGATATTGGGTAACATTATAGTGTTAATGGTTCAAATCTGAAACTGCCCTGGTCTTTTGTGGTTTACAAGTTCACTATCTTAACTAGCTGAAGCACCAAGTTAGTTGATCTTTTTTTCCCTTAAACAAGTTGTTTGATCTCCTTTGTAACTGAATTCTTACCGCCGATATAGAAAGGAGTGGGTTGATGGAAAGTGTTTTATTTTTAGCTCTGGCGCCCAGCTGGAGTTGAGCCGCTTGTCAATTTGCATCAACTTTTGGGATAAAGTTTGTGAGAATTTGAGAGAACTTTATTACCAGATGTTCACTATTTGGAAAGCAGACGGCACAATTTCCTTTTTTTTCCCTAATGTAACAATTGTTTCTCTAATGTACTAGTTAAACATTCAGCACTTGCCCAAGTTTATTAAACAAAATGGAAAGCTGGGAGTTGCGCTTTCTTTTTGAAAAAAAAGTCTGCTAACATAAAAAATTTGTTAATCGCCAGCTGGATTTCATCTCTAGATGACAAGAGACTGACTGTAAGTGAAACATTTATAGAATTCTGGGAGAATAGGGCGATTCTTAGGAAGTCGAGTCCAAAGACTGGCTCCGAGGATCCTGACTTTTATACCAGAAGTGTTCTAACCTTACAGATTGTTGTATTAACCTCGCAGATTCTTAATAACTTCCGTGATACACTTTGGATTCTGGTCAGAGTTTAAAAATGTTAGGTAGCGACCCAAAAAGAATGAAAAATGCAAAGTTGTTAGCAGCTTTGAATTGGCAGCTCTGGCTGTGTTTCAAATCCATGCTCTTCATAGGCCAGTTAAAACTGACCCTTACAGAGCAGTGAAAACTCATGAGTGAGTGAAATAAAAGGCTACTTGTGATGAATGTATTTTAAATCAAATTATTTATGTTTAACTGTCCCTGGATCACTGTGAGGTCAACTATAAATTCCTATCCTGCTCCCTTCTTTAGTATTGGTGATTTCTGGAAGGATTTCCACCTGGATCAAATGGAACCACTTATGTAGGATTACGTAGAATTTAGACCACAGAAACATGCCATTTGGTCTTTGCTGGCGTTTATGATTCATAGAAGCATTCTCCCATCCCCCTTCATCTAACCTCACCAGCATATCCTCTCTCCCACGTGTTTATCTACTGCCTCCTTAAATGTATTAATGCCATTCACCTCAACTGCTTTTAAAAAAATTTATAAATGGGATGTGTATGTTGCTGGCTAGGCCAGCATTTATTGCCCATTGCCCACCCCTAATTGTCCTTGAAGATGATGGTGAGCCACTGCCTTGAATCGTGCAGCCCACGTGGAGTAGGTGCACCCACAGTACTCTTAAGGAGGAAATTCGAGGATTTTGACCCAGTGACAGTGAAGAAACTACTTGTGATAGTGAGTTCCACATTCTTACCAGTCTTTGGTTCTCACAACTTCTAGTGTATTCAGATCCTTGTATGTTTTCCCTGTTAAGATGTTTTGCTTAGACAAAGTGCAGGATTACCCGAGGCACAGTGTGGTTGAAGGAAATTTGACTTTTGAAATAATGGCTCAAAGACAGCAAGAGGAAGTTGGTGAAGAAATTCAAATAGGAACATTTGAGTTTTGCATTGCTGAACAGTTGGCAATTGGAAATTGGCCACCTGGATACAGGACATTCCCCTTGTTCCATTGTACATGAACTTAAAATACTGATACTTTTTTTTTACTACAAACAGGAACTCCTGCACAAAGCTAATATTCTGGGACTAGTAAAATTTGCATGCTTGAATACATACATTAGTGTGTTACTCAAATTTAGAATCAATTACAAGGGGACTTCCTGCCTTGTGCAGGAAATGGTGGAAACAGAACCATCGTCGCCTCAGTTCAGTTGCCTCAACAAAAGGCTGCAGTGGAATGACGTAATTGTCAACCTCCAGAAGGGTTCACTCAGCTTCCTGTCTGGTACGATTATTCAGCTCAACAAAAATGGAGCATCAGGATATGTGTGTTGGCAAAACCACGATTGTAATTCAGGTTTAATTGGTTTCAACGTTTTGCCCTGTTCCTGAAAGAAACTGGCATTTATTGAGTTTATTTGTTCTTCTCTGTGACAGAACATATCTTGTTGATATTTTTATGGTACACTTATAATAAGTTCAAAAGAAATTAATTTGATTTCATGTTACACACTATAGTAGGAAATGTGGTTCTTCAGTTGTGTTAAGGAAAAAAAGTCATCTTCCTGCTGATTCATGCTATTACGTGTATGAAGCGTGACAAGTATTGACGTCGTCTTACTGGGGCTAAAATGGGCAGTTTGGCAAATACATTAGAAATGCATCCTGATTAAATGCAATGCCAATGTTACTGTTCAGATGAAAGATTCTCTTCTATCTTGTTCATACTACATGGTAGCACCAGACTGATTCCTGGGATGGCAGGACTGACATACAAGAAGAGATTGAGTCGATTAGGATTGTATTCGCTGGAGGTCAGATGATTGAGGGGGTTCTTATAGAATCCTATAAAATTCTAACAGGACTAGGCAGGTATATGCAAGAAGAATGTTCCCAATGGTGAGGGTGTCCAGAACCAGGGGCACAGTCTGAGGATACAGGGTAGACTGTTAGGACAGAGATGAGGAGAAATATCTTCATCCAGAGAGTGATCAGCCCGTGAAATTTGCTACCACAGAAAACAGAACGTTTTCAAGAAGTGGTAGATATAGCATTTGAGGCAAAGGGGTTTGAAAGATTTGGGGGGGATGGGGAGGCGGTAGAGTGGGATTAGACTATTGAGTTGGATGATCAGCCATGTACCTTTCACTCTTTGTGAGACAAAGGTGGTTTATAAAAATATGGCTTACTTTTTCTTGTCTATCTGTCCCATGAGGATTGTTGCAAAATTCAGTTCCCCTGAAGGTGGAATGAAGCTAATGCACATTCATGAGACATGTTAGGTGCTAACTTGCTCCTTTTTCTGGCTCTGATCCCTTCCTCTCCAGTACGAACATCCAATCCCTCCAAACCCCCATTCTCTACCAGGATAGCCTGAGTGCTGTCTGCCTCTTGCCTGAGTAGTCCCCATTGACCATCACCTTCCTACACCTGAACTTGTTCTGTCATTGAACAAGTTGTTCTTTAACTTGTCTTACTCCCTCTGTTGTGCATTATAAAGCAATACATTGCTGTGATTAGTGAGATGACGTGCTGTGAACATGGCCTGAAGCATTTGCAGGTTTTTATATCTCTTCCATGTTGGACTTCAATCTGGCAACAGCTCTTAAATAAATCTGCTCTGAGTAGGTTCAAAGATGGTGCTATAGAGTCATTGAAGAAAATGTGGAATGCTTACAAAGAGAGTTTTCAGCGTTATCTGACTGCAAACTAGATACGAGGTTTTAATGAAATTAAAGTAGTAATTTTCCTAAGCATATTGGATGCAAAACCTTTACATTTGTAAAAGAGCCCTGTCCACCCAAAGAACTCTGGTTAAAAAAAACTAATGAGGGATTGACCAAGATCCTTGAAAGCCACTTCTTATCTAAACCATTAATAATTGCTGAGAGATTCTGATTTCATCAACAAAGCCTAGGAGAGGGTGAAAATATATTGTAATTTGTTGCAATGCTGAGACGATTAGCCAAGAATTGCAAGTTGGCTTGTCTCTTGAAGACAGTCTGAGAGACAGACTTATTTGTGGATTTGGTAGTGAAGCAATTCAAAGATGATTGCTCACCGATAGCTCCTAAATACTAAAGTTTGCTGCTGAGATAGCAGTGTCCATGAAATTGGATGCACAAGAAGCTTCCCAAATTGGAGCTGGAGCCGAACTGCACAAGGTGGGAATGGACCGAAAGAAATATCTTAAATCGCAAGCATACCATAGGTGTGCTCAGGAGGAGCACTCTCCAAATGAATGGTGGAGTAGAGAAAATAAATCTAGAAGCTCTGGCAAGAAAGGCCACACACTAAGGCATGTTGGATGTGACAGACTCTCCAACCCTGAAGTTGTGCAAACACAATAACACATCAAGAACTTAACAAAAAGTACAAAATATCTGATGAGAACCAAAATTTCCAAGATGATAGCGGACTAGGAAAGATTCAAGTTCTTAAACTGGATGCCCTATCCATGAAAGGGGATACCCAAATATCTGGATTTATCCAAATTAAGGTGTGCAAGAAGCATTTTTGAGCTGCTATATCACTTCTCCCAGAAAACATATACTATTTACCACTAGAACTGTCAAATGTAATCCTGCAGACTTGTACCAAAAAGGTAGCTTCTACTTGATTCAGTGCAATTAATAGTCAATCAGCAGAATTCCCTCTGCACAAAGAACAAAGAAAATTACAGCACAGGAACAGGCCCTTCTGTCCTCCAAGCCTGCACTGATCATGCTGCCTAAAACCCCCTACCCTTCTGGGGGACCATACTCCTTCTCTTCCCATCCTGTTCATGTATTTGTCCAGATGTCCTATTGTATCCACTTCCACTACCTCCCCTGGCAAAGAGTTCAGGCACATGCCACCCTCTGTGTAAAAAAAAAAAATCTGCCTCATATATCTCCTTTAAACTTGCCCCTCACACCTTAAACCTGTGCCCCCTAGTAATCTTCCACCCCAGGAAAAAGCTTCTGACTATCCACTCTGTCCATTCCTCTCATAATCTTGTAGACTTTTATCAAGTCATCCCTAACATCTGTCGTTCCAGTGAGAACAAACCAAGTGTCTCCAACTTCTCCGCATAACTAATGCCCTCCATACCAGGCAACATCTTGGTAAATCTTTTCTGTGCCCTTTCCAAAGCCTTTGCAGCCTTCTGGTAGTATGGCGACCAGAATTGAACACTGTATTCCAAGTGCGTACTAACTAAGATTCTATAAAGCTGCAACATGACTTGCCAATTTTTAAACTCAGTGCTCCAGCCACTGAAGGCAAGCATGCCGTATGCCTTCTTGACTACCTTCTCCACCTGCATTGCCACTTTCATGTACCTGTACACCCAGATCCCTTTGCCTATCAATACTCTTAAGGATTCTGCCATTTACTGTATATTTCCTATCTGTATTAGACCTTCCAAAATGCATTACCTCACAAATGTCTGGATTAAACTCCATCTGCCAGCTCTCCACCCAAGTCTCCAACCGATCTATATCCTGCTGTATCCTCTGATGGTCCTCATCACTATCCGCAAACCCACCAACTTTTGTGTCATCTGCAAACTTACTAATCAAACCAGTTACATTTTCTTCCACATCATTTATATACATTTCAAGCAGCAAAGGTCCCAGCACTGATCCCTGAGGAATGCCACTTATCACAGCCCTCCACTGCTGCCCCCTGTTTTCTTTGACCGAGCCAGTTTTGTATCCACCTTGCCAGCTCATCTCTGATTCCATGCGACTTCACCTTCTGCACCAGTCTGCCACGAAGGACTGTGTCAAAGGCCTTACTGAAGTCCATGTAGACAACATCCGCTGCCCTATCATCATCTTTGTCACTTCCTCGAAAAACTCGATCAAGTTAGTGAGACATGACCTCCCCTTCACAAAACCATGTTGCCTCTCACTAATATGTCCACTTATTTCCAAGTGGGAATAAATCCTGAATCAAAGAATCCTCTCCACTAATTTCCCTACCACTGATGTAAGGCTCACTGGCCTGTAATTACCTGGATTATTCTTGCTACACTTCTTAAACGAAGGAACAACATTGGCTATTCTCCAATAGTCTGGGAAGTCCTCGTAGTAAAGTGAAATTTTCCTGCACTCTTTGGAAGAGTGCAGTTACATAAAATCAAGCTAAATTTAGAGAGCAAATAACCAATTGGTTGACAGCAAGAACACATTAAGAAAACTTTTGCAGAAATATATGAAGGTGTTCAAAAATACCTGAGGATCTGTGACAGGTGTGGAGGCAAAGCTCATGACCAAACCTGATAGCAACCCTAGATGTTTCGGGACAAGAATTTACCCTATCCAATTAAACCAAAGTAAAAGTGAAATTAGTTAAGGATAGAGTGATTGAGCCTGTAATGGTGAGCAATTGGGCAACCTCAGCCATCCCAGTTATTAAATCTGGTGGTTCTGTACATATCTGTAAGAACTTTAAGCCTATGATAAATGCGTGTTGCCCAGTGCCCCTTGCCACTAAGCAAGGGCCTATTTACTAGATTGTCTGGTGGTCAGCAGCTCAGCAAGATAGACTTGTTTCAAGCATTCCTCCAGAAGAGGGTGGCAACCATTGCTAATGATTGTTGCCCGCAGGAGATTGTCCTGATATAGGTGCTTACCATTCGAAATAACATCAGCAACAGCCATATTCCAGAAATCAATGGACTAAATTTTAAGTGGCCTCAATGGTGTCCAATATTACTGGGTCAATTTCCTAATCACAGGCAAAACTGAACAGGAACATTTACAAAACTTGGGTGGAAGCACTGGAGCATCCAAGAAGTCTAACCATGCGAAGAAGTAAAACTGTGAATTGTTAAAATCATCCATCAATTATTTACTTATTTATTAGTGTCACAAGTAGGCTTACATTAACACTGCAATGAAGTCACTGAAAATTTCCTTGTTGCCTGTTCAGGTACACTGAGGGAGAATTTAGCTTATCTAAGACACGACATAGACAAGGATGACCTCCATAAAGAACCTAAGAAAATAACAGCGATCCTAGATATGCCAAGACAACGGAACATGTCACAGTTGCAATCATTTTTAGGACCAATCAATTATTAGGGGAAGTTCATCCCAAACTTTGCAACACTACTAAACCCATTTCATGTGTTGTGTGCTAACCAACAATGGGATTGGATGGAGAATTGTGAAAGTGCGTACAAAGACGTGCTCAAGAAATCCAAGGTATTGATCCACTTCAACCCAGAGTTGACAGTTCAAAAAGCTCGGAATGCATCATCCTAAATGTGGATGTTGTTGTATCTCACATGATGGCAACTGGGAAAGAGTGGCCAATAGTTTTTGCAACACGGTGTTGTCAAGCGCAGAACAAAATTATGCACAACTTGAGAAAGAAATTTTGGCATTCAACGATTTCACTAGCACCTGTATGGGGGCAGATAATTTACTTTGTAGACCAACCACAGGCTGTTGGCAACAATTTTTGGTCCATACCAGGGAATTCCATCATTAGTCACAAGTTGTCTACCAAGGTGGGTGTTGATATCATCAGTGTATAATTATGAAATCAAGTATCAGAGATCAGAACAGCATGCCAACAGAGATGCCTTACTGAGATTGCCACTTCAGGACAAACCTGAATCACAGGACAGCTGCATCAACATCTTATACTCCGTCAGGTAGACATTGCCCCAGTGACATTGTATCAGGTACAAAGGCACATGAGGAATGACTGATAATGGGAAAGGTTATGGACATTGTTTTCAGAGGAGCAGCATTGGCCAAACAAAAGAAGAATTCTACATTCAGACTTTACGTAATGAGGGAACTTAAATTAACTGTCTGAAGTGGAGTATTGCTATGGCAAATCAGGGTCGTCATCTCTCCATGCTTCCATGACGAATCCTGGATCAACTGCACAAAGGTCATCCAGGGACAGGACAGATGAAAGAGCTCACACAAAACTATTTTCGGTGGCTGGGACTTGATTCAAAAATAGAAAAAAAGGTGGGTCAATGCTAGTCACGCGCTAGAATGCTCCACTTCTACAAACACTTCATCTGCGGGATTGGTCAAAACAACCTTGGCAGAGGACACATATCAACTTTGTGGGACCTGTTGAATGCTACACTTTACTTGTCCTAATGGATGACCTTTCAAAATGGCCTCTTCAGGATGATGATAATCCATCATGATGGAAAGAACCATTGAGGAGTTGGATAAGTTGTTCACAAGATTTAGATGGCCAGAACAATAGTCAGTGATAACTGGACACAATTTACCTCTCAGCAATTTGTGGATTAACTTGAGAACAATGGTATACAACACATAAGGACCTCCCCATATCATCTGTCCACTACCAGGTTGGCAGAAAGCTTGTACAGTCACTGAAACATGCCATTAAAGTGTCCAAAGGTGAAGGTTCATTATCCAGGATAGTAAACAACTTTCTCATGTCCTGTTGGGAACATGGTTCACGACACCACACAAAATTCAGCAGGAATGTTGTTCCTGAGAAGGAAATTGAGAACTAAATTCAATCTACTCACACCACCTAACACTACAATAGTAGAGTGACGACAACAAGCACAAGTTACTCACAATAAACAACACTGAAACTGAGGAGTTTTAAACCGTGAAATAGTTTCAGCAAGAAACTATTCTACAAGTGAGAAGCGGGTACCTGCAACCATTCTAAGATGGGCCGATTTCTTATACAGTACAACTTGATGATGAGAGGATATGGCAGAGACACACTGATTAAATCCTCACTTCAAAAAGTGAATTTGTGGAGACAGTATCAGAAAGGCTTACATCAGACACCCAAGGTTGTGAAATCCTGAACCAAGGATTATTATAGAATCAATTTCAGATTCTATTCCAGTAGAATGACCAGCATCTCTGGAAGCTAACAACAAAGCAACTGCACAAGATGAAGTACCTGATATTCGTGAGGAACAAGCTACCGCAAATGTCAAAGGTCAGGCTCTGGAATGCCGTATCTTATCAAAATGAAATTGACATCCACCAAAAATAGTTTTGTAATAATTGTACACAATTAGGTAATATTTCATAACGCAACTGATGTTCATTGTGGATAGTCATTAACATTTAAACGTTTGTTCTCGTATTACTGAAGTAAAGGGGGAGCGATGTTATGTATTGTAAAGGAATGCATCTGTGTCATTAGTCACATGACGTGCTGTGACATCGCCAGAAGCATTTGCAGGTTTTTATCTCTCTTCCATGTTGGTCTTCAATCTGGCAACAGCTCTTAAATAACTCTGCACTGAGTTAGTTAAACCCCACAGTATGGCATGGCAGCTCATCATATTTTGTCTCGTTAGTACTACCAGTCAAAAAATCTAATATATAACATACTCCAAAGGTATCCACATAGGCCCTAGTTATAATTATGGGCAGTCCTTGTTCTCATGCAACTCAGGCCTCCTCACACAACTCCTTTTCATGCACATCTATTACTGTATTAGTGCTAATTCCTGCTCTCATCCGGAACTGGAAGAAATAGATAATTTTGCTTCCAATTTCCATCCTTTGCTGACTTTCACATTGTCCACATCTAACACTTCCTTTCCCTCTTTCTCCACTTCTGGGGATAGACCATCTGCTAACAGTGACTTGAAGCTAACCTACTCCCACAGTTACAGTCACACACTGCTTCCTGTAAGGACTCCATTCCATTCTCCCAGTTTCTCCATCTCCACTGCATCTTTTCTGATGACGCTTGCTTCCACATTGGCTATGCTGACATGTTTTCCTTTTCCCCAACTGGGGATTGCAATACTCACACCCCTCCTTGAACTGTGATTGACAAGGCTCAAAACCGTGACCAACCCGTGTCCAGTACTTCTGACTTCACCCCTGCTCACCCCTCCTGAAACCATGACAGGGTTCCGCTTCTTCTCATGTTTCACCTCACCATCCTTTCATTCAAAGGATTATCCTCTGCCATTTCTGCCAACTCCAGCATGATGCCACCACCAAACATGTCTTTCCTTCCCCTCCCTGTCAGCATTCCAAAGGGACTGTTCCCTCCACAACATCCTGGTCCACTTCTCTGTGATCCCAACATCTCATCCTTTTCCCGTGGCATCTTCTCTTGCAATTGCAGGAGAAGTAACAACTGCCCCTTTACGACCTCCCTCCTCATTGCTGAGACACTCCTAGGTAAAGCAGCAATTTACCTGCACTCCTTTTGATTTGGTCTACTGTACTTGCTGCTCACAATGTGGTTGTCTCTACACTGGGATGACCAAACACAGACTAGGTGACTGCTTTGCAGAACACATCTATTCAGTTTGCAAACATGGCACTGACCTCCTGGTCACTTGCCACTTCAATTCAGCGCTTTGCTCTTGTGTCCACATTTCTCTGTTGCAACATTCCAATGGAACCCGAATATAAGCTTAATGAACAGCACCTAATTTTCTGATTCGGCAATTTATACTCAACATTGTGTTCAGCAACATCAGACCGTCAACTTTGTCCTTCATTTTGTATTTTTTTTCCACAGTCTGTATCTGGTTTTCATGTTTGACTTTCAGACAATGCTGACCTTTGTTTTGCTACTTACATCTACTCTGGACCAGTACTTTGTTCCTTGACTACCCTGTTTACCACTCTCTTTGCATTTTGTTCCATGATCTTTACTATTTAATCTCTCCTGCCCTGTAACCTATTCCCGACCTTCCTTTTTGCTGCACCTGGCCCTCCCCATCCTGCCTTTTCTATAGCATAAGACCCTCTTCACCTCTGAAGAAGAGTTATATAGACTCAATGTTAGCCTTGCTTCTCTCTCCATGGATGCTGCCAGACCTGCTGAGTTTTTCCTGTGCTTTTGATTTCAGATCTCCAGCATCTGCACTATTTGCCTTTATGCTAACTGACTCTCTTGGCTAATTGGAATTGGTGAATTGAGCTGCCGAAAGGCCTGATTGTGCTGTAGTTTTTCTATATTCTATGTTTCTCTCTTCCTTTCACATAGCAAACATCAGGAAAAACTGAACAGGCTGGGGTGATCTGATAGACATCTTTAAAATTATGCAGGAATTTGATAGAGTTGAGGAAAGGAAATAAATCCACTTGAGTCCCGAAATAGATAGTCGCTAACTAATCCAATAAGGAACTCATGAGAAACTTGTTTACTCAGTGTACAGAATATGGAACTTTCTACCACAAGGGGTAATTGAGGTGAATGGCAGAGATAGTTTTAAGACTCAGTTTAGTAAGTACAGTAATGGAGGAGGGTGTAGAAGGATATTGCTACAAATTCCATTCATTATATCTGAATATCCCGGTAGATGTTGCCACGTTTTAAAGTGCAGCATGTTCTAGTCCTGATACTGGTGCTGGTTCTTTTGCCCAGTGACAAGGATGAGACCTACTGTGAGCATGTTGATAGCTTCCCAAATCAGTTCAAGGGTCAGTGATAGTTTAGGAGTCGGTCAGTTTTGCATTCTGAGAGAAGTGTCCCAGGTAGTGGACAGGATTGGGGACAGGGAAAGATCTGAAGAGATGTCCCAGAAAGAGGGACAAAGACAGGTCCAAAGAACATCCCAGGTCAGTGACAAAGTCAGGAGACAGAAACACATCCCAGTTAAGTTAAAGAAAGAACAGAGTCAGAGAAAATCTTCCAAGCAGCTAGTGTGCTGTGAGCTGTCTGTACAGCTAGAACTGGGGAGAAGGCCCAGGAGCTGTTTGGTCATTGAGTGTTGTGGAAAAAGTTAGGGTTAGCAGAAACCCAGGAGCCACCAATTGTGTGCATACCAGAAAGTGGAGGCAGCTGGAATGATCTCTCCGGTGTGAAAAATTGCTGAGGAATTGAGTGAAAGGAACCTGTGTATTTGCTCTGAATTCAAAATCAAGAATGAGCTTAGATTTCAGTTTTGGGTGTCTCGAGGAGAGATCCCAACTGAAGAACACATCTCTTGACTGCTCAGAAGTCTGACAGGAGTTGAATTAGCCTGAGCACGAAGTCTTGGTTGTGAAAATCTTCACTGAGGCTTTGTGTCTGTAAGGGTTGCTGGGATGAAGGGAATGATGTGATTTTGAATAATGTTTTGGTGCTGGCATTGAAATCTTTCCAATCCTTTTCTCTAACATTATATAGTTCACTTTTACAAAATAAATGTTGAATTCTTTGTTAAAAGTTCATCAGCAGACTCCTGTGAATCTGTTCAGTAACTGTCCTCCGCGGTTTGAACAAAAATAAGAGTTATGGTCTATCAAGCCTGGTTCCACTCGTGAGATCTGAATTGTCCAATATCAACATCAGCTGGGATTCTAACAATACGGAGGGTAGGAGGAGACCTGTGTTGAGTGTAAACACTGGCCTATGCTGGTAGGGCTGAATGATGCGTTCCTGTGGTGTGCATTGTCACATATAGAAATGGATGTCAGGAAGAATTAAGGGAGGTGACAGACTGCACAGTCAAAAAGGTGAATTTTGAGGGAGCTTTTTGAAAGAGGAAGGGAGAAAGATCTGGCAAGTGCATTCACCAAGTCGAAGGTGAGGTGGTAACTACAGATGAAGCATTGGGGGAGGATGCAAAGGAGGTCCAAAGAGGTAGGTAAATAATGGTTTTTGCCCCAGTGCTGCACACTCCATCCCCCTCTGCAGCCACTGTCCCTGGTTTAATCAAACTATTGACAAGGTCCACTTTTAATTTTATTCTGAACTGAACTTGCAATCTCGTATGCTCCCCAGCACCAAGGCCGCTTACTCTCACCTCTGTCCATTTTTATTCCTGCCTCAGCCCACCTACTGCTGAAGTTCTCATTCGTACCTTCATCGTCTCCAGCATCAACCAAATCATAGGTCTTCTGGCTAGAGCTAACCTAACCCCACCCATTCTATGGCAGCACAGTGGTTAGAACTGCAGCCTCAGCACCAAAGACGGGTTTTGATTCCTGGCTTGGGTCACTGTCTGTGCAGAATCTGCACATTCTCCCTGTGTCTGTGTGAGTTTCCTCTGGGAGCTCTGGTTTCCTCCCACAGTCCAAAAGGCGTGCTGGTTAGCTGCATTGACCTTGCTAAATTCTCCCTCAGTGTACCTGAAAATGCACTGCCTGAGAGTGTGGTGGAGGCAGACTCAAAAGAATGCAGGAAGGAATTGAAGTGTTATCTGAAACGGATGGAGATGCAGAGTTATGGGAAGAAGGCAGGAGCGAGGCACTAGGAGAACTGCAGCAATTCACCAAAAATCCTTAGACAGCACCTTCCAAACCCGTGATCACTTCCATCTAGAAGGACAAGGACAGCAGATACATTGGAACACTACACTTGCAAGTTCCCCTTCAAGCCACTCACCATCCTGACTTGGAAATATATTGCCGTTCCTTTGCAGTCACTGTGTCAAAATCCTGGAAATCCCTCCCTAATGGCATTGTGGGACAACACACAGCATCTGGACTGCAGCGATTCAAGAAGAAAGCTGACCACCACCTTCAAGGGCAAATAGGGATGAGCAATAAATTCTGGCCAGTCAGCGATGCCCATGTCCCACGAGTGAATAAAGAGAATTCATAGAGACAGCAAAGACATGAAGGACCAAATGGCTTCCTGTGCTGTAACAATTCTATGAATTGATGATTGCTGCATTGAAAGATGAGATGCCTATTCTTACGTGATATTGTTGGAAGAATAACACAAAGTAAAAGTCAAGAGGATTGTAATAAAGTCTTTTTTTCCAAAGACGTAATCATGCTCCATTAGATTTGAGAGAATTCTGCCTTTTGTATTTAATTCCTAGCATCAGTGCTCATTTTCACATTAGCCATCTGGTAGGTGGGATAGGGAAGTGGGGTGGATAAGATTTGTGTAAAGTAAGGAATAAATGACTATACTTGGCACATGAGTCTCTCTGCTTGGTACTTTCATCCATTATTAAGTGGTTTTTCATGGTGTAGAATGTCTTTCTTTTGAAGTTGTTAGTTTTGAGTGCTTAAGGGAAACTCTCGCACTAAAGGAGTTTATTTATGCATTGAGCACTCTTCCAATATCTATCTTGTGGCACTAATTTACTTTGCATCATTTCATCTGCAGAGTATGATTTCCACTTGTTGATAGCAGCTATTAACTGCTCTGAAGAGTTCATTACCAACCGTGTATCATTGACAAACTACTGCTGTCTGAAATACACAAGGAATGTAGAAAAGTCGACAGCGGGGTTATTCAATTCTGAGAGTTTCTGAAAAGTAGGCTTTTGCCAACAATTAAGGAGGAGGTTTTTGTGTTAATGAGCATCCTACACTGAGAAGCAAATTGATATTGAAAGTGGTTGGTTCTGACAAGTGACACAAATCTTGTGGCTCTTCATTGTATTAAACCTGCAGTATCATATTCATATTTCAAAATGTAATGCTCACCCACCAGTTATTTTCAGACAGGTGCCAATTTCAGATAAGTGAATCAAGATGCGCACATTTCCAAATGGACAGAATTATGCTAGATTGGGGCGGGGAGTGGGTGGGTGCGGAGGAGAAATAAGGGCAACAGAGAAATCAGAGTGAAATAATCACAGCACCATTCAGTATTGTTGTGACTTGATAGTTCTATGTTGTTAAAAAGTTTTCTCTATATATTTTCCTGTTTTAATTTGTATTTTGAACTTGAAATTAATGAAACAAGTTGAATGCAATGCCAGGAGTTGAAAATACAAGGATGCTGTACTTCAGCTTTGATCAGCAGGAGTTAAATTAAGGAGAAATATTCAAATAACTGAGAACACATTCCCTGACCCTAGTTGAATACGATGCAAATGCATGGTTTGTGTGTCATTCATCAGCTTCAACAGCTTTTAGCATTAGTTTACTTCTTGGTGCAGGGGAGTTGGTGGCATAGTGGCATTGTCACTGGACTAGTAATCCAGAGTAATGCTGTAGGGACCTGGGTTCAAATCCTACCCCGACAGATAGTGAAATTTGAATTCAATAAAAAATCTGGAATTAAAATTTAATGATGACCATGAAGCCATTGTCATTTGTCATAAAAACCCATCTAATGTCCCTTTAGGGAAAGACACCAGCCATCTTTACCTGGTCCGGCCTAAATGTGATTCCAGATCCACAGCAATGTGGTTGATACTCAAATACCCCCAGGGATGGGCAATAAATGTTGACCCAGCCAGCGATGCCCACATCCCATGAATGAATAAAACAAAGAATGCTCATTGACACAAAAAGAAACTGGCCCTTCAATTTTGGATACAATAAAGGCATGGCTTCTGAAGCTCTTATACATTGGAAGGATAGACAAAGCTCTTCTTTCACAAACTTAGAGCTTTATAGAGTCATCGAGGTTTACAGGAAACAGGTCCTTCAGCCCAACTTGTCAATGTTGCCCAGTTTTTACCATTTGGCTATTCCCAATTGCCCATGTTTGGCCCATATCCCTCTATATCAATCTTACCCATGTAACTGTCTAAATGCTTTTTAAAAGACAAAATTGTACGCGCCTCTACTACTACCTCTGACTTTGAATTGAGAAAGGAAAGTGGAGAGGGATTGGAGTACACCAGTACATCCAATATTGCCCTCCTGGCTTATACCATTCAACTTTTGTTTGCTATTCTTTTAAAAGAAGGGAATGAGACAGTCTAACTGATGCATGTAACAATATGTGGTCACTCCTTCAATGCCAGCCAGTCAAAACAAAGCGGTCCATTAGTTGCAGACTGATTTCCTTGTTGCTATCACATCCCCTGCTTCATTTAATGGTAATCTTGTCCATTTGGAAATGTGTGTATCGCTGTTCACTTCTTGGCTTTATTTGAATGGATATTAACTGGAGATTGTGTTTTATATTTTGAAATGTTTGAAGAGGAATGTAGGTTTCATAGATAGAAGAGCATGTGATTGATATCACTTGTCACAAGACTGAAGAAGAGGAGTGGCAGTGCTTGTCTAAAACCTTGTATCCTGTTGCACTATTTATAAATTTCCTTGTCATAAACATGTTACAAAATGGAAGTGGAACAGAGCTGCTTTTCATTGGCACAATGCAACCTTTTCAAAAGATTTTTTTCAACTACACCTCCAGGCCAAATGTTCAGAATAGCATCAACTTTGTTAAAATGATCTGCTGATTATGGTGTGACCTGTCTGCCTGTCTAGTAGTTTATCTTTTCTAATCACTGTAGTCC
Organism: Carcharhinus amblyrhynchos; assembly: GCF_965287045.1. Classification (NCBI taxonomy): domain Eukaryota; kingdom Metazoa; phylum Chordata; class Chondrichthyes; order Carcharhiniformes; family Carcharhinidae; genus Carcharhinus; species Carcharhinus amblyrhynchos. The sequence continues at coordinate 31,633,224 of NC_137334.1, read as the reverse complement.
TGTTTGCTGCAGACTCTCTTTTTTTGAAAACTTTTCCCTCTAATTTACTCAAAAATCTAATCCAAACCCAGACTGACAGTCTATAAAGAGTTTTGAAGTAAGTAGCTAATGCTTGGCTGTTGTCATGTCTGGGGTGGAGATGGCCATTCAGCTTCCATGAAGCTTATGTTTTTTCCCTTGTGCAGCCACCAATGTAACTGTAGCCTAGATAGAAATGATGAGTTGTGAAATACATTCTTGTTGGCTTGAATGAATTACCTCCATGAATTGGGGTGAGATTAAATTAGTTTTTTAGATGTGGGAATCAAAGGTTGCATAAATTTCAAGGGCAGTGCTTTAAATTCTTGTCCTTATTTTTGTTTGAAAGTGAGAGGATTTTATAATAAGATTGGCAGGACAATAAGGGAAACTTTCGGTCAAAAAGTAAAGGTTTTGCTTAAGGTACAACCAAAAATTAGTAGTCAAAGGCTTTGCGTTTTATTAGCGTAATGCATTCTTGGGTCTGTTTATAAATTCATATAAATTACTTACCCATTTTTTGCATTTAGTGTGCCCACTTGGGGCAGCATGGTGGCACAGTGGGTAGCACTCCTGCCTCATAATGCCAGGGACCCAGGTTTGATTTCAGCTTTGGGTGTAGTTTGCACATTCTCCCTGTGTCTGAGTGGGTTTCTTCTGGATGCTTCAGTCTCCTCCCACAGTCCAAAAATGCGTAGGTTAGATGAGTTGGTCAAGTTGAATTGTACCTTAGAGTCCAAAAATATGTAGGTTAGGGTGATTAGTCAAGGTAAACGTGTGGGGTTACCGAGATAGGGCAGGAGAGAGGGTCTGGGTAAGATACTCTGCAATGTTGGTGCAGGCTCAGTGGGCCGATTGGCCGCTTTGTGCACTGAAGGAATTTTATGATAAATATTCATTACGAGTTGAACCCGCGTCGAACGTTTTTTACTGTAATCCAATGTAAAAGTTTGCTTTCAAACCCAAACAATCTCTAATTCCCCTTGAATCAAAACCTGAACTTGCCTGCAAAGTAGTCTGTAATTATGGGTAGCTGGATGAATAATGGCATACACGAAACAAACAGTGTGAATAAACATAACATAACTAATTCCTAATCCCTCCTCTGAAATTGACTGAAAATAATATTTTAACCAACCTAGGAGTTGGACTGAAAATTGCAAATCATTTTTTTTTTAAATCAAGGAAAAGATACAAAACAGAAAGAAAATGGATTAATTAAATGAATGAATATAGTACTTTAAATCTGATTTAAAGCAAAAGTTCTGATTCGTCAGTAATTTTCAGAACCTTAAACCATATAGCCATGAACATAAACTCTTCAGTACAAGAAAGATGAGTTTGTTTATCTCCAGCCCATAGAACACAAGAGCAGAAATGCAACTGTATATCAAATCTACTGACAAAAAGCAAAATTCTGTGCGTTCTGAAATAGAAAGAGAAAATGATGGAAGCACTCAGTGGAGAGTGAAGCAATGTTTCAAGCTGGTGGCTTTAAATCTACTGACTTGAGTAGAAACTTATTTGTCCTTTCATCCTGTGATAAAATATGATGCTCACTGCTCAGTTAATCAAAGCTGGGCAGCTCATGTTGCAGTGAAAGGCACCAACATCAAGCCAGATTTTTCACCAAGAATGAGCTGTGGCTCAAAACCTTGACTAAGATAATGGGTTGGATTTTCGGGCAGTTGTGGAGACTCTGGGGATCTTTAAAAATGGTGAGCGGGACCCAGCTCCAAAAGTCCTGCCCCTACCTTGTATTTCCGTCAGTTCTTATTTTTGCTGGTATGTCGGGGTGGTGGGGGGGGGGGGAAGGCAGGGTGAGTCTTGTGGGGAAAGTGGAGGAAACCAGGCCATGGTTTCCATGGTTACCATGGAAAACATGTGACTCCCACATGTTGGAAACCGAAAATTAGCAGGGTAATTTAAATTTGGGGTTGAGTACAAACAGATCCTGTTTTCGGTGGAGTGAGGACATTGTTCCAGAATATAGGAGTTATGGATCTTTAGAGAGGGTGCAAATACTCGTGAAAGGGTGATGAGGTCTCTAGAACTGGTAATCTTTTTAAATGATCAGCCCTTTACAGAGTAAGACATACCTGCCTATGTCTGAGAGTGGGAAATAATTTTTTTGGGGGGAGCCATTGGGGGTGTGAACAGCATACCTTGGCATGTATAGGCATGTGTGCGCTCATGCAGAGGTGGTGTGAGATGGAACTTTGAACAAAACAACTGAGGTTACAGAGAACACGACACTTTGCCAAATCCGAGGGGGATTAACAGAGTAAATAGGAGAGGTTATGGAAATAGGGCCTGGGTGGGATTGTGGTCGGTGCAGACTCAGTGGGCTGAATGGTCTCCTTCTCCATTGCAGGGATTCTATGATCTGGGTTGGGGGATGGAGGACACAGCTGGTTCTCACACCCACATGTTCTTTTTCCTCCCCGGCACTTTTACCCAAGGGCAGGTGCGGCGAGCTGGGAAATGTCTAGACTTGAGCTACATATCTCAGGAGCAAACAACAGGTCTAATGCACCCATCTTCCAAGACAAAGCTGAACTGCTGGTCTGGGAGACGGGGTTTGGGGAAACTGCAAATAACGTGCACAACCCCTTTTTAGGCACTTTGTCCAGAAGAGCATTATTAGAAATTTCTACCATAGGGAACTTAGCGTCTACTATCATTTCTTATACAGTAGGGCTGGCTTGATAGGTCTGCTTAAATAATCACATTATTTTTGCCGACAAGCACTCAGTACTGAGATGAGTCATTTCCTTTTGGGAACTACAGCTGGCCTTTGTGAAGTGTTCCCAGAAATATTTTCCCACCAGCCAGACATGGAAGACACTTTTAACCTTGTTACAGTACTAACAAGCTATAAATTCTGTAGTTAATCTAAGGTGTAAATGTACATGATTAACATGAAATCGATCCTTTTGTTTTGGCACGTAGCTATGGGTGATGTAGGAATCAGGTAATTTAACAAAACCTATGCTCCTGGGTGGTAAAATATAGATTTGTACTCCTGAGTGAGTTTGTCATTGAAATTATCAACAGGAGGTGTGTTACCCAAGCACTGTTCAATCATTACTAGGTCAAAGTCAAAACAAATGTGTGAAATGATCATTACAGTTTCGTATAGAATTATCAAGGAATCTAACTGTTACAATTTGAACTTCTTCCCAAGGCTTGTGTTCCTGGCAAAAAATCATTTTTCCATTAGCAGTCCTGTGTTTCCCAGGAACCAAAATTGAACTCTTGTGTGCGGCATAAATGGATAGATGCCAGTCCATTAACAATTACCTTTTCTTATGGGCAAAGCACCACGGTCCATGTGGACCCACATAGCCTCTCCCATATTATCCAGGGGACAGTAAATAATACGTTATCCAATTGTTATTTTCAGGATAACCTAGCTGAATTTATTTAGGAGTGAGATAATTACACAGAACCAGAAACGAATGGCAGCAGCAACAAATGTGTATTGTAATACTTAAATTGACATATAAACTGTTTGTTCACAATAAATAGTCCTGTATCTTAAGGATTTCTTAAAGTAACTTCTGAATTGAGTCATTGGTAAATCTTGGAATAGCAAAAGGTCCCTCTCAGTCCCTATTCCATATCATTGAATCCCTACAGTACAGAAAGAGGCCATTTGGCCCATCAAGTCTGCACCAACCACAATCCCACCCAGGCCCTACTGTCATATCCCTACATATTTACCCACTAATCTCTCTAACCAATTCATCTCAGGGCACTAAGGGCAATTTTTAGCATGGCCAATTAACCTAACTCGCACATCTTTGGACTCTGGGAGGAAACTGGAGCACCTGGAGGAAACCCACGCAGATACGAAGAGCATGTGCAAACTCCACACAGACAGTGACCCAAGCTGGGAATCGAACCCAGGTCCCTGGAGCTGTGAAGTAGCTGTGCTAACCACTGTGCTACCATGCCACCCACGTGTGTCACATGTGAAAACTGACAGTCGGAATGGGAGACTGAAAATCATGCAAATACTTGCTAGCATCTTCCAGTCTCTGATTTGGAATGAAACCCCTTTTGAAGAGCAAACTCTGAGTTGTTAGACAGTAGGGATTGTTAGAGGTCAGAGGACTATCTTCATTTTTATGTATTGCCCAGTGGAAACTCTCATTTTAATGTACACATCAGTTAACTAATGAAACCGTGCAGCAATGTTACCAAAAGTGGACACTGAAAGGCGATATTATAAGTGAGATCTCACTGGTCAGCTTTTGTAATATTGTTTAAACCCTCCTATCTGCCACTTTAAGGACTTTACCCCAGTCACAACAAGCAAATCTACAGAGTACTAGATTGGATTAAGGATTGGCTGACTGACAGAAAGCAGAGGCTTGAGATAAATGGGTCCTTCTCCAGCTGGCAAAATGTAACCAGTGGGGTGCCGCAGGGGTCAGTCCTCAGACCTCAACTGTTTACAATCTGCATAAATGACCTGCAAGCAGTGTTAGAGTGTAACATAGCAACATTTGTGGATGATACTAAAATAGGTGGAAAAGCAGGCAGCGAAGGGGAGATAAATATTTTACAGACGGATATACATAAGCTAAGAGAATGGACCAAAATTTGGCAAATGGAGTTTAATTTGGATAAGTGTGAGATTATTCATCTTGACCAAAAGAATAGAAAGGCAAACTATTACCCAAATAGAAAGCAGATTCTAAATGTCTGGGCAGAAGGATCTGGGTGTCTTTGTTCATGAATCGCAGAAAGTTGGTATGTAGGTACAGCAAGTAATAAAAGGCAAATGGAGTGTTAGCATTTATTGCAAAGGGACTGGAGTATAAAAGTAGAGAAGTATTATTGCAATTGTATAGGGTGTTGGTGAGACCACATCTGGAGTATTGTGTCCAATTTTGTCTCCTTATTTGAGGAAGGATGTGGTGGCATTGAAGGCAGTTCAGAGGAGATTCAACAAATCGATTCTTGTGATGAAAGGGTTGACTTTTGAGGAGAGATTAAACAGTTTGCTGGAGTTCAGAAGGATAAAAGAGGATCTGATCGAGATGTATAAAATTTTAAAAGGGGTTGATAGAGTAGGCCAGATGTTTCCCCTTGTGGGGCAATCTAGAACAAGAAGTCATAGGTGTAGGTGAGAGGCGAGGTGACAGTGGTTAGCACTGCTGTCTGACAGCGCCAGGGACTCGGGTTTGATTCCCAGCTTAGGCCACTGTGTGAGTTTGCACGTTCTCCCCGTGTGTGTCCCCGGCACCCAAACAGGTGCCGGACTGTGGTGACTAGGGGAATTTCACAGTGACTTCATTGCAGTGTTAATGTAAGCCTTACTTGTGACTAACTTTACTTTTACTTTACTTTTAAAACTGAGATGAGGAGGAACAACTACTCACAGAGCATGGTGAATTTGTAAAACTTGCTGCACCATAACATGGTGGAGTATGAATCATTACATGGTTTCAATAATATATCTCTGATTAAAAAGCAGGTTAAAGGGAAATAGGGAACAGGTAGAGAGGTGGATTTGAGACCAGGGAGGGATCAACCATGATCTGAATGAATAGCAGGAACAGGCTCGAAGGGCTGAATTGCCTACTTATGCTCCAAATTCTGTTCCTTAAATTGGATTCAATTTTAAAATGCAATATTCTGGACTATCAGATATATTAAATCATATAAATAAACCGTCCTGTTTGAGGGTATCTGAACTCTGCTTCTGTTGCAACTGATTTAATACCAGTATTTTGGAGTTTGAAATATATTGCATAAAGGGTAAGCGATCCATCAGCCATGCATGGAACAAATAGGAAATAAGAGTTGATGTGCTGTACATATCCATTCAGTATGTGAAAGAGAAAAAAAATTAGTGGTAAATGTGTAACAGTTCCTCTGAATGATTACAAGAGGTCACATCCAACATGCTAGCCTTCCTTCCTTTTTCAAATGCTGAATGTGCATTCCTAACACATTTTGTTTCAACCCTGACTTGGAGCATTTTTATTTGGTCTCTTCCCCACGCATGTTCCAATAGCTTAGGCTGGGTCTGTTTTATATCTTATAATTGTCGAGAAAATTGATGTTTTGGAACTCTGTGCTACTAAACAAGCTAAAGCAAGTGTCTGGTGTGGTTGGTAACAATTGCTCTCTATCAGTCAAACTGCAATAAAATAGGTTGAATTTTCCTACACTGGGTGCTGACACCAGCAATGTCAGATGAAGGGCATTTGAGCAAAACAGCTTTTGTTGGCGTTCCACCCCCATTCCCACTGTGGGAGACTGATATGCGTCAGGGCAAACTCCCAATTCTGTCATTTTGCTTTTTGAACTCACCTTCCTTCCATGAGTACAAACATAACTAAGAAAAATAACACCAGGCCCTTGGTGGGATTGTGGTTGGTGCAGGCGCGATGGGTCAAATGGCCTCCTTCTGCACTGTATGGATTCTAGGATTTTATTCTAATTAGTTTGGATCTCATAGCCTCCATTTTATGGTGGGACCAATTTCAGAGACCTGTGTCCAAAAAAAACCTGAAAAAATGTCTAACCTGAAATGGGTAGGGCCATTTTTCAGGATTCCTTGCAATTGCGTCAGGCAGATATTTAGTCCTCTTGTAAATATATATTCCTATTTCATGTCCCTTTACAAGAATAGGATATCACGGAGCAGATAGTGGACTTGTTCCTCTCTGATTTGGAGTTTGCATGTTCTCCCTGTGTCTGTGTGGGTTTCCTCTGGGTGCGCCAGTTTCCTCCCACAGCCCAAACATGAGCAGGTTAGATGGATTGGCCGTGCTACATTGCCCCTTAGTGTTCCAGAATGTGTAGGTTAGGGGGATTAGCAGGATAAATACGTGGGGTTACAGGGATAGGGCCTGGGCGATGTCCTCGTTCTGCACTGTAGGGATTCTGTGATTGACTTATGATTTCACTCCCCTCCACAGCCTACTGCTGAGCTTCCACGTGCTAAATTAGATTGGATGCCATGTTGTGCGAGAATAGTTATGCCTACTTTCTGATCTGATGGCTGATAATCAGATATGATGTATAAAGGACGTGTTCTGTATTTTCCCATTATTTTTAAATATAAGTCAGATGTATCGGATTGATTGAATTTAGTGAAAAAAAGGTAACCTTACTAACAGAACTTTTCTATGTATTTAATCCTTCCAGAGGCCAGTAAATTGGTAATGTCCTATGTTGCTGCTGTTTGTGGCAAGGGAGCAGAGGTCAATCAAGTGAAGGAGCAGCTACTGCAGTCAAACCCTGTGCTTGAGGGTAAGTTTTAGAATATTTAGTATGTCATCTCACCATTTAATTGGGGTAGTGCTGTTTTGTGTGCTAAATTTAAAACCATTCTAATAAGATGTTAAAGCCCAAATTTATTTTGCTATTTACCTCCATTTTTTAAGGTGGCGCGCGTCTGACTGGCCTTGTGGCGCGCGTCTGACTGGCCTTGTGGCGCGCATCTGACTGACTGACCTTGTTGGGGTTAATGCACAGTAAAGATCCTGAAGTGTCATTGGACTAAAGCTGAAGTCCATGCAATGAGAAACCAGCCAGCATCATGTGGCACCTGAGACAGCTTCCCTGAGATTTTTGTGTTGTCCCCCATGGATAATGATTATTCAGAAGTCTGGTACATCAATTAGGCTAGTTTGTGATGGGAAGTGATCAATTGGCAAACAAAGTTCACTGGATAATAATCTGGAGGATCCTAACCATAACTTAAAGAAAAGTTGTTTGTCTCGCTTCCAGAGACTGGAGTGGGAATGCTGATTTAAAACACTATTGCTATGTGAAGTGTAATAAACATTAATGCTTAAACATTTCTCTTGTGTTGCCTGGCTGTTACCGAACTTGGGTCAACATAGTTAATTGTATTGTAGAAAGATAGCAATGCAGCGCGCGGTGTACTCGGTGACTGTGTAACTGAAAGAGCACTGGTTTGTGTACGGATGAAATGCTCATCCAGATCCTCAAGTAGAAATATTTATCTTTGTGGCTCATCTGTTTTTATTTGTGGGCCTAAATTGTCGAAGAATATGAGGTGCATTTCCTGCTGATAAAATAGAGAAGGATTGAATTTATTTTTTTAATCGAAGCAAAGAATTCTAGTTAATACCTTCTTCTTCCTTGTTCTTGTTCCCACCAGCCTTTGGAAATGCCAAAACAATGAGGAACGACAATTCTTCCAGATTCGTAAGTATTTTGTTTGGCACTTCAGAATTGCTGCTATTGGCTTTTATATTAGAAAACTACAATTTGATCATGTTTAAATTTTAGAAAAAGTTTCTCTTTCTCATCAAAAGATTGAGCAGAAATTGAACCTTCAAACTAAAACTTGGATATGCATCGTGCATCATTCTGCTACGAGAGGTGGTGTTTATAAAACTGCAAGCCTGTGTCACATCATGTCACATTGTCCACTTCTTCATGTCTTGGTTACTTTGGCTTGTGCTATGTGAAAATTCCTTGCAAACTTTGATGGCATTGTTTTCAATGTAACACTGCTGCTTTCGTGAAAACCTGGGATCAAACATCAGCCTTTGTTATCTGTTGCCTCCTGGGGGTTTGTCAGACAGTCTGTTACCAATCTGTGGCTTTGTCATAAGCTTCCCTGAGCGATAAGGGGCTGAGTCAAAGGTTAAGAGGCAAAAGTTACCAAGTTACTGCACTGTCACAGCATCTCTGAGAGACCCTGCAGTGAAATATGAACCTCTTTCAAATTACACGGACACCTGTAAGCGGAGGTTAAAATCTTGCCCATTATTTCTGAAGTAATTTTTTTGTTCAAGAGAAAATGACCTCATTATGGAATGAAAAAGCACAGCTTAAGATATTGTTAACCATATTTGGAAGGAAACTGTCAATGATAATACATTTCTTCGTCTTCCATTGAGGCACTAGTTGTAGTTTACTTAATTGTCGCTCTTACATCAATTTCGTAACACGTTTCAACGCAATGTTTCAATTTCACAGGGAAAGTATATGGATATTGAGTTTGACTTCAAAGGTGACCCCCTTGGTGGCGTTATCAGCAACTGTAAGTATTGCACATTGGCAAATAGAATGATTTAGAAAGGCCTGTTTCTGAGCTGTAATTTTCTATGGTTCTATGGTTAAACGTATTTGCTACGCAGACAGACTGTTGTTTGCCCAGGGCAGGCAGCACTGTAGAACATTACCTGCATGATTTCCTTAATGGTGTCAATGCAGAATACTGCACAGGTAGTGGGCTGGAGTCCTGTCTGTACCTGGGAGTCAAGGTATGTCTGTGCAGCTAGAATCAGCACTATGGGAACTAATACTTTGTTAAGCATTTGTGGTAGTTTTAAACGGACGGAATTTGGGTGCTGTGAGTTGCAGAGTTTTGATTTACACTGGAAAACTTTTAAAGTACTGATCACTCCTATATTTGTTTTGGGAATCTAGCTCACACTGATAGGTATCACTATCACTGAAGGAAGGATTTATTTTATTTCTCCAATTCTCTTCCCTGTTGTACAGTATCTACCCTGAAACTTGAAGTGGTTTGGATAGATTTCAGTTACGCAATGGATGATTGCTGATTTGATTGTGTGAATGTTGTTGTACTTTGTTCTGTGATGTCGACTGTTACTTTGGTAAAATATATTAAAAAACTTACTGTGACATACCTAGCTTAATTCCAGTCCAAGGTTACCTATTTGGCAATCCCTTCCTATTATCCTTGGCTTCCAGAGGTGGTACGTTCTTGAGGCAGAGATTTAGCAAGAAGAATTTAAATGGTTCCATGAAGCCTTGCATCCAAGCTCTGGTATAATTAGAGAACGGTAGTCATTCTGTGTGTTTGTGTGTGCCTTTTATATGCTCTGTTTGAGACCAGAGCTCTCCACTCACCTGACGAAGGGCAAACCCTGAAAGTTTATGTGTTTACTATAAAATAAACTCGTTGGACTTTAACCTGGTGTTGTGAGACTTCTTACCATAATTAGAAAATTATAGTAACACAGCACAGAAACAGGCCCTTTGGCCCAAGTTGTTGTCAAAGTGACCACAGTCCTTAATTTTGATGTCTTTGGGTCTTTCTAACCCACTGTTAGAAATGTCAGCAAGAGAAACCTTTCAGCTGCCTGTAACTCTAAACATTTCTTCAGGATGCCAAACCTGTTGTCTCTCTTTTTTTCCTGTAACAGCAGCATGAAAAAACTCCCTGATCCCACCAGACTGCTGCCTTCCTAAATAACATGGTGTGATTGATGACAACCTTCTGTCCATCCATGCCCGTGTCTGGAACGCAATGGCCTATGTGAGCACAGGAAGGTTCTCTTTTATTGATGAACATTAAAGTCTGAGAGTGCTAACACCGTATTATGCTGACCAATATTTTGTTTTGTGTCTTATCTATGGAAGGTCAAATGTGGAAATAGGAAGGTATGAAAATGGCAGCAGGAATGTCAAGCCTGCCCATAATCATTATGTAGGGAGGACTGTGATTAGACTACGGGCTCTCTCCAGCCCCTAAACAGTCATGTGAACTCCCAAAACAGATAAAAATCCAGAGGTGAAAGACCCCAGAGCCAATAAGGCAGAAAAAAAACTCTGAGGCAGTCATAAAGGTATTTTCCAATCAGAACCAACCCAGGAGATCACACTGACTATGCGTACAGAACCTGTTAATTCACTTTTGCTTCTGCCTCAGCCAAAACCTGGTCCGGCTCTCTTGTGAAGGAGTGCAGGGAGTCAGCACACATGGTGGAAGAAACACATTTCAGAGGCTCATCCATCAGTTTAGCTGATATCATTGTGCACCTTGCTGGAGGTGCAGCAACAGTAGCCACATTCTCCTTTGTATAGTTGACCATGTATGATCAGAGATCTGGCTCCTCACCAGGCCTTGCAATGCATTTTTCCTGAGTGCAAGTGAATTCTGTAAGTTATCTTACTCTGAATGTAGATTTCTTTCCAAAAAAGATGGTGAGTGGTCAGTATTTTTAGCCATTGGAACAGGAGTATTCTTCCTCTGACACCATATCTGCTTCCCTCCCTGCAATGATCATGTATCTTGTGCTACTTCTCATCTACATTTTTGAGGGTTTATACTCATGCTTGACAAGGGTTCTGGGAGCTGTGTAGATTGTTATAAGGTGCTGACCTTGAGGATTATTGGGTGTGACCTTGTGGTGTTCATCCAGACTTAGAAAAGCAAAAGAGGAATTTAGTTTGCTCTTTAATTAAAATGTTGTTTTTGGAGGAGAAGGTATGTGTCGTAAGTGAGGGGGAAGGTGAATTCTGCAGTAATTTACCTGAAACAATTTAATTAAAGCAGCACAGGAAGAGTTTTATCCTCAAAAAAAAGGTTTGATTTGAATTATTTGGATTAAGAATGTGACTGTATGCAATAAATGCCACAAATATAGATATGCAGACAATTGTTACATTGCTTTATAACAATAACTTGTATTAATCTAGCATCTTTAACATTATAAAATGCCCCAAAACACTCTGAAGTTTAGTGCTTGCCAATGTATCAATGGGGTGAACTTGACTGGGGACAGGGAATGGACTGTGTATTCCTTATTTTGCCCTTCCCCTGTAAAATAACCGAGTTACTAATTTTTCTTTTGTGATAATGCACTGGAAATGGCCTCAAAAAGCTGAGACTGGAGGGCTACCACCCCACGGTGATTTAAATTGAGATAGATTGACAAATCTGATTGGCTGGCAGTTAAGTGGTAGTGACTGCTAATGGGAGCACTTGGGAGCCCTGAAAAGAATATGGATGTTGGACTTGAAGGTAAATCCTGGGGGTTTTTGGTCAGGATAGGATCTGCGATCCCATTGAAGGGGGATGTGAGGGATTAGGAAGTTGAGTTCTCGAGACTAGGGGTGAAGAGTCACAAAAGTGGGGTATCATCTTGCCAATGTGCTCTCAGTGGCACAGGGAGCACCCCAACTTCTTTCCATCTTTTAGCCCAAGCTGTAGTACAGCAATGAACTGATAACCTTTGTTCTGCCTTCCCAAACCCCACACATTATTGCAGTGGAGGCGGAACAAAACCCTTAATGGTCATTAATGGCCCAGGTAAGGGCCTTAATAGGTCAAAGGGCAGGTGGAATGCCTGACACCTCACCCACATACATGGGTTCGGAATCAGTTTTATTTTACATGCCCCCTCACCTTCTAATACGGGCTGTAAAATTCCCCTCAATGATTTAGTGTAGGGAAGGGAGGATGTTGGTATCATTTGGTAACTACTGCATCTCTTTTACCCCTGGAAGATGCTAACTGAGCCGGTGTTCTTTATTGTATGGGCCTAGCCAGAACCTGGCCTTCCCTCTCCCTCTCCCTCCTCCCAGCCCCATCTCTTTCTGTCCTCGTCTCTCTCTCTCCCTCTCTCTCTGCCGCTGCCGCCGCCGCCCCCACCCCACCCGCCTGTTTATCATCTCAGGACTGCTTCTACTGGAGTACTGGAGTTTTGAATGCTACTTATCTCACTGGAGAATGTTTTTCTTTAGATATCCCACACGTAAGTTCTTACTGGTAAAATATATGTTGTGTTTTGATGAATAGGACATGTTATTTTCTGTGGATAGAACCCAAATGTTTTCATGTCATTGAGTTCTGTGGTTCCCAGTGCCCAGTTTGAATGAGCAGTAAACTCACGTCCAGAACATATTGTGCTGACTGGGCATTCTGAGTTCAATTAAGTGAAGAGATGTTTTCGGCAGATATAACCAGCATAATTGGGAGGCATTTATAAGTTAGATCAGCTTCAAGGTTAAACACAGTACGTGATGTGATTGTCTTAGATAATAATATTGCAGTGATGAGACTTTATGGTGCCTGTTTTCAGTTATACCGTTGTACCTATGCTAGCATGTTCACACACTGCATGTACTGTGTTGGATTTTTACTGTATAGAAATTCATGAAGCTGTTTAGAACAACTCCTGAAATCCTCTAATTGTAACAGGTGTTTAAGAACACACGTTTGATTGTAACCTGCTGAGAACAGTCTAGACTAGTACAGTCTGTAATCATTCCATTCATATCAGGTAACTAGCCCTTAATTAGTGTGTCTGTTACGCTGACGTCCTGTTTGAATTGGGTTTTTTTTGGTTTATGATACCTTGGGGAACATTTTTGCTGAACTTGTTTCAGTGTCAAAAGATTCCCAACGTACAATCCGTTTGTTTTAAAAGGAAGTTCAATGTTATACCATAAAACGCTGGCAGTCACAGAAGAACTCCATTCGGCCCATTCTCCTTGTGCAGGCTGTTTGAGCTATCTGATTAGCCCCACTCTCTTGCAAAGACCCAATAAGTTGATGTTGTTTAGCAGTCAGTTTTTGTCATTGTGTGTGGTCCCTTTACATTTGTTTCCATGCACGAGCATGAGTTAGCATGGAATGAGGCTTACACAGCAGTTTAGCAGCAATATTCCTCCCCTCAGCTTTTCCCATTGATGTCATTTTTGTCCTCACGCCAAATATTTATTCAAATCCCTTTTTCAAAGTCATTATTGAAATTGCCTCCATCACCCTTTTAGTCAGTTTCAGGTCATCATAATCCACTACCAAGTTGTTTTAATTCCTCAGCAGCACTGGTTCTTTTACCTTGCATTGGTGCTTCTTGTGATACCTTTGGCAAACTCTGCCCTACCCTTCTCTGCTCTAAGGAGAACACCCACAGCTTCTCCATCCTCTCCACAGAACTGAAGTTCCTCATCACTGGTACTGTTCCAGGAAATTACCTTCACACCCTTTCGAATCCCTTGACATCATTCCCAAAGTACAGTGTCTAGAATTGCAAAGCCATACTCCAATTGTGGTCTAACTATCATTTTATAAAAATTTACTCAAAAACCAAGCAATGATATGTACAGCTGGGGCAGAATGAAGAGCATCAACCCACTACTTTCACAGCTCGAGTTAAAAGGTGGGTAGAAAGTGGGGGGGGGGGGGGAGGCATCCCATTCTCCTTGCCCCCTTCACCCTCTCCAAGGTAGTAACCTCCAACCTTCTGCTTTCTGTTAGCCTCCACAACCTGACACTACCCCTTTCCTTCCCCTTGCTCGGGTCCCTGGTCCCACCCTGACAGAATTCCTGGACTAAATCCAGCATCCATGATCATTACACGACCTTATGTAGAAAAAAGTAGTTTCATGACTCCGTTCACACAGGGAATGGGCTGGGTGATGGTGGGTATGGGCAGAGGTGGGGAGTACAAAATTGGGCAGGATAGCTGAGGATGCCAAATCCTTTGTCTTCCCCTTCTGCTGGTATTTTACAGTTGATACTGTGTGTTTGCACAGGGGCAATAAACCTTGGGAGTACTTGCCACTTTGGATGTTGATATGCCAAAATAGAGAAAGTTGTGTATTTGTGAGATTTGAATGCATGGCTGCTCCGATATCCAAGATATGATAGTGTTCATGTAGGTGATTCATGTATTAAACATTTTTCAAATCCCACTCTCCAAACACAAAGTTTACATTGGTAATTTAGCTATTTGGTGCGGTTTCTGCAGCAGACAGTCAACTTTAACCATGCAGAAATGTTAATGTTGAATGGTAAGGAGGAGGTTGCTGTGACTCCCAGTTAGTGTTTTTTTAATGTGGTGGTAGCTTCTGTGGGCTGGAGGTTATACTGGATTCTTTCCCAGGCCATTGCCTGGTTTTGATGTAGTCATGACATTTAGGTGGCCTGGTGGAAGATAGCCTCTCTAAACTTTGGAGAATTTAAAAATGGGTTTTAGCCGTTCCAGAGTTTTTTTGTGAGAAGTGTATTTTGTTTCAGTTAGACAATGCTGTGTGTTTGTGCTTTGCATTCACAGGCTGCACTGGTGTTAGGCAAATGTTGACATGGGAGAGAGCTAACTTTGACTGTTTGAGGAAGGAGTGGGTTGGTTGTAAGGCAGTTTCTATCTGAGACTGTTTTTGCTAGTTTTGATTTTGATGTGTTGCGTTCAGACGTGAATTTTCAAAGAAAGGGTTTATTGACTCCATATCCTCTCTAGCACAAAAACTGCTGACTTCCACATCTACACCATCAGCTGCAAAACTCACCCATGTGTTTGTTACCTTTAGGCTTAACTATTTTGGTGTTTGCAAGGCCATTCTTCATAAACTAGTGCTTTTTCCCCTTGTGTTCTAAACCCAAACCAAATCTCACTCAGCCATTTCTCTTGTGTGAGTTGGACCTTGATTAGTTCCTGGGCCAGCAATACCTCCATTATAAAACTCTCACCTTTATTTTTAAAATCCTCCACGTCTCAGCTCTCCTCATCTCTGGAAACATCTGCAACCCTCCAAAAACTCGTCCCTCTTCCAACTCTGGCCTCGCTCGGTAAGAACATAAGAAATAGGAGCAGGAGTAGGCCATCTAGCCCTTCCAGCCTGCCCCACCATTCAATAAGATCATGGCTGATCTGAAGGCGAATGGAATGTTGGCCTTATAACAGTCTGTAGTCTGCACCTGCAGACTGGGTTTTTGCGACCCGTGCACAAGGACCTCCAGGTCCCTCTGCACTGTAGCATGCAGCAGCTTTTCGCCTTTTGAATAATAATCCCTCCTACTATTATTTCTGCCAAACACGTGCTAACATTATACTCCATCTGCCAGGTCCTCGCCCACTCACTCAGCCTATCCAGATCTCTCTGCAGACTGTCCACACCCTCCACACAATTTGCTTTTCCACTCATCTTTGTGTCATCAGCAAATTTCGTCACCCTACACTCAGCCCCCTCCTCCACATCATCTATATAAATGGGAAACAGTTGAGGCCCCAGCACCGATCCCTGCGGCACTCCACTAGTCACCATCCGCCAACTAGAATAGCACCCATTGATACCAACTCTCTGCTTCCTATTAGACAACCAATCCTCTATCCGTGCTAAAGCCAATCCTCTATCCAATTCTCTAACTGTGCTTTCAGCCGTTCAGGCTCTTAGCTATGTACATAGTCTGGCTTTAATTGCTGAATGGCAAAGTATTCCAAATTTGTATATCTGGAAAAATTAAGTAAAGATTGTAGTAATTTTGTGCATAGAATTAAGAAGGCGCAATTAGTAGAAGCTGGGCTGACCGGAGCTTCATTCAAAGCTGAACTCGTTGTTTGTATGTTTACGTTGAGCTGAGGTAGCTGTTTACTCCGAATATGCTTTTTGATGAGCTTTTTCATACAATACAACTAAAAGTGCTGGCGGATAATGTGAGTGTGCAAGCAGAAAAACACAATGCTATTGGCTGCCATGTAATGGTGTCAACCCAGCAATTTTGGTCAGCTCCAATTGAAGGGATTTTGGCCAATTCTGTGTGACTGAGTTGAATAGCAGGAAGCCCCTTGCTTGTTATCACATTTGATCTCTCTGAGAATAAGGCAGAATGTTCTATCAGCTGTTCTGCAGTAAACCTGAAATGCTAATAACTACAAGTTCATGGGTGGATTGTGGGTGGCATGGTGGTTAGCACTGCTGCCTCACAGTGCCAAGAACCTGGTTCAATTGCTGGCTTGGTCAGTGCAGTGTCTCCACATGGGTTTTCTCCAGGTGCTCTGGTTTCCTCCCTACAGTCTGAAAGATGTGCTGGTTAGGTGCATTGGCCATGCTAAATTCTCCCTCAGTGTACCTGGACAGGCACAAGAGTGTGGGGACTCGGGGATTTTCACACTAACTTCATTGCAGTGTTAATGGAAACCTACTTGTGATATTAATAAATAAGTTCATCCATTGAGCAGCTGAGCCATGAAGACCAGAAGGAACCAAGGGTGGTCTCAGCCAGGGTGGCAGTTGGTGGCTTTGGTGTTTAGGGAGGGTAAAATTGGCCATTCTTGCTGGGTTCTACTGCATTCAGTGCATCAGATGGGGTTTGGGGTGGGCTCAGCTGTGATCCTCCTCCTATCATTTGAAAAGAGAGTTTGTGTAACAGCTGCCATGGCCTCATGAAGTCATTTGTATTCATGGATAATTCAGTAAAATGTAGTCACTGTATGTCCAAGTGCAGCAATCACACGGCTCCACCACACAAGCTATATAGAGATAATATAGCTGTTAATATGCTTTGGTGGCTTTTGATTGTGGAATTGACAGATAATTCATTTGTTACTACTCCTCAGTGGGAAGGTTGTGGTTTCACACTGGGTACTTGAGCATGTAATTGATTCTGAGACTTTGGTTCGGTCATGAGCTGCTGTCTTTTGGATGAGAAATTGATCCCTGTTCTCTCAGGTGGGTATAAAATATCAAATGGAATAATTTTGAAGAAGCGCCTGGAAGTGGTCTCCTGACCAGTATTTATCCCGCAGCCAGCATTTCTAAGAGAGCTGATCCGCTCCTGATCACGTTGCACAAACTGACTGTTGTGTTCATTAGATGGCAAACCGGGTCGACACTTCAAAACAGATGCTTTGGCTGTTAAGTGCTTGGTGAGGGCCCTGTGGTCATGCTATCCTTTCTTCCACGAGTGTTGAACAGGAAAATGAGGGGAGGATGTTTGCTCTTCATTTGGGTGCAACCTGAGCAGGAAGATATTGTCCCAGGATAATGCCGCATCTCAGAGGCAGCACCTCCAACAATACAATGCTCTCCTAGTGCTGTACTGAAGTGTCAACCTGGAGGATGTGCTGAAAGTCTTGGAGTGAGACTTGAGTATTTGATCTGACTGAGTAGTGAAAGTAAAAGCACTGAACCATGTCACCACACTCTGATAGTCGATGGCATGCCTCAAAAATGGATCGGGTGAGGCGCCTGGATTTGTGTGGAGTCACACCCAGCCTGTACTGAACATTCTTGGGAAACGAGAGGGAGGAGGAAATTGGCAAAAGAATTGAAAGAAACACATTCAGTAATTGTGACGTTACAGTTCAGGCACTTGGAGACGGTGTGCGACGGCTGAATTTGAGTTATTCTACTTACCCTGTGTAACTCCTTGGGCATTAAAGTGATATTGTATTCACACAGTTGCTTTACAGCACTTCAAATGTTGGCAGAGCACCAACAGTCTCATTTCTTAGCTCAGCTGGCTGGTCGGCTAGAGTGTGACGCAAAATGTCACTAGCAGCGGGGGTTCGATTCCTGTGCCTGCTATGGAAATTCATGGAGGCCCTCTCTCCAAGCCCTGTATCTCACTTGCTGAATGGTGTCCCCTTCTCAAGCTGCGAGTAACCAAAATATGTCTCGATCACAGAGAGAGATGTTTTTAGATCTATGGCTAGATAATTCATACGTATCTTTGAAAGTTTAACTTGGCATCAGAATCTTCTAGGAAAAGAAACTTCCATAATTATGCTTTCTTAAACACAAAGTGCTTAATGGGGCATAATTAATAGTTTTGATGGGTTCAAACTTTCATTTCCATTACAAAATAAAGAAGAACTTGAATAGCTTATGTTCCACTTATTCAATTTTTTTTGTTGATTTCTATTTGTTTTAAACCATCTTTCATGTTCACAAGAAATTTCAGTGTAAGGTGCTATTAACATTGGCATAGATTGGTATAGAAACCAGTGCAAAATATTGACATAATTTCCACATAAGCTAAAATGAGGAAATGTCAGCCCACTTTTTCTCAAGCTTCTTGTTTGACCAATTGAGTAATCATCGTAAAAGGGAGAGTTGGGTTGATAACCTATTGGGGTCTAACCTCGGATGAATGGCAGTGTGGAATTGGCATATTATCCCAATGTCTGTGTGGCTTTCCTCCAGGTGCTCCAGTTTCTTCCCACAGTCCAAAGACGTGCAGGTTAGGTGGGTTGCCCCCAGTGTCACAAAATGTGTAGGTTAGATAGATTAGCCATTGCTAAATATGTAGGAGTTATGGGGAAAGGTGGGATTGATGTTGGTGCAGGCCCAATGGGCTGAATGGCCTCCTTCTCCATTGTAAGGATTCTATGATTCTATTACTTAGAGCTGCTTTAGTGGTATTCATCGTGAGGAATGAGCTAATAAAGCACAAGGAAATTTGAATATAGTCAGTAGCAGAGGCTGGATTTCAGGATCTCTTGATTCCTAAATGCACCCATTAAAAAAGGGGGAGGTCAAACTCAAGCTGAGTTTATGGTAATTTCTTATAACACCGTCTTCAATAAATTTTAAGTGGCAAGAGCAGATGTGAATTCAGGGAGTTTAAGGGAGTGATTTTGCAATCTGTCTTGAGTTCATCAAGGATAGTTTGTGAGCATGTTCTCATGTCCGTTTTTCTGCCCAGCTTGCTCACGCAGCTGTGAATCTGAGAGCAGCGTTGCAGAGCAGGGAGGAATAAAGGCCTGGGAGCACCGGCTCCCCAGCAAAGAAACTGCCTTACCATTTAAGGAATTGTGAAGTATTTCACAGCTTCATGCAGATGGAATGATGGGGACCAGCGGGTGTATACAAAAAATAAGTCTTGCACATGAGGCACATATGGTAAGGAAGCGATTCATGTCAAAGGCCCTGAGGGTAAGTAGTAATCAGAATGGAATGGCAGAAGGCCAAGGCCTGGTAGGGGGAGTAAATCCTACCAGAAAATCCATATTGTGTTTATTTTAAAATTAAACTAATTAAAACCAGAATGAAAGGCAGTGTTAATGAAACGCTTAGAAAGAAACTTTTTGAGTTGGGGATGTTATAGCACATTGGAATGATTTTTTTAGAATCTCTCCCACGAAAAGAATTGCTCCCATCCATGCATTATAACGTTTTGTTAGCATTTTCTTGCTTTGGAATATTCTATCTGTAGTTTTGTGACATTTGAAATATTGTATGTCCCTTTTGTTGAATTACCACTTGGTTTTGTGTGCCCTATCCTTCCAGAGCAGTATATTTTGTGCTTTCTAATGTTATGGCACCAGATGTATATTCCTCCATAAGTATAAATCTGGCACCAACAAGATACTGTGGAACCAGATTGTACGAGTGTCTTATTAGCTTTCTGTCCGGCCTTGGGAAATTTTGGGCTGGTTTTCCACTCTGATGTAGTTTCATTTGACAATGGGAATCAGCTCTGCTTTCTCATTCTCTCTTTCCAAACCAGGGACATTATCCCAGTGTCTGCGTGGCTTTCCTCCAGGTGCTCCAGTTTCTTCCCACAGAGAAATTTGGCAGGAATTAGAATGTCTACGCTTAGAGGACATTTGATCCAAATACTGGGAACTATGATTTCATTTATGTCAAATGCAACTGCCCAAATATCCTGGGTGCGGCTTGATCATTCAAAGCCTTTACTTTTACTTCAGTTACTTATTCTGGACAGTTCAGTGTCTTACTTTTAATCTACCAGTGCCGCTAAAGTATGTTTTATAAGCATGTTTGGAATGAAGAAAAGCAGGGAAGTTATCCCTGGTGTACTGGCCGTTATTTATTCTTCAGCCAATAATACATTGTTGTTTGTGGAAACTTGCTGTGTACAAATTGGCTTCTGTGTACCCTACATTATGACAGTGACAGCATTTCAGAAGAACTTTCCTGGTTGTAAAGCACTTTGAGATGATTGGTTGTGAAAGGCATCACATAAATGCAAATCATTTTGGTGTTGCCTCAGGTCTGTTCATTATATCAATTGTTCATCAACTAGTTCTGAGACCATCTGTAAAAAGTTTCCAGGAAGTTTGCATAATAGTGTGATTGGTATCCTTTTGCTGTGATGTTATGGTTAGATGCACACAGTTGGCTGCCCAATTACTGACAGTAATATTGTTGCACAGATAGGCTGGTAAATAGCAGTGGTGGAGGATAAAAACCTTAAGACATTCCGGAGCTATGTACTGAGTAGGAGGGCAATGGATGATTACACCTGGCCCAGTGACTGTGTTCCTGACAGAAAGAACCAAGCCAAATCCCACTGCTGGAAGGTGTCATGCATTGATGCATTCAATAAATTGCTTTCAGCTGCAGGAAAGATAAAAGCACGTGACTATTCATATCAGTGTTCACTATCGAGCAGACTTAGCAATATTTATTACCAGTCCCTTTAAGAGGACTCTAATGAACTTTATATTCTGAAATGTAAATGTACGTTAGGTTTATATGTAAATTAAATGAGGGTGGGTCCCTAATACCTAATTCCTTTGACAAGGAGAACTCAACCAAAAACATTAGAACTCCTGGATTATGGAAGAGTTTTTGCTGCTTTAATTTATTCGTAGAGAAATCAGCTGGATCATTCGTTTGTACCTGGCTGCTAAAAGTTTACCAATTTTCTTAAATCCAATTTCTAACATTGGGAAAAAATACCTGTAAATACTGAGTACCGCACTTGGTAAATCTATCTTCCAACGTTACATTCTTTGAAATGTCAGTGAACGTGTTTAGCTGGGCTCTCTGAAACGTGCGTTTCATGGCCAGCCGTGATCCAGCCATAGCATTCCTGTCTCTGACAGAATATTGTGTCTGCAAGCCTCACTCCGGGCATTTGAGCACAAAGCCACAGTTGGCAATGTACTGCACTGTCAGACAGAGAAACATAAGAATCACCTACAGTGCAGAAGAGGCCATTTGATCCATCGTGTCTGCACCGACTCTCTAACAGAGTACCTCCCCTGCCCCATCCCTTTTATCATGGGTACCCCACACATTCACCATGGCTAATCCACCTAAACTATCTTGGGACACTATGGGGCAATCTAGCATGGCCAATCCACCTAACTTGTGCAAAGGGAAGGGGGAGATATGAAATTATTTTGAGTTGCTGCGTTCATGGTGATGGAGCAGTAAAAGAAATGCAGAGCTCTGATTTCATTTTTCGGAAGACTGGCCTGTGTAGCAAAGTCACACGTTCAGCTGAGCGACATGGTTTAAAATTTGCTATGTTGCAATGGATCTGAAATGTGATCTGTGAGTATTGGAACACAGTGAGTAACAAGGCACTGAGGAACACTGGAAACTTTGTAAGGTCACAATTGCAGTAAAGGCTACCATGGTCCTTCCATTGAGTGTGCTCTGGAGTTGGGTCACCTTTCACTTTCCCAGTTGCGCTGTTGACTTGGTGAGGTTGACGTTTATGGTTATCGATGACTGGAAGTACCTGGCTGCTGCAGAGCCATCAGGTAGCTGATGTGTGAGATGCAGCCGCGTTCACAAGCATTGATTGTCAATATTGATTCTTGCTTTGCCACCCTATTGTGGTCATGACACATTCAGTGTGGAATGTTAATCATTTACTGAGCCACCCACAGGCTCTCTGATGCTGCAGGCACTTGTACAATCGATATCTTTCCGTCGACTTTGCCTGACACGCAGGAATTTTCAGTGCCTTTTGAAATAGTGCTGCGGCCAACACTAGCTTTACTGTCGCTGGGTCAAAATCTCGGGACTCCCTCCCTAACAGCACTCTGGGTGTGCCTACGTTGTGTGGGCTGTAGCGGTTCAACAAAGTGGCTCGCCACAATTTTCTTAAGGACAATTAGGGATGGGCAACAAATACTGGCCTAGAAGCAGTGCCCACAGCCTGTGTAAGAATTTAAGAAGATCGATATAAATACTTCAAAATACATTGAAAAATCCTTTTTAAAAAATCTGAGCAATTGAACTGGTTTTATATTTGAAGTGCTATCTCCCTTTCCTTTAAACTTTATTGTTCAGGATACTGGCTTACATTGGGTAATGTTCAATTTGCTGATAACCTCATCCACGTGAAAGTAAAGCAGGTATGAGTCCAGCTTCTCACTGCTTATGGAATGGGTCCGTGGATTAATATTCGGTGAGAACAGGTTCAGGCTTGGCTACAATGCTCATTATACCATTTCCCCCAAGCAACTCCCACCGTCCAACACAGCAGAATAGCTTGTCAGCATGTCTAGCTGCACACGTCATTGAGTGTTCACCAGAATGAGGAATGGCTCAATTTCTGCCACCAGCGTCATCATGCCTCAGCAGAAATTGACATTTTCATTGGCGATGTTGGTGCCAATTGGCACTCAAAGTAAAAACCCCTTAATCTCAGTCATAAGTTTATCATTCAAATAGTCTGCCAAAACATGCCGAAGCTTGCTTAGATTGCATTCTTCTAACATATATTTGATTCCTTAGCTTATGAACTGGAGATTGAGTAAGAATAGTTGAATGTTCCTTTTGTAATTAGAACAGAGTTTTTGTAATTAGAACAAACAGAATTTTTTCTGTTTGTTGGCACAAGTCCACAAAGGTGTTTTGATGGTGCTTTACCACTAGTGGGTAAAAATGCCTTACTCATTTGGGTCATTTGTCTGTTTGAGAGGTTTTTTGGGCATTTGGCCAAGATGTTTGATGTATGTAGAACCCCGTGACCATGCTTCAGTTTGCAAACCAAACGACTGAAAAATCTACATACTTTTGGGTTTTTAATCTGATATGAAGTTCACCTTCTCTCCCCTTATCACGCAACCCGTTTACCGAAGCCCGTAACATTGGTGCTGATGACGACGACAAAGTTAATGGATACCTCACAATTTACTCTTCCTAAAAGGTACAAAGCACTATCAGACATCTTGATGCTTCTTTAACTAGAATTTTCCTGCCTCTTAATTGGCTTGCGGTGTAGTCTGTCATTAAATGAAATATTTCCAGCCAGCAGTTCCAAATCTATGCTTTCAGCTGCCTCAATGAATCGACCAACATTCACACTAATGGAGCTCAGCTATTGAATTACTGGTTCCAGTCCAATCACCCATTGCCATGTCTGGCATCTTGGCAGCCAACTCTGTCAATAAATCAACTGTGCTGCCCTTCTCCTCTTCACTTCCACTTCAAGAGGATAGTCACGCGTTAGTCGGACAACTTGCACAACAAGGATTTGAATCCTCACTTGATAGGTAGCAAGTGCTAAAAGCTATACCAGAGCAGCACACTTCATCATAAAATATGCAAGTGCATTTTTCTAACACGGGATGAATACTGTATCTCGTCGCACCCTGCAATTCTGGTTGGTGGGTCAGAACTTTGGCAGCAACTTCATCCCTTTTTGCAATCAAACCAGGGTTGACTGAGAGCATTGAATTTATTAGTATTTCTGAGCTTGTCTATTCTTAAAATTATGAAGAGTGTGGGACAAACCTGATGCCTGAATGTTTGTGTTGCTGCCCCATAGGTGGCAGTGATGGTGCGGTGGCACAGTAGTTAGCACTGCTGCCTCTCCACTCCAGGGACCTGGCATTCAATTCTGGCCTTGGTGAGTGTCTGTGTGGAATCTGCACATTCTTCCCATCTCTGTGAGGGTTTCCTCTGGGTGATCCAGTTTCCTCCCACACTCCAAAAATGTGTGGGTTAGATTGTTTGGCCATGCTAAATTGTCCCTTAGTTTCAGGGGATCAGCAGGATAAATACATGGGGTTATGGGGATAGAGCCTGGGTGGGATTGTTGTTGGTACAGGCCTGATGGCCCAAATGGGCTTTTTCTGCACTCAGAGATTCTATGAATTATCAAGTGGCAGCAGCTGATTGGCACAGATCAAGTTTGATGACCAATTGGGGGATTTGGGTGTGAACAAGAAGTGGGAGCTAGACATGGAGGGATCAGTTAAAAGGCAAATGGCAACCATGAGTATGTTTGTTCATTGTGTTTGGAAATTGATGAATAGGGACAGCAGAGGAGGAGAGTAGGGAGGGAGAGCAGTGGTGGTTTGGACAGCTGTCCAAGCTTTATTGATGCCTCCCTTCAGCCTTGATTGAGACTACGGTCAGCAAAGTTGCAGTCTATCCTCTATCTGGATTAAGAGCTCCAATGAGTCAAAGACCCCCAGGCATGGTTAGATATGGCCACGGATGCCAGCTGCCTCCTGTTCCTCGCAAGAGTATAAACATTTTTGCTCTCAGCTCAAGTGATGGTGACTCTGTCCCACTACACGAGCAACTGAGTTGCACTTTCTTCTTTTATGCAATTTTTTCACACTGCAGTCACGAGCACTAATAGATCTCTGCTGTGTTTCTGACAGTGATACTCAAATGTGTGCTAGACCGCACGGTGGCCATTTGAATATTGGTGTATATTACAAAAGGTTGCAGTGTGTAGATGTATTTTAACTGCCTCCCACACTCAAATTCATCTCCTGAGTGATTTGTGCACTTCCGGCTTGTCATGCTTACTTCCTTTTGTCATTTACCGTAACACTGAATTGATTGGGTAAAATAGCAGGAACTTAGAACTGAAGAAATATGGACCATCCAAATGAGGAAAGTGGTGAAGAATTGTCTGTGAGAAGTTGCCAATCACCTAGAAAAAACAGCCTAAATAATCAGTTGGAAGAGCCTAGCAATAACTAAAAAATATGAAAAGATGATAGTGGAGTAGAAAAGATTATTCAAAACGTTTTTGGAAACATTTTCTTTATTCAGTAACGGATATCTTTCATGCTTTAAAGTATCTTAAAGATCAGCACGGGAATGTTTCATGATTATATAAATATTTGAATTAGGAGCAGGAGTACACCACTTGTCCCTTCAAATCTCCTCTGCCATTTAAGCTCATGGTTGACCCAAATGTAACACCACATTCCTGCCTGCCCCCAATAATATTTCACCCCTCTGTTAATCAAGAATCTATCTAGCTCTGCCTTAAAAATGTTCAAAGGAGACAATCTTACCAAAAAAATTGTAATTGCTGAATGAACATGAAAACAGGAGCTTCCACCATATTTTGAGGAAGAGAGTTCCAAAGACTGAGAGAAAATAGTTCTCCTCATCTCTTAAAATAGCGACCCCTTATTTTTAGACAGTGATGCCTAGCTCAAGATTTTTCCAACATCCCCATCACATCCATTCTATCAAGAGTTCTCAGTACCTTTTATGTTTCAATCAAGTTGTCTTATATTCTTCCAAATTCCAGTGATTGCAAAGTTAATCTGTCCAACCTTTCCTCTCAAGACAACCTGCCCATTCCAGGTATTGTGCCAGCAAACCTCATAAGTATTTACATCTTTCCTTGCATTAGGAAACCAATACCATATACAGTACTGCAAATGCGCTCTCACCAATGCCCTGCATAACTGAAGCACAACCTCCCTACTTTTGAATTCAGTTTTCCTCACAACCAATAACATGTCTAATTATTTGCTGTATCTGCATGCTGGCCTTTTGTGATTCATGCACTGGAACACCAAGATCTTTCTGAATTTCGGAGCTTTGAAATCTCTCACCAATTTGGTAATTTTTTTTATTCTTCTTGGCAAAATGGGCCATTTCACACTTTCCAGCATTTGCCAGATCTTTGGTCACTCACTTAATCTATAAATGTCCCCTTGTAGCCTCCTTATGCTTTCTTCACTATTTACTTTCCTACCCATCTTTGTGGCATCAGTAATGTTTGCAATGAATCTTCCCTTTTAATCTCAAATGCACTAAGCAATATCACTGTTAGTTTTTGTGATTCCCAGCGTTTGAAATAATCATTTTTAGACAAATGTTAGAGCTGAGATTATGTATTTTTCTGATCATGTGCCGCAGAACAATATATTGTTGCATTGGCACAGTGACAGTAATACAGTATTGATTAATGTAGCATTCTGGCTATACCCCATAATATCGCTCTGAAATCATTGTGGAATAATATAACCGTATAACAGCAGTCTAGCCTGTGATCATGCAAATTGGCCAAATACATTACTTCTGTTGTCTAAGATGCTTGCAGATGACGTGACGAAATCAATAAGCAGTGCCAATGCAGTAAAGCGTCTTTGATGTCCATACATATGAAAGCTTAAGGATGCAACTAAATCTGCTGTTATGCTATTGAACTACTGGTCCCATTCAGAACTTTAAATGATTTTTCCTACCTGTATTAACCATGTGAGTCTCATTGGGATGCAGCAGATGAGTGGAGGTCTGGATCTAAAAGTTTGGAGCTTGGAAGACCCTAGACTGAGGAGTCTTCAAAAACCCTAAGATAAAATTGCAGGCCATGCCAGCATCGGCCTTATTTTTGTAAAGTTCATGCTGTGTTGCTAAACTACGTACTTCAAATACTACATATTTGGTTGGCAACATTTGAAACATGAATGGTAAAAGCAAGTTGCACTAGTGACACAATTTTTCTAAACACATGTTGCTTCTTGTCCTGTTCTGTTGTACATTCTGTGGATACTTCTGCAGATTGAAGCTTTGGCGTTGGTGCCTGAGGGGTCTGCTGAGCCTGATGTCTCATTGCACCTGCAATGGGTTAAGATTGCTTTCTCCTTGGGCATTTTACTTGCTTCAAGGCGTGCAATTACAGAGAGAATGCCTGTTGTAAATGGGTTATAATAAAGTACTAATTTAAAGTTCCCCTTTACAATAATTGATACGTTTTTGCAGCCGACCCTGCTTACAGGTTACTTAGGCTTTATGTAGGGCTCTGTCATCTAAGCAGGCACTTTATAGCCTCACATCATAAACAAATTTGAACAAGGTTAATACTGACTGTATGCCCAATTATATGTGTTTTTAATTCAAAAAGTGAAATGTCGGTGACTGTAGGTTTCTAATGAAATACTTCATCTGCTTGGTTACTGAAATTATAAAAGTGTGGTGATTTTAAAAAGAAAATCAACTATTTATCATCAAGTTGCTCTCCTACTTGTCAACAATTGGCGTGAAAATGACTTGCAGGAATGGCTACAATAAAGTTTAATCTAAACAAAGTGTCTGTGGCTGTGGTATATCAGCATTTATCCTTTGTGAAAATTGTTGCTTTATGTTCAAAGAATTTTAGCAGCCAAAATAATTTTTCCTCTGGTGGTATTGTGTCTCCTTTGAATACTGCCCATTATACTAATATTTGGGTTTGGACTGACGAAGCAGCCAGTGTGTGGATTACTTTATGAAGCTGGTTTGTGTCTGGAGACAGAGGCTGTGTGTGCTGATCTTCTGTCAGTTTAACAAAAAGAAATCTCGAGATGGCTGAAGTATCCATTAGTGCTGCTATGATTTAGACAGATCTGCTTATTTTCTCCCCACAAGAGATGGTGACTGAATAGTGAACTGAGCCACACAATGCCATAGGGAATCTTTCCCAGAAATAAGAGTGCAATAAGTATTTAAATAGAATTTTACTGGATCAAATTTGAATTACAAAATGTCAAACAACATATGGACTTCAGGCTTTTTTAATACCGACATTACCGACTGGAGGAACAGGCTCCACAGGCATTGTCTAAATATATTGGCAGTGTGATGTCCTTTTCAGAGAAGGTCAAAGCAGTTTTATCTGCACTACTCTCAATGTCTGTTTCATATGCAAATTGGCAGCATGAATATTATGCTAATTTAGCTGCGTTATACCAGAACACAATAGTAAAGCACAAGAAATAGGATCAAGATTACCCACGCAGCCTCCTGAGCCTGCTGCGCCATTAAATAAGATTGTAGCTGATCCGCTGCCTCTGTTCCATTCTCTTGCTTTAGCTTCATATCCTATTGATCCCCTTACGAAGTATTTAATGGGTACATTTCTCCAACCCTGCACGCTCAGCACAGATTGCGCTGGTTTCAGAGAATTGTGGGGGAAGAACCAAAGCGTGGTCAGCATTGGCAAGAATCCTCTTTGGATTCTCCCAACCCCCGCACTCTGACAATCTGGTTCACATCCAACAAGAGCATGAACTAGATTAGCATATTCAAATATTCATTTAAATATGCAGGGTCAATTTTGAGCCTGATTCTGTCCGCTCCTGTAAAGCTTCAACTCTCAGGCACAATGGGAACCTGGCATGAATCACTATTGGTCTCCGTTTGTGGCCATGACTGCGGGCTGGGAGAAAGGGGTGGCCTGAAGTGGAGAGGAATGGGGGGGGGGGGGGGGCGCTTCCGAAGGAGGTTGGGGGTTCCTGAGTGGGCTGCCTTTAGCAACCCCATAGCAGGGTGTAGCTCATTTCGGGAAGAAGGCAGAGGAGACAGCAAGTGTGCGTGCGTGCGCGTGTAGTGGGAGGGGCAGAGGCTGATGCCAGTGAGTAGAGGGCACTGGTCTTTGTGAGTAGGAAGAGGCTAAGGGAATGTAGGGCTGCCTTGAGATCGAGGCATCCTTTTTAAAGAGTGTCCTGATTTTCGAGGAGCTGGCCTTAGGTCCCCACCCCAAAAAACTTCGAAGTGTAGGTGGATTTGGTGAAAATCTCCTCAGGTTCCAAAACAATTTCTTAATGTTGGTGAATTATGAACTAAATCGCACGAAAATCATCCAGCAGGAATCTCGGTTTTTCCGCTGGGGACAAATTTAGAAATCTTTTGCGAGAATTCTGCCCAATAATTTGCATACGAAATATTGTTTGAACTAAATTCTTCTAATTTTAAAAGCAACCTCTCCTTTCTTGAAGTTCTTGATTCAGAATCAGAGTCAGGAAGCAGAGCATCTGTATTCGAGACAACTCATACCTGGGGAACCAGTTCCTCCCCTTCCCCAACATCTACATACTTAGATGTTAATTGCAGTGATCAGACAGATCTGGTTGATTGCCCTAACCTAAAGCTAGTTGATTGCCCTAACTTAATGCTAATTTCTATAGTCCCATATAACAATTAGCAAAGAGGAAAGCTGACCAGTGGTGATTTAACTTGAGCATCACCACACCTTAGGCAAGGGGCAAAGTTGAGAAGACAGGCCTTGAATAACCTCAGCTGCTATGAGAATTGACCCCACATTGTTGGTGTCACTCTGCGTCACAAACCAGCCTTCCAGCCAACTACGCTAAACATACCTAGGCTGAGATGAATTATAGTCCTCCACTAACCATTGCCTTTGCTAAAATCAGTTAACTCAGTGTGTAATGGGAATGTAAATTGAAAAGAAAATATTTGCATGCATATGAACATAAGAACATAAGAAATAGGAGCAGGAGTAGGCCATCTAGCCCCTCGAGCCTGCCCCGCCATTCAATAAGATCGTGGCTGATCTGTCGTGTCTCACTTCCACATTCCTGCCCTCTCCCCATAACCCATAATCCCCTTGCCTATCAAAAACCTATCAACCCGCGTCTTTAAAAATATTTAGCGAGGCAGCCTCCACCACTTCAACGGGCAGAGAGTTCCAGAGATTCACCACCCTTTGAGTGAAGAAGTTCCTCCTCAACTCCGTTCTAAACCGCCCCCCCTTTATCTTGAGGCTGTGCCCTCTAGTCCTACTGTCCTTTGAGCAGGAAGAGCCTCTCTACCTCTATCCTATCCATCCCATTCATCATCTTATACGTCTCAATGAGATCTCCCCTCATTCTTCTAAACTCTAACGAGTACAAGCCTGGTTTATTCAGCCTCTCCTCATAGCTCAACCCCCTCAACTCTGGCATCAGCCTAGTAAACCTCCTCTGCACTCCCTCCAAGGCCAAAATATCCTTGCGTAAGTACGGCGCCCAAAACTGCACACAGTACTCCAGCTGTGGCCTCACCAGTGCCCTATACAACTGCAGCAAGACCTCCCTACTTTTATATTCAATCCCCCTCGCTGTGAAGGCCAGCATCCCATTCGCCTTCCTGACCACCTGCTGCACCTGTAGGCTGGGTTTTTGCAACTCAGGCACAAGGACCCTGAGGTCCCTCTGCACTGAAAAAAGAGCAGGGAAGAGTGACTAATTAGATAACTCTTCGAAAGAGCCGGCATAGGCACCATGGACTGAACGAGCTCCTCCTGTGCCATAAGATTCTGTTATTCTAAGTTGCTGCTCTGTGTTTTGTCAAAACCATACTCAACACTGACCACTGGGACCAATTTCTTCAATTTCCCAAAGAACCATCGGGAAATTGGAGGAACAACACCTCAGCTTCCTAAATTACAGGCTTCTGGATTAACATTTGAGTTCAAACAACTTCAGAGCGTGAACTCTGTCCGTCATTTTGATTTTTTGTCCTTAAAGCCCTCCCCTCTCAGGGCCAGTAAGTAAATTGTTCTTCTGTTTTGAGAGTGTTGATCTTTCTTTTGCTATTAACACATTCTGCTATCTGACCTTCATGCCACTATTAGCACCTGCCTTAGACTTTATCACTATCATTACCACTCCCTTTGTCTTGTGTCTATGACATCTTTGTCAAGTCTCATTCTTATCCTTGACCTTCTATTTTGCTCCACCCTCTCTTTTCTACAGAATAAAACTCATCACATTTCTCCCTCTCCAACTCTGGTCAAATGAATTTGAAACATTAACCATGTTTCTCTTTCCACTGATACAGTCAGACCTGCTGAGTTTTTCAGCGTTTTCTGTTAGATAAATCTTTTATAAGATATTTATAAGACCCCCACTTGCAAATTCATTTTGGAGGATAACATTGACATAACTTAAACCAATTTCTACCTGAAATAGCTTAATCGTTATCTCTGTTCAATATGACATTTTGTAACCTGCAACCAGAAAAGTTTAGGGCTAATAAACCTTTTACAATTTCCTGATAAGTCAAGTCACTTGTTTCTAATTACAAATCAAGTTTGAATTATTGACTGCATTCTTTGTTTACATCAGAAGAGTCAAAGATTATGAACTCTTTAAGATTATATGGAATAAAGTTGTGTTTCTGTAACGACTTTATTAGAAATGAATTCTAAAATGCAATTCTGATTAGCCAAGGGTGCTCCAGCTTTTTGTGTGGTTGGACTTTTGGAACCATGGAGAATTTGAATAAGTTCAATGTTTGCATCAAAAAGCCATGCTTTAGAGGAAGCATGCGTTGGAGCATCCGAGCTACAATGGTGTATCCCTCTCTTTCTTCATGTGATTTCCTCATCGGAAATGATGGATAAGAGCTGGTCCCTATAGTTTGTCGATCCCAAAAGTAAAGGAAACTTTGGCATATTTCACCTTTTTATAACCACGAAAATATTTGTGTTGGTATTGAATGCACAACTGTATGTTAACACAAGCAATGTTATATAAGCACTTAATTCATCAATGTTGTGGGCAGATGTGAGAATCTAATTTGTGCTGCGGTTTATTATTACTGTCGGTGGAAGGAATGCTTGATTTTTTAAAAAAATGGTGTTTGCGTTCAGAAAGGCTTTCTTCATTACCACTTTGGAGTTTGGCATTCTTTGAAAGCAAAAGGGCACGATGAAAACAAAGGGCTCTGTAAGCCAGCTTTACTGAAGTGGGTGATTGCATTTCTGCCACCTCTACAATAGTGCTAGTATTTACCCGACACAGATGTTTATTGTAAATTGTAACAACTTGATGTAAATGTACTGGTAAAGATGCTAACAATACAGAATAGGCAGGCACATCAAGGCAGATATATGCTGTATGCCTGCTCAAAACAGTTTGACTTGGCATTTTATTCTTCTGTGAAGAACATTAGCAAGTTTTATCTGTAGTGTTCCTTACAGAGAGCAACTGGCAATATTGAGGGAGTTGCGTGTTTTGCTAAATTTTTGTTTTCATTCAAGAAGCATTTTAGTGATTGGTTTTAGCCAAGATTTTTTTTAAAGGTTTGAGATTATATTTTGGTGATACTTGATACATTAAAGAAATGAACTTTAATGATCCTGTGGAGTTAACACCAATGAAAGTGCTGACAGATTTGTCCAGTCGATCTAAAGGACACGCCACATCATGTACAAAAATCAGCACTGACAGCCTGCTGTTTATGCAAGACTATAGAGGGAATGGAAATGTCAAACTGAGAGTGCCTTTTGAAGGCTAGGGTTAATGTGCATTGTTAATTATAGGGGATGGCCAACATTAGAGATTGATGTGTGATTTTGGAGTGCGTTATTTGACTAATGACTGAAAAGGCAGTGGCAATCACCATTTCCTAGCAATCTAGGAAAGCACGTACGAGAAAAGAAATAAAGCATTATATTCGTTTGGCCAGCATGTAAGTTGATTTTTTAAAAGTATTGAACGTAATGGTGAATTAACACAGTGTTCCAGCATAGTTTAAATATTAATGAAAAGAAATATAATTCAAGTTTATAAGGGAAGAGCAAGAAAATGTTGTTCAAGGAATAATTTTGCTTGGGATAGTTTGGCTGGAGTAGGGTGTGAATGAAGGCAATAGCAGCACTCATCTGTAGCTGGTAATGTCTGACTGCTGTGTATTTCTGGTATGCTCTGAGTCATGCTGATGAAAGCCCATTTCCTTTACAGTAGTATCAGGCCTGATTTTGGTAGCAGTGCACTCGTAACTATTCGTATTTATACAGCACATTCAAGAAGGAAAAACATCCCAAGTTGCTTCACCACGGCATAAACAGGCAAAAACTGACACTGGATGAAGCGTGACCAATAGCTCTTTTATGAAGTGGATCTTGAAGGATGAAGTAGATGTGAAGAGGCAGAGGGATTTAGGGAGGAAATTATAGAGGATGCAGGTGGTTGAGAAGACAGTTGTCAAAGGGGCAGATGCACAATAGGCCAGAGTCCTGCTGCCTGTGTGCTCTTGGTAAATTTCCCCCTCCGTATTGTCTTTTGCTACAGGCAAATTTCCGAAGTGTGCACTCACTTGAGTTCTGACAAGGAGTAGAGGAAGAATTTCATCTATTGCCCATTGCTCGTTTCCCTGAGACAGTTTGATGTAACTGACTGGCCCCAGAGGGCAGTTAAGAGCTAGCCACATTGGGGTGGGACAGGAATCACATTTAGGCCTGACTGGGTAGGGATGGCAGGCTTTCTTCCCTCTTGAACATTAATGAATATGTTGAGTTTTATGACTGTTGGACGGTTTCCAGATGAATTTTATGGCTACCAGATTTTTAATCGCCAATTCTTTTTAATTTTCTGAAACTGTCATTTGTGTCGGAACTTTCATTCTCGGATTATTAGTCTGGATGTGGAGATGCTGGTGTTGGACTGGGGTAAACACAGTAAGAAGTCTCACAACACCAGGTTAAAGCCCAACAGGTTTATTTGGTAGCAAATGCCAGTAGCTTTCGGGGCTCAGCCCCTTCGTCAGGTGAGTGGGGAGTCCAGGCCAGATTTAGGCTTGTGTAGAGCATAAAAGCCAATATAAATATGTGGACCAAATGGTTTATTTCCATGCTGTTTAATTCTTTGTAGGCCTCTGGATTACTCGTCCACAATGCCATTTCCAGCGTAAATGTAAACCGTTCATATTTCATCCTCTGCACAGATCTATTCCTTGAGGACTCTCTGATATACCTTCTGGGAATGTTCCTGTGGCCACCCATTCTGGAGAATGATGCAGGAGATTACAGGGCTTATTGCAAACTGCCCATTTTGGAGCATTTAACCCACAAAATACTGGGCCTACTGCCCCATAGGAGGGAAAAGCAGACTGATGAAAACATCTACCATCCATCCCAGTAAGCCATGTTCATTTCCTGACCCAACTGAACCAGATATGGCAAAAAAATGCCTGGTTGAGACAAAAAGCCAAGAAACCTATTTTCCACCCTAATTCCCCTCAAGATAGTAGTAGTAATGAGTCAGTTTCAGGTGCTCTAACAGTGCTGTTGGAAAGGGAGTTCCAGAATTTTGACCCAATGACAACAAAGCAATGATGATATACTTCTAAGATAGGATGGTTTGAAGGGGAATTCGCAGGTGGTGGTTTTCTCATGCAGCTGCTGCCCTTGTCATGCCACGTGGTAGATATTTCAGGTTTGGAAAGTATTGTTGAAAGAGCCTTGGTGAGTTGTGCAGTCCGTTTTGTAGATGGTACACTCTGCTGCCACTGTGCTTTGTTAGTGGAGGGAGTGAATGTTCAGGTTGCTGGATGTGGTGCCAATCATGAGGGCAGCTGTGCCCTGGATGGTGTCGAGCTTATTGTTTGAGCACCATTTTCCTGTGCTATCCTTGTATCCCTTGATGTTCTTAATATGTAGAAATCTATCAATCTCAGTCTTGAATATACATGATGATTGAGCCCCCACAACACTGGGAGGCAGAGAATTCCAACAATTCACCACCCTCTGAGTGAAGAAATGCCTCATCATCACAGTCCTAAATGGCTTGTCCCTTATTTTGAGTTTGTGTGCCCTGTTCTGAACAAACCAACCCCTCCTCCAACCTGGGGAAGCATTCTTCCTGCATCTACCCTGTTGATCCCTGTAAGTATTTTGTATGTTTGAATGAGATCACCTCTTATTCTACTAAACTCCAGACATCCTCAAAAGACTAGTTCAAATCTCAGCTCACCCAAGGCCTGACTCTAGTGATTTTGGGTTGGTGAATTAGCATTTTATAAGCTGTTTGCTATCCTTCCTACCTCTGAAAAGGTTTTGTAGCAGGAAAAATGTCAGAGGTGCCCCAAGGCAGTGGAGCAATTTCCACTTTGACTTGGCCAAACAATGTTGTTTTAACCGCGTGGCTATCGCCAATCTAAATTGAAGAAACTGCTCTGTCCTAGAGAGAGAATGATGTGGGTATGCCGGCGTTGGACTAGCGTAAACACAGTAAAAAGTCTGACAACACCAGGTTTTAGTCCAACCGATTTATGTGAGTATTATCAAATAAATCGGTTGGACTAAAACCTGGTGTTGTCAGACTTTTTACTAGAGAGAGAAGGCAGCAATTTAAAACAATAAAACACAATCCAGCACGGTGCATGTTGGTGCTGTGGAGAGGAGTTGTAAAATAAACTGGAACCTGCAAGGTGGAAAAGCTCTTTGATCAACTGCCTTAAATGATCCAACATCTGAGCATAGAAACTTGAATTGTAGGGATGACTCTTCCTTTGTAACGAAGAGATGAGGCAGAAGGTCAGCTACAATCGTGTTGAATGGCGGAGCAGACTTGAGAGGCCATATGATCTGCTCCTGCTCCTGTTTCTTGTGTCCTTTCAGGGGCAGCATACTGCCACATAATCTCAACAATTATACACTGCTCACCTCAAGGATTGCAATCCCATGCCTGAAACTGTTTTTAAACGTTATTGACTGATGAGTTCGGCACAGACCAAAATATTAAGCTGCTTGGGTTTTTGAGAAACAAGTTATTGTGACTACCCAGCTTCTGCAGAATTATACACACTTGTCTCATGAGAACTTGGCCAGATGATGGTTTACCTGATTCAAAACAGTGTAGCCCTGAGCATGCCAGAGATAACACAGCGATAACCGCCTTCAGTTCCTTACTGAAGGCAGGCCAGGGAAGTGGGCTGTTTATGCAACATTTTCATGATTAAGGCTGTAACTGAAGTGAAGATGGCAGGGCAAAGCTCGGTGCACGGGGAACCTGTTGCTATGGAAGTGGATTACTCTGGTTTTTATATTGCTATAAGTGCAATATGAGGTAAAAACCAGAGTAATGCACTTTCATAGCAACAGGTTCCCTGCACACCAAGCTTTGCGCTGCCATTTTATCTTGCTCTTGTCCAATTTTTCTTACTCTCTCACGTTCGGGAGACGTTGCCTAATGCTTGGCTGTGGTTCCAGACCAGACTATGCATTATCCAAGTCGCATTTAAACCGAAAAAGTGGTTGTCAGCAGACTAATACTGATCAAAGAGACAGCGCAATCAAGTCCTAGCCTCTCCTCAATTGTCATTCACTATACACATTTCCAGCAAATGGGTCAAGTGAGCTCAGCCACTAATCTATGGTTTTCATGGAAATATGGATGAAATTGCAAAATTTGATCCTAACTACATTAAAAAACCCTGCATTTAGTTGGAATAAGAAGGGAATCTGATAGATTCGCTTACTCAAAATCATTGGCAATAAGAACAAGGAAATCTTTTCCTCCTTTAACTCCCCCCCCACCCCAAAACACAAAGCAAAATCCAAGCTTTGCCCAATGTTTAGGTGATCTAGGTATTTATTGTTTCTACTTTGCCAAAACTGCCTTCAGAAGGTAAAGTAGGATGAGTAGATTATACTGACTTATGGAAAAAAAAAGATTGACTTTTTTTGTACTCTAAGCTTTCTTGTTTTCCAATCTGAACATTTTGTGCTTATTTTGGCGTACCCCACATTTTGTGGTCAGTGGCGAAGTAAGGAAAGTATATGTTGCCTTTCTTGGCCATAGAAGGTTTCAAAGTACTTTGTAACCAATGAAGTATTGCTGAGGTGCTGATGCAATGTAGGAAATACAGCAGCCAATTTGTGCATAGCAATGTGATAATGAGCGCAATGATCTGTTTTGTGATGTTGATGGAGTCACAAGTATTGGCCAGGATACCAGAGTAGGTCACCTGTTCTTCCAAATAGTGCCACTGGGATCTTGTGCAACCACCTCTTGCTTTTTACCTGCTGAGGTTCATGGCTCTGGGGGCACCCACCCTAAATTAGCTTAAAAAGCTTTGTTTTAAACATGTTAAAATGGAAACAAGCAGCCTCTTTCAGACCTGTTACCAAACAAGCTACCTCCTGTTGTCCACCTTTTGCCTCCCACATCCTCCCTCTGTTAAAACTCAAAGTAAGAGAGTTTGGCATTGTTGAAACTTCAACTTGTTAAAGAAAATTTTAAAGAACAACCTACATCACTTCAAACCCACATATTACTTTATTTTGTGCTCACAATGACCATTGGGAGTGATTAGAAGGACCTGCTCCCAGTTGTTCCATTACAGCCATCTTTTATACAGATCTAATCATATGAGTGTATTCACTTCTTTACAGATCGAATCACATTCTTCAATACAATGGATTTTCTACCTTGTTTACCCAATAGGTCTCTACCAGAGTAAAGAACAAAGGAAATTACAGCACAGGACCAGGACCTTTGGCCGTCCAAGCCTTTGCTGATCATGCTGCCTGAGTGAACTAAAGCCCCACATCCTTGCGGGGACCATATAATCTCTCTCCCATCATATTCATGTATTTATCCAGACACCCTTTAAAACTCACTATCGTATCTACTTTCACTACCTCCCTGGCAGCGAGGTTCCAGGTACCCACCACCCTCTGTGTAAAAAATCTTGCCTTGTACACCTCCTTTAAATCTTACCCCCCTTGCACCTTAAACCTATGCTCCTGAGTAATTGACTCTTCCACCCTGGGAAAAAGCTTCTGACTATCCACTCTGTCCATGGCCTTCATAATCTTGTAGACCTCTATCAGGTCGCCCCTCAATCTCCATTGTTCCAGTGAGAACAAACCAAGTTTCTCCAACTTAGCTAATGCCCTTCATACCAGGCAATATTGTGTGTGTGTGTGTGTGTGTGTGTGTGTGTATGTATTGGGGGGGACGGTCAGATGTATCTCTGGTGGGGAGACGGCTGTTCGTTATCTGGTGGTTGGGGGGGGAGAGGAGGTGGGTCAGATGTTCCTCTGGAGGGGCGGGCGAGTGAGGCCAGACCATTCTATGGGAGCGGGAGGGGATGCTGGGGAGTGAGGCCAGATG
This sequence comes from Carcharhinus amblyrhynchos, assembly GCF_965287045.1. Lineage (NCBI taxonomy): Eukaryota > Metazoa > Chordata > Chondrichthyes > Carcharhiniformes > Carcharhinidae > Carcharhinus > Carcharhinus amblyrhynchos. The sequence goes on along the minus strand of NC_137334.1, from coordinate 31,595,089 downwards.
GTTTTTTGGGGGGAGGGGGTGCGGGGGGAAGGGTGGTGGGTAAGATGTATCTCTGGTGAGGGGGGTGAGGTAGGTGGATCTCTGGTGGGGGGGGAGGGGGTCTGCTGCCACTCTGCGGGTGGGGAGGGGGGCAGGGGTAGCAGTCGGTCTGGGTAGTTGGGGAGGGTCGTGGACTTGTCAGGGAGAGAGAGAGCAACAAGGGACCCATCATGGAAGAGGAATGTGTGTGGGAGCTTGCACTTAGACTGAAAGGACCAAACGGTGCAGATTTGAAATGCTGTTGGAAGATTCGCTTAGCTTGCAGTTGAGGGCAGATCTCCAGAGAAAACACTCACTATGAAACAAAGTTCTGGACTAGAGAAAAAAATAATGGAAGTAGAGCTAAAAATCACCCCTACCCTCTCTATCCAGACCGACTGCCACCCCTGCCCCCCACACCCCCCCCAATTGCCCGCAGCATGGCAGCGGACCCCATCTGCTCTCCCTCCAACAGAGATCCATCTGTTTTCCCCCCCCAACAGAGATCCACCCCCCTCCTCCCCCCAACAGAGATACAGAGATTCACCCCCCCCCAAACTCCCACCAAGATACACCAGTGCTCCTGCTTTTTGCTCCCGGGCTGCTTACTCTACTTTCTCCGGCTCGGAAGTGATCCGACGTGGATGCGCTTTTTCCAATTTTTTTTCTAACTGCGCATGTGCAGTTCAGAGCTCCAATTGTTCCGGCAGCGCTGAGCCCCGCCCACAGACCAGAGCCGGCAAAAAGCGCATGGGCGTGCTGCTAAGAGGATTCCGGGCTCGGATCTGTATTACGCCTGGATTCGGCCCTTAGATTCCAAATGGTAAAATTGGGCCCTATGTTCCAAACGCAGCCTAACTAAGATGCTATAAAGCTGCAACATGATTTGCCAATTTTTAAACTCAATGCCCTGGCTCATGAAGGCAAGCATGTCATCTGTCTTCTTGACTACCTTCTCCACCTGCATTGCCACGTTCAGTGAACTGTGTACCTGTACATTCAAATCCCTTTGCCTATCGATACTCTTAAGGGTTCTGCCATTTACTGTATATTTCCTGTCTGTATTAGACCTTCCAAAATGCATTACCTCACGTTTGTCTGGATTGTGGTCAGTGCAGACTCGATGGGCTGAAGGGCCTCTTTCTGCACTGTAGGGTCCTATGATCTGATCTAAACTCCATCTGTCATCCCTCCGCCCAAGCCTTCAACTGATCTATATCCTGCTGTATCTTCTGATGGTCGTCATCGCTATCCGCAAGTCCTTTGTGTCATCCACAAACTTACTAATCGAACAGCCAAGGTCCCCGTGGTGATCCCTGAGGAATGGCACTTGTCACAGCCCACCATTCAGAAATGCATCCTTCTGCTGCTACCCTCTGTCTCCTATGAGTGAGCCACTTCTGTCTCCACCTTGCCAACTCACCTGTGATTCCATGTGACTTCACCTTCTGCACCAGTCTTCCATGAGGGACCTTGTCACTGGAGTCCATGTAGCCAACATTCGTTACCCTATCCTCATCAATTATTTTTGCCACTTGCTCAAAAAAACTCGATTAGGTTAGTGAGACATGACCTCCCCTTCACAAAACCATGCTGCCTCTCGCTAATATGTCCACTTATTTCCAAGTGTCAATCCTGTCTCAAAGAATCCTCTCCAATAATTTTCCTACCACTGACGTATGGCTCACCGACCTGTAATTATGTGGATTATTCTTGCTACTCTTCTTAAAGAAAGGAACAACATAGGCTATTCTCCAATCCTCTGGGACTTCCCCTGTAGCCAGTGAGGATACAAAGATTTCTCTCAAAGCCCCAGCAATTTCCTCCTTTTGCCTCTCTCAGTATTTTGGGGTATATCCCATCAGGCGCTGGGGACTTGTCAAGAACCCCAATACCTCCTCTTTTTTGATCTCAACATGACTCAAACTATCTATACACCCTTTCCCAAATTCATCATCCACCAAGTCCTTCTCTTTGGTGAATACTGATGCAAAGTACTCATTTAATACCTCACCCATTTCCTCTGTCTCCATGCATAGATTCCCTCTCCCCCAACGCCCTCCGTCCTTCAGCACACCAACCCTCTCCCTGGTCACCCTCTTGCTCTTTATATCTGTATAAAAAGCCTTGGGATTTTTCTTAATCCTGCTGTCCAATGATTTTTCGTGACACCTTTTAGCCCTCCTTACTCCTTGCTTATGTTTCTTTCTACTTTTTTGTATTCCATACTTGCTTCATGTGTTCCCAGCCTCCTAGCCTTGGCAAATGCTTTCACTTTCTCTTTGACTAGGCTCAGAATATCTCTTGTTACCTAAGGTTCCCAAAACTTGCCATACTTATCCTCCATCCTTACAGGAATGTGCTGGTCCTGAATCCCTATCAACTTGCACTTGAAAGCCTCCCACATGCCAAATGTTGTTTTGCCCTCAAACATCTGCCCCTCCAATCTACGTTCTTTAGTTCCTGTCTAATATTGTTGTAATTAGCTTTCCCCCAGTTTAGCACCTTAACTTGAGGACTAACTTTTCTTTATCCATCATTACCTTAAAACTTACTGAATTGTGGTCACTGTTCCCGAACTGCTCCCCTACTGAAACATTGACCACCTGGCCGAGCCCATTCCCCATACCAGTGGCCAGGTCCAGTGCCTGTGTACCTTTTTCCACTTAACTTAACAAAGGAGCAGTGCTCCAAAAGCTTGTGATTTCAAATAAATCTGTTGGATTATAACCTGGTATCATGTGACCTCTCATCTTGTCCACCCCAGTCCAACACCAGCATCTCCACATTCATTCCCATTCCACTCATTGCAAAATAAATGCAAAAAAAAAGTCAGAACATTATATTATCAAATAGGTTCAGGATGCAACAGAAGACTTAATTCACAGTATGCTTCCAAGCAACTCTTTGATGCCAGTAATTCAACAGTTAACTCTCTTGGGACAAACAGCAACTTGCATTTTGATCAGTTTAATTTTGATATTAAACAGAATTATTGAAAGCACACAATATGCAGGGTTGCACTAGCCTGCTTTATATAATAGAAATAAGAAGCTAGCCACATTCATGTGTCATCCTTTTATTTCAACAAATTACAAGGAAATGTGCTGATAGCACCTGTCGTGTATGGTTAACATTTCATGAAGTCTATTGTGTAACAGCTTGTTTCACCTCCAGTGTTCAATAGACAGTTTAATAGTCTTCAGTAATGGAGCAGTAAATAACGTGAGATGCGAGTTGTTTTTGCCCTGCCTGAAGGTTAGTTCCAGGTTAAAAATAAATCTTTGCCTGTGTTGTTTTAGCTGCTCTGCTGCCCAGGTTGAATCCCCTTCTTGTTTGTAAATCATGTAATTTAGGATCCAAAACTATATCTGAAATAGGAAACCTTAAATCCCCTGTTTCAGAACCATTTGGCATTTCTTGAAAATACTTGTGGTTTTAATAATGTGAAGGTAGTTTATGAACACCTTACATTGCACAGTTTCATCTGTCACATATACTCATTACTAATTAAGACTTCTTGAGTTGCAAATATTTTTGCTCTGGATAGCAAATATATCTTGCAGAGGAAATGAAAGGATGTTGATAATTTATGCCTCTTATTTTGCTTGTTTATTGCACTCATCATCCATTGTTAGTACCAAATGTGCTGGTTCATGACCATGCTTTAAATTAAGAGAAGGCATAGACGATAATTCATTACCACTTACTTGCATTGTCTGAACTAGGATGTTTCAACTAAGAGCCTTCAGCTTATACGTACCAAACATATCAGAGATGGGAATGCATACCAGCACAACTGCCCGTCCTAAACACAGTTTTTCTATTAAAGGAAGAATGTACCACAGTCTGAACTTGTGCAAAGTGAAATAATTAATCATCTATTGAAGTTATGCAGGTTCAATCTATGCATACATTCAAAAGAAAATCAGAGGGACAGTCCTGCTTCTCTGTTAGAACTGCTGCTTATTTTTGAGTGGGCTTAAACTGTAGCTGTATAGTCCTGGGCCTAAAATAACTATCTTCTGGGACATGTTCAATACTGTCTTTCTGGGGATTGTACCCAACCTCACAACAGCTTACACCAGTTGGACATGATTTCTTGTCCATTAGTTTTTGCCCTGATTTCAGATGGTGTACAAACTGTGGTTAGATGGCTGACTGGTTCTCCTCTGCCACTTTGAAGTAGTTGGGTGAGAGGGAGGATGGAGAGAAAGCTGGTGTGGTAAGAGACTTTGGGAACAGATTTATTTATCTCCCCCTCTCATGTAGCCAATCTGACTGAAATGGTGTTGGTGATTGGGACACTGGCTGTTTAATTCTTCTCCCTTTTTTAAAAAAAAGAAGTGTTTTTGCTAATACTTGAACAGAAAATGCTGGAAATATTCAGCTGTTCAGGCAGAATCTATGAAAAGAGAAGCAGAGTTAGTGATTTCAGATTTGACCGTTTTATAGAACCAGGGAAAAAAATGAAAGATTTAACAATTCTTGAGCAAGTACAGAGATGCGGAAAATGGGACGAGTAGCAGGAAAGGGCAAAAGCGAAGCTCCGGGATGAGGAGGAAGCCAAGAGATTTTAAATTATGTAAGAGTCGGTGGTGTAAGACAGAAGGAGATGGTAACTGAACAAATGAGAGTCAAAAGATTGTTTTAGAGGATCTGGAAACGGCAAGAGCAGAATGACAGCAACAGCTGCTGTCTGAAAAAGTGGGTGTGGTGGATCTGATGTTTTTTAACTCAGATGTTGGGAGCTGTAAAGTGCTTAATCATTTTTACTTTATTTACTGCATATGTGACCATAATGTCATTTACTCCTCATATTTTCCAATCGTCACCTTTGCTGTAATATGTCGCCCACTGATTCTCCCAATTAACTAGTTTCCTGGTCTGGATTCATTTTATTTTTGTGTGTGGGATTTTCCATTTTTTGTTAGCATGCATCATTGTCTCTGAATTGATATCTCCAGACGTATAAGGGGCTGTACTGAATGCGCACATCATGGGGAGAAGTTTGGATTAAGTGTGGGTGAAGAGGGATGGGATTTGGTAAAGTGGACACACATTTCTCTTTTTTAATATCAGAAAACCTGTGAAGGAACAGAGAAGGTAGGAGAGAATCAGAACAAGAAGGTGTAGAGATCAGAAGAAGAGGAAACAAAGTTATGTGGCTGTCAGAAAGGTTTGGTAGAACAGATCAAGTGAACAAGTTCATAAGAGCACACCAGGGTTATGAAGGACTCTGCTTCTCTCCCCAGCCTGCTCTGGCCAGTTTCCCAACCGTTTTCACTCCTTTTTAACCAGACTAAATTTAATTCTTACTCTTTGATTCCATGGCTGTTCTGTGTCAGATTCAGCATTAGCTCTCTCCATCCCATTCTCACCTCTTCCTGTCTCCGCTGGGTTGGAGATTGCTGCATCAGGTAATCAAAGCTGTAGCCCTCAGTGTTGGTGAGTCAACAAGCTGGCTCCATTTGAACACCATCAGCCTTCACATGACGGATTTGGGGTTCAGGGAGTGGTGTCAGCAGATTAAGCACCTTTCTCGCTGTCTTCGCTCTAACAGAATTGGTCCACTAAAACTGCCTCCATGTGAATTTGAGAGACACGGTCACAGACTAAAATAGGTGGACTGCAAAAGGAGTTAAACAGGACTCAGGATGAGAAGCATTACAATGTTATGTTTGTTCCTTAAATTGAACTTAACCTGTGGATACAATTGGCCAAGGATGCACTGAAGTCATAAAATTCCTTTTCCGCAATCATTCGTTACGGATCCTGATGTTTCTATTTTAGAAAGATTGTGTTTGCAAATGTTTCCTTTCTCTCATTCCATCCTAATGGTCAGCTGGAACACATCATGTACTTTATGTTCACAGTAGGTCATGAATGGCTAACATCCGGCCAAAATAATATTTGTTTTAATTCTCCATCTCTACTGGCACCTTTCAAAAAATAAATTTCCATAGCTGGTCTACCCTGATGGAGATCAGTTACTGCACTTCATAGAAAGCTATTTATGGAATTTTAAGATAATCTAAGCATGTATTTTAAACATGTTGCACTATTTGAACAATTAAAAATAAAATTTCTCCCCCCCTCTGAAAGATCTCTTGGAGAAGTCACGTGTCGTCAAGCAGCCCAGAGGTGAACGGAATTTCCATGTCTTTTATCAGCTGTTATCGGGTGGCTCTGAGGATTTGCTGAGTAAGTGCACCTTTTGAACATGGATGTTCTTGAATTGTTATATCTGTGCACAGTACACCTATGCAGTGCATATCTTTCAAAATGACAACCAGAAGATTTGTTTCATTGATTTGAATCAATGAAACGGTGGCACAGTGGTTAGCACTGCTGCTTCACAGCACCAGGGACCCGGGTTCAATTCTGTCCTCAGTCACTGTCTGTGTGGAGTTTGCACATTCTCCCCGTGTCTGTCCAGGCGCTCTGGTTTCCCCTCTTAGGTTGATTGGTCATGCTAACTTGACCCTAATAGCAGGGGATGAACAGAGTAAATATGTGGTGTTACAGGGAAAGGGCCTGGATGGGATTGTGGTTGGTGCAGACTTGATGGGCTGAATGGCTTCCTTCTGCACTGTAGGGTTTCTATGATAGTAACAGCATGCATTTATCTAGTGCATTTAATATTACAGTAAATGTGACCCAAGGGTTTATTACAGAGTGACTGAGAGATATATGAAGGTAATTCCAGAGCTGCTGGTTTAGCCAGCTGAAGACACAGATGTCAACAGTGGAGTGATGAAAATCTAATGTGCAAGAAACTAAAATTGGAGCAGCATACCTTATAGAATCATAGAGTTGTACTACTCAAAAAGAGGCCCTTTGGCCCATCATGCCTGCACCAGCCACCAAGCACCTACATATTCTAATCCCATTTTCTAACATCTTGGCCTTTCGATTGCTCGTCTGAACGCTTCTTCATTGTGGTGGAGGGCTGGAGGAGGTTACAGAGATTTGGGGGGTGGATTTTTGGAGGTGGCCAGTGAGGCCCTGGGGATTTGAATATGATCATAGGAGTCTTAAAATTGAGGCGTTAACAGACTGAGAGCCCATGTAGGTCAGCAAAAATGGTGAACTGGATTTGGTGTGAGTTAGGATATAGGCAACAGTGTGGTTTGTTATGTAGATCAGATAATGCGATACTGTTTCCAAGCCATTAGAACATTTTTTATTGAAAGGTGTGCATTGCAAAGCATGTAGCAGTAAAGTCAGGCCATATGGGTCAGTAGGGGGGTCCAAAGAGAGAAATTACCTTTACAATCATCTGACACTTCCCTCCTATTTTTGTCATGAGTTTCCTGAAGACATTTCCTCATGCTGAGGCATATTTCCCAGGCAGTTTTCTCATTCCTTATCCAGGGTTTTGTTATTTCTATGTGAGCCATGATGGTGAGCATTGGAAGGCTATTCAAAAATCTCTTAAGCATAGAAATAAATTTGAGATTCAGGAATGTAGAGAGTGCAGAAAGGAAATAAAAATGAAGTAGTGTGTGACTTATATCGGGGATAGCTGGGATAAATTCAGTCAGTCCAATGGGAGGGCATGTGGCACAGAATGAAATACTCTGGCTAAAATCTTTCGTGAGTGGGCGATCCAAGGTAACCCGAGAGTGCTGGTATGGATCAGCAGCTAATTCACAAGAAAGGGGCCGGTTTGCTTTATGAAGAGATGATGTGAGGTATAAAATAAGGGAAGCTATTTTAATGCGACGCTTAAATTAATTGAATGTAGATTGGTAAACACAAGCAGTTTTGCACTAAAAAAAACACAGTGCTGGAAATACTCAGCATCTTGACAGTTTCTGTGGAGAGAGAAACCAAATTAATATTTTAGATCAACGATTTTATTGAGACAACATAAAAAATGTGTGCAGGGGCAGAGGGACCTGGGTGTATATGTGCATAAGTTATTGAAGGTAGCGGGACAGGTGGAGAGAGCAGTTAGTAAAGCATACAGTATCATAGGCTTAATAGGGGCATAGAGTACAAGAGCAAGGAGGTTATGTTGAACTTGAGAGGACACTAGTTAGACCTCAGCCAGAGTATTGCTTACAGTTCTGGGTGCCCCATTTTAGGAAAGACATGAACACATTGGAGAGAATGCAGAAGAGATTTATCAAAATGGTTCTAGGGATGAAAAACTTCAGTAATGAGGATAGGGGAAATGGGGTCTGAGTGGGCAGGGTCTGAGGGGTAAGAAGGCTGTGGAGGATCTGAGGGGGGGAGAAGGCTGTGGAAGATCTGAAGGGAGAGGAAGGTTGAGTGAGGGGGGTCTCAGAGGGAAGGGAGGCTGTGGGAAGATCTGAAGGGGAAAGGAGGCTGAATTGGGGGGGGTTCTGAAGGGGAAAGGAGGCTGAATTGGGGGGGTTCTGAGGGGGAAGGGAGGCTGAGTGCGGGGGTTCTGAGGGGGAAGGGAGGCTGAGTGGGGGGATCTGAGGGGGAAGGGAGGTTGAGTGGAGAGGGATCTGAGGGGGAAGGGAGGCTGAGGGGGAGATCTGAGGGGGAAGGGAGGCTGAGTGCGGGGGATCTGAGGGGGATGGGAGGCTGAGTGCGGGGGATCTGAGGGGGAAGGGAGGCTGAGTGCGGGGGATCTGAGGGGGAAGGGAGGCTGAGTGCGGGGGATCTGAGGGGGAAGGGAGGCTGAGTGGGGGGGATCTGAGGGGGAAGGGAGGCTGAGTGGGGGGGATCTGAGGGGGAAGGGAGGCTGAGTGCGGGGGATCTGAGGGGGAAGGGAGGCTGAGTGCGGGGGATCTGAGGGGGAAGGGAGGCTGAGTGCGGGGGATCTGAGGGGGAAGGGAGGCTGAGTGCGGGGGATCTGAGGGGGAAGGGAGGCTGAGTGCGGGGGATCTGAGGGGGAAGGGAGGCTGAGTGGGGGGGATCTGAGGGGGAAGGGAGGCTGGGTGGAGGGGACTGAGGGGGAAGGGAGGCTGAGTGCTGGGGATCTGAGGGGGAAGGGAGGCTGGGTGGAGGGGACTGAGGGGGAAGGGAGGCTGAGTGTGGGGGATCTGAGGGGGAAGGGAGGCTGGGTGGAGGGGACTGAGGGGGAAGGGAGTCTGTTGGGGAATCTGAAAGGGAAGGGAGGCTGAGGGGTGGGGGGTGCTGGGTGGGAACAGGAGGCTGAGTGGGATGTCAGATGGGATGGGGTTGGGCTATCCTCATGTCTTTAGTGTGGGGGGGGGCATTACCCATTATTTACTGTGGGGAGGATGCCCCTCTTTTGTGAAGGGTTGGTGGTGGACCAGGGGTGTGGGAGAGATGGAACAGTGACAGTGTGGGGATATCAATAGATTGGAAACTGACTAATGCTCATATTTGAAGAGGATGACAGAATAGACAGATTCTGTCTATTACCCAGCTGTATTATTTGATGCTGTATAAAATAATTTAATCAATTATCAAAGTACACTTGCAAACTATCTTGACAACAACAGCGATCTAACAGCAGTCAGCATGGGCTCAGAAAGGGGAAATTGTACCTCTCCAACCTCCTTGATTTCTCTGATACCCATGTGGACAGTGATAAATATAGATGTAGTGTGGACTTCCAAAATAAACAATTGCACACAAAAAGCTGCTAGTCGAGCTCAGAGCTGCAGAGATTCAGGGTAAACCTTTAGAAAGGCTAAGAGATTGCCAGAAGGATAGCAAACAGGTATTAGTTGGTCGAATAATTCTTGAGGTGGAGGGAGGTTGTGGATAGGTTCCCCTGGTCTCAACTCTTGCAGTTGCTGCTGTTTCTAATTTACATCAATGCCTTTGACTCAGAAACAGAATGCAAATTAGTCAAATTTGTAAGTGATCCAAACTAGAAGCTGCAGTCAAATTGCTTTGAAATGATGAAAATAATTGTGGCCATGGACAGAAACAATGTCGGGGTGAAATTTAATGCAGCCAAATGCAAACTACTTCACTTAGCAGCTATAAATAGGTTATGTATATTCCTCATGGAAAAATTGGCCCTAATTTTGTATTAAAATGGGTGGAGAACTGTGATCAGCACCCAGTGAATTTCTGAGAAACTGTCCTTAGTGTTCAAGGCCCCCATCATTTGTGGAGTTTCAAAAAAAAACTAGTAAACAAAAAATCCAGGATTTCTATCATCTTTCCCTTGCCCTAAATTATTTACCCTGCATCTTTTCGTGCACAACTGACCTTCCAAAGTCTTTCTGCTGCTCTATTCCATCGAAAGTAACGCAATTGAAGGCTTGTTTCCTTCCACTTTTTTAACCCAACCATGGGAAGAGGGCATCTCTAATGAGACCAACATTTATTGCCAATCCCTAATTGCCTTGGTGAACTGCCACAATCCATGTGGTGTAGATACCCCCATAGTGCTATTCAGTAGGAAGTTGCAGAATATTATCCTGATGACAGCGAAGGAAAGACCACGTGGTTCCATGTCAAGATGGTATACGACTTGGTGGGAAACTTGCAGATGGCGGTGTTACCATGCTGTCCTTGATCTTCTATGAGGTAGTGGTTGTAGATTTGAGGTACAGCCAGAACCCTTGGGAAGGTGATGGTGAGTTGCTGCAGTAAATCCTGTAAATGGCATACACTGCAGCCACCAGGCAGCAATGGAGAGAATAGATGTGTAAGGTGATAGATTGCATGCCGATGAAGTGGGCTGCTTTATTTTGGATATTGCGCTTCTTGGATGTTCTTCAAGCTGTACCTATCCAGGCAAACAGAGGCTATTCCATCACAATCCTGTCTTGTGCTTTCTACATGGTGGATAGATTTTGTGGAGTCAGTGGGGTGGGATTTTCCAGTCCCACCCACCCACCAGGATCATATGGTCCCACAGAAAGCCTTTTGGCTAGGTTACTGCTGAATCTCACATGGTGGGTCCTGCTATAACGGAATTGGAAAATCCCAGCCAGTAGATGAGTTCCTCATGGTAGAATTCCCAGCCTCTGACCAGCTCTTGTTGCCATAGTATTTGGGTAGCTGGTTCAGTCAAGTTTCTGATCAATGGTAAACTCCAGGATTTGAGAGTGGGGAATTTCAGTGATGGGAGTGACGTTGAATATCAAGGGAAGGTGGTTAGATTCTCTCCTGTTGGAATGGTCATTTCCTGGTGCTTTTATTGCACAAATGTTATTTGCTACTTAAGTATCAGCTTCAGTTTGAATGTTATCCAGGTCTTGTTACTTGTGGACGTGGATTATTTCATTATCTGAGGAGTTGCAAATGGAAATGAACACTGTAATCATCAGCCAGATCTCAAGTTCTTACCTTGTGATGGGAGGAAGGTCACTGATGAAGCAGTTGAAGATGGTTGGGCCAAGGACACTAGCCTGAGGACCTCCTGCAGTGATGTCTGTGCCAGATGTTCCAGTGGGGAGTTTTCCCCTCTATTCTTATTGACTTCACTTTTGCTAACGCTCCTTAATTCTGGGGCCTTATGTCAGGAGCAGTGGCTCTCGCATCACCCTGGAATTCAACGATTTTGCCAAGGTTAAATGATGACTGTACTGCAAGTTATTCTTAATTCCTCAATAATTAATTATTCTTGATTCTAAAATCTGTCACTTTATATTGTATGTAATGAATTACATCTGCTACCCCTTTATCTATCCTATTAAGTCTATCTATCTAACTAATAGTTCACTGTTTTCAATGGTATTTCTTAATGTATTTCCAAGTAACACTGTGTGAAAGCTTTTCATTGTGTTAACATTTCTGAGGCTAATGTTCATGCACTGACTCTCTCAGGCTAATTTTCAGGTGGTGTGAATGGGCAGTAATTGACAAGCCTAACTCTCCTGCAATTGTCATCTTAGATGGGAGTCCTGAGATGGACAATTAGAATTCCCTAATATTTCAAGCAGAAAGCTCTTTGTAATATGTAAATTGAGGTACATGGGATCTCAACTATAATTATTGGTAATAAGTGGACAGACTCCTAACATCTACCATTTACACCAGGCAATAAATGGCTGGTCAGCTCCTTAAAGAGACTGTTGAAAGCCACTTGGAAAACAATGCAGCTACAAGTGCTGGCCTGACTAGTAATACTCACATTTTGTGAAAGAATAACTTTTCAAAACCATTACAGCTGCCAGATTATTCTGCTGTATTCGTGAATATTTGAAAGTAAAGGTAAACTCCTTAATTGTAAGGGATACCGGATCTCCTTCACAAAGAGATTGGTGATCCTAAACCCAAGTGAATATCCAAAGCAACCCAAGATTTCAGCTGGCGAGGACAGGCTACATCCAAACGACAAAGAAACACTGTGATCATGTAAATGCTTTGAAAGATTGGAATTTTACTATCCTGTATTATATTAACTTTTCTCCTCCAGAACGATTGAAGCTTGAACGGGAATTCAATCAATACAACTACTTAGGTCTGGATTCGGCTAAAGTGAATGGGGTCGATGATGCTGCTAATTTCAGAACTGTCAAGGTAAGATGCTTGGGATTGTGGGGAATAAATTGAAATGTTATAACCATTAAGGTTGTTAAGAAGGCGTACGGTGTGTTAGCTTTTATTGGTAGAGGGATTGAATTTCGGAACTGTGAGGTGATGTTACAACTGTACAAAACTCTGGTGCGGCCGCACTTGGAGTATTGCGTACAGTTCTGGTTGCTGCATTATAAGAAGGATGTGGAGGCATTGGAAAGGGTGCAAAGGAGGTTTACCAGGATGTTGCCTGGTATGGTGGGAAGGTCTTATGAGGAAAGGCTGAGGGACTTGAGGTTATTTTCATTGGAGAGAAGAAGGTTACGAGATGACTTGATTGAGGCATACAAGATGATCAAAGGATTGGATAGGGTGGACAGTGAGAGCCTTTTACCTCAGATGGTGATGGCTAATACAAGGGGACATGGCTTTAAATTAAGGGGTGGTAATTATAGGACGGATGCCAGAGGTAGGTTCTTTACTCAGAGGGTAGTAAGGTCGTGGAATGCCCTGCCTGCAGCAGTTGTGGACTTGCCAACTTTAAGGGCATTCACATGGTCAGTGGATAGGCATACGGATAACATTGGAATAGTTTAGGTTAGAGGGTCATTAGATTGGTTCCACTGGTCGGCGTGACATCGAGGGCCGAAGGGCCTGTACTGCGCTGTAATGTTCTATGTTCTATTATAACATGCTTTCACTGGAATAATGCATTTCTCTAGACAATAATCCCAGTGAAGGATTCAGATAAACTGTGAGAACAAAGTCCTGGAATTCTTCTTTCATTTCTTCTAGTTATGTATATTTAAATGAAATGGTCTCTAGTAACATTGCGCATACTGGGTGGGATTTTCCATGCACGTTTCATGGTGACAGAGGTGCCTGCCATTGGCCAGTGGTGGGGTCTTCTGGTTCTGCTGTTGTCAATGGATTTCCCGCTCAATGCACTCCTCACCATTGAGAAACCTGTGGTGAGGGTATGCCATTGGTGGGGCCGGAAGGTCCTGCTGCGTGGAAAATTTCAGCCAATATGTTGGTGAAAATGGCCATTTTTTTTTACCTGGCTCTGTTGACATCAAGTTACTGTTTCTCTTTCTCCCTCTCTCTTCTCATGTCTTTCCCAATAACTTTTTCCTTCTCTGTTTCCTCTTGCTTCTTTGTCTTTTTATTTTCTCTCCTTTCAGATGAGAGTTGGAACATGGTCCAGTGTTATGCAGCCAGGAAAGGAATCACTAACTATCACTCCAAAAGATGTGCAAATTAGGTTGATTGACCATGGCAAATTGCCCCTTAGTGCCAGAGAGATTAGCAGGGTAAATATGTGGGATTACGGGGCCTGGGTGAGATTGTAGTTGGTGCAGGCTCGATGGGCCAAATGGCTTCCATCTGCACTGTAGTAATGCTATGCTTCTAACCATTCTAGGCAGCATAGGAGAATGAAGGTTATAGAGAGAACGTGGCCCTTGGTGACTCCCTTTCCATCACATTCTTAACTAATTGTGCTCCTCCTGTTCCTATTGTAACCCCATGCCTTCATCTTTCCACCAGCCTTTCCCTATCTTGCCACCTTCCACGTTCCCAATGTTACCCCTACCTCTTTTCCAATGGACTACTGCCCTATATTCTTCCCTTCCTGTTGCTCTACTATCACACACGTCACTATTAACCCCCATTCAGTACTTGCTCCATCACTTCTCTTTGTTTGCTCCAAAAATGCACAGGAAGATTCTGGGAGGCTCCCCTCACCTAAAACAATTCCTCCTCCTGGTTCCTGTTCTCACTTTCTATCTTATTCCCTTGGAAGCTTGAAATGATTTAAAAATTCAACTTGGTTAATTTATAAAACCCAATTACCTGGGAATTGTTGTAGTGCTATAGTGGCCTAGTCTTTGTGGGTTCAAATCTCAAACTAACTGCATAGTAAGGCCTAAAGCCCACTATCTGGCCAACTTTAGATTACATGATTCAGGCACTGGGCTGAGAGAATAGATCCAACACTCTGTTCTCTGCACCAGAATTTCTGGTCCCCTTTCTTCCTCTCTTTTTCTCTCTCACTCATTATTAGCAAATTGCAGGTGGGATAGTTATTGGGCTTCAAAATGCAGTGCCTTTTTGAAAATTGAAGCAATTAAATGGAAGATACAGCCTTCCCTCTTGTTTCCTCTCCCTCTGATCCCTGTGTCTCTCTGTATTGAGTGCGTGTGTGCGTGTGTGTGCGTGCGTGTGTGTGCGTGCCTTTCTCCCTCTTCTGAACGCATTTTCTTGAGTTCTTAGAGCATGAAACTAAACCTTCAATAGGTGTGAATGGTCAGGGCATTGTAAGTAGCTGAGCATGGGTCTGATGTCTGTTCCTCATGTCTCTGGGTATCGGTGGAGAATGGGGTGGAGACAGACATACAGCAAGCTGTTTGTGCTGCTGGACAGTTTGTCGAACTGGGAGAAGGAGAAACCTCATTCCTCCCCCTCACTCAGCACAGTCTTTCTCATTAAAGGGGACGAGTCAACCCAGATGATGCAGTATTGCTGAGGTTCTGGCAGTGGAAAGGAAGAACTTTGTGGCATTGGTAGGGCCTCAATCATTTTAGTCTCACCATTTTGTGGCAAAGGTGGGCCTACTTGACCTGGTTCTTGTGCATCTCGAGTTTAAATGCCTGTTGTTGTTTCTTGCTGTAATACGTTTCCACAGCTACCGTATAACCAGGTGTTCAAATCACCTCCTGAATATGGCAGTGAAAACAATACTAATTAACCCAGTTGGTCTTTAGGCTGAGGGTTTACAGTGAACTTGCATCTATTTTGAATGTAATCAGTTGAGTGTGCTGAATTGCTTCAGCTAGCAGCTGGTTGTGTAGGCAAACTGGTTTACACTTGCTCTGCTTTTAGTGATGAAGGTGCTTAGAAAGCTTTACATGTTCAAGGAAAACATGTTATGATGCCAGAAATGCAGATTTCAGGTAGCCATACATGGGAGCATTTTCACTCTATGCTTGCTTTGAGTTTGATAAATTTAGCTTCTAAGTCACTGGAACTGCAAAGTAACAGGATATTTTATTTTGGAGAATGATCGTATAGTTTGCACCCCCCCCCCAGCACCCCGCCACCATTTGTACTAACTGCAACTGACAATGCAACTTGAAATGCTAAAATTAAAATAAGCTGCTTAAACTTTTGAACAATGGTTGTGTGCACTTACAGATCTGAAATAAAGTACATTAAGTAAGATAATAGAATAGAATCACAGAATCCCTACAATGCAGAAGGCGGCCATTTGGCTCATCAAGTCTGCACAGACTACAATTCCACCCAGGTCCTATACCCATAACCCCATGTATTTACCCTGCTCGTCCCCCTGACACTAAGGGGCAATTTAAACATGGCCAATCTAACTAATCCACGCATCTTTGGACTGTGGGGAAAAACCAGAGCACCTGGAGGAAACCCACGCATTCACGGGGAGAATGTGCAGACTCCACATCGACAATGACCCAAGCTGGGAATTGAACACAGGAACCTGGCGCTGTGAGACAGCAGTGCTAACCACTGTGCCACCATGCCACCCATCTGACAGAACCAGTACAGCAAAAATAACAATCATATCACCAGCTTAACTAAGGTTATCATGTACTGCGTTCTGTTCAATTGCCAGTATTGATCGTCTGTGGGCAAACTACAAGATTTCAAAGGAAAATCCACTCCAAAAATAAATTGAGAGATGTCCCACTTCTACTTGTAAAATAAACACTTATGCTGAAGCGATCAGGAAGTTTCTGTGGGGAAGATATAGTTACAATCCCATCCACCGTCCTCAAATGGCACAGTCTTTATTAGATACTGATCATCAAAACATCTCCTCA
Source organism: Carcharhinus amblyrhynchos (assembly GCF_965287045.1). Taxonomy (NCBI): domain Eukaryota; kingdom Metazoa; phylum Chordata; class Chondrichthyes; order Carcharhiniformes; family Carcharhinidae; genus Carcharhinus; species Carcharhinus amblyrhynchos. Next base: position 31,578,788 of record NC_137334.1, on the reverse strand, counting down.
AAATGCATTGTTCAGGCTCAAAACAACTGATTTTAAAAACTGGGTACCAACAGCAATCATGGGGGTGATTCTCTCCCAGCCAACAGGGCTGCTTCTGTAGTGCAGTGGGCTGGGAGACTCTAGCAAAGGCCATTTCACGGGCTCCCCGCTGGGTGCCAAGGCCTCCGCATGTCTCCGGCAACCGGATTTCCAGCATCGTGCCGGAAATCGGCATGGAGCTGCATACGTTATTTGAATACAATTTAAATACAATTAGCAGGCCCATTAGCATCCCCACCCAGGAGGGTTCAATCCAGTGGGATTTAGTGTAGCTCCCCACTTGTAAGAAGCTGGCAGCCCAACCCTGCTGAAGTGAAGGGGGAGCCATCGAGGCCCTCCCTAAGGGCCAGGGGATGGGTACCCCCTGGGCATTGCCATCTTAGGCACCTTAGCACTGCCTACCAGGCATCAGGCAGTGCCATGGGTGCGGGGCCTTATTGGAGCAGGGCCTCTGGGGTGGCATCTCAATGCCACTCTGCAATTGGGCTGCGCGACGGAGGGAGGTCATCAGTTGGGGTTGCCATTGGAGTTGGGGGTGTGGAGTCAGCCTGTTGGAGGGAGTTGGGACTGTGGGGTTGGAGGGGGGAGATGAGAAGATCAGGGCTGCAGGGGGTATGAAGAACATTGAGGCAGGGTGGGGAGGGAGTGGCTGGCCCGGGCTAGCGCTTGGTCTGTGTGGGGGGTTGGAGGAGCAGCTCTGAGGTAGCAGGGCTCATCTGAAACAGGTCCACTGCACATGCACTATCTCCACTCTGATAACATGGTGCATGAGCAGTGCCTCCTCAGTGCTATGCTGCCGGTCTCCCCTGCCCTGCCCACTGATTTTTGGACTCATTTACGTGGTGCACTGTGCAGTGCACAGTGTGGGAGATTCATTTTGAAACTCCCGTTGATAAAGCCAGCGGGATTTACTCCAGTTTTTACTCAAATTTGACACTATTGTATTTTTGGGAGAATCCCATGTCTCTGTAATTTCTCCACAAAATCTTCTCTTTTTCCTGCTTGAAGGCGTCAACTCCTGGTTGATCTCCACACAAATACACGTCAATCTGTTAATAGTGTTCAGAGCAGCGATAACAGCCGGTTTCTGCTCATAACTGGACTGCAGCTGTTCAAAATGAAGGCCCACAACCAGCTTCCTAAATGCAAATAGATGATGGGCAATGCCCATCCTGAGTATGAAATTGTTCAAAGGAAAACCAGATGATCTAAGAACAATTGTCACTATTGGCTCAGCTAGGATCAGCACAGAATGGAAAGCAAGCATGGGAACTCCATGGTTTGCAAGGCTCATGCCTATTGCATGCATACCCTGGACTCAGAGTGGAATTCCCCAACCAGCGAGAAAGTTAAAGTTTATTTATTAGTCACAAATAAGGCTTAGATTGACACTGCAATGAAGTTACTGTGAAATTCCCGTGGTTGCCACATTCCAGCACCTGTTCGGGTCAGTGCACCTAACTAGTGCGTCTTTTAGACTGTGGGAGGAAACTGGAGCACCTGGAGGAAACCCACGCAGACAGGGAGAGAATGTGAAAATTCCACACAGTGACCCCAGCTGGGAATTGAACCCGAGTCCCTGACGCTGTGAGGCAGCAGTGCTAACCACTATGCCACCGTGCTGCCCACTGGTCCAGAACGCGTCTGGGCCAACGTGATGTGCAAAAGTTGGAACTTGCCTGAGGAGGACATGGGGTATGCATCTGGTGATCAGTCTGTGCGTAGGGAGGGGGGTCAGAGAGGCAGCGTTGCAGGGTCACGGAGCTGGTCAGTGATTGGGAGGCTGGTAGTGTGGGGCTGATCCTGGACACTGGAACACGACAGCATTGGGTTGGGGGGAGCATCTACAAGGTGAATCTTCCAGCTTTTGTGTCAACAACGAGATTTATCCTTCAGCCCCAGGCTGTTCCCAGATTTCCACCTCCTTTTTCAGGCGATCCATCTTCTTTCCTCAGTGATGTTGGGTACCTTTTAAATATGGTACTAAGACATGATTATGGGATGCACACCTTCAAACCTGCCCTGTTGCAGAAAATAGCACAAACCAGGCCCCCCTCACCACCCCCACTACTAAGAGTCCTTCCATTAGCCCTATATTCTGTACTCTTGTTACTCTTACCAAAGTGAATCACCTCACACTTTTCCGTATTAAACTCCATTTGCCACCTCTTGGCCCAGCTCTGCAGTTTATCTATGTCCCTCTGCAAACTGTAACATCCATCCTCACTGTCTACAACTCCTCCAACTTTGGTGTCATCAGCAAATTTACTAACCCATCCTTCTACACCCTCATCTAGGGCATTTATAAAAATGACAAACAGCAGTGGCCCCAAAACAGATCCTTGCGGTACACCACTTGTAACTGAACTCCAGGTTGAATATTTCCCATCAGCCACCACCCTCTGTCTTCTATCAGCTAGCCATTGCCTGATCCAAACTACTAAATCACCCTCAATCCCGTGCATCTGCATTTTCTGCAGTAGCCTACCATGGGGAACCTTATCAAACGCTTTGCTAAAATCCATATACACCACGTCAACTGCCTTACCCTTATCCACCTCTTTGGTCATCTTTTCAAAAAACTCGATAAGGTTTGTGAGGCATGACCTACCCTTCACAAAACCGTGTTGACTATCCCTAATCAATTTTAGTCCCACCCCTTGCTGTTTTTCATAGGCCTGCTAATTTAGCAATATTCAAAATGTAGCAAGTTATAAAAATGCAACCCCTCTCCCATTGCCCCGCTTGCTTAAACAAAAAATCCCTTACTGAATACGAGTATGAGTCAGTGAATATTTTGATTTGGGTTTTCTGTTGCATACACTTGGTCAGTCATGTGAGTTGATGCCCATAAATAAGGCTGCTAACCTTTGTCTAACCAGAAATAAACTCCAAAAATATAAACTTCATGCAAAGTACTGCTTTCTAAAATACACTTGAGATTTATCTAATTTAGTTTTGGCTTGTTTACAGTATTTTTAGGAGTTAGAGCCTTATGGTCTGAACTTTCACTGTGCTTCTCAATCTCTGAGTTGAGTGGGTATTTCCATATTCTCCTTGTTCCTGGCTTCTTACTCGATCTCTCAAAATCAAATGTATTTTTATTGGGAAGCTAATTTCAGGAGTGATGGATGACTTTCTGTGGCACTGTCTGATGTTTTTCTCAGCAATAATAGAAATTTGAGCTTTCTGCTGCATTAATGAGAAAAAGGGTAGAAGCTGAAGGGTCCTGTGTCCCAGGCTGACTGATGGGGTTGCAGGCGAGGACAGCAAGACCACCTTTGTGTCGATCTATAGATGTGATTCTGTGTTTGGACCCAGTTGTCTAAACAATCTGGAGTGTGCTAAGAATTACACTGAAAACCAATTTGAGATTATCAGTCAGACTCACAGTGTGACTCAGTTACATGTGATAGAACCCATATCTATTCACATACCTTTTGCAGACAGAAGGAGCATGTTTATGCATTGCGCCTTCCCAACTAAACAGAATCTTGATAGACAGCCAAAAACTGATTTATTCCCCATGGAAATGCCTTCACTAATCAGAGTCAATCTGCCTTATTTGAACAAAAGCTTGGCAATTAACTGCTCCCGCTCATTCTCTGTGGCAATGCCTGTACCAATTAAGTCCACTGGCCAACCAAATGGCACACACTTCTCATGCAGCATAAGTTGTTCCCTTTATTATTGGTAATCTTGCAAATCTGTCCTGGTGAGTAAACAGCGAATGGCTTAGACAGCATGTCTCTTTTTTCAACACTATGCAAGTTTGTATACCTGAGACAGACATGTTTATAATGATAGGGTAATGGAATGATAGTAAGTTAAATGATGCAGTGTTCTTTAATCTGTCAACAGGTAACACAGCAGCTCTGTTTAGTGATGCTTTTTTTAATGTAATAAAATGCTGCAAGATGGAATAATGCTTCCTATGTACAGTAATAGGATATGGGTTCAGAAGTGATGCCTGAGATCTGCATCCCATCTTTCTTTCTTGGTTTGGCTGCACATGACCTTTTGATGTCCAAAAATGTATTGATGTAAGCTTGTCCAACCAGCAGCAGGAGGCATTGTTACCAGGTGCACAGTAAATTTATTCTCACCAGGCATTTTAGGACAATTTTAAATGCAATGGGAATTTAACATCTGGAAGCTAAATACAAAGATTGCCTTCGTCCCAGGAGACTATCTAAATTTTACATCCGTTTTAGCACAGTAAATTGCAGGGAATTGCAAACATCGGGACAAAGTCCAACGTGTCTGGGTGCAATGAACCATTTCCTATCTTAATTGCAGGTGTGAGAAAACACTTCCTAATTCTCATTATCAGGCTGAGACAGGCCATTTATAGCCCTCCTTCTGACGCATGTCTTTGAGTCTGCACTTCTAATAATTCTCCCGTTCTCTGCTCTTTTTCCCCTCCTGCAGAATGCCATGCAGATTGTTGGTTTCATGGACGATGAAGTAGAGTTAGTCCTGGAGGTGGTGGCTGCAGTGCTCAAGCTGGGAAATATTGAATTCAAGCCAGAGTCTCGAGTTAATGGCTTAGATGAGAGCCGCATCCAAGACAAAAATGGTAGGAGCGATGTTGCCAACCCCTGTGCAGACTTTGGAATGCAACGTTCATGTCAATTTTTATCTTCTCCTGGTATCATACCACTGTGAAAGGGAAAGCTTCTTCTGAGGGTTGAGCGGTTATTTTGGGAGGTACCAAGGGTGTTGGCCACCAGCTGAAGAGTCAGTGAGATCCCGACAATTCTTTTCAGAAGGCCCACCACATCATCTACGAATCAGCCATCTAACAGGCCAATAGCAGGTCTCTTTCGGCACCCCCTCCCCTCCCTGCCAGAACAAGGACCCTGAGGGCGGAGATCATGCCTGTCACGAGTTGCTGGGCAGTTGTCTTGAATCACAGCACCACCAGGGAAATGGTGGCCCCTGCTACCACGACACCCAGCCAAGGCCTAGGATCTCAGGCTAGGGGTGAATGATGATGTGAGGGGAAAGCAGGGACGATGGGGCAGGGGGTGTGGTGGCATAGGGTGGCCATAAAGGAGTGGTGTGGAGTGAGTTCAGCAGCAACGGAATGGTGTGGCTCTATATATTACCCCCCCCCCCTTCCCAATGCCAGGTCCCTCAATCATGCATGGAATGCCTTTAAGTGAGGGATACTCCCACCCCACTCCAAACCCTACAAGCTAGGGTTTGCTTGTTGTGCTACCCACTTAGCAAGCCTACTGTTAATGCCAGCAGTCTGGGGATGAGGCCCTTAAATGGCCATTAATTGGCAACTTAATAGCCTCAACAGATGGTGGGGGACTCTTGTTTGTCCATGGACTTTCCTGCCACTCATTGAATTGGAGTGGAGGTTGGAGGGCAGTGGGGGTTCCACTCATCACCCTCATCATGACTGAATGCCCCCCCACAACCAAACCCACAGTGGCTGAGGGCACAGGATTGGAAAGTTTAATTAGTAGGATTTGAGTCTGCCTATTATTATTATCGACAAGTTTTTGCCAGTCTGGCATTGAGCCTTGAGCCTCAAGATGATGGACCACATTTCAGTGGATGGAAAATAATATCTGGCACAGACCTTTCTGCAGAGGCACACCATTGACTTATTGGGTGGTCACAAAGGAACATTGACAGAAGCTACAGGGAACTGTTCATTCCAGAACATTCTCCCTCCAGCTGGAAGTTGAGGGGGATGATTCAGTCTGGATTGATGTGCAGCAGGATAATAGTCACAAAAGCAAATTAGGCAACATTGCCAAGAATTGTTCCAAAGCTTGGATATGGGGATCTGCTTGGATACAGAGACCTAAAAGAGGAAAACATTAAAGATTGGGAAAATTACTTGTAATATGGAATGTTTGAGCCAGTGGCTCAGTAAAAACTTTTAATTAAATTTGTAAGTTAACCCTCCGCTTGTCGAATTTCTCACGCTGTTGATTCAGATGCTGCAGTTATTTGTTATATTTGCAGAGCTAAAGGAGATCTGTGAGTTACTTGGCCAAGATCAGGCTGTGCTGGAGAGAGCCTTTAGTTTCCGAACAGTGGAGGCAAAACAAGAGAAAGTCTCAACCACATTAAATGTGGCCCAGGTAAATGTGCCAGAGTCTCGCAACGTGCACAGCTAAGTTACACAGCTTTCTTTGTTACACAGCTAAGTTACACAGCTTTCTTTGTTACAGCAGCTTGCACTTATGTGGCACATTAATGTCAAAAACATCTTGGAAGCATAATCGGAAACATATGAGCACAAGGCAAAGCGGGAGATGAGAAAAGAATGGCCAAACCTTAGTCAGAATAGAGGGTGTCAAGAGGTGAAGGAAATTTCCAGAACATGGGTCCTGGGTAGGTAGAGAGGGGCATTACTGGCAGTTGTATTGTGAAGGGAGGCAGATATGCCTGGCACAGGTCAGGCCACAGGGAGTGCCAGGTGGGTTGTAGGATTGGAGGGAATTACAAAAATGGGCAGGAGCAAAGCCTTAACGATATTGGAAATGAGAATTTTAAGTTAGGGATGTTGGGGACTTGCCTACATCAATGTAGGTCAGTAAGGACATGAATGATGGGTGAACTGAGACTTGCCATGAAACTTGCCATGACTTGCCAGCAAACTAGCAACAGAGGTTTGGATGATCTACAAGCCACAGAATAGAGAGGATTGGAGGTCATCAAGGAGTATTGGAATAATTAAAGAAATATAATGTACCCTATTCATAGTAAGAGGATGCCACTTGTGGTTGAATAGCTCCGTTTCAGTCCTGTGACGGGCCAGAAAGCTCATCATAAAGGCTCAAACATGGAGGCAGGATGTGGATTTAGAAGGCAAAATTTTTCTGCAGGAAAGTTGGAGTGGGAAGGAAGATTGAAGATGGAGCAGGAGGTAAGGTTTGGGATTTTTGAGGGGGCGGAGTTGACTGTTTTGTAAGAGGGACAGAAAGTAGCTGAGAAGAGGAAATCACTGTCATTGTTAACTAGCATAAAGGCAAATTGACTGATCAGGATTTTAATGGGAATGAGGTCAAGGGAACAATAAGCTCGTAGCATTGGCAAGATCAGCTCAGAGAGGCCTAAAGGAAGATAGGAGATTAACAAAGCTTTTTCCAATCGGGTTCAGATTGAGGGTTTGATCAAAGCCTGGACCAAGTTTAGTTTTGAGGGTAAGGCAGAAACAATTGAATAAATAGCTCAGTCTGAGTGGTAAAGAAATCCGAGTTCCTGACACTTGTCAGTAAGGATGGAGGAAGCATAAGAGATTTACGGAGATGATCATTAGTGGAATAAATAAGCTGGGAGTTATTTCTGTTCTGTAGGCTGATGAAAATATTAGGAAGAGGTGAGTGAGGCCTAGTTTGACCAGAAGTGCCTAAACCAGTTGTGCATCAGATACATTCGACTCTGCATCCTTTGGATGTGAGAGAGTAAAGATGTGACAAAATGAGGGAGCTACCAGAATGGGCAAGATTAAAGACTTTTCCAAAAATGGCTTGCTTGTGGAAGTAAGGGAGAATTTGAAAAGATCCACAGTTGCAGAAGATTTGTGACAATTAGAGAATCAACGTTTTGGCATTTGACAGCTTGGTGATGGAGGTGGTATTGGGATATTAGTGGTGAAAAATATAAGGATGTCTTGTCCATGCTAAAGACACTTGGAACAGAGAGAATGAAGGAGATGGGAAGCATTTTTTTTAGCAACAGGAGTAGGCCATTCGAGCTCTCAAGCCTGCTCCACCATTCAATAGGATCATGGCTGATCCGATGACGCTCCTCATGTCCACTTCCTGCCCTTTCCCTGTAACCCTTGATTCCCTTAATGATCAAAGATCTATCTATCCCAGCCTTAAATATACATAATGACACTGGCCCCACAGCTCTTTCTGGCAAGAAGTTCCAAAGAGAGACAACCCTCAGAGAAGAAATTCCTCCTCAGCTCAGTCTTAAACTGGCACCCCCTTCATTCTGAGACTATGCCCTGTGGCCGTAGACTCGGTCATGAAGAGAAACACCCTGTCAAGCTCCTTAAGAATTCTATATGTTTCAATGAGATCACCTCTTATTCTTCTAAATTCCAATGAATAGAATCTCAACCTGTTTAATCTTTCCACATAAGATAATCCCTCCATGCTGGCGATCATCCTAGTTAACTTTTGAACTGCCTTCAATTAAGTAGCATATTTCCTTAGATCAGGGTCCTGAAACAGCTCTCAGTACTCCAGATGTGCTCTTACCACGCTGAGGGAGTGGCAGTGAATTTGGGTAGGAGCACTTCTCAGAATGGAGAGGTAAAGAGAGGACAGGAAGGGTTTGAAAATAAAAAAAAGCAAGATGGTTGAATTGGAGATTGAAATCACTAAGCGATACAGGTAGGTACAAGTTCAAAGATGTTTGAACATTGTGTAGAACATTATTGTTTGCTGAGCAGCAGGGAAGGCTGCTGATTAAGGATGAGTAATTTGGAGTCTACATCTCAAAGCTTTATTTGATTAACCCGAAGGGTCAGGCTAAAACAATGCAGAAGCTTTGATTTGAGATTGGATTGAATCCACAGTAGGGACAGATTGTTCATTGTATTTTGCAACTGCTAGGCTTGACACGTGGCCTTCTCTCGCTTTTTATTTTACCTTTGGTTTGTTTCCAATTGTCCCACCTACTGCAAATGTTGATTGTTGCCAGGACACAGTTCTGTGGATGCTGGGAGTTCCCTGTTAGTCTGACTCAAGTAGCCATTCTCCTTGTGTTACTTTCACCTCATGCCTTTCGGGTTAAGTCAAAGAACCACATCCTAATAAATGAGCAAAAAAACTGGGCACTTCTCCAGTTAAAATCCAGAAACGGTAATGATGGCAAATTGCAGCAAAAAAGCACACTTTCCTAGGTTGATATAAGAATCCTTTCTCTTTTTGAAGGGCAGCTTTGATGTAGCCTTTGGCTGCCTGATTCAACTATAAATTCTGTGGAAGAGAAAATACTGTGGATGCAGCTTGTTTTTCACATATTTATTGACATTGTACTTGTGAAGTACATGTAATAAATTATTATTTACTTTTAAGTATTGACTTGTGCCTCCAAAACTGCTTTATTGATTATACTCAACTTTTGGATTGCAGAACTTGATTTTGATTTGGAATTTTTTCTAGAATTTGGTTGAAACGCCTCCCTTCCCTTCATTGCCTAGGTACCCACCCCCCTCTCCCCTCCCCCTCAGCAGGTCACAATAGTTTTCCATTTATTCTTGGGCCTTTCTCTTTGCCCTCTTCCTGGCAGTCCCACCACTATCACTCACCTCACCATATTTCTTCTCTTTCCTTCCACAACAGCCAACCAAGGAAAGATGGTGGTGTAGTGGTATTGTCACGAGATTAGTAACCCAGAGGCCTAGGGCAAAATCTGGGTTCCTGATTTCAGATCCCACCACAGCAGATGATAAAATTTGAATTCAGTGAAAATCTGGGTGATGCTCCAGGGACCCAAATTTGAATCCTATGATGGCAGATGGTGAAAAGGAAATTTGTAATTAAAAGCCTAATCTTTATTGTAAAAGCTCACCTGGTTCACTAATGTCCTTTTAGGGAAGGAAATTGGCCATTCTTACCTGGTCTGTCCTACATGTGACACCAGGTTTTGTTAACTTTCAAATGCCCTCTCTAGCAGAGGGCTGTTAAAGATGAGCAAAAAATACTGGCCCAGCCATCGATGCCAGCATCCCATAAATGAATTAAAAAAAACAATTTCAATCTCTTCTCGGCTACTTTCATTGATGCTTCCTCAATCTTCACTGATCCCCTGATGTGCTAGTTCCTGATTTTTCCCTTTTCGGTTACTCTTCACATTCATTTCCTCATCTACATTTCATTGGTGCCCAGTTGCTGTTCCACTCTTTTTTTGATGTTGCCTCAGCCTCTGCACTATATAACAAGGCCGGTCTCTCAACTGTCCTTGTAGATGTTTCCTTTCAGTTTGAGCTATACTATTCTGTCACATAACGTTCCATTGTACTGCTTCCAATGACTCCATCCAGAAGTAATCTGTTAGTTGATTTTCCCATTTGTCCTTCCGTCTTCTGTCATCACTGACTCAAGATATTTGAAGCTATTCACTTTCTCCAAGTCCTCGCTCAAATCTTTCCACCTTCACTCTGATCCCTCTTCCCTAGACTCAAAATGACAGCTTCTGAATTGGGTCTTTGTTCGACTGATCTTCTTACTTTTGTCTTCCAGTGCTTTTCTCCTGTTCTCCAACTACTCAAACATGTTTTCCTCATCCCCACCACATCTGCAAACATCATTGACCATGGCATTTACTGTTGCGTTTGCTCAATTAGAATATTCATGACAGTCAGGAAGAGGTAAGGGGTTCAATGCCAATCTTCGGAATCCAACTTTGGCTTTGAAATTCTCAAGACAGGATTTTCCAGCCCTTCCTGCCAGCAGAATCTTCTGGTTCCATTGTAGCTGGCCCCTTCATCGTGGAAAGGGCAAGCCATGCAAAACAGCCTAGATTTGGCAGGGCGAGAATATTCCAGAGGCAAGCTGCCTTCAACACAGGAAACCCGCCTTAGGGGTGGGGAGGTGGACTGGAACATTGCATCCTCAATCTTTCCCGCAGTGCCTCCTGCTCTTGCCTGACACTGCTTTCCTATGTCCAGTAATAGCCATACATACTGCTTAGGAAATTATTGGAAATGATGATTGATATGAATAGAGATGAGAACAATGCCGGAATTATCCCCTACACCGGCAGCGATGGGTTTTCCTGTGGTGGAGATGGTTCTCCATTGGCTGCCGGGGGAATTTTCCAGTCCTGCTGAAGTCTGCAACATTTTGCATGGCTCACCAGTCCCACTGGCAGGGAAGCCACAGTGCTGGGGTCGTCTTCAGTGGGACCAGAAGAACTTGCCAGTGGGAAGGGCCAGAAAATCCCGTCCAATGTCTTCTGGTTCTGCTGAAACTTGAAACGAAGCACAACTTAAACCAAAGTTCAAAGTTTAGAAAAGTAGAAGTGTCCACCTTTATACTAAGATATCACTTTTCCAATGATGGTTTGTCTTTCCTTGTTTTCAGGCTTATTATGCGCGTGATGCCTTGGCAAAAAACCTTTATAATCGCTTATTCACTTGGCTTGTGAACAGAATCAATGAGAGCATCAAGGTACTGTAGTTTGCATATTGCTAGCTGAGAATTTAAACAATCAAATGGTCCTTCTTGGAAATGAATAGCTTTGTGAGATTCTTTTATTGATTAAATATTCTCATGAAGGAATTATATGTTTATATTTATGAATATTTATATTTATGACTCTACATTATGGAATTTTTTGGCTGTAAACCTAATCAGCTGAAATGCCTCCCAGGTCTGGGTCTCACTTTAGCCTCCTGTAAAATGTGTCTTTAGTAATAAGCTGAGTGGTGGATTATTGAAGGAATGGGGAATATCTTTTTACTCAAACTCATAGCTACAAGCCTTGTGTGAAATTGTTTGCTTCACAAATGAGATGAATTGTCCATTCTTCTGTGTGTAACCTCTTACTAATCGAGACAGGCAAAAATGTTAATTTATTCCCTTCATGTTGTTATGCTAAAGAGATTTAGTTACTAAGTTATGCTGCTCCTATAAAATGCTTTCACCATTTCTCTTATCGTGGATCTCTAGAGCAGCTGAATTTAAGTTGTAGTTTTTCTTTTAAGTACCTTCTCTTGAACAAGATTGAACTTACCTGGTGTGCATGCCAGCCTTGATAGTGCCAGTCCACCTGGTGATTTGTCTGCTGCCCTCAGTGGCTCCCCTCTGAGGCAGGAATATCAACTGCTGCTGGAAGGTCATCAACTCGGTGAAGGACGCACTTTGGTCCGCCCGAATCTTGCTGACCTTCCAGCAGAAAGAACTGTCCTCGACCGAGTGTTGCACACTGGCACATTCCAAGGTCCAGGACTACGTGCTGAGGGACGCGCTGAAGCTTGGGGCAGCTGCCGCAAAGGCACAGTGGGGAAAGGCCACACTGTAAGGCCTTTTAACAGAGGCAGACCGAGGGCCCGGGAACTGCAGAATACCCTCGACCTGCGGAGCTGTGTGCCAACCTGAGCACTAACGGCACACAGTAATTTATTGAGGCATGTAGAAAGTTTTAGGTATTGAAATGTAATCATTGTAATCAGAACAAATCTGTAAATATTGAGGCATGGATATACTTTTTTAAGTTTTGAAATGTAGTCATTGTAATTTGTACAGATCTGTAAAAGTGTTTTGATTCCACGTTGTGTTTGCTATTCAAAGCCCTGCATATTTGAAATAGATTAATCGAGTTTTTTTTATGAATAAAGTATATTTTTGGTTAAAAAAAAATTTGCTTCCTCTGCACTGCACACATAATGGCCAGCGTCCATTCACTCAAAGCCCAGCAGCAGCTGCTGCTCATTTACATACCCTGAGTCAGATCCGCTGAGTTCAGTGAATTTTTTTTCTGGCTCAGGGAACCCAACCTTTAAAAATGTCCTTCCACGGGGCAGTTGGAGGGTGTATTGAAACAGGAGGTGGGATGGGTGACCCAGGAACGACTGCACAGACTGCTGGGTACAGTGGCAGGCTGGGCAAAAGGCTAGCATTGTGATTAAATGAATAGAAAGATCATGAAGCATAAACTTCAGTCCTCACCTCCCACACATTTCCTATGCGCCATCCAACCTGATCTATGCTGACCCATGCTCCCCAATAAATCTCCATGGCACCTATGCCAACTCAAGGGCCCCAACCCATCCCCATGGAACACATACACCATGTCCCAACTTAGTGCCTTCCCACACCCACCTGCCTTTGCCCTTGCCTCTCCCTAACAACTCAACTAGGATATTTGGTCAGATCCTTGACAGCTCCGGCACCTCCTGGGGAGCCCTGGTGCCTCTGGGATGGCTTTGATAATTTTGATACCTCCCGAATGAGTTTGACAGCTGGACAGTTCCAATGATCTTGATTAATTATGTTTTCTTGTTTAATTATGTTCACTAACAATCCAAAAAGGTGCCTTAACTCCCATATGGGATGTCTTACCTCTTCCTGTGGTGCCTAGAACCCTATTAATAGGAGTACGTTACCTCTCCCAATGGGTACCCTGATCATTTAAATCCATACACCAAATTTAGATCTCTTTCTTGTACTAATTTGCACACTCTAGTTTCCACACTCCTGTTCTTCCAAAATCACGTTTCAGTGAAAGCAACTGGTGTTTTAAATGGCAGTTGCCTTTGTGAATGGCTCACGTGTAAACCTTAGTTCAACAATCCCACTCCCACGAAGAGGGAAAGTGTTGCGCTCAGAATTGGGACTTAGGATTTTTGGCCATATCTGGGATTTTAATCACAATGAAAGGGCTCTCTGTTACGGTACAAATCCAGGCCTTTGACAACTGGAGAACCCCAAATTATCTCTGCAGAGCCCCCCTTTGGGAAATACTGTTCTACAGATCTGTCATGCCAGCTAGTAGTCCGAAAGGAGCAAATTGTAAAGATCTGCAGAGGCTGTGGGTGGGAAAAATGACAGTTAAAGATAAAAGTATAATACTGCGGGTGCTGGAAATCTGAAATAAAAACAGGAAATGCTGGAAAAACTCAGCTGGTCTGATCGGCAGCCTCTCTGAAGAGAGAAACAGAGTTAATGTTTTGAGTCCAATATGACTCATGCAGAACGGTTAAAACTAGTTGAGCTTCAGTTAGACTAAGATTTGTCCTGCTTGTTTGTAACATTGCTGTTGCAAGAACGAATCTTTGATTAATGTCAGGGACAGACAGAAGACTCATTCCAGCCAATGTTTGACATGAGATTAGCAGACATGATTAGGATGGGAGAAAAATAGTTTCAAATCTGCTTTGTATATGGGTGGAAAACATTCACTAGTTTGTTTAGCAGGTTATTTTGGGATGGTATATTTTAAAATAAGTAATTTTATTTTTCTAACTTGATGCCCTTTTCAACAGGCACAAACCAAAGTAAGGAAGAAGGTGATGGGAGTATTGGACATCTATGGTTTTGAAATTTTTGAGGTAAGTTTTAAAATTTATGGCATTTGTTATTAGATTTTGAAACTGCTAGTTTTGTCGGCAATGTTTAACTTGATCCTGATCCTGAATTGAGAGGATTAATCATTCAAAACTTCAACTGAATGCAGTACTATATTGTGGTGGTAAATTTTAGCACCAGAAGGTGGCCAGACCATTTACAGCTAACGTACACATTTGAGATGAGTCCTACTGAAAGTACTGGGAATTAGTTTGACCGATTAATAGTCACCATTGAGTGACGAGTTAATTATACAGTAGAGGCTCTGACAAGGTTGTTTGCTCATCTTAATTGGTGCGCGGGTGTTTATAAGCTTTAAATTCAATAACAAGAACAGAAAATGCTGGAAAAGCTCAGCAAGCCTGACAACATCTGTGGGGAGCGAATGGACATAATGTGGAGGTGCTGGCGTTGGACTGGGGTAAACACAGTAAGATGTCTCTCAACATCAGGTTAAAGTCCAACAGGTTTATTTGTCAGCACAAGTACTACTTCTGCTACCAAATAAACCTCGTGTTGTGAGACTTCTTACGGAGAGAGTAGAGCCAACGTTTTGAGTCTAGTTTACCCTTCGTCAGAGCTGAGAGCAAAGAGAATCAGCAGAGATTTATACCATGAGAGTGGGGTGGGGTGGATTGCAACAAAGGGAATGTAAATGAGGATGTAGAAGGCTGAAAAGGTGCTAAAAGTGTCCATTAGTGATCAGAATATGTGAATGGCAAAACAGAGGTATAGACTGTTAACAAAGGCATCTATGTCGCTTAACAATGTGGAATGTGGCAGGTGGGAGGGCAAGAAGGAGAGCTGGAATGGAAAATGGAAAAAATGGAGATGGGAAAGAAGGATGATAAAATGGATGAATGAGATAAAGCAAAATGAAATAAAATAAAAGGAAAAGGGGTGAAAGTGGAGGAGAGAGTTCATGCTCAGAAATGGTTGAACTCTGTGTTCCGTCCAGAAGGCTATAAAGTGCCCAATCAGAAGATGAGGTATTGTTCCTCCAGTTTGCATTGGGGTTCACTAGAACGTTGCAAAAGGCCATGGATGAAAATGTAGATAGGAGAGCAAGGTAGTGTGTTGAAGTGACAAGCGACAAGAAGGCCTGGGTCCTGCTTGCGGATGGACCAAAGGTGTTCAGCAAAGCAGTCAGTCTGCAGACTCTTGTAGCTTTTTCCCGACGGAAGAGGGTGAAAAAGAGTATGTCCAGATGTGTGGGGTCCTTAATTATGCCAGCTGCTTTTCCGAGGCAGTGGGAAGTGCAGACAGTGTCAATGGATGGGAGGCTGGTTTGAGTGATGGACTGGGCTTCGTTCACGACCCTTTGTGGTTTCTTGCCATCTTGGACAGAGCAGGAGGCACACCAAGCTGTGATACAACCAGAAAAAATGCTTTCTATGGTGCATCTGTAAAAGTTGGTGAGAGTCATAGTTGACATGTCAAATTACCTTAGTCTTCTGAGAAAGTAGAGGCGTTGGTGGGTTTTCTTAACTATAGTGTTGGCATGGGGGACCAGGATAGTCTGTTGATGATCTAAAAACTTCATCCCCATTGATGTAGACAGGGGCAAGTCCTCCACTATGCTTCCCGAAGTTAATGACGATCGCCTTCATTTTGTTGATATTGAGGGAGAGAATATTGTTGTCACACCAATTCACCAGATTCTGTATCTCTTTCCTGTACTGTCTCGCCATTGTTTGAGATCTGACCCACAATGATGTCATCAGCAAACTTGAAAATTGAGTTGGAGGGGAATTTGGCCACACAGTCATAGATGTATAAGGAGTGTATAGTAGGGGGCTGAGAACACAGCTTTGTGGGGCACTGGTTTTGAGGATAATCGTGGAGGAGGTGTTGTTGCCTATCCTTACTGATTGCGGTCTATGAGTTAGGAAGTTCAGGATCCAGTTGCAGAGGGAGGAGCCGAGACCCAGCCCATAGAGTTTGGAGATGAGTTTTGTAGGAATAATGCCGTTGAAGGCTGAGTTATAGTCAATAAATAGGAATGTGACATAGGTGCCTTTGTTATCTAGGTATTTCAGGGCTGAGTGCATGTACTGACAACAACGTTGAGGACAATAATGTGATTCAGCGTGCCTAGCAGTGAGTAATGCTTGGCAAATATCCATCTGAGCACCAGGTCCCACAGGACTTGTTGGAAGAACCGCCCCTCATAACTTATTAATTAACAAACGCTAATTCATTTATTTTATGTGTGTGTAGTTACAAAGCCAAGCAGTTCACTAAAGGTGTTAAATTGAGGACAAGGTACGAATGAAGGAAATAAAGGAGTGAGGTGTTTAGGAGAGATGGGGAAAAAAGCTATTTTCCCTGGAGGGATGTCCGGAACCTGGAGGTGGGGGGAATTAGAGATAGATCTTTCAGTGATGACAGTGGAAATGTGAAATTTTCTCCCCGCAGAATGCTATTGTATTAGGTCAGTTAGGTCAATTGAAAATGCCAAATCCTTTGGTAAGGTTACTGAGGGATAAGGAGCCAATGCGGGTAAATAGAATTAAGATACAGATCAGTCATAATCTGATTGAATAGGACAGGTTTGAGGTGCTGAATGGCCTACATCTGTTCCAACAGGGAAATATCCTATGTTATGTTAAAATTAATTGAATCATACTGCAAGTTTCAATAAACTTTGCCTAACCTTGTGCCTCCAGTGATTACAATTGCAGATTCGAGCTTTTGCTTTTGGAATGCAGTATTTCTTATTGTAACAGTAGTTATTGGGAAGGGGGGAGGTGTTGGTGGTGGGAAGAGTTGATCTTAACATCAATGCACCTAAGCAGCCCCTAACCAACATCTTTATAATATAAAAACAAGGTCTAACAATTCAATAAAAGCAAATTGCTGGAATCTGAAAGCAAAAGAGAAAATGCTGGAAAATCTCAGCAGGCCTGGCAGCGTCAGTAAGGAGAGAAAAGAGCTGACGTTTCAAGTCCCGGTGACCCTTTGTCAAAGCTCATTTCATTTACAATTCATTTACGAAATGTAGGCATCACTGGCCATCCCTTGAGAAGGTGGTAGTGAGCAGCTGCCTTGAACCGTTGCTGTCCCTGAGAGGTGTAGATACACCCATGGTGTTATGAGGGAGGGAGTTCCAGGGTTTTGAGCCAGTGACAAAGAAAGAATGATAATATATCAGGATGGTGAGTGACTTGGAGGGGAACTTCTAAGTGGTGGTGATGTTCTGATTAAAAGTTACTGCTGAGTGCACAGAGCAATGTAACCACACTGTTGGAAACTGTTCAGGACACATGCAATCTGTGATAAATTGAGTTTCTATTTTTGAGTTAAAATGAGTAGACGTTGTCCTTGGGCATATGCCTCAATCCTCAAATTGACACAGCATGGTGTTTGTGTACTTTAATCTCTTTGTGTGTTTGTTGGTAAAATGGGAAAACGAAGGGCAGAGTGCAAGATTGTTGCTTGACTCTTGTGGGTGCTTTACTTTTCTGGTTACTGGATGTTGTCAGATGTGAAGCAAAACTGTGCATATGAAGTACATTTACCAACATTTTCCGCGAACTTTGCTGCATGTGGTGCCAAAGCCATGCCTGTGGTTCGTCAGCAAGTTTTATTGGGCAGCAACTGAAACTTTCAGCAATTCAATGAGTTAACTTTCCCCTTCCCCCTTCAAATGAGCTAAATCTTTTGCCTATTTGAATGGAAATGTTAATGCGGGCCTGGAATGCGCATTTCAGGTGACAGAGTTTTTTTATAATCTATACCCTACAGCTAAGATGGTCACCTTGTGATGTCTATGTGACTTGAATTTTAATATATAGTGGCAACGTTTCTTTCTAAAACTGCACTGTCTTTGCTTAATATATAATTTGTTCTCCAGTCTCATCAGTTAGCCGTTGTTCATATTTCTAGCTTGCAATGGCGTGTTTTTGTTTAAGAATTACTTTAGATGCTATTTGACTATTTTAATAGAATTCCATCATATGTTGAAGTGCACTCAAGAGACATAATAGAATCTTTGTTGAGATGACGAACAAATATACTGGCCTCATTTTACTAATTGAAAAAAATCCTCCCCAAGTTTTGAGTTAATAATCTTCAGAAATGATGTGGGAAAATAGCAATATCTTTGGCTGAATGTGTGTGGCCCAACTGTTGCATATTAAGTGAATGGAATATGTATAGAGCGAATGGAGGCAGGGAGTCTGCGTCAGCACGAATGTGCTGTAGTACTGCTGACTGTGGAGAGTGTCAGCAGTAAACTCTGCTCACAGATTACTTCTATTTATCAAAATGGGATTTTTTTTAAGTTAACAGTTTGTTGAACATTTCAAAAATTTTAAGAGTGCAAAAGAGCACCTTATCGACAAACTTCATTAAAAATACTCAACTGTTTGCGCTGTTGAATCAGCTCCTGACAGACGGATTTTAGTTCAGTTGGTTGCAACTAAAAGTTAAGCTGCTGCGATAAACTAAAGCTGTAGCTCTGAAGCCTCATTTTTACCACACACTTTAATCAGTCTCAGCAAGTTTACTTCCAGCTGCAGAAGGGCTGAGGTTCAGAAGCTGGTAGCTTATGTGGAGAAAAGGACTAGACAAATCCCCAAATGTTTTAAACCTATTCTGTCTTGAAAATCCATTCTCTCCTGTTAAATGCACAGGCTCAGTTGCTCACTTTGCGACAATGGTAATTATTCCCTGAATAAGGCGCAGTAAATGCTGTGTCAATCGAAGGGGGAGGCTCTTCATTCTGATCAATTCAGCAATGAACCACTGCAATGAGCTCTTCCATTGACACACTTCTCAATGAGACTTGGATATAGTGGGTATGAGAGATGTGGGAGAGGGGGTGATGAGAAGCAAGTGGGAATAAAAGAATGATGAGGTATGGGGATCAGTGCAAAGTGGATTCACAAATTAACTGGCAAGGGTGGAATAGCCTTGTTTCGGAAGACTCCCTTTGTGTGTTGACTGCTTCCATGAAGCTTTCAGTCTGCAGAGGTGCACTGAAACAACAGGGATGAGTGCTGAGAGAGTATTAGTGAATGCAAAATAACAATGTTGAGGGATTATTACTAAATGAAGCCATTATGCCACAGTTAAAATTTTCAGTGCTGTGTATTATTTTGCACTGGCATTTCCCTTCAAGTTCATGTTGAAACTCTCCTTTTTCTCTCTCATACCCATCAACTTTGCTCTTGGCTTGTCGCTGATACTAAAACCAACCACACTGTGGGTACAAGTTGCTGATATTGTGAGAACTCCTGCTTACAGGCTGCAAAGTTACTCAATCCCTTCCAGTGGTTTAGAAGGAGGCAGGAGCGAAGTTCAAGATGGAAGAAGCCTGATTTTTGTCTGCAGACGGTGCCTTGAAATGCTGACTATCCCTGTCAAACATGGACGGTTGGCTTGAGAGGAAGTGGTTCCCACGTTATAAACGAGCTTGAATAATTTATTTTGGGAAATGGACAATCAATGTATTACTAATGACGTCTGGTCATTGTTGTTCAGCATTGTGCTAATCAGCTCTTTCCATGTCAGTGCTATCGATGATACATCAATGCTGTTATGATGGTAACGATGAAGATTGTACTAAACAATACACGATCGTCCTCTACCTGACTATATCCACGTCAGATATGTTCCTTGTGTAACAATTGAGGCGGCGTGGTGACACTGTGGTTAGCACGACTGCCTCACAGCACCAGAGACCCAGGTTCACTTCCCAGCTTGGGTCACTTTCTGCACGGAGTTTGCACATTTCCCCCCACAGTCCAAAATACATACTGGTTAGGTGTTGTTGGCCATGCTAAATTCTCGCTCAGTGTAGCTGAGCAGGCACCAAAGTGTGACGACTAGGGGATTTTCACAGTAACTTCATTGCAGTGTTAATGTAAACTTTGTGACACTAATAAATAAATGTAAACTGGGAAGATGTGTACTTTGTACTTAGCAGCTATAAGGAGTATTATATTTGATTTGGTTTCAGCAGGTATGTTATTATTTCATGTCTATTAATTTAAATGTTGTGTACAATCTCTGATGGTTCTTTAATTTTCTTTTTTTCACAACAGAACTCTGTAAGTATGACCTGTTTGCAGTGGCAGCTTTGCTGCATGTGGCAATCATTTATTTAATTAATAATAATTTAAATGCTGTAAACTGCTACAATGAAGCTTGGAGATCAAAAGCTCTTGTGAGCTACTTTCCTGTATAATTCTGCTTCATGGCATTTGCAGTTTGCTTTATTTGTTAGGCTCTACTGCTTTGATTAAATGTCATGGTAAGTAGGTTCCAGGACATATGTGTATGTGTGCGTGTGTGTTTGTGTGTGTATGTTTGTTTGCTTCATCTATGCAAATTGTCGAGTTGCAAGGGAATGAGTGTTAATGAGCAGCACGTGCAAAGCCCAAATGGCAGAGCTTTTGTTTCCTCTCTTTCAGAACAACAGCTTTGAGCAGTTCATCATTAACTACTGCAATGAGAAATTGCAGCAGATCTTCATTGAGCTAACTCTGAAGGAGGAACAGGAGGAGTACATTAAAGAGGTAATGACCCACTTTCAACACACGATTGACATTTTGTCTCATCAGTATTGGAAGAAGGTGACCTGATGTGATTTGTTAGCTGATCCAGATGGAGGCAGTACTTGGGGTGCTAGGATTTGACTAGATTCTGTTTTCTGATTTGCTACCCAGTGACCAGCACTAGAGAGTGCATATATGTGGATGTCAGAAGAAGGAAGGATTGAATGCAGTTGTAACATCGCCAATAAGTGAATAGCATATAGATATGCACTCTCTCTAGGGCTATTCGCTAAATGCGATTTAACAATATGGTTTAACAATTACACAATGGATTGATTGACTTACTCTCCTCTATCCATCTTGTATGTAATATTGTGTTCTAAACCTTTTTAGATGAATATATTACATGTTTGAAACTAAGTTAGTCGGAAGGAAGAATATCAATGCCTCTGACAATAATCTCTGAAGCCACTTTCATTCCTTTTTCTCCTGTGCCTGTTTCAGCCAGCCAAATGTGTGACTTACTTTGACTTTCTATAGAGGTTCCCAGGGATTGTCTATCAGATTGGTGGGAGAGATTTTGGAAATCTATATTTAAATAAAAGGATCTTCAATGTGAGCAGCTACTGCTTTGCCTTGTTTGTTGGGAGCAAGTGAACAATGCTGCATGGCTTGTGTTCAGTTTATTAAGTGGCATTTTTGGCTTGGAGCAGCCATTTACATGTTCCCACCAATGTCCCAATCTTTGTGCAGAGTTGATCACCTTGTCATATCACTGCCACTCCCACAGTTACACAGCAGTTCTTATTTTTTTTCTGAATAGTGTCATTGTAAATGTGTGTCTCTCTTTCTTACACTGCCTTACATTTTGGTTGATTATATTACAGGATTAAATGCTTGCTCTGTCACTGTAAGATTTGATTCCTCCCTCTCCACTTTGTGCACTTCCCAAGGATTAAATGCTTGCTTTGTCACCCAACACCAGTTGTGTTGGTGAAAGTCACATTTCCTTTGAATGTTTATGCTCAAATTGCTCATCAGAGTTTTGAAGCTTTGCGAATTGTGTTCCAGGAGCAGAATACCCTCCGTAGTGAAGAAAGAGTCTCCATAAAGATTCTATCTGCATGATTATTACCAATAAACATATATTAGAGAAATCCACACATCTGAAGCAACCTGCACAGCCAACATAACAATTGGCAATGTATCCTGCTTTGAAGAGAAAAGAAGAAAGAAAAACTAAAAAGGAAAAGGAAAAGAACAGGGATGATGTACAATAAACAAGGCGGAATAGAGTAAGAAATGGAAAAGGGCAGAATTGGGACAAAGTGGAACAAGGGAAAATGACAAGGGCGAAAAAGAAAGAAGTTTGGAGGGCACAGAAAGGGAGCAAATGAAAGGGGATGAAGAGAGAGGAGAATATAAGTGAGACACAAATGGAAACTATTCAATACTGTGCCTGTGGTACTGTTTAATCCCTATTGGATTTGTCTATTCTAATGTCACTTCTCTCCTCTTGTACCCTTTAATACTTTTCTTTTCAAACTGTTTAATTCACCCTTAAAAATTGTATTCAACTTGGCTGTAATGAGCACTTAAACACTTCCAATCTGATGTTATGCCCCTCGTTACTAATTTAGCGATCACTGGAAATAATCATCTCTATTCATCCTCCTGAACCTTTTCAGATTTTTCATCATTTCTTTGGAATCCTTTCCAACTTTTCTGCTTTGGAGATCACAGTGCTGGACTTTCAAAACTTTCATCTTAACTTCATTGTAAAGCTACTTTACACCTATTCATGCCTCTCATTGTTTTTACAATAATTCATATCGAGGATTGAAAGAAGACCATTTCCTTCTTTTTGTGTCCACTGCTGTGATGTATAAAATGCAGGCTCCATTCTTCTTTTTTATGCACCTGCAATCTTGTTTTTATTGATTCATGCATTTGATCAGGGAATCATTAAATGATTACAACATAGAAGGAGGCCTTTCGGTCCATCATATCCATTTCAGCTCTCTGCAAGAAGAATCCAGCTGGACCCACACTCTATCCTTTTTCCATAGTGCTGCAGTTTTTGTTCCCTCTGCTCCTCTGCCTTGGTTGGGAATATCACAGGATGTATTTCCATTCTCTGTCTTAAAAATACACGAGTACAACTTTTATCCATGTTGTGTTATATGGCAGCCTGTTTCTCTAACATGTCAGCCACAAACTTTGGGTTTTTCAGCTTTCTTGATTTAGTATTGTTAGAAAATATTTGACATTATTCCCTCTACGTTCTTCGTGAGATTACTAGATAATCATGGCTGAGGAAAGCTATTTGGCGTATGTTATATCACCCATCCAGCTGGTTCTTAAATGATTCCAGATGTTTTCTCTCCATTATTTGACCTGGCAACTATTCCATGTATTGACCAGTCTCTAAGAGATTCCTGAAATTAGGGTGAGATTTTCCCACCATTTCTGCCAGAAGGATCTTTCAGTCCTGTTGAAGGTGACCCCCCATGGTGGACTCCCCAGTGACAGAATGGGCGAACAAAGCAAATGGCCGTTAACATCGGTGGGGATTGAAAGTCCCACCTTTGGCCAGCAGCAGTGGGGCTGAAAAATCCTGCCCTTAGTCTTACTTGTCTTTTCTTAGTTTGTGCTAACCTCAAGATATTATTTAAAATAGTTTGCTGCATTTACTGTTTTCATACTGTTTACTATCTTTCATAAAATTACCTGTCAAAACATCTCCATCGTTCCTCACTTTGGGGATCAGTCTTCTAACTCTTCATACTCTGCCTCTAACACTTGGATGTTTCTTTTGTGTATCAGTGACCAGAATTGAACATGGGAATCAAGATCTGATCACAACACTATAAAGTTTCATCGTGATTTCTTATGGCTGTTTGGTTTATACAGTTCAACTTTCCATTTGATTTGTTGCTTGCTGTGCATAGGTTGGACATGTTGAACTGAGTTTTCTTTGCTAATGTTCTATCTGTTTTCCTCTCCCTCTCCTGAAGCTGAGGAATGGTGCTGGAATACTTCAGGTGCTGATCACCCTCCAATACATTGTCCAAATGCATTTCTTCTTCCTGAGTCTAACTAGACAATGACTGGCTGTAGGTTAGGGGGGTGGGGGTTTATCCAAATATAACCCTGCTCTTCTTCACCACCTACACATGCACCTCTCTGTGGGAATCTTTGGGATAGCAATCAGCATTCAGAAGCTCCTTTACATCCCTTCCCAACCTGAACTCTGAGATCACCTTTAAAGTGCTGCTGCAATTGAGCTGAGCCAACACGGCCTACACTGGGGTTTGAACTTGGAACCTTTCTGGTCTATAGCTCAGCATTGGCAGCTTTTACATTTATTACAGCGCAGTGACTGCAGCTGTTCTTGGCATGAGATGTTACACATTGTGGAATTTATTTACAGTAATTGGTTATTGCTAAACGTGGTGGGAATTGTATGGTACATGCAATTATGAGGTACGAAAATAAATTTGGTTCTATTGCTGAATTTCCTTTTGAAAATCTAATTTGTAAGTTTCCAGTCTGTGAGATCATATCAGTCTAGGAAATAGAACACACATTTTTGACTTTCTGTTGACCTACATCAGGGTAAGGATTTAGTCCAAACATTTTGGGCAAAATGGGCCTATATTTTGGCTTGCATTGTGTTCTCGATTGCAACGTGGTTTCACTTTTTTAGTGTCTTATCACTTTTCCTGGTGCTGGTTGAGAGCACAGCATCTGATCAGAGCTCTGGTGAAGGGTCTTCCAGACTCGAAACAATAGCTCTATACTCTTTCCACAGATGCTGTTGGACTTGCTGAGATTTTCCAGCATTTTCTGTTTTTGTCTCCGATTCCAGCACCTGCAGTAATTTGCTTTTAGCCTCTGATCTAATATTGACCCTTGGGCTGCTCTTGAAATGGCTTCTTGGTGATTTAAGAGAATGGTAAAGGTTGAATTTGAGTGACCCTCCCTCTGTTATCTTTCCCTCCCTTTTTGCCCAAGCATCAGGCAGCATCTTTCCATTCAGCATCTCCCCCAGAGCAGTTTTGACCTGAGGAATCTAAGATGGGAAAGTTTCATGGTACAGTTATCACTAAGTTCAAAATGGGATTGGAGATGAATCAGGAAGTGGTAGTTACATGAAGCCAGATATAGATTCTAAATGCTTAGAAGAAAAGCTGGACTAAGTGGGGTAAGGAGTTCTACATAATTGAGAGAAATAAAGGTAAGGAAGAAGAAATCTGTTACAGCAGCTGAAACTGGAAGTTTGTGTGACGTATTTAAGGATTGGTACTTGGACCATAACTCTTTTTTGTACATCAATGACCTGGATTTAAATATGTAGGGCAAATTTCAAAGTTTGATGATATGGAAATTATGGCAGGTGGAATTTGACGCAAAGAAGCATGAAATAATGCATTTTGGTGGGAAGAATGAGCAGAGGAGGAGAGGCAAAGTGAACTAAATGGAACATTTTTAAAGGGGATGTGGGAATGAGGTGAGGTGATGCAGGAAAGTGGGAGGTGTATGTACACAAGCGTTTGAAGTCAGAAAAACAAGTTATCATAGAATCATAGAAACCCTACAGTGCAGAAAGAGGCCATTGGCCCATTGAGTCTGCACCAATCACATCCTATCCAGGCCCTACCCCCACATCCCCACACATTTACCTGCTAATCCCTCTAACCTAGGCATCTCAGGACACTCGGGTCAATTTTTTTAGCATGGCCAATCGATCAAACCTGCACATCTTTGGACTTACAAAGTTCTGAAGATTGTTTAAAAACATAAGATCCTTGGCTTTATTAATAAAGAAATGGAGTACAAAAGTAAGGAAGATATGTTGAACTTTATCTCACAGTAGTCAGGCCCCAGTTGAAATATTGCATTCAATTCTGGGCGCCACATTTCAGGAAGGATGTCTAGAAGATGATGGAGTAGTGGTACTGTCGCTGGACTGGTAATCCAGACGCCTGGGCTAATGCTCTGGGAACGTAGGTTCAAATCCCATTGCATCAGCTGGTGGAATTTGAATTCAGTTAATAAATAATGTAATATAAAGCTAGTTTCAGTAATGTCGTAAAAGCCCATCTGGTTCATTAATATCCTTTAGGGAAGGAAGTCAGCCATCCTTATCTGGCCTGACCTATATATGACTTCAAATCACAGCAAATGGCTGGGAAAGCCACTCAGTCCAAGGACAATTAGGAGTAGGCAACAAATATTGGCCTTGCCAGTGACATTCTCATTCCATGAAAGAAATATTTTGTGTAGAAAGTTAAGAGCAGACTTGATAAAGGTGTTGAAAATTATGTGTGGTTTTGATACAGTAAATAAGGAGAGTCTGTTTCCATTGGCATAACAGTCAGTAAACAGTCAGCATTGTTAATTGGTAGAAGAACCAGAAGAATATTGGGTGGGATTTTCTGGCTTCTCCCATGAGCCATGCAAAACGCCATGGACATCGACAGGATCTTCCTGTCCTGCCAATGGCGAGCCACTTCGGCTGTCAGCAAACGCACCATGGGAGGAACCAAAGAATCCTGCCCATCATCGTGCAGCAACTTTTAATGATGAGGGATGGGAGAAGCAGATTTAGTAATAACATTCAAAAGAGAATTGGATAAAAACTTGAAAGAAAAATAATGTATAAGGATATCGGAGTTGGGGGGGGGGGGTGTTGGAAAGGGGTTGGGACTGTGCAAAAGAGCAGTGGAATAGGACTAATTAAAGATTAACTGAATACTGAGCTGGCGTAGACACAATGAGATGAAATTCTTCCTCTGTTATTCATCATTCTATGATTCTATTTGTAGATTCAGGAATCCCAGAGAATCATTTAGCATGGCTTTGTGAGTGGAAAACCATGTCTCAAATTTGATTGAGTTTTCTGAAGGGGTAACCAAGAAGGTTGATGAGAACAGTGCAGTCGATGTTGTCTATGTGGACATTAGCAAGGCCTTTGGCAAGATACTGCACGGTAGGTTGTTGCATCTCATGGGATCTCATGGGAGTTGAGGGGGTTGAGCTATGAGGAGAGGCTGAATAAACTAGGCTTGTACTCGTTAGAGTTTAGAAGAATGAGGGGAGATCTCATTGAGATGTATAAGATGATGAATGGGATGGATAGGATAGAGGTGGAGAGACTCTTCCCGCTCAAAAAAGACAGTAGGACTAGGGGGCACAGCCTCAAGATAAAGGGGGGGTGGTTTAGAACGGAGTTGAGGAGGAACTTCTTCACTCAAAGGGTGGTGAATCTCTGGAATTCTCTGCCCGTTGAAGTGGTGGAGGCTGCCTCGCTAAATATTTTTAAGATGCGGGTTGATGGGTTTTTGATAAGAGAGGGGATTAAGGGTTATGGGGAGAGGGCGGGAAGGTGGAACTGAGCCGCGACAGATCAGCCATGATCTTATTGAATGGCGGGGCAGGCTCGAAGGGCTAGATGGCCTACTCCTGCTCCTATTTCTTATGTTCTTATGTTCTTATCCAGGGTGAGGTAGCCAAATGGGTGTAAAATTGGCTGGATGACACAAGACATAGGATGGTTGTAGAAGGTTGTTTTTCAAACTGGAGGCCTGTGACCAGCGGTGTGCCTCAGAGATCAGTGCTTGGTCCACTGTTATTTGTCATTTATTATTAATGATTTGGATGAGAATTTAGGAGCCGTGGTTAGTAAGTTTGCAGATGACACCAAGGTTGGTGGCATAGTGGACAGTGAAGAAGGGTATCTAGGATTGCAGTGGTATTTTGATCAATTGGGCCAGTGGGCTGACGAATGACAGATGGAGTTTAATTTAGATAAATGTGAGGTGATGCATTTTGGTAGATTGAACCAGGACAGGACTTACTTAGTTACTGGTAGGATATTGGGGAGAGTTACAGAACAAAGAGATGTAGGGGTACATGTTCACAGCTCCTTGAGAGTGGAGTCACAGGTGGACAGAGTGGTGAAGAAGGCATTCAGCATACTTGGTTTCATTGGTCAGAACATTGAATACAGGAGTTGGGACATCTTGTTGAAGCTGTACAAGACATTGGTAAAGCCACACTCGGAAGACTGTGTACAGTTCTGGTCACCCTATTATAGAAAGGATATTATTAAACTAGAAACAGTGCAGAAAAGATTTACTTGGATGCTACCAGGATTTGATGGTTTGAGTTATAAGGAGAGGCTGGATAGACTGGGACCTTTTTCTCTGGAGCTTAGGAAGCTGAGGGGTGATCTTGTAGAGGTCTATACAATAATGAGGTGCATGGATCACTGGATAGTCAATATCTTTTCCTAAAAGTAGGGAAGTCTAAAACTAGAGGGCATAGGTTTAAGGTGAGAGGGGAGAGATACAAAAGGGTTCAGAAGGGCAATTTTTTCACACAGAGGGTGTTGAGTGCCAGAGATGATGATAGAGGCAGGTACAATTTTGTCTTTTGAAAAGCATGTAGACAGTTACATGGATAAGATGGATATAGAGGGATATGGGCCAATCGTTGGTAATTGAGTCTAGCTTAGTGGTTTTAAAAAAAGGGGTGGCATGGGCAAGGTGGGCTGAAGAGCCTGTTTCCCTGTTGTAAACCTCTATGACTCTACAGTGCATCCAAATCCCACAGCTATAAGACTGTTTAGTTGTACTAAATAAATGGTTAATTTAGCAGCAATTTATTCAGGATACACTGTCCCTTGGGATTTTCTATTGCTT
The DNA here is from genome assembly GCF_965287045.1 of Carcharhinus amblyrhynchos. NCBI lineage: Eukaryota > Metazoa > Chordata > Chondrichthyes > Carcharhiniformes > Carcharhinidae > Carcharhinus > Carcharhinus amblyrhynchos. The sequence goes on along the minus strand of NC_137334.1, from coordinate 31,550,480 downwards.
TATAACTTGTAGAATTCTAATAACTCTTATAAGTTAAAGTAATAGTTTGTGCAGAATTTGCAGTGAATTAATGTTATGGAGAAGACACAGTGATTGTATTTTTTTAACATTTTTTCATAGCCAGTGTCACTGGCAAGGCCATGCCCATCCTTGAGAAGTTGATGATGAGGCATTGTTCACTAAGCAATCTCCTTGCTCGTGTAATACTGTACACTTGTTTTCATTTTCTAAAAGAGGCTATTTCTTTCAATTAATGATTCAAGTACTAGTTCATTTGAAGTCTTTCACACATGGGCGGAATCACATTTTGGGGAAATTGTGTTTTCTCAGCTGGCAGCTGCACTTATCCAGTTGATCAAATCCTGGACACCCCTATCACTTGTAGGATGGCACGGTGGCACAGTGGTTAGCACTGCTGCCTCACAGCGCCAGGGACTTGGGTTCAATTCCAACCTGTGGTAAATGTCTCTGTGGAGTTTGCACATTTTCCCTGTGTCTGCGTGTGTTTCCTCCAGGTGCTCTGGTTTCCTCCCACAGTCCAAAGATGTGCGGGTTAGCTGGATTGGCCATGCTAAATTGGCCCTTAATATCAGGGGGATTAGCAGGTAAATATGTGGCGTTACGGGGATACGGCATGGGTGGGATTGTTATGTGTTGGTATGTTATTATTATGTTATTGTACGTTTAATATGTTATTGGTATGTGTTGGTCGATGGGCCAAATGGCCTTCTGTACAGCAGGGATTCCATGCTTAGCTATGGCAATGTGTAGAGTTAAGGGAAGGGGCAGAGGAAGGAACATCTGTCAGATACTCTGATACTGTCAGAGAGTTGGTGCAGAATGGCCTCTTCTGTGCTGTTGGGATTCTATGATTCTTACGTTTGGACTTGAGGTTTTTGGATGAAAACCTAGAACAAGGACAAATCCACCTTTCAACTTTTGACGGAGAACAAAAGCTCTGGCAATTATAGTTTGTAATTGTAGATGGGGAACGCTCAAAGAAATATTACAAATGTTTTCATGCTCAGTGACTATTTCAGCAAAACCTCTAAAATGTGTTAGTAAATATAAACCACGACTTCCTAAGGATTCTGTTAAATTATCCCCACACACAGATATATCTATTGAGCATCCCTAATGGACTTTCCTATCTAAAGCTTTTTTAATTTTTTATTTAAAGGAAAGATAGGGAAAATAGGGGGGGAATCAAAAAAGAGAGCGAGCATTGGTGGATGTGGGGGAAGGGCAGGGGGCAAAGGTCTGAACTGAGCTCCCGCTTCTCAAAGACTTGCAGGCAGAAGCCACCAATAACTTCCACTTGTAAAACAGCTTTGATGTAAGAATTTGCCACAGTAACTTCATAGAAAGCAAGTAGAAAGTGAACAATAAAGTCAGGAAAGGTGAACGTGACCAGACGCACAAACGGATGGATGGGTTTTGAAGAAGCATTTAAAGAAGGAGAGAATAATGTAGAGGTAAAGAGATGTTGATGTGGGAATGCCAGAGATAGGGCCTTGTGGCTGAAGGTAACTACATAAGTAACTACATAAGAGATGGTTGTCAGAGGAATAGTGTGTCCAGGAAATGCAGCTTAGGGCTGGAAGAGAATGCTGAGGTAGAACGTGGCCATGGAGGAATTTAAAGAATAGGTTAAGGATTTTAAATTGCAAATAATGGGGACAGAGACAGTGTTAAGTAGTGATCAGGACTTAGTGCAGGAGATGAGAACTGCAGTAGAGTCAACACCAATTTAGAGTCTGTTGAGGGCAGAGGAAGGCATGCCAAGGAAGGAAAGGTGTTGGTGTAGCCGAGTTTGGAAATGATGATGAACAATCAATGCAGCTGAGGTAAACTTGTGGCATGAGAGAGAACTGGTCAAGAGAAAGAGTTTAGGAAGTTCATAAAAACATGGTGGTGATGCAACTGGACAAAAGGCAGATGCGCTTAATTTTAACTTACAAGACTTGCAATGTGTGATAGCCCTAAACTGCAGCTTCTCTCTTGTCCTGAGCCTGGTGACTAGTTTAAAGCAGGCTTTTAAGTGTAAGTGTAATTGCCAGAGGTGTGCAGGCTGCAGGAAAAGCCTGCATTTACCATTTTGTTTACTAACTGTTTCAGCGGTTGAGAAAAATAAGTGAATATACTAAAGGATTCAGAAGAAAATCAACAGAGAATAAAAGAGAAAGGATTTTCTTTTGATACATTGATCCATATTGAGTGCATCTGCCCAGATAATAATCTGTATTGTAAGGCTGTTACTCAGTATTATCTCAAGAATAGAAATTGGTTCAGAGTATATATTTTTTCAAATAGTAGAAACAATTGGAAATTGAAATTAGAAGTGGCAAAAAAAATTCCTTGCCCGCTTCTCTATTTCGTGTGCGAGATTCATTCTCGGTCTTCCTGACTGTACCTGACCATAGTGCATTCCCAGAGACCTGGTCAGACAGTGTGCACTGAGGCCGGAGGCTGAAACTTGCTCTCTGTTCACAGTTAGAAAATTCCATCTCTTTCTTTCTTTGTGCTGGAAGAAGCTGGAAGTTGAAAATTAAACCAGGGAGAAGGGACAAATGGAGGAAATACTTAAGAATTTGGAAATCTCCGAGCAGACGGGAATGTGAGAAACTGTACAGGGATGAATTGCAAATGTGAAAATGATAAACAATGATCAGTTTATCTGGAATCACAGATAATCTGCAATGCAATCTATGAAGTAGCTCATGTTTTTAAACATACTTTTAACGAAAGGTTGGGTGAATAGAAAACTTAAACGAACCTTTTCATAAACAACCCTTGTCACCACAAGGTAAAACTTCCCAGCTTTTAACTGCTGGCTTAATCACTTTGGCACAAGGCAGGGTGATACTGTCTTGCTAAGATACACCTTGTATATTTGAATTCATAAGTTCTGTCTTTTTAGATATAGAATTGTTTTATTGAGTTTGTAAATGGCATTTCGCTGCAAAGAATATCACAGAACACTTGATGTTTCCCGCATAACTGTTGACTGCATGTATTTATGTCTTTTAAAACTGTGTTCTTTTTCTGTGCTGTAGCCCCTTTGAATCCCTTTCTTGCTTGCTGGTATTGATGCCTTGCTAATGGCTGTACAAAGACTCCTTCCAGGTACTTGTACTCTGTTCTTGTTCCTAAATCAAGACCTTGTCTTGTCTGCTGGCCTGTCTAGAATCTTTCCAATGTCCTTTATTCTTCCTATGTCCATTCTTCTGTCAGTGTGTATTTTTTTAAAATCTGCAATTAGGATGCGCTGGAACCATCTGTAAAGGGTGAAAATTGCTAGCTCATTTCTTGCAATGCTGAAGCTATTGGTGAAATTCACATAGAAATGCTTTTAAAATGTGTCAACATATCTTTCGCCTGAAACAGCATCTATCTGTGTTGTTTAGGGAATTTGTAGATTTGTTTAGGAATATGTGTGATCAAGAAATGACTTCCCTTGGAAAAAGAACTGCATGCATCAAAGTGACTGAAGTGACCTTGTGCCATGACGTATGTTCCTGGACGGTTTCCCATGAAGTGCATGGGAAATTGACTTGGATTGGGGAATGGAATGGGAGAAGCATTGGAAGCTTTTCAAGCGCAGTGTTTCTAAGTGTATAGAATTCTGGCTGAGAGCGGCATTGGAATGTTTCCAATTTAGAGTGTCACTGTGCATTGGAAAAATTCTCAACCGGAACAAAGTTATAAACAGACACTGTCCTTAGCCGGATGTTGAAAGATTATCGGAAGGAGCCATTTTTTTTTTGCTGCAAGAATCACATTCTGAACATTCATATATTTCACAGGGAATTGAATGGACTCACATAGAGTACTTCGACAACGCCATCATCTGTGAACTGATTGAAAATGTAAGTTGGACTTTTTTAGTTTGAATAGAGGATGTGCAAAGAATTGACATCATTTCTCTATATTTATTTCATGAAATTTACATTTTAAAGTTTTCAGTTTAAAACTTACTATTAAAAATGTTGAAGCAGTTGTAGGAGCTCACTGCTACTTGGATGTGGTTGAAGCACATTTCATTGATGCATTTTAAGGAAAGGTCAGATGCACATATGAGGGAGACTGGAAAAGGTGGACAGGGTGAGAAGCATAATTAATGGGGATGCATTTTCCAGATAGGGTGGGTCAGTGGGTGGTGTGCAGGGTCCCTGGCCCAGGTGTAAAAGTCAGGAAGAAGTTTTGCTGCATGTGAGAGGCTCACCCCAAAGCCGTTTGATGGCCACCAGGCCTTTAATTGCCTAGGCAGGACTTCTGCCCTCTTTCCAAGAGGAAGTTGTTCCTCTGGAAACTTGCAGGTCAACTGACTGTTTGGGAGCTCTCTTATCCTAGAAACGCCGCAGGGGGAATTGGTCACAACTGGTGTTACAGCAATTTTTCTGAAGGAGGGAAGCCCAGGAGCTCGGATGCAGGTAAATCCGGAATCTTGCTGGGGCCAGGCTAGTAGGCCTTCACTGGACAGTGGAAGGAGAAGTAAAACATCAGGGGGAGCCTTGAATAGGCGCTCCCTGTCCAAAAAGGAGTCAGCTTTTCCCAGTCACCCTCTCCCATCCAGGGATAGCCTACAAGCCTTGCCAGCTTTCACCAGATGATATGGGCATGAGTGAGGACTAGCTAGCATAGCCACAGGAAAATTTGGAAATTGACTTGGATCAGGGAATGGAATAGGAGAAGAATTGGAAGCTTTTGAGGTGCAGGAATTCTAATTGCATAGAGTCCTGGCTGAGAGGGACATTGCTGCCATGGTGAGAGGAGGCTCATGTAGAATTGAAATACTGGCATAAATCAGTTGAACCAGATCAGTTTTTGCACTATACAGTCTGTCGTTCTCATCCATAAACTTTTCTAAAATAGTAGCTGGAGAAATATAACCATGGGTTTAAACATATTATCATATCAGCAAATGCGAGCTATTAACTATTAGGTTTGATATTCTTGATGGACTTAAATAATTGGAACTACAAAACCACTGTTGATCTGGCCTATCGCTGCAAAGACCAGATACAATTAAATTAGGATAGATAGGTGCTTGGTGGTTGGCGTACACACTATGGGCCGTGGGGCCTCTTCCTCTGCTGTAAAACCCTATGACTCTCTGACAAGCTGGCGTTATCTACAGCTTTACCTTAGACCTATTACAATATATCTTGCACACAGCACCTCTTTTTTAAAATCTGTTTGTTTTTTTCCATTTCCATCTCTCTTTGGCTTCCCTAAGTTAGTACTTGTAAATATTGACTAGGTGAGCCAATGACCTTTGTCAATGTAGCTTTAGGGTCATTCAGTGAGAGGATCACATGATTCGACCACTCAGCTATCATTCTCTTTGGCTATTGTAATATCAAAAAATCTCATCCCTGTTTATAGAATGAGTGAATTCTGGAACTCCTCTGGAGAAATTGTGGATACAACTCGTGTTGAACCACATTTGAACAATTGATTTATAAACAATTTACATCAGAGTATCAAAATTTCCACAAATAGAATAAGTAAAACTTTATTGTTAAGAGTTTTTTTCGTCCTTTCTTGGTGTATTACTTGGTGGCAGTCACTTTTGCTATGTTAATTTTTATTGAAACTTTTTTTTTGTTTTGCTAATACCTGAGCTTAAGTTTTGAGTAGAAGTCCAAGAATAGCTTGGGGAAATTGTTACTGTGGAGAAAAGTCTAGATTGTTTAGTTTTGCCTTAATCTATGCTAACATGTATGAGCATGTGCACAAACACCCACACATATGCACATTGATGTGTTTGTATATGTATACATATATGTGTATTTATTTATATGCATATATTGCAGTATCTTTGCACCGTAAGTGCTGGTTCATAGGTTGATATGTGTGTGTTCGTGTTTAGAATACAAATGGAATCCTGGCGATGCTTGATGAAGAATGCTTGCGGCCTGGCACAGTGACAGACGAGACCTTCCTAGAGAAGCTCAATCAAGTCTGTGCCGTACACGAGCGCTTTGAAAGCCGAATGAGCAAAAGCTCTCGCTTCCTTAATGATACCACTTTGCCTCACAACTGCTTCAGGATCCAACACTATGCTGGCAAGGTACAGAAATTGATGCTAAATTATTAGTCTCTCCTGTATCCAAAGCTTATTGTTTTGCCTCTATATTCAAAGTTAATTTGTTGCTAGAAAAGGTACTCAAGACAGTAAGGACATGTTTCCTGCCTTCAATCACATAGGCCACTAATAATGGAACCCAATCCAACTTTTTTTTTACATTAAAAAAAACAATCTTAATTCACTGTTTATTGTGCTATCTTCAAATTTAATTGCATCATGTTGACACTGTTCTGATTTTAACACAGTAATTTCTTTATAAAAATTATACAATTTGCATGTTATGATGAAAATGATTATATCTTCTTTATATTTGTACACAATGACTAAATAGGTCCTGCTAAGAGATTAGCAATTTGCCATGACAGGATGGGATATTATTTTGTCTATTTAACCTACAAATCTAATCATAATCACCAAGATATAAATGATCATATGCTATTAATGCTTCAGTTCAATTAATTGGCATAGAAAAAATGTTCATGCCTTTGCCTGATGTAATCCCTCAATATGCAAGTCTCTGATCAAACTTGTGAAGTTTATCTTTAAATTTTGCAACTATGTAACTTATCCCTAAGGAGCTACAGTTGTCTTAGAATGATAGAATCCCTACAGTATGGATGAGGCCATTCAGCCTATCAAGACTGCACTGAATCTCTATGAGCACACCACCCTCCCCTCCACCCTATCCCCATAATCCTGTGCATTTACCATGGCTGGTCCACCTAACCTACATGTCTATTGACACTTACAAAGAACAAAACAGCCCAGGAAACATTTTAACACTGAGTCCCCCCCAATCCACCTAAACTGCATGTCTATGTTCTGTGGGAGGAAATTGGAGCATGCGGAGGAAACCAGACATTGTGCAAGCTCCACATGGAGTCATCCCAAGGCCAAAATCTAAACCAGGTCTTTGCATTGAGGGAGCAGTGCTAGTCATTGTGCCTTCTTAGTTTGATGGTTATTCTGCTTCTGTTTCCTAATCAAGGTGATGTACCATGTGGAAGGATTTGTAGATAAAAATAATGACCTGCTGTACCGCGACCTGTCCCAGGCTATGTGGAAGACCAACCATGTGCTAGTCAAAGCCCTTTTCCCAGAAGGAAACCCTGCTAAGATGTCCTTGAAGAGGCCACCTACAGCTGGGTCACAGTTCAAAGCTTCTGTTGCAACTTTGATGAAAAATCTACAGACCAAAAATCCCAACTATATCAGGTGGGAACTTTTTTTAACTCCGCACAACAACTTGCTAAGAAGGGAAATTAAATGCTGAACATTTCGTGAATGTTCAGAAATAGTAAGCTTGATATGACACTCAGGAAGCAAACATTTCCAACATAGGCCATCTGTCACATGCCTTGGATTGTCCTTGGATACTCTACACCTTTGTTCGGCCATTTACACATTCTGATCTCTTACTGGGCTGCAATCAGCACTATTCCCAATTCTTTACTACTACCATTTACATCCCCTTTGTGCTTTTGTCTATGGCACCCCTGACCCTTACAATACAAATCTTGTCCGATTTTCTTTGTCTTCAGCTCTGACAAAGGGTTGTCCAGACTCAAGATGTTGGCTCTATTCGCTCTCCACTGATGCTGTCAGACCGGCTGAGATTTTCCAGCATTTTCTGTTTTTATTTCCAACTTGATAATGAGTGCAAGAACTGTGCCTCAAACACAATATAAAAACAACATTGATGTATCTGGAACCTTGGGCCTGGTAATAGGATCTTCACTGCAGCAAACCGTTTGTCACTCAGCAACCCTAAACATACGCAGTTGCAAAAAATAGGTAGCATGTCATTTTTCCACAAACTTTGGAGCCGGTTGATCAGCTTCTGAAAAAGAAAGCTCAGTAAACAAGTTGGATGCTCTGCCAAATGGTTACAGCTGAAAAGTTAGTATAATTTTTCCTTCCAACCATTGACTCATCTGACTATCTTCAGTTTTTGATTACTGACTTCTGCCATTCTGCTTATTGTGTAAGTCCATGGCATTTTGTCTCATTGGCTCCTTCCAGAATAGCTTTTCCCTTGACTAACCTCATTTCTGCTATGCATTAATTAAGTAGTTCAGAAGCATGCAGTGAATATATATTTTTCAAATTTGGATGGCTTTGCCTAAATTGGAAAGCAATAAGTATATGAAAACACATTTAAGAGACTCCATCCTCTTTCCCAAAAAAATGGGAACTTCTGTGAAACAGGGGTGCTCACCTTCACACACAATACATTGCGCTTGCTGTTCTCGAGTAAAGAGACAAAGCCCCAAAGATCTGATTATATCGCCTCCTAAAATAGGGTGTGTTTGTTTGAGGGGGAAGTTTAAAATTACTTGTATGGTATTACCAATCAGTTCTATGCTGGCTACATTACAGATGCATCAAGCCAAATGATCAGAAAGCTCCACATGTCTTTACGGAGGCTTTAGTATGTCATCAGGTCAGGTACCTGGGGCTGATGGAGAATGTGCGGGTGCGACGAGCAGGATATGCTTTCAAGCAGCCTTACGAGCCCTGCCTGGAGAGGTACAAGATGCTATGTTCACAGACGTGGCCCCACTGGAGGCAAGGAGCAAGGTATGGAGTTACAATTTGGTTTTGGTTTCTGTTATCTTAAGGACAGTCTAGAAAGAGTGGAGAAAATAGTTTTACACCTTGGTTCCCTTACACTGTCGGAAATTTAATGATTAAATATGGGCCATACTCTTGGCGACTCAATTAAGTTAGCCAGTGAGTAATTGAGTCATACGGTTTGACTTTCTGTTTGTTAATTAGTCAGGATGGGACTAGATATTGGTCTGATATCTCCTGGATTGAAAGGGAGAACATCTGGCCGGAATTTCTGCTCCTGATATGTATCCAGTGGACTTTTCAGGAGCATTTGACTGCACAGATCAAGGGTGTCCATGTTTTGGCCACTCTATAAGATAAAGGTGCAGTTACAAATGGAAGGAAAGAAGTTTTGCATTTATGTATCAATTTGCATTATTAAATATACTTTACAGACAGTGAAGTTGTGGCAGTACAGTAGCACAGTGGTTAGCACTGCTGCCACACAATGCCAGGACCCGGGTTCGATTTCTGGCTTGGGTCACTGTCTGTGCAGAGTCTGCATGTTCTCCCGGTATCTCCGTGGGTTTTCTCCGGGTGCTCCAGTTTCCTCCCCAAGTCCAAAAGGCACACTGGTTAGGTACATTGGCCATGCTAAATTCTCCCTCAGTGTACCCAAACAGGTGCCGGAATGTGGCTACTAAGGGTTATTCACAGTAATTTCATTGCATTGTTAATGTAAGCTTATTTGTGACTAATAAATAAATTTTAACTTTAAGTTCTTTTCAAATGTAGTCACTGTTGTAATTTGTAAGTTGCAGTGGCTAGTTGCACACAGTATTGTGATAGCAGATCTATTTTTCATGCTGGTTAAGGGATTGATATTGGCAAGGACACGGGGCAGAACTTCCCTACATGTGGGATGCTTTTGGTCTGTCACCTTGTCACTTTTGTGTTAGTTTACAGTAATTAAAACCTCGACAAGCTATGAGGCAGATGTGTAATGAGTATTTATATGTAACAATTTGTCTTTAGCTGCAGTGGTTTACTGGCTTGAGCACTGAGCTGGAACCTAAAATGCCTCCTAGTAGCTGTTAGGCACAGTACCCAACCTCTTAGCATTTTCCTTTCGGATCGAATGACTCCAAACTGGTGCGCAGTGCCAGCCATTATTGAAGTGAATGAAGATATTTCAGGAAGCAATTTGTCAGTGGAATCCCTGAGGAGGAGTCGCCCATTAATGTCAAATGCAACAAGTGAAGCAGTGCAGATGATATCCGGGTTTTGATTTCCCCAAAATGTTTGTACAGGAGAAGGGGGGACTGAGAACAATATGACTTACCTTCATGACTAAAACGTGCAAATATGTTATACTCATTAAACTCTCTCACATTCTGTTGAACAATTGAATATTGTGTAGGAGAGAGTCTAAACTTACTTGCCAGTTTGTCTCTTGGTTATTTATCTGCTGCTCTTTCCCTTTCATGAAACAATGACTTGTCGCGAGCATTGTTCACGGCTGCTGGTCAAACTCCTGGATTTCACCCCAAGTTGTCAATATATGTGCATGAGCCTTCAGATTGGCCAGAAACTGAATTGGACTCGCCGTTTAAAGTTCAAATACTGTGGCTACACGAGCAGGTCAGCGGCTGGGGATTCTGTGGCGAGTAATTTAACTCCTGACTCCCCAGTGACTGTTAACCATCTACAAGGCACAAGTTGGGATGGAATACTCTCCTTTTGCCTGGTTGAGTGCAGCTCCAGCAACACTCGAGAAATTCAATGTCATCCAGGCCGAAATAGCCCCCTTGTTTGGCATCCCACCCATTACTTCCAACATTCACTCCCTCCACCACTGATACAATAATGTATTGCATCTATAAGATACACTACAGCAACTCAAAGGCTTAGCCGACAGCACCTTCCAAACTAGTGACCTCTACCACCCAGGAGGATAAGGGCAGCAGATACATGGGAACACCGCCACCTGCAAGTTCCCCACCAAGTCACTGTCTATCATGTCTTGGAGATCTAACGCTGTTCCTTCGCTGTTGCTGGGTCAAAATCCTGGAACTCTCTTCTGAACAGCTCTGTGGGTGTACCTATACAACATGGACTGCAGATTTTCAAGAAAGTGGCTCGCCATCACCTTTTCGAGGACAGCTAGGGATGGGCAATAAATGCTGGCCTAGCCAGTGACACCCACATTCTCTGGAAGAATTTTAAAATATGAGTACTGAAAGGTTAGTTAATCCTTCAGGTTGATGACAATGGAGCCCAACACACACTCAACTGGCATCACATGAATAAGGGATACTCCCTGCTCAGGGAGCTGAATAGTGATCACAAGCCCATTGTCATACCCTGACCACCATACAAGCTAGCTCTGAATACTCCAGGAGGCAAACCTGGCATCTTCCTAATCCGTTTGGCTGTGGAACTCAGTCTTTAGAAGCCCATAGTGGAATGAAGGTTTCTTTTAAATATTAACAGGAACATAATCATGGAATCATAGAAACCCTACAGTGTAGAAAGAGGCCATTTGGCCCATCGAGTCTGCACTGAACACAATCCCACCCAGGCCCTAACCCCATATCTCCACACATTTACCCACTAATCCCTCTAACCTACACATCCCAGGACACTAAGGGGCAATTTTAGCATGGCCAATCAACCTAACCCGCACATCTTTGGACTGCGGGAGGAAACCGGAGCACCCTGAGGAAACATACGCAGGTACAAGGGGAATGTGCAAACTCCACACAGACAGCGATCTAAGCCGGGAATCGAACCCAGGTCCCTGGAGCTGTGAAGCAGCAGTGCTAACCACTCTGCTGCCGCCTGCTTCACCGACAAAATGAAAACGTGAGCAGTGAAAATTGTAGTGTTGGTGATTAACTGGATGATTGTAATGCGTTCAGGAATCATGGAATTTTACAGCTCCCCCAGTCCAGAGCTCCTGGGACTAATTAGCTGACAACTGAGAGTGGGACTTTCTTCCACTGAGGGTTTGGCGTCCTGACCCTCAACATGTTCAGACCACCCACTGTGTATTTTCATTGCGGGGCAACCTTTTTAAAAGTCTGGTTTGTGACCAGTTTTTGGTGGCTGAGGGAGGGCGGGATGCTGGTAAGCAAGGAGTATTTCCCCCACATCCCACCCATGAAAAACTCAGCCTCAAGTTTCACTTGAATAATGCAGAACATATAGTTACACAGAGCTTTGAACATGAATTCTATCACATTCTCAGAATGTCTATCTCATTTCTTTTCAGCATGATCTTGTCTCACAGTTGATCTGTAAAATTACTTAGTGTACTTGTTACAAAGGAATTCCAGCACCCGAAAGGAGAAGCATCAAGTTAAACTTCTTCCTATATTCTTTTAATTTAAGGGACGGCGTCCAAGTGCTGTTGACAGAACTTCAGATCCCTCCTGAAGAGTTTTCATATGGTAGATCAAAGATATTTATTCGAAATCCCAGAACGGTAGGTAATCCCCTGCTGTAACCTTCCCAGTTATCTCAAATTTCAGTGGATTTACTTGTAAGCAGCAGTTAAGCACATTAATCCAACAGTTTAAATTAAATACAGGCAGGTCACAATCCTATCAAGTAATTAATTTGATAACATTGTTGGCTTGTGTTTATTTTGTGGTTTAAAGAAAAATTCCTGTAGTAGCAACAGAATGCCATTTCTGGCTGTGTGATTTTAAATTAACCAAAAATACTCCCATGCCAATAACTGATGTAAATCGTGATCGTGTATCAAATTGATAAAGCAGTAAGTGTCCATGGAGTCGTAAAACTTTTAACAGCGCGGAATAAAGGTCCATTGCACGTCAGCTTCCTAAAAGCTAACTGCTTTGTTCTTTTGTCTTTAATTTTTTTCTTTGTCAAAATAATTTATCCACTTCTCCTTTTAAAATATTTCCATCAATTAATAGGGCATTTCATTATCTGAACAACCCTCTGCTTAAAAAGAAAACCCTTTGCCTTTTGTTGCATCTTAATTCAAGCTGAATGCAATTGCCAGTGCACTTCTTTGATGTAACCTCACGGGGTCAGACTGTCAAATTTGCCCGAACCTTTACTATTGCCCTAACTTATTGCATTACTGTATTTGTTTCTGCAGCTGTTTGAGCTGGAAGATCTGAGAAAGCGTCGCCTGGAAGATCTGGCCACGCTGATTCAGAAGATCTATCGCGGCTGGAAATGCCGCACACGCTTCCTGTTGATGAAGAAGAGTCAGATCACCATTTCGGCTTGGACTAAGAGACATTTTGTAAGGCTCCAGTACAGTATCATTTTGTATGGTCAGGCCCTTCCTTCCTGTAGTTCCTGTCCCTTTACTGCAAGGTAGCCGGGTCCAATTTGTGTTCTTAAACAAAGCTTTCCACTACATTCAATCAACGCTACAGAAATGGAGCAGAAACAACTTACAGTTAGAAAGAGCCATTAGCATAGCAAAGCACCCCAATCCACTTCAAAATAATGCTATCAAATAACATTTGACAATGAACCATGTAAGATTGTGTAGGAATGGAGTACCAGAGTTCAAATATCTAGGCAGCTGAAAGCATGGTCAGCAGTGGTGGAACCTTTTATGGATATGAAAGAAGGCAGAATTGGAGGAGCACAGATATTCCTGTGGAGTTGTAAAGCCCACAGCTCCCTAAACATTGTTTTGATCACTTGAGAGGCGGAATAGCACCGAGGGCTTTGATTGTGATTTCATGGCATACGACAAAGCATAGTTCTTACAATGTGGCCGTGTAAACCATTGGTTAGATTGTCTCCCTCACTTTGCAATTCAGATGATTTTTTGCCCTGTTACTTGCTGGAAGTATGAGCTGCCAACACTGTGGCCAGTTTAATCCCAGATAAAAACAAAGAAAAACTCTGGAAATGCTTAGGTCAGATCTGTGGAGAGAAAAACCTTTTCTGAAATGAAACCTTGGATGGGATTTTCCAAGCAACCCACCATGTGTTTGGCAGCAGCAGTGGAGGTGGCTGGCGGCATGGTCTTCTGGTCCCACTGCTCTCAATGGTGTTTCTCATTGCATGTACCTCAGGCTGCTGGGAAACCTGTGGCGGGGGTACACCATTGGAATATCCTGCTAGCGTGAATGGCCAACAAATTCCGGTCCTTAACTCTGTTTCTCTCGCCACAGATGATGCCAGACCTGCTGAGTATTTTCTGCTCTTATTTCAGATTTCCAGCATCGGGCATCTAAATCTGGGTTAGCAATGAAACAAATAGTTTATCCCCTTACCTAATGAGATTTAATGATCCAGAAACAAAGGAACCACAAAGAAGCCAATGAAGATGAACTGGAGTCAAATTAGGTACAGAAAGAGGAACAAAGTGAACAAAGGAAAGATTGGATTGCGAAAGGGGGAGAGTTCAAAGCATTATGAGCCAGACCAGAAAAGTCAGGAAAGTGGCCTAGATCCTAAGTTTTTACATTTGAATTCGGCACGGGTGAGCATAAGGTGTTTCACTTCAGGTATGATTCAAGTAATCGACTAGGAATCTTGTATTAAACAAAGCTTTTAATTAAGAACACAGATAAAAGACAATAATAAAAATTAGCATAACTTCTGCCAATTACAAGAACAACCATGATGCTAGATCTTCATCTTTTTAACACCTACTGTAAATTGGTCCACTCAATGATGCATAAAAGGCAGATTATGTTTAACTAATTTACTGGAATTCTTTGAGGACGCTATAAGGTCAATGAACAACAGGAAACCAGTGGATGTGGTGTATCTGGATTTCCAGAAGGCATTCGTCAAGGTGTCACAAGAAAGGCTGCTGCATAAGATAAAGGTGCACAATGTTATGGGGTAATGTATTAGCATGGCTAGAGGATTGGTTAACTAACAGAAAGCAAAGAGTGGGGGCAAGTCTGTGTTTTTCTGGTTGGCGATCTAATGGTGTGCTTCAGAAATCAGAAATGGTTTCAATTTACATCGATGACTTGGAGTTGGGGACCAAGTGTAGTGTGTCAAAGTTTGCAGATGACACTAGGACACTGTCTGAAAAGGGATATGGATAGTTTAAGTGAGTGGGCAAGGATCTGGCAGATGGAGTGCAATGTTGGTAAATGCGAACTCATCAAATTTGGTAGAAATAACAGCGAAGTGGACTATTATTAAAATGGTAAAAAATTGCAGCATGCTGCTGTGCAGAGGGACCTGGGTGTCCTTGTGCCTGAATTGCAAAAAGTTGGTTTGCAGGTGCAGCAAGTAATTAAGGCAAATGGAATTTTATCCTTCATTGTTAGAGGGATGAAGTTTAAAAACAGTGAGGTTATGTTGCAGCTGTATAAGGTGCTGGTGAGGCCACACTGGAGTACTGTGTACAATTTTGGTCACCTTACTTGAGAAAGGATGTACTGGCACTAGAGGAGGTGCAGAAGAGATTCACTAGGTTGATTCTGAAGTTGAGAGGGTTGGCTTATGAGGAGAGACTGAGTAGACTGGGACTATACTCATTGGAATTTAGAAGAATGAGGGGTGATCTTATAGAAACGTATAAAATTATGAAGGGAATAATTAAGATAGAAGCAGGGAGGTTGTTTCTGCTGGTGGGTGGAACTAGAGGGCATAGCCTCAAAATAAGTAGGACTAGATTTAGGACTGAGTTCAAGAAGAACTTCATCCAAAGGGTTGTGAATCTGTGGAATTCCCTGCCCAGTGAAGCAGCTGAGTCTATCTCTTTGAATGTTTTTAAGGCAAAGATCGACATATTTTGAACAGCAAAGGAATTGAGGGTTATGATGAGTGGGCGGGTAAGTGGAACCAAGTGCACAAAAAGATCAGCCATGATCTTATTGAATGGCGGAGCAGGCTCGAGGGGCCAAATGGTTTACTCCTGTTGCTAGTTCTTATGTTCAAATGGCACTGTCTGCCTCTACCAGTTTCCAACAGCAACTCCCAAACAGCAGAATTTTCAACTCCAGGGAGAGGGACAAACAAGACACTGCTTTCTGTCTCAAGTCCAAACAGCATCTGAGGAAAAAAAATGAAACTTAAATCTTGGACTTTTCTTTGGGAAATAAAGCTATCTCCAGGCAGCATCTGACTTGATAGTTATGCTCCACCCAACAATTTCAAAAGGATCATAAAACCCTAGGAACTCTGCATTTGTCCAGATTAAAAATAAACATAATGTCCATTATATTATTTCAGTAACAATTAGAGGACACTGGCTACAGAAGTTATGGTGCCAAAATAAAATGCTAGGAGCTGCTTGAAAAAAAGTTGCAAAGGAACACGATTAAAAATACATTTCTTAAAGGCACAGTATCGTCACAAAAGAAACGGAAAAGTAAGAAAAAGTTTTACATTTAAATGTGTGTTTACATGTTTAAATTTATGTTTAAGTTTAAATTCACTACCTGCAGGAATAAGACATCACAGTTTCAGCTGTTCCATATCTGGACTGAAGACATTTGCCTCATGCTGCAAGAACATCAAACTTTTTTTTTAAAAATGGTCCTTGTATTGTTAAATGCTAGTCCAAAATTTCTGCAGCCAGTGTAAGTTGTTTTAACAGCGCAAACCCTGCAATTTATTCACATTCACAGGGCGATTTGATGGACTCCCCATTTCTACGTGATTAATGGTGGAATAATGCAACTCGTTCAGTAATTCACAACTTGGTGTATCGCTTCCTCCCCACGGTTTGCTGGTTTATTTGCACACTAAATTAAACTCTGCCCTAATTTCCCAACAGATTCTGAGCCAATATTTCACAGTATATTGCTAACATGAAGAAAAGGCTTCCTAAACACACTTCCAGCTTTTTGAAAAAGAATTGTTTGTTAGGAGTTAATTTATCATTGAGGATTATTTGAGGATGATGTTCCCTATTTTGATTACATGATTTTAATTTGGCTTGAATATGACAGAGAATGTAACCTGAACTCCATTAACTCGTAAGCTGGTATGACAATTAATAGTCAAGTAGACAAACCTTTTTTGCAGTTCCTTAAGTAATTGATATTGTTGGCATCCCTCATGGGAAAGGTGAGAGATTTTCCCTGTGGTCTGTTTTTCAGGCAATCATGAACCAATGTACAAGACCTAAGTTACAACACCCACCACAAAGATAAACCATTCCCTATGGTTTCTAGCAAGACTGAACCTGTCTCTGCACACTCAGATTTAACATGCCCATGGCAAAAATACACATGGGAGGTTATTTGAATGTTGTAAATTAAAGGTCACAACAGAAGTGTGTGTGTTTGTATCTCAGGAGTCCCTCAGTGCAGGGTGGTTTACAGTCCAGCAAATAGCTCGCTCCGTATAGCACTGGTACATCAAAGGTTAAGAAGTGTTGCCGATTTCCCCATAGAATTGTGGACCTGTAAAAAGCCAGATGTTTTGGTTTTACCTTGAAGGCATTGAGATTAGATCGTTAGTTTTAAATTGTACCAGGAGAGCAATCCTTTCAGCAGTTGACTACCTGCTGGGTTTCACACAAGAATTTTGTGGGAATCCAAGGCTGGATATTGTTAATCTGCTTTATTCCTTGGGGGTAGTGTCTGTCCTGTGTTATTCTGATGTTTCCTGCTACCATTGCAGTAATGAGTTGCATTTATCATTTAGTGTTGTGAGTTTGCCTGTCTTGTGAAGAGATGTGGGGTGAGATTTTGTTTTAAGTGCAGTCCAGCATGCTACTTGGGAAAATATATTGTGCTTAGTTACAAAATTAGTGATTGGAACTTTAAACATGTCTGAATGAAATTCTTCTGTGGTACAAGACATTTCAAGGGATATTCTGCTTCCTGCTCCATTTCAATCCCATCACCCTCACTTGCAGAAACATGTTTCCGCAAAATAACCAAAGCAGATTGATCCATTTGGGAGGGAGGCATGGGGGAGAATCTTTGACAGATGGGAATGGTGGAGAGAGCGGAGAATCCAGCTGGAGTCCCAGAATGGTTTTTAAACTGAGAATGCCTACTGAGGTTGTCCCCGCACCCCGCCAATGATGTAAAGGGGCTCCTGCCATGAGAGGCCAGGAACCCCAGAAGCATGCATTATCATATGCTTAATGGATCTCTCTACTGTATCATCATTCCCTCACATAGGGAAGTAACCTCCCCCACCCCTTTTGCTGGCATGATGTCACATTGACAGAGTTGTAAAATGGGAAACTGTCCAACAAATCCAACTGGAGGTGCACAGGCAAGTACAGCTCCTACAGGAGGGGAAGCAGAGTGGGGAGCAATGCCTGGGTAATGGGACCTGACGGGGAAGTGCCATGGGTCAGTGGCCTTCCATTGGGGGATTGGGGGTTGGGGGGGAGGGAGGTGTCCTATTGTCTGTGGGATTGGAAGTTCCCTGAGCAGAGAGTTGAGGTTTCTATGCCTGTGGTAGGAGGGTGTTCCTGTGTCTACTTGGTGGGGGGATTCCATGAACGCAGGGGGATTCCATGGGAGGAGGAAAGGGGTTTGGATGCGGTGTTCTATTTGTATTTTTTTTCGATCTGAGCTCCATCTGTCAGGAGCTGAGGTCACTGACGGAATACCACACCTCGGAGGCCACACCACTGCCCCTTCCATTTTTTTTCCCCAAGTGATTAAAGCCGGCAGGAAAATCCGGCAAGACAGTTGGTGAGCTGCCCTCCACTTTTCCCAGCAG
This sequence comes from Carcharhinus amblyrhynchos, assembly GCF_965287045.1. Lineage (NCBI taxonomy): Eukaryota > Metazoa > Chordata > Chondrichthyes > Carcharhiniformes > Carcharhinidae > Carcharhinus > Carcharhinus amblyrhynchos. The sequence goes on along the minus strand of NC_137334.1, from coordinate 31,532,176 downwards.
AAACAACACTTAGAAGCAAAATCAAAATATTCTGCCCTTTGTGTCCCAGGGTACAACATGTACTTGAATTTTCAGTGACACATCTATAATACCCAAAATTCCATGGTGCTACTGGATGTTAGGCATTTCCTACTTTCCATTCATTTTGATTGTATGTTGCACACACACAGTAGTTATATTGGCACTAGTGGAGGGGTTTTAACGTACACAGTTCCTGTACGGCTGAATGCTACTAACTCACCAAGAGTCAAGTCACTAATGGTACTCGATAATAGTCAAATTAGAATATTATCAAAGCTGCCAACTTGGCAATTGTCAGCCTGTCTCACTGACGAAATAATTGGAGAAAAACGCAAAAACAGAGCACAGCCACTGATGTTCCATTGCCTTGTTCTCTTGAATTTTGAGTTCCCTGAGGAGGTCTGAATTAACTGTAAATTATCATCATGTAATAAAATAACTTTCTTCATCACCTGCCAACAAATCTTGCTGTATTGGCTTGTACAAATAGATTTCAGCTCTTGGGATTTTTCTCCTCCCACTTGAACTCATTACATTTCCAGAGATGATTTTATTCTGCTCCTCCTTATTACCTATGAAGATGCTGAGTTCATTGGCGCTACCTGCTCTCCTCACACAACACTTCATGCCACAAACCTAAATATTGAGCATTGTGGTGTTACTGCGGCCGAGCCAGATCCAGTCTCCAACCAAATTCTACATGGAGACAGCAGCAGTGTTCACTGCCTTTGCCTTGGGCTTGTCTCTCTTTCTCACCCTTCCCCCTTCCATCTCCATCCTTGGCACAGACTCACATTGTAGCTCCTACATTTTGTCTTGGCTGAGATCAGACAGAGAATGAAAGCTAGAATTGATCTGGGGAATATGGTTCAGATCCTCATTGGGCACCAACGCTTTTTGGAATGATATCAAGCAATAGATTATCATCCATCCATGGCTGGTTTACGTTGGGGATTTGGATTAGCCTGGAATGAGTTTGCTTTAAGAAACTAACAGCCCTTCTCTCCCCTTGATTTCTTCAACATAGCAACGAAAGAAATATCTACACCTCAAGAGTGTGACCTTAGTGATCCAGTCATACATCAGAGGATGGAAGGTGAGTTATTCTGTAGTGAAGTAGTATTTATTTTTCACATTTGCATTTATGATTTCATATTTTTCCATTAAAAATTTGGGCCTGATTTTACCATTTTCATTCTAAGTGCTGAATCTGGGCATAATTCAGATCCAACTTAAAAATCTGCTCTCAGGCGCTCCCATATGCACTCAGTCTGAAAAAAAATTTGCGGGCCCCATTCGCTCTGTGGGCAGGGCTTAGCACACCCTCCTCAGAGAATGGTCTGACCTCACTCACCACCTCTCCCCCGCGCCCCCCCCCCCCCCCACACTTCCCTCCAGAGAACAATCTGGCCTCACCTACCCCTCCCCTCCATCCAGAGAATGGTCTGGTTTCACTGAACCCCGCCCCCCTCTTAGGGAATGATCTGGCCTGCCTCACCCCCCCCCCCATCCTCCCAGAGGAACATCTGACCAACCTCCTCCTCCCTCCCCACCAGACAACAATCAGCTCCCTCCCAATTACAAGACAACGATTGCCCGCACCCTCACCCCACCCCAAACCACCAGATAATGATCGCCTCCCACCCCCACCCCCAACCAGACAACAACCTGGCCTTGCTTCCCCCACCCCACCTCCGATCTGAGTCAGAGAGCTGTTGGAAACTCTGAACTTGCTCTTTAGCAGCTGAACGCCCGATTCAGACTTGTGTTCAGCAGGTTCATTTTGGTGCGATCCCGGATTGGGGAACGTGGTGGTAAAGGGGGAAATGCTGATGAAGTTGGGTGGGCAGTTCATTAATTCAATTGAAATACATGCATTTAAATCGCTGTTGCCCCCGGTTTCGGGTACAAATCGGATTGCTGTTATTCCCGGTTTTGGTAAAGGGCTGTCTACACGGACGCGAGTGCGGATCACATTAATGGCCTCACATCCGACTTTACTACATTTTTGCACCCGTTTTCAGGTGCAACGCAATGGTAAAATAGGGCCCTATGTGTGATATTTATGATCTTATAAATTGAACATGAATTAAGGGAAAGAAAGATCGTTGATTTGGCTCTTTTAACCTGATTTATATCCTGACGATAAGGTTTCAACAAAAGTGAAGGTTGTTGAAAAGAAAAACCTTCTCATTGTTAGATAAGTTTACACCTATCTAATCTAATTTATATTTGCACCTACTTCCTGGTAACGGAAGGGAATTTTTCTGAAAAGTGAATAGCTTTTGACGTCTGCCATTGTGAAGGGTTTTGCGAGAGTAGATAGAGCGAAACAGATTGCATTAACAGATAATGACGAAGGAGCACTAACGAAGGTATGTGGCACAAGGGGAAACATTTCCACAAGAGGATATGATTTAGAATGTACTGTCTGAAAGGCTGATGGACGAAATTTCAATGTCAACATTCAAAAGGAAATTGGATATGTATCTAAAAGAGATATGTCTAATTTCACCGATGATTCCTTGTGTCAACCTCACTGATTTATTTGGCAAATGCAAACTCTCTAAACCAAGCAGTTTCTTCTGATTTTGCTAAGTGTGGATAAGCCTCTGCTGATTCTGTGCTTTGGACACTCTTCTATGATGTGGCGCATTGTTTGTTTGCTCATTCCCACAGGCAAATAGGGGGCTAGCACTAATGCCCCATCGGGGGAGGTTAGCTAAGCAAGGTCCGTGGCTGAATCTCAGATTAATCAGCAGCCAACTGTAATGTGGTGCAGCCGACCTTTGAATCAGATGGCAGCCCTCACCCAACTGGGCACTTAATTCAATGGGAGGACCAACATTGCCCGCCTCAGTGCCTGAATGTACTTAATTAATGTCAGATGCCTCATGGAGAAGTGGCATTTGTTTTCCTCCAGTTCTCCCACCAGTGGGCTGAACCCCGTAACTTAAATTCAGCCCTAATTCTTTCAAATCACTGGCAGAGACGTAATGGGTCAAATGGCCCCCTTCTCTGCTGTATAGTTCTATAAATGATAAATTATATGGTGATGTAAGGGGACACTGGTTCATACAGTGAATATGACATTCAGCTTACCTGCCTATCTGATTTGTTAAATGAATCAGTCCAGACTAATTTTGCTGGCTCTACAGCAGCAAATAATTCAGCACTGGTAAAGCTGCCTGCCTTTTGCTAAGAGCATGTTCACTTGGAATTAACATCACATCAATTTATTCACTTTGTTCATGCTCTGCTGGATTCCCCTTTTTCTTTGATATGCTGGGAGTATTATCTATGCTTCATGTGTTGCACGTGAACTTCTTGGTGTTGCTTTTACAAAATCAGATGTTGTACTGTTTAGATATTCTCTTTAGTCCATGTTATTGTCAAATCACATATGGAGACAAATATAGAAAAACCTACTGATCACTGCATTATCTATAATTGTGGCAGTTTATTAGTATTTGTGATATCAAAGCAGTATTGCCACAACTTTTCATCTTTATTGCTAGTGACACAGAGCTTTGTGTGGAATGGGAAGTGCAGATGCCTGAATTACTAAACATGCAGTGCTGATTCTCAAACACTCCACCAAGGTACTAAAGATGAAAGCATATATCTCAGTGCTAGGATCGCTATTTCTGTTATGGACATTAGCTTTATTCGGGCTAAAAGAGAAATGAGAAGAAACTTTAGTAGGTTTTGGGATGCGAAGAGCAATAACTTTTCATTCAAAGGGTTGAGTCTGAGTCTGTCCTTCCACTGAGTTTCCTCTGGTGCCCTCTTACACCCTGTAGGGTTGCTACAGAAGTGGAGCACTGAAGCTGGTGAGCTGCTTTTAGCCAAACACACTTTACACATCACTGTGCGGAAGGTCAGAGAGCTGATGATCCTGCTATCAAGGCTTAAAGAAATGTCAAAATGGCACAGGCAGCAACAGTAAGCATCTGAAAGAAGACAAGGCAATTTTTTAAAGCGTTTTATTTTATTTTTCTCTATTTATTTCCTCCTACACCTTTGAAGGCACGGAAGCTTTTGCGAGAACTGAAACACCAGAAACTTTGTGAGGAATCGGCTACAACAATTGCGGCCTACTGGCGAGGCTTTCAGGTATGAACAGTTACTGGTTCCAGTTTTGAAGGGTGTTTGTATTCACTGCTGCTTGATTATTTGTATTAAAACCCATTTTATTTCCTGATCGCTTATAATTGAGGCAACTTTGACTGCTTTCATCGCTCTCTGGAGGAAATTCTATTCTTACCACTTAATTGTTCGATTCTCTTTTTTATTTAAAATAAAACAAAATTTTCTCTTTGCTTTTGCTAATTTCTTTTAAATGCTTCCATTTTTTCCCTCTGCTACCTTCCTCCCCGTACTTGCTATCCTGCGGGGGGGGGAAATGAAAACACATGTACAGGCCCGACAGGATCTGAGGCGACTGAAGGAGGCGGCTATGCGTAAACATGCTATTGCTGTTATTTGGGCTTACTGGCTTGGATACGAGGTATTTCATGACCCCAACTTTCATAGTCCCCACCTCCCTCAACCAAACTCTTTAACAACTAGCACATTCAATGTCCACGAATGAGGCATGATGAAACCAACAGTATTTCTTTTCAGAATAGTTAGATCGTAGATGTCTTAATTTGCTGCATGCAATTGAATAGCATAGCATGTGGCATGTTGACCTGAAAAACTGCATCTTTTCGAATGAAGTGTAACCGTTACTTACTAACAACCATTACTGTAGTAAGGCATGATGCCTTGCTGGTTGTGAGATGTTGTTGTGAAGTCTAAATGCAACGTTTTAATGTACTTTGTGGTTCAAGTAGTTAGTTGTGTTATGCAGTCAGGTAATACCCAGCTCAGATTACTGGGCTGGTCCTGAAAGATGCAGAAAAAATGTTATTTGTTTGTTGCCGTTCTACAAATGTTGGCACCATGTTGGTTTGTTCTGAGGGTCAGTCTTAGTGCTAAAACAAATTAGTATGCCAGTGTGCTCTGCCACAGAGACCAGCCCAGTTGGAGCAGGAGGAGATGAATGACTTGACAATGAGTTGACCTTAGCCTTGCCCATAGAAGTCAATAGCAGCTATGCACAGTGGGATAGGCAGTGTGACCTGCCAGGAACAATTGAGCTAATTCTGCCTTGTGGCTCCTCTCCTCCATCTTCCCTAAAAGATGGGATTATGCAGCAATGTTGCTCTAATGGCGACAATTATTACAAAGGCTCTCAAATGTGAAAAAACTCTATTGTTGAATCAAAACATTCTTCTCCTTGCCTCCCTATATACAAAGGAATTGATGGTTCCATGCTCAGTGGTTTGGAATACACTCCCCCATATTGTGGAGTTAAGCAAAGTTGAGGCACTTTCTAGGCAGGAAATGTCAAGTTAATAAGATAGTAATATTTCAAGTGCACATATCATTCAACTTTGCATCCCCCCACATCCTTTTTAAAAAACTATATCCTGATAGATGTTTGAATCCCAGAGTCAGAAACATTATTTGCAGTAGAAAAACTGAACTGTTAATCCTAAATCGGAAATTGAATGATGGATAATGTAGCTGTGTTTCTAGGCTGAATTTACATATTTTTAGTTTCTTAGAGAAATTTAAGGAATTTCAGGAATTATTGTTTGTGATGTTGTTATGATTCCAGTTGATGTAACTTGACAAGAAGATCCCAGAATGAAACCTTAGTTCAAAAGACCGTAACCTTACTTTATTTCGTCAAGCATTAGGGAACAGAGTCACATGATTGCTAATTAATTTTGACAAGAAAAAGACATTAAGGAATGGGTTATAATATAATATTCCTTTACTCTCCCCTTAACAAATACACACATGTCTTAAGATTAACATATATGGCCCAGTACATTTGAATCTACAACAGTCACATTCATCAGTCCTGTTTTAAAACACGCAGATTGGCTGTGGTTCAACACATACTCTGCTTTGAACCTGAGTTAGTGTCTGTGGATTTTTTTCTCAGAGTCCCCCCAGATGATGGTCACATGAGAGTTTCCAAACTCCACTTTCAAAACACGTTACTCTTACATAATAATGGAATAGAATCCCTACAGTGCAAAAAGAGGTCATTCAGTCCATTGGGCCTGCGCTGAAAACAATCCCACCCAGGCCCTATTCTGTAACCCCACATATCCTGCAGTCTAAGGGGTAATTTAGCATGACCAATCAACCTAACTTGCACATCTTTAGAGTGTAGGAGGAAACTGGAGCACCTGTAGGAAACTCACACAGACACGGAGAGAATGTGCAAACAGTCTTGAGAGGCTGGAATTGAACCAGGGTCCCTGAGAGGCAGCAGGGCTAACTACTTTGCCATTATGTCGCTCTAATTCTCTCATAACAGTGCTTTCCGTTAGCAGGTTCCATTCCTAAATCCAGTCTACATTTTCTAAAGGACTCTTTTGAACAGACTTCTGCTCCACTTGTACTAGTGAATCCACTTTACGTTTTACACCTATGGCAGCATAGTGCACAGTGGTTAGCACTGCTGCCTCACACTTGGGTCACTGTCTGTCTGTAGTTCTCCCCATGCCTGCATGGGTTTCCTCTGGGTGTTCCAGTTTCCTCCCGCAGTCCAAAAGAATGTGCTGGCTAGGTGTATTAGCCATGCTAAATTCTCCCTCAGTGTACCCGAACAGGCCCCAGTGTGGCAACTAGGGGATTTTCACAGTAACTTGATTGCAGTGTTGATGTAAGCCTACTTGTGACACTAATAAACTTTAAACTTTAGGCTTTCTTTGTCTTGACTGCTTTTACACACACACATTCTGATATCCAGCCATCAATTGCCCCAGAAATATTTCAGTTAATGTCTGTTAAACTATAGTTAGATACCACAAACGTTAAAACCACTTCAGATATCATTCTTAATTCTCACTGACCAGCTCCTTTTCAGTTCTGGGACTTGAAACGAATAGTACCCTGTTCTGCTCCGAGTTCTTCTTTGTTCATTTTAAATTCAGGCACTCTGGAAACCCTTCTCATTTTTCTAGTTTCCTTAAGTAGCTGTGCTATCGTATTCTGGCAGTAGCTTTTTTAACCATTATTCTATTGTATGGCTTTTCTTTTAGCAAAGTTGAGAAAGATGTTAGAACATAAAAAAACTAGAGCACAAACAGGCTCTTCAGCCCACAAGTTGCGCCAAACATGTCCCTACCTACTAGGCTTACCTATAATCCTCTATCTTACTAAGTCCCATGCACTTATCCAAAAGTCTCTTGAAAAACCCTATCGAATCTGCCTCTAGCACCACTGCTGGCTGCCGATTCCACGCACCCACCACCCTCTGAGTGAAAAGCTTACCCCTGACATCTCCTCTGTACCTACTCCCCAGCACCCTAAACCCATGTCCTCTTGTGGCAGCCATTTCAGCCCTGGGAAAAAGCCTCTGAGAATCCACTTGATCAAAATCCCTCAACACCTTATACACCTCTATCAGGTCACCTCTCATCCTTCTTCTCCTTAAGGAGAAAACCCGAGCTCTCTCAACCTATCCTCATAAGGCATGCTCCCCAATCTAGGCAACATCCTTGTAATGTTCCCTCTCTAGCTGTCTGTCACCAACTGCTTTATCTTCCAGTTAAAAACTAAAGAACAAGAAAAAAATCTCCATTTCTGGGAAGTGGGCTTCTTGTTGCTAAGCAATGTCTGCAACTATTTATTCTAAAGGTTGTTATCATGCCTAAACAAAATAAACTGTTGAGAGCAATGTCAGTGAAACTTGATTGCTTTTGAAAGCCAGTCTGAAGGTCATGGTGTCAGTTGTGGTAGTTTCACTGTGGTGCCCTGCCTAGTGGCTTTCCCCTCCTTAACCCTTCAGACAAAGTAGTACCTTGCCTCGTGTCTAGAATTAATGTAACTCTATCAACCAGCATTTTTGATTAATCAGCACCATCCAATTCTGAGCATGCCAGATAGCAAGATTTTATGGTTTTAAGATAAATCATGATCTATTTTGATTGTGGAATAGGAGCGAATAGCTGAATGGCCTATTGTCATTTAGCCTCTCAATTGAGCATAAATTGTCTCAAATTGTAATCTTTTCCACAACCCCAATGAGCAGAAATCCTGTTCACCCCCAGCCCTCCGATTTCAGTGCTCCACCTCCTCCTGGCCCCTTGAGCAGAGCTTGGCATTTAATTTTCTCTGCTGCACAATGAAAAGAACCAAATTCCCTCGCCAGAAAGATCTTGTTTTTTTAGACACTGAATTCCCCCCATCTCTAACTAAGGCCTTGGCGTTCTTTGAAAAGTGTGGTGTCCAGAATTGTATATTTAATATGTAGGTATGACAAATATGTATAATTTAGTGTTCATCTAGTGAAGGGTGATTCTACAATGACACACCTGGCAATAATTCTGAACAAAACCAACCTGAACCAAGAAGATTCACAATGCATTCGATCCACAAGACACTATTGTTGGTGATCAACTGATCAGTCTAGCTCATTGATATAGTTTGAGAGGCTTGTCACTGGACGTTGGGATTATTTCCACTTGGCTCCAGATAATTACTATGTGTAAATATCTTAACAAATAGACTGTTCCAAATAGGAAGCTTGCCAGTGTTCCAGTAGCCTGTGTGGTTTTAGCAAGTTAAATTCTAGCAATTACCACAATGCAGAAGTAGGGAATTTCAGACTTTGACTATGTCAGTAAAAGCTCTAGAGAGGTACATTTAAAGTTCAGATTGTAAACTTTATATTGGGCAAGAAGTGATTGCCCTTTATAATGAGTATACAGAAGCTCTGTGTGGGTTATATTTCTCAGAAGGTTGCCATGGACAATCTTATGATGATTTAGTTCCACACATGTTGTTATATTTCCAGCTGACCACAATAAAATATACACACAATCATATGTGTCATTATTTAGTCCGGTTATGGAGGTGGAATTAAGATCTAGAAATCAAATTACATTAGTAATTATTCAGCATGTGTTAACTTGTGATATTGTTTATTATTTGTTAAGGATGGAACTAGTTATTATGAGAATGTACGTTTGGAGTGCCACTTTGTTGCCCAGCATGATTGCAATGCAGCAGTAAAATTTAGGGTGCCACGTTTTACTGTTGCACTGTAGTCATGTGCTGAGTAACAATGTATCAGTTCACCAGCTACACTTTGTTTTTACATAGTTTCAGCATTTCTTGCTAATCCCTAATTGCCCCTGAGAAGGTGGCGGTGAGTCATCTTCTTGAATACATGTAGTGTACCTACATGTGGTGTAGGTACACTGATGATAAGAACATACAAAATAGGAACAGGAGTAGGCCATCTAGACCCTCCGGTCTGCCCAGCCATTCAGTAAGATCACGGCTGATCTGATAGTTGTTCAGTTCCACTTAGCCACCTGCTCCCCATAACCCTTAATTCCCTTATTGGTCAAAAATCGATCTATCTGTGACTTAAACATATTTAACGAGGTAGCCTCCACTGCTTCAGTGGGCAGAGAATTCCAAAGATTCATTACCTTCTGGGAGAAGAAGTTCCTCCTCAACTCTGTTCTATATTGACTACCCCTTATTTTGAGGCTGTGCCCTCTAGTTCTTGTTTCCTTTCTAAGTGGAAATAATCTCTCTACCTCTACCCTGTCTAGCCCCTTCATTATCTTATATGTCTCTATAAGATCTCCCCTCAGCCTTCTAAACTCAGGTGATCAAGAAGGCAAATGGAATGTCGGCCTTTATCGCGAGAGAGATGGCGTATAAAAGCAGGGAGGACTTGCTGCAATTGTACAAGGTACTGGTGAGGCCGCACCTAGGGTACTGTGTGCAATTTTGGTCCCCTTATTTGAGAAAGGATATATTAGCTTTGGAGGGAGTGCAGAGAAGGTTCACCAGGTTGATTCTGGAGAAGAGGGGGTTAGCTTATGAGGGGAGATTGAGTAGACTGGGCCTGTACTTGTTGGAGTTAAGCTAACCGGCCTGTAGTTACCCACCTTTTGTCTACCTCCTTTTTTAAACATTGACGTCACATTAGTTGTTATCCAATCAGCTGGCACCTCCCCAGAGTCCAGCAAATTTTGATAAATTACAACTAATGCATCTGCTATTACCTCTGCCGTTTCTTTTATTACCCTATATTGTTAGGAAGGAAATGCCAGTATTTTGATCCAGTGACAGTGGAGAAATGGTGTTATATTTCCAAGTCAGGATGGTGTAAGGCTTGGATGGGATCTTGCAGGTGAAGATATTCCCATGCATCAACTATCCTTGTCCTTCAAGCTGCTGGAGGTCGTGAGTTTGGGAGGTTCTGTTGAAGGAGTTTTTGTGAGTTGCCATGGTGCATCTTGTAGATGGTACAACACTGCTGCCAATATGTCAGTGGTGGACGAGGTGAATGTTGAAGGTGGTGGATGGGGTGCCAATCAGCAGGTTGCTTTGTTCTGGGTATTTCTGAGCTTCTTGAGTGTTGCTGCAGCTGCACTCATCCAGGCAAGGGAAGAATATTCCATGATACTCCTAATTTGTGCCTTGTAGATGGTAGACTAGCAAAGAGGGAGGGGGAGAAGGGAAACCCACTCTCCATCAGTGCTGCGCTCAGAGCAAAGAGCTACAGAAAGTGTATGTGAGAGAGAGTGAGAGGTTGGGAAGAGTGCAAGTGCCAATCCAGCAGGGGATATAACCGAATGAGAGAGGGAAGAGTCAGGGCATTAGTTAGTTACCATAGGATTCCTAGCCTCTGAACTGCTCGTGTAGCTACTGTATTTATACAGTGGTGCAGTTCAGTTTCTGGTGAATGGTAGTCCCAGGATGTTTATAGTGGGGGATTCATCATTGGTAATGTCACTGAATGTCTCTTATTGGAAATGGTCATCGCTTGATACTTGTGTGCCGTGAATGCAACTCACCAGCCGAGGACTGAACGTGGTCCAGGTATTGCTGCATATGGACATAGACTGCGTTGGTATCCGAGGAACCGCAAGTGATGCTGAGCATTGTGCAATCATCAGTGATCACCCCACTTCTGACCCTATGATGGAATGAAGGTCATTGATGAAGTAGCTGAAGATGGTTGGGCCTAGGACGTTAGCCTGAGGAACTCCTGTGATGATGTCCTGGAATCAAGATGATTAACTTTCAGTAACTATGGAGAACTGTAATGTGATGAAGTTCCAGCATTTTCAGCTTATTTAATTGAAGCATTGAAAAGGGAATTAGACTGTTATTTGAATAGGAACAATGTTTATGGTAATGGGGAGAAGGTGGGGAAATGGCAGTTAAGTGGCTTGCTCTTTCAGAGCGCTAGTGCATACAGGATGGGCTGAATGGCTTCCTTCTGAACTGTAAAAATTTGGTAATTGAGTGCTTGAAGTGTGACTATTTCTAATTTATGAGAACCAAAAGATGCAACATGATGGCAGCAAATGTCTGTGGTTTAAATTCTTTATGTTGAGTAAAGGATTCCTGAAAGAATATGTGATAATGGAACCCAATTTACCACCAGTGATTTTAAGAAATTTGCTAAACAATAAAAATTCAACATCACCTTATCACACATTAACAAGGGGGTATTGGTTAATAAAAATATCCATCTAGAGAGCCTCATGAAATGTCAAGAGACAAAAGAAGATTTAAGAACATAAGAATTTCTTGCCTTATTGTCACTCTGATCTATACCTCTCATGGCTGACATGAAATTGCCTGCAGCACTGTTGAATGGAAGAGATTATAAGACAATTCTGCCAACTAAAGTACTCCCTTCAAGCGACCTGGAGGAAGTAAGGCTCAGGTAGAAGGAAGTCAACACTTCAACCAGCATTTTAAAATCCCTACCTGAGCTGTAGAAAGGACAACGTATATACGTATAAGATCTAATCATGAAAATCTGAAACTCAGCAAAAGTAATTGGTGAAGCCAATACATCATTGAAACCAAAGTTTGTACACAAATGAGAAGAAATAAAGTATATATTTGATCCACGCACAAGCTACAAAAACAGGAAAGCTCATCGTCAATATCATTAAATAGCGAAACAACATCAACAATCACCAACTAACATTGGCGACATCAAGCACAACTTCTACAACACCAGGAGCGACATGCACATCACCCATGCAGTTTGTCAGTCCACCACTGACAGTGATGAATACCAAATCTACAAGATGGAGGCTTAATGCCCTATCACCTAAGTCATATTGTAAATAATATTGTTAGAGGAGAAAGCTAAACTACATAAGATTCTTAAGGTGTTCAGTTTATTTATAAAAGTTGACTGTTAATCTTTAGAAAAGCTGGTTAATGATTGGAACAATTCTATTGATACAGAGGCATTATATATTTCTTTGAAGAAGAATGTTACTTTGTTGCTGTAAATTATTAATAAAGAACTAGAAGTTGCAATGCAGATGGATTTCTAGGGCACTACATTTTACTGCTGTACTGCAGTCATGTAGCAGGTAATGACGTATCAATCCACCAGCCATCAAGAGAACTAAAAGAATACACTTGAAATTCAAAATGCCGGAGCTTCAAGTGTGCAGACATAATGGTGATTATAACAACACATATTGAAGAATTGATGACTTACTCTAGGCTTTCTGAAATAGCTGATTGTTGTTGAATTCATGTTATGTGATTTATACATTTATATTTGCGTCTGATCACGTGGCATTCGTGTTCATAATTTTGATCCACGTTTCTTTCAATGCTTTTTTGGGAACTTCCTTCTCTGTTCTCAGGCTAAAAGGATGATCCTTTATTACAGAGATGAGGAGGAATTTCTTCAGCCAGAGAGTGGTGAATCTGTGGAACTCTTTGCCGCAGAAGGTTGTGGAGGTCAGGTCATTGAGTGTCTTTAAGGCAAAGATAGATAGCTCTTGATTAATAATAAAGGATCGGGATTATGGGGAAAAGGCAGGAGAATGGGGATGAGAAAATTATCAGCCATGATTGAATGATGGAGCAGACTCGATGGGCTGAGTGGCCTATATCTTATGGTTTACCTGCCTCTCTTTTATATCTACCAATCTGTCTCTTCACTGATTTGTACAACCTTTCAGGCACGGAGAGAATTGAGACGCCTGAAGGAAGAAGCCAGGCGTAAACATGCAGTCGCTGTCATTTGGGCTTACTGGCTTGGACTAAAGGTACTTCCCCACACAACCTCCTCCTACAATCCATCTAAGTGGAAATTACATTAATCACTAACCTGTCACTGTACTAACTTTTAGACCACTTCCTCTTAGTTTAATTGATGTCATCGATCAGCGTCAGTTGATGAAAATTAAAAGTAAAAATATTGGCATGGTTGATTTGCCCAAGTTTTTTTTTAGCTGAAATGAGTTTTATTTGAAGTGCATTTGCTACATTTATGAGTGATTTATATGTGTCCTCACACATTCTGAGTTAAGCTAAAACCCATTTGAATGTTGACTGTTTAACTCATCAGTAACATTAGACACTTTCCATGTTTGATGTTTCTGCTAAATTATTTGTCATCACATCAGGTGTACATAGCCAGGGTTTCTGTGGTCAATGGGTATATATAGCTAGCATCTATAGTGGCACACAATGGTTAGCGCTGCTGCCTCATAGTGTTTTCTCTGGGTGATCTGATTTCCCCTCTCAGTTCAAAGATGTGCAGGGTAGGTTGATTTGTCATGCTAAATTGCACCTTAATGTCCCAAGGTGGGTAGATAAGGGAGATTAGCAGTATAAATACATGGGGTTACGTACATAGGCTGAGGGTAAGGTGCACTGTTGGAGCGGCCGTGCAGTCTCGAAGGGCCAAATGGCCTGCTTCTCCAATGCCATGATGACATGCATAAATACGAGGTTTTGGAAAAAGCTAACTTCTCTAAAATTGCTGCCATCAATCATTTCACTGTTTAGTTATTCAGCTACAGTCCAAACTGCAATATTATTTGTGGCAAGCTGAGGGATTACTTGGAGTTTGGTAACAGTGAGCAAGATTCCCTGGCCTTCCGTCAGCAGGAGGTGGAATCATAGAATCCCTATAGTGCAGGAGGCCACTCGACCCATTGAGTCTGCACCCTCCACAGTCCCAACCAGGCCCTACTCCCATAACCCCACATATTTATCCTGTGTTAACTGCCCTAACACTAAGATCAATCTTATCGTGGCCAATCAACCTAACCCACACACCTTTGGAATATGGGACGAAACAGGAGCACCCAGAGGATCCCATGCAGATATGGGGAGAATGTGCAAATTCCACACAGACAGTGTTCTGAAACCGGAATTGAATCTGGATCCCTGGCGCCATGAGGCAGCAGTGCTAACCACTGTGCCACAGTGGCACATTTTTCCTTAGCGATGGGATCTTCTGGTTCCACTGCTGTGAATGGGAATTCCCAATGACACCACCCTGTGCTACTGGGAAACCTGCACTGGGGGTTTGCTGCTGGTAGGACCAGGGAACCCCACCGACATGAGTGGCTGGAGAAATGTCTCAACAACACTGGCACTTGAATATCTAGATTCTGTGACTGCCTAATTTATTCCAGCAAGTACATTTAGTGAGATAACTGTTAACTTAGTTGATGACTGGTTTGTTCTAAAGTGCTCATTACCAAGGTAAAGGGTTCTCCAGCACCTATAATCTGACTAAGAGTTAAGGAGGTTGTGACATTGACATAAGATGCTTTTGCATGCAACAGAAAGAATGCTGCCAGTTTAACAAAACTGCTGCTTGGATCCTTTTTATATCTTTTGGAATTCTAGAGTTGCAAGTAATATCCCTTTGCAAATGTTTGCAATAAAATCGCTAATGCGGCTGGTTTTTGAAAGGCTTTTAAACACTGGGTAACAGTTAAGGTAATGTGCGCATGTTCAAACTTTATTTTTAAGCTTAATTGTTAAAATCAGTTGGAGCAATGATGTGCATAATATGACACAGGACCCTCTGCAGCTTGTTCTCCCTTCACCTATGACCTTCGGCAGACTTGCTGTTCCCATGCCCCTTCAGCCTCCAGTCATGGCCTTGGCCAGCTGCAGGATGTTGTCCAGGCCAGATTTAGTGTTGGTCCTTCTCGTTTTCTTGCCCTCCAGCAAAATCAAAAGGCAGGGGGCAGCGCATTAGGAGATAATGTTAGCTATCATCGAACAAGTGAAAAGATTCTATTAATATCAAATGACTGGTGTCATAGTTGATTATTTCCTTACTCTTCCTGGGGGGGATGCAAGTTCTCCTGCTCAGTGTGGGAGTCACAGACTTGGGCCCAAGTCCGACCACCCCTCTTGAATAAGTGCGGTGCAGCATTCTTGAGAGATTCTTAAGGTAGACATTTGGATGGCAATGTGAAGTGCAATTGGACCCACCTTTGGAAAAAGATACAAGTTCACAGGAAACATGGACGCTCATCAGATTGATTATTTTTACTTCTTTCAGAATTTGAGCTTGATTTGTTTAAGGTACCCACAGAAGTAATGGTAGTGCATTGTGCATGCAGTTTAAATCTATGTGCTGTTTAATAAATATTTGTGAAATCAGCATGCAGTCCAATAGTATTTTGAGAGTAATATAATGCCATGGGGATTTGATAAAGCTGTACTGAGAATCTCAAAATCCATTGGAAAGCTGTTTATCCTCGCAATGGAACAAAGCTCTTAAACGGAATTGCGTTGTTGCAAAGTAAGGCCACTGATGCCAAAATTGTGCTGCTGTTTACTCAAGTGGGATCTTACAGTCCCACTTATGGTGCATTCCTACTGTGGATTTTCCACCAATGAGGGATGTGCTCAATGGGAAATCTTGTTGACAATGGTGGGACTATAAGAACCCACTGCCAGCAAGCAGCACGCCATCTCCCACTACTGTGAAACACACCATGAGGAGGAGGAAAATCCCACCCATTGTCTTAATGTTCGTGAATATAACTGAGGCTTAGAAAATGCACCTGTGAATCAAGAATGTAGAACGATGTTTGATGTACGTTTTATTGCAGAGTCTTGGTAGAAGAGTCACATGACTTAGCATAAGTTGAACACTCCCCAGCTAACCCCATAAAGAAGTCCATCCTTTATAGACCTCAAGAAAAAGATGATGGTGAAGGAGGACTCCCTGAAAGTGGCCTGGTCAAAAATCTGCATCTCTCTGAAAATCTTTCAAAGCCTAATTAGGCCGCCTTTCAACTCGTTTAGTAGAAAACCCCCAGGGGTCTTTTTCACTGGTAAGATCTTCAGAACCTGACATGACAAAGACATTACCACAATAGGTAATCTCCATGACAGGTGATGCCCTTTCAAAATCTGAGACATCAATCCCCCTTCATTCGACATGACTTATACTGCGACCATCACATTTGATATTGTCTTAAGAACTCTATCATATTTGAGTTATCTCAGTGGAAGCCGACCCCCTCCCCCATTCCCCAAAACTACCCATACTCTCTGATAAAATCGCTTCTCCATCTTCTGTACCATGACTGGCATTCAATGTTTAAAAAAAAAGACACTAGACAACAAATAAGAGGAAGAATTGGAAGAAAGCATAGAATATGCTTCCTAGTGATCCAAGCTTCTGCACAATCGGTATTCCTAGCTACAAGGTGATAGATCCTTGCAATATGGCACAAAACTTTTTGCGACAGACGTTCAGATGGAACATCTGTGTCATATCTGAATCAGACTTCTCCTGGAAATCCAGCTAAACCTGGAATTTATTTCTGGAATCCCACATTATCCAGAAACATCTCGCCTAAATGAAGAATACCCATCAAAGAAATAAAGGAGATTGCCACAAACATGGAAATGGCCACCAAAGCTGCGAGGTCCTTGATACAGCTTCTGACATTCTGGATTCTTTTCCAATCCTCTGGAATCTAAACAGAATGTTGTTTAAAAACTCTTGAATTTATGTTATAAAATTATGAATAACACCCCTTCAACAGCTATGAGTAAAGTCATTAACCTAGGAGACCACTGTTTTTGAAACAGTTCTGAAAACTAGTACTACTAATCCCTGTTGGTTCCTAATACATTACTAACATTTCCATTTGCAGATTGTGTGCATGTTTTTGTTCATCAAAGAGTTCGTTGGCCTGTCTTATTGATTAATAGGTTGAATTATTGTTTTTTTTGTGCATCCCTGTGTCAACTGAAAAATTGAAACAGAAAATGCAAGAAAAACACAGCAGGTCTGGCAACATCTGTGGAGAGAGAGAGTTTTGAGTCTAAGTGACTTTCTACAGAGAAGAATTACCAGTGTTAAACATTATTTGCTTACTACTTGTTTTCCTTCAGATCCGGAGGGAGTACAGAAAATTCTTCCGTGCGAATGCAGGAAGGAAGATCTATGAATTTACCATTCAAAGAATTGTAAGTTGATATAAATTTCTCCTCTAATAGTTGTACAATTTAGAATATGTTTGTAATAATATTGATGGCTTCCAGTGCATGGTAAATGTGTATCCTAATTAGATGCAACTATTTATGGACAATGAACTGTGAAGTTGAATTTTATTTTAAGTTTATCATCTAGAGTTAAAGCTAATCTAATCAATTGGGTTAAATTAACTCTACTGTCTTAAAAAATAGAAGTCTCAACACCAGATTAAAGTCCAACAGGTTTATGTGAAATCATGAGTTTTCAGAGTGCTGCACCTTTATTGGGTGAGTCACTCATCTGATGAAGGAGCAGCGCTCCGAAAGTTTATAATTCCAAATAAACCTGCTGGACTTTAACCTGGTGTTGTGAGACTTCTTACTGTGCCCACCCCAGTCCAATGCCGGCATCTCCACATCATGTCTTAACAGATAACCATACATTTGCTCAGGGTATCTGCAGATGCAAACATGCTACAAAAAACTCTTCTTCATGTGGTTAAAACACAATTCCGGATCCCAAAACTACAATTTTCGATGCCAGGCCAGTCCATCTGGCTAGACCATTAACACTCTCCCCTGAGGTTCAAGAAGTTGTATAATTGAACTCCAAAGTAGATTTGAATTTGAAATATAAACTGAGACTTTGCATTGTCAGATGGAGATGTTAAACTAAGGTCCAATGTGCCCACTTGGGTGGGTACCATGATACTTTGTAAAACAAAATAAATTTTATTTTGGTCAAGTATCTGTCACTGAAAATTTGGTCTCCTCTTAATAGAGCAAGAAAAAGCAATTAAATTGAAACAACAATTTTAGATTATATTAAGAGACAACACCAGCCCCTTTTCAATTCCTGAGGTTTTCACTAATGAAGAATGACTTAAAACTGTAGTGATTGCTACTTGGGCCAGGCCTACCCAAAGTGAGATCCTTTGGCCAAAAAAGGCAGTACGTTAATCAGAGTGATTTTAAATTTCATGTGGATTGGGAAAATTGAATTGGCAAATGTCACCATGAGAATGAACACATAGGGCCCGGCTTTACCATTTTCATTCTAAGTGCTGGATGGACTTGAAACTGGGTATGTTTCATATCCGACTTTTAGACTTGTTAAGGTGCCCCCATACCTACTCTGCCTGAAAACATATCAGCCATTCTGAATTGTGTTGCACAAGCCTGTGGACAGGGCTAAACGCACTCGAAACCCAACAGCTCCTATCGGCGCCTCCAACTGCACATGCGCCAAAAAAAGATAAAATACTGCTCTCCTGCCACATCCCTCCTGGAACAGATAATGCCTCTCCCTATCCCCCACAGACATTGCCCCACCCCCACAACATTACTGACCCCATTATCCCTTGCACCCCCCGCCACCCAGACTGATCGCAGCTCCCTCCCTCCACTGATCGCTGGCAGAGTGGCAGTGGACCCCTTTTCCACCCCACTAATTTCAAGAAGAGTGGAAGTGGACTAGCCACCCCCCCAATCCCCACCCCCATCCCACCTCCACAATGGATCTCGAGCAGAGAGTCGTCAGATACTAGGCACTTACCTCTTCACTGCCCTTCACTGATGGAGCATCCGAATCAGACTTTTTCGGAGCTGATTCTGACAGGCAAACGCAATGGTAAAAGGGGAAAGTTCTGGTAAAGTTTGGCGTGCAGCCCATTAAGGCCATTTAAATGCATGCAAACACATTTAAATGGCTGTTGCTCCTGTTTCATGCATGGTCCCGATCATGGCCATTTTTCGGTTTTGGTAAAGGGGGGGGGTCAGCGTGGAGGTGGGTGCAGATTGCACTGCTCGCCTCGTGCATGACTTTACCAAGTTTTTGCGCCCGAAAACGGATGCAACATGATGGCAAAATCAGGCCCATGGAGTGTATTCAGGACATTTTCCTGGAACAATATGTTGTGGGTCCAACCAGGAATCAGATGACTTTGCTGATAATGTGTATGGAGACAACTTAAGTAAAAGATCCCTTAAGAAACAGTGACAATAATATGGTAGAACTTAGCATTCAGTTTGAGACTGAGAAGCAACTGTGCTAAACTTAAATAATTATGTAGGAATGACGGTACAGTTGGCTGGAGTTGATTAGGAAAGGAGTTTAGTAGGAAAGACCAGCAATTGCAGACACTTATGAAAATAGTATCCCAGCGAAGAAGAAAGATTCTAGGAAGGGGATAAATAAACCATGGTTAATAAAGAAAGTTTAAGGATAGTATTAAACTGAAAGAAAAAACATACAAGTAATAGTAACCAGACGATTGGGAATATTTTAAAAAACTAACAAAAGATGACAAAAAAAACGAGAAGATAAAATATGAGAATAAACTAACAAATAATATAAAAATAGACAGTAAGAGTTTCTTTAAATATATAGGAAGGAAAATAAAGGCCAAAGTGAACACGGCCTCTTGGAGAATGACACTGAATGAGTTAAACAAATATTTAGTGTCAGTCGTCATGTGGAAAACACCAATGACATTCCAAAAAATATTAAATAATCCAGGGGCAAAAGCAGGCTGTGGAAATAAATACAACAACTATCACTAGAGGAAAAAGTACTAGGGAAGCTTATGGGCTAAAGGCTGATACGTTCCCTGGAACTGATGGGTTGCATCATGCGATATTAAAGGAAGTAGCTACACAGAAAGTGGATGCACTGGTAATCATATTCCAAAAATCCTTAAATTCTGGGAAAGTCCCAGAGAATTGGAAAACTGCCATTGTAACACCCTTATTCAAAAAGGGAGAGAAACAGTAAACAGTTAACTAGAGGCTGGTTAGCTTAACATCTTTTGTTGGGAAAATGTTAGGGTCCGTTATAAAGGACGCACCAGCAGAGCATTTAGAAGTGCATAATATAATCAGGCAGAGTCAGCGTGGGTTTTTGAAAGAGAAATCACATTTAACAAACTTATTAGAATTCTTTGAGGTGGTAATGAGCAGGATGGATCAAGGGGAACCAGTAGATGTAATATATTTGGATTTCCAAAATGTCTTTAATAAGGTATTGCACAAAAGCCTAATTAATAAC
The DNA here is from genome assembly GCF_965287045.1 of Carcharhinus amblyrhynchos. Lineage (NCBI taxonomy): Eukaryota > Metazoa > Chordata > Chondrichthyes > Carcharhiniformes > Carcharhinidae > Carcharhinus > Carcharhinus amblyrhynchos. The sequence continues at coordinate 31,511,784 of NC_137334.1, read as the reverse complement.
GTAAGAGCCGATGGTGTTGTGGGTAACATGGATAGAGGATTGGCAAACTGATAGGAGACAAAGAGTAGGGATTATAGAAGTATTTTCAGGATTGCAACCTGTAACTAGTGGTTTGTCACAAGGATCAATGTTGAGGCCACAATTATTGCAATATATATTAATGACTTGGATGGCAGAAATGGATGTACTATAGCCAAGTTTGCAGATGACACAAAAATAGGTAGGAGGGCAAGTGGTGATACAGAGGGATATAGACAGGTTAAATAAATGAGCAAAAACTTGGCAGATGGAACATAACAGAAAAACATGCAGTTATGCTCTTTGGCTGGAAGAATAAAGAAGCTGAAATATTATTTATTTAGAGAAAGACTGTAGACAGCACAAAGGATTTTGGGGATTCTCGTCCATAAATTACAAAAAGCTTGCATGCAATACAACAGGGAATAGGGAAGGTAAATGGAATGTTGGCCTTTATTTCAAGGGGAGTAGAATATAAAAATAGGGAAGTCTTGCTAAAACCAAATAGGCACAAGTTAGACTGCACCTGGAATACTGTGAACTGTTTTGGTCCCTTATTTACTGAAAGATATACTGGCATTGGAGGCAATCCAGAAAAGGTTCACTTAGTTGATCCTGGGTATAGAGGGATTTTCTCAGGAGGAGAGACTGAGTAGGTTGGGCCTGTGCTTCACTCTGGCTTTTAAGTAGAAATTTCATTCTCTAGCAGCCAGTCCAAAGTGATTCTCAGGTCCTTGCTCCTTTCTCCTTTCTCAGCCAATAACTTCTAATCTCAAAACTGACTTTCACAGTGTATGTAACCCTGAAGATCCCTCCCTCTAGCCAAAGCTAGACAAATCTTCCCAGCTTCATTGAAACCCTCACGTTTTGTGTGGTGAATAATAGAGATTTGCTGCCTCATTCTTTCTGCTCTCTACTGGATTCTTGTTGACTAGCTCTGTCTATGAGATTTAGTGATATTTAGGAAAATCTGCAACCTGAACCTACAATGGTTTTCAGTGGACTTTTCCCCTATCAAAGCCTGATTTGATGGCAACATGAATCATATTAGCTTTATATCTGGGCAGAAATGTGAATAAGCTATCCTCTTAACCCCAAGTTCCTTTTAGAATTCAATAGACAACTTAAAATATAACCATTTACAAAACTGGCAATTCCTAATACTGTCTGGGGAATTGGCGATGATCTGTCAGCACTGCTGATTTGGTCAACGTTAATAGATGTGAATATTTTGTAGCACCTTCTCAGTAAAGTTTTTTGGGCCCTCTTGATTTTAACAGCCAAGCAGTCTAGGCTTGTTGTAGGGCAGAATTCACAACAAATCACATGTCCCCCTTCATTTGTCCAATTTATTCTAAATTGAAAGTATAGGTACAGGTTCAAACACCTGAGGGTGGATAAGTCCCCTGGGCCAGATGGGATACATCCTAGGACTCTTTGGAAGGCAAGGGATGAGATTGCAGAGCCTTTAGCATTGATCTTTGGGTCCTCACTGTCCATGGGGATAGTGCCAGAGGACTGGAGAGTGGCAAATGTCGTTTCTCTTTTCAAGAAAGTAAATATGAATGACCCTGGTAATTATAGGCCAGTTAGTCTTACCTCGGTGGTCGGTAAGTTAATGGAAAGGGTCCTGAGAGATAGAATTTATGACCATTTGGAAAGATACAGTTTAATCCGGGATAGTCAGCACAGTTTCGTGAAGGGTAAGTCCTGCCTCACAAATTTGATTGAATTCTTTGAGGAGATAACTAAATGTGTGGACGAAGGTAGAGCAGTTGATGTCGTATACATGGATTTTAGTAAGGCGTTTGATAAGGTTCCCCATGGTAGGCGCGTGAAGAAGATAAGGATGCGTGGGATAGAAGGAAATTTGGCCGATTGGATAAGTAACTGGCTGTCTCATAGAAGGTGGTGGTCGAAGGGAAATTTTCAGACTCGAGCCAGTTACCAGCAGTGTACCACAGGGGTCAGTGCTGGGTCCTCTAATATTTGTGATTTTTATCAATGACTTGGAAGAAGGGGCTGAAGGGTGGGTTAGTAAATTTGCTGATGACATCAAGATTAGTGGTGTAGTTGATGAGGTGGAAGGCTCTTGCAGGCTGCAAAGAGACATTGATAGGATGCAGAGCTGGGCCAAAAAGTGGCAGATGGAGTTTAACCCTGATAAGTGCGAGGTGATTCATTTTGGTAGGACAAACTTGAATGCAGATTACAGGGTCAACAGCAGGGTTCTGAGGAATGTGGAGGAACAGAGAGGTCTTGGGGTTCATATCCACCGATCTCTGAAGGTTGCCACTCAAGTGTATAGAGTCGTGAAGAAGGCTTATAGTGTGTTAGTGTTTATTAACAAGGGATTTGAGTTTAAGAGCCGTGGAGTTATGCTGCAACTATACCAGACATTGGTGAGACTACATTTGGAATATTGTGTTCAGTTCTGGTCACCTTACTATAAGAAGGATGTGGAAGCATTGGAGAGAGTGCAGAGGAGATTTACCAGGATGCTGCCTGGTTTGGAGGGTAGGTCTTATGAGGAAAGTCTGGGGGAGCTGGGGCTTTTCTCTTTGGAGCGGAGAAGGATGAGAGGCGACTTAATAGAGGTTTATAAGATGAGAGGGATTGATAGAGTGGATGTACAGAAACTATGTCCTCGGGTGGACGTAGCTGTTACTAGGGGGCATAACTATAAAGTTCATGGTGGGAGATATAGGAGGGATGTCCGAGGTAGATTCTTCATAGAGTGGTTGGGGTGCAGAACAGACCGCTTGTTGTGATAGCGGAGTCAGACACTTTAGGAATTTTCAAGCGGTTATTGGATAGGCACATGGAACACACCAGAATAATAGGGAGTGGGATAGCTTGATCTTGGGGTTGGACATAGCTTGGCACAACATTGAGGGGCGAAGGGCCTGTACTGTGCTGTAATGTTTTATGTTCTATTTTCTATGTACAGTCCCAAAACACAACAATCTCATTATAACCTCATATTTCTAATCATACTGACTATAATGCATTGCTTTAAACTAGATACAAAAGTATTTCTTGGAACTGAAGAAGAAGCTACCTTCAATGTCTCCCACAGAGACGGCCTGGCCTGCGCGACCATACCTCTTCCTGGACAATACACACACTGAGCTGAAGAGGATTTTCCACCTATGGAGGGTACAAAACAAAAGAAGTTTTTGTCAGATATTAATAATTAAATACAGGTTCACTAGGCCACATTATCTTCCCTCATTTGCCATTTTCTCCTGGCCTATGCCTCCCCATTTTCTGTGCCCAATTTATTTATTTTTTACTCATTTGTGTGTCGCTGGCTGGCCAGCATTTGTTGCCCATCCCTAGTTGTCCAAGGGCAGCTCAGAGTCAACCATATTGCTGTGGCTCTGGAGTCGCATGTCGGCCAGACCAGGTAAGGATGGCAGATTTCATTCCCTAAAGGACATTAGTGACCAGATGGGTTTTTCCAACAGTTGACAATAGTTTTGTGGCGTCAGTACATTCTCAATTCCAGATTTTTAAAAAATTGAATTCAAATTCCACAATCTGCCATGGCGGGAGTCAATCTGGATTCAAATTCCCAGAACATTGCTGAGTTTCTGGATTAATAGTCTGGCGATAATACCACTATGTCATCTAGGTCACCTCCCCTGATATCGCAAATTCCTGATCTTAGAACTGTTCTCTCATATGAGACTCAGAGATGGGTATTTCTCTCAAATGGCAAGTAAAACATAAAATAGTGACTGAAAGACAACCTTGCAGAGACCTAGAAGTATTTTACCACTTCAATGACCAGGGATTGATGGAAGGGGCACCATATCTAGTTTGAGCATGCCTGAGCTAGGGAATAGAGTAAGTAGTCAGGAGTCATGACTGCTGATCTGACCGGAAGTGTGTGCACATAATAATGCTCACTGAAGACAGGTTGAGGATTGCTTGTGACACTCCTTTGCTCTCCCTGACTCACTGGGGGACATTTTCCCAGACTCTTGGGAAGGGCTGGGGTGTGGGAAGAAGACAAAAATGCGTCTACCCAGTTTGCCAATGAGTTCCCTCTTTTGGCTGCTCTTTCCCAGGGCAGGACAGATCCAGTGCTGTGGTGGGAAGCCAATTAATGTAGTTAAGGGATTGATTTGTCAGGTTTTTTTTCCCAGTACAAGGCAGCTGGCAGCACCCAGGACCCCCCGCGGTTTTGCACCTTGATGGTTCAGAGATCAGAAATCTGTAAGATTTCAAGGATTTTAAGTGTTTACCGCAAGAAATAGCATCAAAGGCTTGCTGTAACTTGACTGTCTGGAGACTGATATCTCTGGCAAGTTCTGTGATTGATACAGCGCCAGTTGATCTCATGATTAGGCCTCCATTGTGTCACTGACACTCACACTACTTCCTTCTCAACAGTAGTCTCACTGGTGACGACTGCCAACCGCTCTCTATCCCTCCCACCTACGGAATTTGCCCACCTTGCCTAATTAGACAGTGTTCCAGGCAAGGGGTCTTTAATTGGCTGGTTCACATATGGTGGTGTGTGAAATCCCACTGCTGTTGTGATCTTAAATGGCCCTGGAGCTTGAACATTTTCAAACCAGGAAGTTTCAGTCCACTATTTCTAATAGTCATCTAGACTGAGTGTCCCATTCTGGGATTGTGCGAATTTATCTAATACATTAGAAAACTCCCAAGTAATGGTTTCCCTGTAAGACATTAAACAGAATGTACTCGGAAACTACAGAAAGGGGAACAAAAGTTGTCAGCGTTTCAAATGGGTGGCCTTGATTTGGTCAGTCTTTTGAGTGACTGAAAGAACAAATCGAAAGGCTGATGGTGTTCTGGGAGTGAGCAATTCACCTTTGTTCATTTATAACAAACATTGCAGTGCTGTTCAGCTTTAAAGAGCCGTTAAGAAAGGTTGAAGTAACATAAGCTCTTTTTGTTGGACAGCCTACCGTCTAAACCTGGAGAGTGTGGCTTCCTCTTGGCTTTGCATTAATAAATGGAAAAGGAGACTTTTGGACATTTATAACAAACTGTTTTGCTCTGTTTGCAGTGCAAGAAGTACAGGGATCAGTTCACCGCACAGAAGAAAGCTATTTTCGAAGAGAAGCTCGAGGCGAGTGAACTGTTCAAAGATAAAAAGGCATTGTATGCCAACAGGTAATTACCAAAGTCAGACATAGACAGGATATATTATGAAATGTTCTTCATAAGCACAGTGCTTTAAAACAGAAAAATATAATAATTTATATCCTGAATACTAACACATTTCAACGCATCATACCATTTATATTCCTTTTTCTGCTGTGTTTGTTGAAATTTTTTAAGTTTCCTTTGACATTTGCTAATATGCATGTTATTTTTCCCAAAACAAAGGTAATGATTAATTCATTCATGATCATGCAACGAGAATTCAGAGAACTTTATAGCCTTTCTTCTTCAGATACAACTTGAGTAAAAGAGTTATGCTAGTTGCACAGAAGCATGAACCATAATGAAGTGCAAAATAAGGAGTACAGTGCTTTTCTTTTTAAAATGTGATCATCAGCTTTGGCTCTTTTGATATTAGCAATCTGATTTTGGTGAATGATTATCCAAATACATTCACAACAAAAAATAATGGGGACGATTTCCAAACGTATTTGGACTTTGCAAGGTCAAAATTAATCTCTAGGCTGTAAAACGTCTCTTGAGCCCTGCTCCACTGAGCCGTATGTTAATTTAACATAAAGCAGTTATTTACTACTTGGCCATCTGTCCACAGAAGCCAGGGAGGAATATTGGAGAAGGACCTCCCTCTCAACAGAATGCTTGGGCTGCTTTGGCTGAAGAATTGCTATTTATTTTGAGAAGAAAACAGAACTTGTTTTAAGCCTTTGTGTCAAGAGGGCTGTCAGGAAGTAGTTCACTTCAGTCCTGTTTATCCTGCTTTTATAGATTGAAAACCAGAAGTAAACCTAAGGAAAAGGTGAAAGCAAATACTATTGATTCACTCAAATCCAAATGAGATAAATTTCTTACAAAACTTTGGATATGCTACATCGGTAACTTGAGACATAACAGAATCATTGAATGATTATGGCTCAGAAGAGGCTATTTGGCACATCATATCTGTTCTGGCTCTTTACAAGAGTAACTCAGTGAGTCTTGCTTTCCTGCCCTTTTCCCTCAAATCTGCAAATATTTTCTCTTCAGATAATTATCCAATTCCTTTTTGAAAGCCATGATTGAGTGTCCCTTGACCAGATTCTCAGGCAGTTCAGGTCCTATCCTAACTTCGTGCTCAAGTGAAAAAAAAATTACCGCATGTTGCCTTTGATCCTTTCACTATACAATTTAATTTGATGTCCTCCGGTTCTTGAACCTTCCATCAATGGGAACAGTTTCTCCCAATCTAGTCTGTCCAGATCCCTTATGATTTTGAACACCTCCATCATGCCTCCTCTCCTCCCTCAGGACAGCCTGAACTTCTCCAAGCTATTCATGTAACTGAAGACCCTCATCCATGGAATGATTCTTGTAAATCTTTTCTGCACCCTCGCTAAAATCTTTACATTCTTCCTGAAGTGTGGTTCCCGATAATGGACACACTGTATTCCAGTTGAGCTGTATTAGTGTTTTATGAACATTCACCATAACATCCTTGCTTTTGTACTCTGTTTCCATTCATTAAGCCCGGGATCCCGTATGCTTTATTAATCACTTTTTCAACTTGCCATCACCAATTTGTGCACATATATCCCCCAGATCTCTCTGCTCCTACACCACCTTTAGAATTGTATCCTTTAGCTTGTGCTGCCTCTCCTCATTCTTCCTACCAAAATGTACGACTTCACACTTCTCTGCATTAAATTTCATCTGCCCCATTCCACTCCATAAGTCTGTCTGTGTCCCCTTGAACGCTATCTTCAAAATTACAAAATAAGAGATTGTTCACCTGCTGTATCTGAGCTGATGCTAGTTTTATAACAGGAGCTGTCTACTCTATTACCCTTTCAACATTCTTTCCTTATATTCTTTTATATTATTTAATTTCAAATGTTCCTCCACATGTGTTTCAGTTGCTTTTATGGTCGATGCTTCATTGATTGTTATGATGAGCCATTCCCCAACTCGTGGCACTTGATGTGAAGAATAACTTCTAACTTGCTCCTTTGTTCTTTTCGTGATAATCCTGAGTCCTTGGCCCCTTGCTACTGCTTCACAAACTGTTGGGAACAATATTTCATTATTTATTGTCAAGATCAAGCCTCCAGTGCATCTCCGCTCACTCTTCTTTGGTTCAGTTAAAAGTAGCCTGTTATTGATTCTTTCTGCAAAATCATAGCTCTTCATTCCTGATATCATTCCATTGATCTTCACTATCATTCCTATGAATTGAATGACATGCCTATAACTGCTTGCCCACAGCTCTACATAGTATTCGGGCTTTAGCCTCATCAATACCTGTATAACTTCACCATCACTTCCATTCTTTTGTATCAGTTCCGTTATGGATAAAACTAAGAATCCCCCTTGATGGTACATGCTATTTTTAATCTGCACTCTAATCTTCAAATGGGTAAATATCTACTTCCCAGACATCACGGATGCTATTTCCCACGTTACTTTAGTGGTGATTGCACAGTCGTACAGACTGACTGTCAGTCTGCAGTCTGTTCTGAATTACCTGATCTTAGCTGGGGTGGTCAGAGTTCCTGCCCCTGATCTCTATTCAGTGACCCCAGTTGGAAAGTGCGTAAGTGTAGCCTTAGGATAGGTTGATCAGAAGACATAGGGACAGATGGACAATCGGCGCATCGAGTCTGCTCTGCCAATCAATGAAATCATGTAACACAGTCGCTGCTTTTACATGAGGGATAGTTGTTTAGGTGAATGTCACATCCTGCCTAGCTCCCATAGAGCTAAACCTTCTTTTAAAACAATAGCAGCCAAATCATTGCAAAAGAATTTAGTTCTGTCCTGTTTGTTCATGGTAGGGCTGTTTGACCATATCAACACCCGCCCCTCCCCAATGTTACTTGTTTTGTGAAACAAAATAAAATGGGTATTAATGTGAAAATGTTGCTGTTTGTAATTACGTTTTATCACAGTTGATCTTGGGAAGCGTCAACTGTATTTGGATTCAGTTACCAGACTGAAATGCTAAGCAGGTATTTGGAGTTCTGTTAAATGAAAACAGTGTGATAATGTAAGTGCATAAAATGACGGTGGGTTCGTTCATTGTAATTTCAGTTCTGGAATTTTCCCTTACAGTGTTTGTCAACCTTTCCAAGGTGATTATCTGGAAATCAGTAAGAATCCCAAATACCAGAAGCTGACTGGTGCAGTGGAGGAGAAGATTTTGCTAGCAGATGTTGTAAACAAAATTAATCGAGCTAACGGCAAGGTCAGAAGAAGTTTGGTTCGTAGTGTTTTCGTGGGTCTGGTATTTTCCAAGGGATGTTTTCACTCCACGATCATATCCTTACCTAAAGTGTGGCGAAAACTCCTCCCAAGTAAATGTAAACCTGTAACTGTGAGGGAATTCTGGACCGATGTCTTTGTACTTTGTTCCAACCTAAACTAGGAAAACAGGCTGCCTGGTGACATTATAAGTAAATACAGGATGTGATTCAATAATGAGTGATGGAGCAGTAAAGTTCCACGTTCAACCTTTTAATGAGTGAATTAGCTAATCTAATTCAGGCTGTTGCTGAACAATTGTTCTCAGCATCTCCAGTTCACAGGAGAGAAAAAGATCAGTTTCTCTCTAGCTGATGAGTGAACATTGACCTGTGGATTGTAGAGTGAGGACAGAATGGGACTTGGATGTAATGCATCCATTGAGTCACTGAAAAGAATGTTGATATATATTGTCCACATTTAGCTACAGGTACAGTGTCTCAAATCCAGTAACCTTGGGTTGAAGTCCATACCAAATTTCAGATCTTGCTGTTTTTTGGAGAAAAAAAACACAACACTAATTCAATTAATAGAGGACAGATGAAACAAATAGAGAAGTTTGAAGAAAGAATATGCGATAGTGAAGAAATATCATTTGAATGTATCAAGTGTGAGCTGAGTTAGAGGTTCAGGCAGTTCCAAGCAGGTCGGGAAGGCTGGGCTGAGCCAGATTGGATGGAGCTAAGGATCAATTAGAACATTAGAGCACTTGGCAATTTGTCCCAATTTATTACACTCATTTAATAAAAAATTAAAATTGATTCATGGCGTATTACAAAAATCTTCAATTGATTTTTGATCATCCGGATTTGAGACACAGCACCTGCATTTTAAATGGTCACCTGGAGTGACATACTGAAAGGTTGTCATGCCTATTGAACTAACGTCACTGTGGATGGAAAAAGAGGGGGAACGTTGATGGAAAAATATGGTTTTATTATACTTTGATCACTTTAGATTTTGAATGATTGGTTTATCATTTAACACTCCCAACTGCAACCAATAGGTAATCAGTTGGAAGGGAACAATGTATGTACCAATTGTCCCCCAAGCAGAAATGTTTAGCTATTATCCTACCCCAGTTTATTATATTGAAACTTTTCACTAGGCATGTACTGATTGAAAGAGCTTTAAGTTATTGATATGGTGCTGGGTGGACAGGATTTTTCATAATGTACGAATCAGGATACGTGGAAAACATCCAGCTTCTTTTTAAAGCACAGGGTCACATATGGCTTGAGGAAATTCTGACCTCAGCAAGAACGTCTCATCTGTTGGGAATACGCAACTGGCAAGTTTGCAGTGACATTATTTTGAAAATCATGATGAGATTGAAAAGGGGCTTAAATGAAATGATGACTTTTTCCTTCCAGCCAAGTTCTGACCTTATTTCCAATGACAGTTGTTCTTGTTTGATGTAGGGAACCCCAAGAATCTTCCTATTAACCCAAAGCAAGTTCATCATAGCCGATCAAAAATCAGGTCAGATCAAATCCAACATTCCGGTGATGGACATTACCAGTGTGTCTGTGAGCAAACAGATAGATGGACTCTTTGCTGTGCATCTTAAAGAGGTAAGTGTTGCATTGACCTGACATCAAATGTCCTTTTGTAGAAAATAGAAATGGGTTAAACAACACCAGCAATGTATCAGAAATCTGAATAACTATCTTGTTCTTTGCAGATTTGTGAACTGTAAAGCAATTAAGAGAGAATAATTGCTCACTATTTTCTATCTGTCACAATCTTCTCTTTTTCTGTGTAGAGCCATGGTTGATTGAAAATTACTGAGAAACTCTTAATTGAAGCTAAATTTATAAGCCTTAGCAATCCATTTAGAACACTAAACCTAAAATCCAGTGAAAATTTTAGAAAAAGCACAACAATAAAATCCCATGAAATTTAAATATTTTGGAATAAATTGTCATCCTGCATAACTTACTGTTTAAAAGGAATATTTAAAATTCCACTAAATCCTTCTTCAGAAGTGGTGTAATTCCTTTATTCCACTCCCTTTTCAATAAACTCTGAAACTCCCTGTTAAGTGTGCACTATTTTAATACAGCAATTTAAGCATTTTTGAAGCGTATTCATCAACGCAACATGTGGTAGGAGGCAGTTAGCTCAGTTGCTTACATGTGGTTAAGCATAATGCCAACAGTGGAGGTTCAATTCCCTTTCCAGTGGAGGTAGAACTTAAGGGTGGCACAGTAGTTAGCAGTGCTGCCTCAGAGTGCCAGGGTCCCAGGTTCAATTCCAGTCTCAGGTCACTGTGTGGAGTTTGCACATTCTTCCCATGTCTGTGTGGATTTCCTGTGAGTGCTCCAGTTTCCTCCCACAGTCCAAAGATATGTGGGTTAGGTTGATTGGCCAAATTGACCCTAGTGTCAGGGGATTAGCAGAGTAAGTATGGGGGTTGTGGGTATAGGGCCTGGGTAGGATAGTGGGCGATGCAGACTCGATGGGCTGAATGGCCTCCTTCTGCACTGTAGGGGTTCTATGGCCTGCCTGATGCTATGTGTGTGATGCTGCTCCAGTTATATAATCAATTGTCTCTCTTCAGTAGAGAGAGCACTATGATCCTTCGTGGACTATAGCTAATTACCTTCCTACCTAAATTGTGGGAGCCAACTTTCCAACTTTCTTGGTGTTGGGACCCCTCCTGTTTGTTTTTTCTATTAATGATTTGAATGTGGGGGACACAATTGGGAAATTTGTAGACGACACAAAAATTGGCTGTATAGTAGATAGTGTAAGGAGTAAGCGCCAAAAGGATACTACTGGGTTGGTGGAGTGATTTGATTTGATTTATTATTGTTACATGTATTAACATACAGTGAGAAGTATTGTTCTTGCACGCTATACAGACAAAACATACCGTTCATAGAGAAGGAAATGAGAGAGTGCAGAATGTAGTGTTACAGTCATAGCTAGGGTGTAGAGAAAGATCAACTTAATGCAAGGTAAGTCCATTCAAAAGTCTGACAGCAGCAGGGAAGAAGCTGTTCTTGAGTCGGTTGGTACGTGACCTCAGACTTGTGTCTTTTTCCCAAAGGAAGAAGGTGGAAGAGAGAATGTCCGGGATGCGTGGGGTCCTTAATTATGCTGGCTGTTTTGCTGAGGCAGCGGAAAGTGTGGACCGAGTCACTGGATGGGAGGCTGGTTTGTGTGATGGATTGGGCTACATTCACAACCTTTTGTAGTTCCTTGTGGTCTTGGGTAGAGCAGGAGCCATACCAATCGTTGTTTACGATTTACAGAGACGATTTGGAGTTGGGGATCAGTGTGTCAAAATTCGCAGATGACACTAAGATGAGTGGCAGAGCAAAGAGTGCAGAGGACGCTGAAAGTCAGCAAAAGGATATAGATAGTCTAAGTGAGTCTGACGGATGGAGTACAATGTTGGTAAATATAAGGTCATCCATTTTGATAGGAATAACAGCAAAATGGACTATTATTTAAATGGTAAAAAATTGCAGCGTGCTGCTGTGCAGAGGGACCTGGGTGTCCTTGTGCAAGAATCTCAAGGAGTTGGTTTGCAGGGGCAGCAGCTAATTAAGGCAAATGGAATTTTGTCCTTCATTGCTAGAGGGATGGAGTTTAAAAACAGTGAGGTTATGTTGTAGCTGTATAAGGTGCTGGTGAGGCCACAGCTGGAGTAGTGTGTACAGTTTTGGTCTCCTTACTTGAGAAAGGATATACTGGCACAGGAAGGGATGCAGAAGAGATTCACTAAGTTGATTCCAGAGTTGAGAGGGTTGACTTACGAGGAGAGACTGAGTACACTGGGGCTATACTCATTGGAATTCAGAAGAATGAGGGGAGATTTTATAGAAACATGTAAGATTATGAAGGGAATAGATAAGATAGAAGCAGGGAAATTTCCACTGCAGGTGAAACTCGAACTAGGGGGCATGCCCTCAAAATAAGGGGAGCATATTTAGGACTGAGTTAAGAAGAAACTTCTTCACACAAAGGATTGTGCATCTGTGGAATTCCCTGCCCCGTGAAGCAGTTGAGGTTACCTCATTGAATGTTTTTAAGGCAAGGATAGATACATTTTTGTACAGTAAAAAAATTAAGGATTATGGTGAGTGGGTGGGCAAGTGGATCTGAGTCCATGAAAAGATTAGCCATGATCTTATTGAATGGCGGAGCAGGCTCAAGAGGCCAGATGACCTACTGCTCCTAGTTCTTATGTTCAAGTTGTAATACAACCTGAAAGAATGCTTTCTATAGTGCATCTGTAAAAGTTGGTGAGAGTCGTAGCTGACATGCCAAATTTCTTTAGTCTTCTGAGAAAATGGAGGCATTGGTGGGCTTTCTTAACTATAGTGTCGGCATGGGGGGACCAGGAAAGTGGCAGATGGAGTTCAACTCTGTTAAGTGTGAGCTAATACATTTAGGGAGGTCAAACAGTAAAAAGGAATACACAATAAATGGAAATATACTGAGAGAGATAGATGAAGTGAGAGAATGCTCGCCTTCATTGGCAAAAGTATTGAATAGAAAAGTATGATACAATGACGAAACTGTATAATTTGATTTCTTATTGTCACATGTATTAGTGTACAGTGAAAAGTATTGTTTTTAACACACTATACAAAGCATACCGTTTGTAGAGAAGCAAAGGAGAGGGCACAGAATGTCGTGTTACATAGTCATAGCTAAGATGTAGAAAAAGATCAACTGAATATAAGGATGTTCCATTCAAAAGTCTGATGGCAGCAGGGAAAGAGCTGTTCTTGAATCAATTGGTACGTGACCTCAGACTTTTTCCTGTTGCAAGAAGGCAGAAGAGAGTATATCCAGATGTGTTGAGTCCTTGATTATGCTGGCTGCCTTTCCAAGGCAATGGGAAGTGTAGGCGGTGTCAGTAGCTGGGAGACTATTGCATTGGGCTATGTTCACAACCCTTTGTAGTTTCTTGCGGTCTTGGACAGAGCAGGAGCCACGCCAAGCTGTGATATCAGTAAGGATGCGTTTTATGATGCATCTGTAAAGGTTGGTGAGAGTCGTAGTGGACAGGCCGAATTACCTTAAAGACACTAGTGAGGCCACATCTGGAGTATTATCTGCGGTTCTGGTCTTTGCAGAAGGATGTAATTGCTCTGGAGAGTGCAGAGAAGATTTTCTACAATGTTGCCAGGCCTGGAGAATTGCAGCTACGTGGAGAGATTGGGGAGGTTGGGCTTGTTTTCCTTGGAACAGAGAAGGCTAAGAGGTGACATGATTGAGATATATAGAATTGCAAGGGGCTAGGAGAGAGAATAGACAGGAGGAACCTGTTTCCCTTGGCAGAGAGTTCAAAAACCAGGGATCGTAGATTCAAGCTAAGTGACCGAAGGATTAGAGGGGACATGAAGAAAAACTTCTTTTGCCTGAATTGGTGGTGGAGGCAGAGCTGCACTTTAAGTGCTATAAGTTACAGGTCTACAGTCCATGTGCAGGAAGATGGGATTAGAAAGGGCACCTGAGTGTCTTTGGGTCAGCATGGACAAGATGGGCCGAATTGCCCCCTGTTATGCTGTATTATTTCTATGGTTCTATCTCAGAGGTCTGGAGAAGATAACAGAAATAGGGAGGGATGAAGCCATGGAGGGATTTGAAGACAAGGATGTGAATTCTGAAGCTAACAGGTTACTTGAATTGGAGTAGGATCTGAACCCACAAACATAGACAGAAGTGGTACTACTGAGATATTGTTGGTGTGTACAAAGACACGGTCAGGATCAGGCTCAGCTCAAATGGTCTCATAGTTTGATAATGTCCACCACACTGTTATACTCTTACATGTATGGGAAACATATCTGTTTTACAATTAAAACAAAAAAGATAGTGGACACTCTGCTTTGAAACAAAATTGGATTGAAGATCACATGTCCTTCCTGTTCTGCCAATATACATGGAACACGACTGGTAGCTAGTCTGGTGGTCTGGCCAGGATACTAAAATGCAAATGGACTATTGGAGCATTTCACTGGGAAGACATTAAAATGCAACAAACTTTTCCTGCAGATTAAAGGCTACTACTTTCACAATGGACTTGCAGATTTCTTGGCATTGGAATGAAATTCCACAGAATTGTTGTGAAAAGAAGCTTGTTCTATCACAAGGGGATACAAATGGGGAAAACTCAAATATTATTGTGTCAGTGCCCAAGTCATCTGAGATCATTTGTGCGGACAATGGAAAACAGATTTATGGTCACCTAACAGAAACTAGGTTCTGATCAGGGACATTTATTAAGACACAGTTTGAGATCAGTCACAGTCAGTCCCCCCTGACTTTCTTTCCTTTGCTGGTCTAAATCTGTTCCCCCTAACAGATTTAGACCATCAAAGGAAAGACCCTACCTAAATACCATCATTAGGCAGTGAGTTGGGGTTAGCCTTTACTGACCAATTTGAAGAACAAAACCAAGTTGCCACCACAAGGGTTCAATTGCACTTCAGTTGAAGTAAAGCCAGAAAACTGTTGCTGCAAGCAGTAAATCACTACAAATCCATCGGCAGAAACATCGAATCTTCGTTTCCTCAGTGAACCAAAAGGAAATCACAGCCCTGCAACATACCAAGACTGCATCTCTAGAGAATCCAGGGCATCAGTGACATTTTGGACCCTTAAGACCCAAGTGCATGCTACATCTTTTGCAATCACTTTTCTTGCGTGTGTGTGTATACATCTGTGTAAGTGTATGAATGGTTGCTGTTGCAAGTACATCACATGTGGAGAAATAAATATTTATCATGACGTGGAGAGAACATATATTTTGTCTGTTCTTGAGAGTCCCAGCACTCAAGGTTAAAACCCTCCCTTTCTCTTCAAAATACACCTATCTGTAGTCAGTCAAGAGTAGAAAGAGGGGAATCATCTTGCCATCTGTATAAAAGCAAATTACTGCAAATGCTGGAATCCAAAACCAAAATTGAAAAAGCTGGAAAATCTCAGCAGGTCTGGCAGCATCTGTAAGGGGAGAAAAGAGCTGATGTTTCGAGTCCAGATGACCCTTTGTCAAAGGTTATCTTACCATCTCTCTTATGTCTGTAACAATAAGGTGCAGTCACTGGTTATATAAGCTCTGCATGGCAATTATTCACCTGGATGTGGAGCCATATCCCACCATGGATCAGCATCTTTCAAAAAGGAGAGAGAGAAGTGAGGGAAAGCTCTGGTAAAATCTATTTAAAAAGTTTTTGTGTTTCTCTTGAATCCCTCATTCCCTGTTGTTCAGTTAAACTGTTGCAGTATATAACTTGACCCTTAAAATGACATCCATTTTGGGAATGTCATTAAAATATGTGAGATTTGGCCATCAGTGATAGTTCAAGACCTCAGAATGATGCTGTAATTCAAGGAGCCAACTATCCAGAAGTTAAGAAGCTGCTGACTGAATGTGAATATTAGTGTACCATTAGCCTTTCACTCTCGAGTTCTGGTGGGTGTTATTTCTGAATATAGTTTTTGTCAGGCATTTTAATTTAGTTATGATTTCCTTGGAGGATCTTCATTCAGTTTGCAAAATGCTGCATAGTTATGAAATATTGCTCAAACAGAAATGTGCGCAAATAGAAATGCGGAGCAGTACTAACTAGAGTGAGGTTTGTTCACTCTAGATTTGTGTCAGTTGAAGGTTAAAGTAGAATATGAGCAGCTTGATTAAAAATGCAGCAAGTACAGCTTTTCTGTAGTAAATTGGTATTATCATTTATGTTTGTTAATTTGTGCGGAATGGAAATCTAACGGATCTAATAAATCCAATTTAGTTTACTGTGGCCTTGTTCCAAATAATATGTCCATGTCTTTACTTAGCAGCATTCTGTTACAGCACATGACTTAGAGCATTGTTTCAAATTTGTCTGCTTCATAGAGCCAATTAGAATCTAGTTTAATGTTTAAAATTGTATTTATTCAGCACTCAACAAAACATCCATGTCCTTGGATTTGTCAAGATTTTCCATTTTACATATAGTTATACGTCGATCTCATATTTTCTTGGGTCAGCCTCATTTGAATAAGTTTCATTTGCTTCCAGTTTGTGATGGGGAACCCTTTCAATGGAGGGGTGGGAAAATCACTGCTGTAGTCCTTGGGCTGTTGAACAATATACCTTGTTTTGAATTTTAAAATAGCCTGATTTTACTAGATTGGTGCTACATTTAATAACCTCCTCAACTTGTCACAACCCATGCTGCACTGGAACTAATAATGGAAATCAAATCACACGATTGTCTTGTTGTGTACATGATTTTAAAAACACTGGCCATATTAGCACATACATAGACACCATCCCCATCACGCTGGCTAAATGTCTCAGAAGAAGAGGCAGATTCTGCGCTAGAGGTGGAATATCCCCTACCTTCAAACTTCACATCTGATTCCAATGATGTGACTCCCTTGTTAATCAGTTACAAGTTCTTATTTTAACAATGCTCCCCATTCACCCCCTCCCGCCCTGCCCCCCACTTATCTGATTAAAGTGGTTAGTGGGTTAAAATTGCAGCAATATCTACATTTCCATGTTCATTCTGACTGCATTGTGGGTCAACCCACAGCACATAGGCTGCAGGGATTCAAGAAGGAGGCTCACTACCACCTTCTCAAGGGCAACTAGGGATGGGCAATAAATGCTGGACAGCCCGCAATACCCATGTCCCACGAATGAATAAAAATAACTCCAAGTTACCGGAGGCCTTCATTGCAGACAGGCAAGGGCCTCATTAAACATTCATTGAAAATTGATGACATTTGAGCCCAACCCTGTTTAACCTCAGGGTGCTTGTGTTACTGCTTGTACTCTGATAGACTGCTATAAATTGGTTTCAAGATGAGAAGTGGCTCCAACAAGTGATCATGCAAAGAAGTTTAAGATACCTTCTTAGTTAGTAGGAAGAGGCTCACTTGTCCAGGCCCCACATTGAATTTTTTGGCTTATTTTCTTTTCCTATACCAGCCTGATCCCACATCCTTTTCTGCTTCCATGCACCAGCCATTGTATGAGTTTTTCTGAGAAAGGAAAATAAGGTTCATGCATTAAAATGGCCTGAACCCCTCATTGTGCTGGCCACCAACCATCTCGCTCATGCCAGACAGCCCTCCTTTTTCTCGATTGCCCGCACCAGGTCACATTCACATGTTGAAATGGGGGCTTGAAATGTTAGGGGTCCCATACTGGTTTCTTAAGGTTTGCATTGAGATCTGATTATATGTGAGCTCCTTCTAGTGACAAAAAAACACATTGCAGCACTGCAAGTTTTATTCCTCCATAGGAATGACCTCAATGTTTTATCTACAGCAATGTGGGTTTTTGATTAAAATTCAGTAAAGTGATAAATGGAACGCTTTTCCATTTTGGATATTTAATATATTCCTTGACTGTTACAGCAGTATATTTTAATTCCAGACTGAGATGATCCCTCATCCCACTTTGACTTCTCCAACCCCTAAATGCCAGTCTGTGACAAATTATAAATGATTTCTGCTAAAATTTGGAGCCACTGTTCAGTCCTTCAGAGGGCTTTTTTAGCTCGGAGATGAACCAGGCTTTCTTCCTTAATTTGGTTGGATTTGAGCTGAAATCTCAGGGTTGAAATGTAATAGTAGTTTATTAAGACTGTGTCTGGAGTTCAGGCCCAGCTGATGTTGAATTATTTACAATATGCACTACAGGCAAGAGCACTAATTCCACCATTCTTTTACCACAGGGTTCCACAGCTGCTGCTAAGGGTGATTTCCTGTTCACCAGTGACCGCTTAATTGAGATTATTACCAAGCTTTATCGCACAATATTCTTCAAAACCAACCAGAAGATAAATGTTGAGATAAACAATGAGTAAGTCCAGAATTTGTTTAAGACGTGGGGAAAAAAGTGAAAATTGTAAATCTGTTTAGAACACTGAATATGTAACCAAGATGGCTGAGGATCAGTTAAGCCCTAAGGTATAAAAACTCAAACGCACATACCACCTTGACATCACCCCAACCCCCGGAAATACAAAGAAGTCCCCAACCTAATAGCCCCCTTCCCTTAACGTACACCACCTCGACAATCACCTCTCCCCAACCATGCAGAACCCACGCAGCCCTTATCCTCTTCCTCCAAGAGCCCCGACCAACACCTTCACCCCCTCCTTTTCACACAAATATACCCCCCATCCACCGCCCTGCATAAGAAAAATACTAAGGAAAAGGCCCAGGAAAGAAGAAGACAAACAAGCTACAATATAAGGGCAAGGCATCACAAGGGGCAACAAGGTTTGCATATGAGCTGAGCAAAAAGAGGCGGAGCATGAAGAAAAGTGGACATGTCCTCTCAATAAATGTCTGAAAGTGGACATGTCTGATTCCCACAGCTAGCTTTGGGTATACATCGCCACATCCTGCTACTTGTCAGGACTCCATTTCATTGCCTTAGATAATCCATTTCCGTTGCAACTGTTTTGGTGAATCAACCTTCCATACCTGTGCTTCCAATATGCCTTCCTTTCTCCTCAACTGAGTTACCTCCCAGAATGTTTGACAGTGCCCTCGACCATGCCCATTCTGCTTTCACGCCTTGCCCTCTCTTGCAGAACCCTTATTCTCACCTTCCACCCCACCAGACTCTGCATTTGACTGATCATTTCCGCCGCCTACAATGTGATGCCATCACCAAACATTTCTTCCCCTATCCTCCCTTTCGGTAATCGGAAGGAACCATTCCGACCCCCAGGCCCACTCTCCAGCCCTTCACATTCTTACGAAACCTGTACGTGCAAGTGCAGGAGCTGCCCTTTTACCTCTGCTCTTTTCATCTCCCAAGGTCCCGAACACTTTTTTTCCAGGTGAAACAATGATTTACTTGTATTTTATTCAGTTTGACATACTATATTTACTGCTTGCAAAGCAGTTTCCATCATTGAAGTAAGCAAACGCAGATTGGCTTATTGCTTGGCAGAACGCCTGTGTTCAACCTCCAGGAGTAATCCCGAACTTCTGGTCCACTTGCTGTTTTTATTTTTCATCCCTCTACCCATTTCTCCTCGCCCTCCAACACTGTTCCAATGAAGCTGGGCGTATTCTCAAGGACCAGCATCACATCTTTCAACTAATCACTTTACTGGATTTAGCATAGAGTTCAACAATTTTGGATCACAACCTCTCGGCCAGTTTTTGTGCCCTTTTTTGTGGTTTGGAATTTGGATCATTGGAGCAGGTGTGGGCCTTGCAGCCCCTAAAGCCTATTCTGCTATTTAACTAGGACATGGCTGATTTTCTCAAGCTATCTGTTTCCCTTAATACCATTGGTATCTGGAAATCTATCGCCACCTGATTTGAACATACTCAATGATGGAGCCTCCACAGTCCTTTGAGGTAGAGACGTAGAGAATTCCAAAGATTCTCTGACAAAAGAAATTCTCATCTTCCGCTCTTCACCCCCTCCCCAAATAAGTTGTTGAAATTCAGTTAACTGAAAATGTCAAAATGTGAGATTGGTATATTTTTGCTAGATTTTGGGCATTAAGAATTATAGAACCAAGACAGGTAAATGGAGTTATGATACAATCAGCCTTTATCTAATTGAATGACAGTACAGGTTTGTGGGAATAAATGATTTATTCTTGTTCTTGCCTTCCTAACTGGAAGGATCATACCCACTATGTTAACCAGTCTTTCCCCTTTTAAGTAAGTGAGCCCTGCATGATTAAAAGTAACAAATACCCATGGTCAGTGATTTTAAACTATAGCAGCTCCTTGACTTTCCATCTGTTTCTAATAATAGAAGTTCCTACTGCTATGTCTATCTTTTCCCCCCTCTATTTTTGAAACCATTTGTGTTTTTAAAAAATAAACAATTACTGCATTAGCAGGAATTAACCTTGAGTCAGATTTTAAGTTTTTGCCCATGATAAAATTCCTGTGAATAATAGCTCAGAGGGGCATTTGTATTCTGGCAATGGTCTGCAGGACACTGTTTCCACAGGCTATCAAGTCCTCTTGATTGACAGGATAATTTCATGTTACCAATGCCATCCACAATATTATAAGCTTTGGTGGTTGTGAGAAAGGTGTTTGACACATTGACACAATTATCAGTAAATCCAGCACCATTCAGTGTTATGTAGCTGTTGGTAAATTGGGTTTTCTGATCAGGGTGCAGTTGAGGGTGGGGGAGATGGGTGTCAGAAGAGAGAAAAAATGTATGATTAAATAATTTGAATGCAACTTGGAATGAGATAAATGGGATAGTCATTGTATTAGCAATGGTTTAATAGTTATCCAGGGAATAGGATGAATGTACTTGCATTCTTTCACAGCTAGGGTTATAGTCCCAGGATAGGCCTCATGTGAACACTTTCAGATATTTATTTCCAGTTCACATGAGACTGCTATTTGAGTGGCAGCTGACTTGGATCCAGTAGAACCCTTTTGAAATCAGGTTTAATTATTTTTGCCTAATGATGATTCAGAATAGTGGGACACTTTAAATGAATGGTCATGCACATGCACACAATTTTGGAGGACTATATGTCAGATAGACACTGGAAAAATATTAGAGTTATTTCAAAGCCTTTCACACACAAGTGGATGAGGTAGGGAGATGACCTCATCTCATGCCACTCAATGTAAGTGGCTCAGGGTTCTTTGTTTTTTTTCTAGCTTGACCTTCTGTTTAAGAAAGTATCTGGCCTTTGATGTGTTTTCTTCCTCTTTTGGTGCAGTTAAACTTGCTTTAAGGAATCAGGGGGTTGGGTCCATATTCTTGCTCATCTGTTTCCTAGGCACTGTGTTTCACTGCTTTGGTCAAGAAGTGCTGGTAGGGGCACCTTCCTCATTCCCTAAGATGTTTGAGCATAGTTCAATTACTGAATATTGCATGGAGCACTATTTCACTCTGCATTTGCTGTACACAGCAGCTGACTGTTCCGTGTGCAGCTAGTGTTCCCGTCACTTGCCTTTCCGGCTTTATTTTTTGACAAATTGAGTTTCAGAATTAAATTTTTAAAAGGTTGATGGATATGTGACCAAGATCAAGTTGAGTAGTCGCAGAGAGCAGTACAAAGACCATCATAGTTAATGTGGATTGATGAATTAATTATAATATTGACATTGTTGATACAGGATAAGGCTTTGGGGTTTTCACTGGTAATTTCCCAACAAATGGGAATGTGCTGTAATTGCTTAATTGCAGCATCTTGTCAATTTGCAATTATTATATCCAGGATGATAGGAATGCATTTGTTTAAAAAAAAGTATAATGAGAATGGCTATTTTTTTTTGTGTAGAGTATACATTTGAAAAAATGTGCATATTGGATCCAACCTCATTGCTCCTGTGTTAGGATTTTGAATCAATACACCTGGTATTCAGTACGAACCTCAAGTTTTCATAGGAGAATAATAAACGGTTTGCTATATCTTTTTTAGGTTTCTGGTTCAATTCAATCAGGATAAAGTCTGTGTGAAGTTTATCCAGGGAGCACAGAAAAATGGCAATCTCCCTGCATGCAAGAGGAAAAATAATCGTCTCCTGGAAGTCACAGTTCCTTAATCGCTACAGTTGCTATCAATTTTGGGACAATTTCTAACTGCACATATGATTATATATTCTTTCTGTTAAGTTTCTTCTCCTGAAGCTGTGACTGGCCGTTGGCAGTTGTTAATGTAATGGTGATGTCACTTTATTTTCTAATCCTAAGATTGGTTCTCAAATGGTTTACAAAAACAACCGCAGTGAGCTCCTTTCACAAATTTCAAGGTGGTAGATCCCATCATATAGTGTATCTACGTCCTATATAGCATTGAGCCTTACACACCAGGAAGATCCCAGATTCGATCATTCAGCCTGCAGTAGAACACTATAGTTGGGCACATGAGATGGCTGATGAACTCTCATCGCCAATTGGCCACTAACCAAATAGTCACTTGGATGAGACATCACAGTCTTGAGCTTCTAAACCTGTGGAACAACCTGGTCATGAGTCAGCACCTTCAGGAGGAAGTTAGGGGAGGGGTGGTTATTAGGGAAAATTCTGGGCAAGGGAAGGATTACAGAGGTTTTAAATGTGAAACAAATCTTGTGGGTTGGGGGAGTTTAAGCAAATTCATGATCTTGGACCTAAGCTGGATGCCTTGGTGTGTGGAACATTATGTAGTCCTAGCTTTCTGCAAGACAGAAGCTAAAACTAGATGGGAGGGGAAAAAATGATTTTAAAAACCAAATTGAGCAAAATGAGAGATGCTGCGAATGATTTTATTAATACATTGTAACTTTGCATATTAAAAGCTATGACTTGGTTATGGGGATCAACCTTTCCGAGATTGGAATATTGCTGAACCGTGTACAGGAATACTGCTTGTTTTGAAACAAAATTATGCATTTTATGTATTATACAACAACAAAAAATAGGTTTTAAAGCATTTTGTAAAGGCTATTTATGTTGAATTTCTGGGAGAGTTGTTAGGTACAGACAACCTGTGTTGAAAGCTGTAATGCAGCTGACACCCCAATGTAACTCTTGCTAAGCCACCTACGGTTTATAGAATTTACACTACACATGTCTTTAGAAAAAAACAGTAACAGAATGAATTGCAGTTCAGTGGTTTTTCACTAAGAAATGTTTGAGGTAATGAGATGTAAATAGATTGAAGTTGGTATTGTGATCATAGTCTGATGTTTCTTGTGTTGTAATGCTGTAATGTTATAATCGTATTTTTGTATTTAATACCTCTTTCAAGCTCATCGTGCCTCGAGAATTTGTGTATCAGACAGCTGTCAAAAACCGAGTTAACAGAACTGATTTCTTAATCTTTTATAAATCTGTTAAATTCATTTGTCTGTAGTGTTTTCTGTTGCATGAAGTAAAGTATGAGTACCAAAAACCACTAAGTATGCATGGGTTCAGCTAGTGGCCTGATCACAAAGCTCTTGAATAGTTAAATGAAGAGTGACTTGTGATTTAGTACTTATTGAATTTGCTGTGTTAATAATCCAACATGTATACAAGACTAAAATTAATGATTAGGATTTGTTATCGATAAATATGCAGAACACAATATGACTGTATTAAACAGTGTTGCCTTTGTGGGAAATAACATTTTAAAAATAGGGTTTTCTGCCAGTCTTCTTTCAAAGAAGAGTTGATGACACCTTGTGCAGGTGGGGCAATGTTATGGAGTAATTTTATTTTGCACGTATTTCTGTTTATTCCTAATTGTTCACTGAGTTTAGTATTGGTGTCATTGAAGAACAATTTAGATTATTGTTGATGCTAGTTTCATTTTTATCTGTCTCTGTACTATTTCAGATAATAGCTACAAAAGTTTTTCATCTGCCCATGTCACTGAAACAGACCCCAGCAATTATGATACCTCCAACTTTTCTGGCTGCAGGTTCAGAAGAGAAGTATTTAGAGTTTAAAATGTTAAGAGTTCCCATTGTTAACGCTACCACTTATATAAAAAAAAGGGATGTGGACTTCACTGGCTAGACCAACACTCATTGTCCACCCCTAATTGTTCTTGGCGTGCTGCATTGAAACACTGCGGACCATGAGGCATAAGTTCACTCATACTGCTCAGTGTTGTTCCAGAGTTCCAGGATTTTGACCCAGTGACAGTGAAGGAATGACAATAATATTTCCAAATCAGGATGGTGAATGGCTTGGCAAGGAAACTTCTGAGTGGCGGTGTTCCCATGTACCTGCTGCTCTTGTTCTTTCAGATGTTAGTGGTCATGGGTTTGGAAGGTGCTGCTAAAGGGTTTCAGCAGTGCATCCTGTAGATGGTACACACTGTGCATTGGTGGTGGAGGGAGTGAATGTTTGTGCATGGGGCGCCAATCAAAAAGACTGCATTGCCTTGGTTGGTGGAGAGCTTCTTGTGTTGTTGGAGCTGCACTCATCCAAGCAAGGGCAAAGTATTCTATTACACTCCTGACTTGTGCCTTGCAGATTATCGACAGACTTTGGGGAGTCTGGAAATGAGTTACTCACTGCAGGATTCCTAGCCTCTGATCTGCTCTTGTTGCAACAGTGTATTGCTAGTCCAGTTGAGTTTCTGGTTAATGGTAAACCCCAGAATGTTGATAACGTAGATTCAGCAATGGTAATGCCAGTGAGTGTCAAGGAGCGATGGTTAGATTTTCTCTTGTTGGACATGATCATTGACTGACACTTGTGTTGCGTGAACGTAATTTGCCACTTGTCAGCCTAAGCCTGGATATTGTCCAGGTCTTGCTGCATGATACGGTTGATGTAAAAATATAAGTAGTTATATTACAGATCCATTAAACACAATCTTTTTTTATAAGGTATTATAATTTAACAAAGAGGTTTAGAGTTCTATCTGTGATTGTGTTGTGTTAAGTTGCAATCACTATAAATAAACTTTCAGTCATTACTAATGTATTACTGTCCTTAGATGAGATTTTTTAGCATGGAATGTACATGCCCTACAAACCCAAAGCAATTCCAACTTGAGTGTTCTAGTTTCCATCGTGCCTTCCAAAGTTCAGCTACTAATTGCTATTTCTGTAACTAAATTCTTCTCTTTATTAACTATGGTAAAAATACTTCAGGCAATCCTTTGGGATTAGGGTAGAAATCTTGTGGTCTCCTTACATGGGTTGACTATGTAGCACTGTATCTTATGTCTTACTGAGCAGATTTAATCCAGGAATCAGAAACATTTACTTGCACTCTCTTTCTATGTTATAAAGGACATGGTTAACATCAGAGTGGACATCCCTTTCTGGCAGAGTCCTCCATGTGAGAACATGGATTAATTGGTTGTTGATGAATAAGTTTGATACATTGCACAGGATTTTAACTAGCAGAACATCAAAATGGTTGACGTAATAAAAGGTTTCTGACATTAGTCCTGTCATGATATTGAAGTGAGATTTCAGATGTGCCTGTGAGCTAGTACCAGGAAAAAAAAACCATGAAAATGTCATCATTGTAAAAACCTAACTCATTCACTAACACACTTTAGGGTGAAGAACTGGCCAACAATCTCCAGTCTGGGCAACATATAGCTTTAGTTTGTATTGTATGTTTGACTCTTATCCTCTGAAGTGGCCTTGCAAGTCATTCAGTTGTACAAACAATGGCTTGAAGAAGCTAGCCTTGACTATCTTCTTCAGGCAACTGGAAGTGGCCTATTAATGCAGCTGACCCATATTGCCACATCCCAGAACAAACAAAAAAAGTAAGGAAACATTGGGCCCAATTTTACCATCACATTGCGCCTGTTTTCAGGCACGAAACTTGGTAAAGTTAGGCATGATGTGCGATCCGCACCCACCTCTGCACTGGTTCCCCCTTTACCAAGGCCCGAAAATGGACATGGTTGGGATCGTGCCTGAAACAGGTATGACAGTTATTTAAATACATTTGAATGTATTTAAACTGAACTAATGCATGCCCAACTTTACCAGCACTTCCCCCTTTACCACCACATAGGCCAGTTGGGAATCGGCGCGAAACAGACATGCTCCATAAAAATCCGATTTGGGCACTCCCATCAGTGAGGGGCTAAGTGCATAGTGTCCAACGGCTCTCTGCTGCTCATGGGTGTCCTTTTGTTGCGACCATTTTCTTTCTTGGGTCGGTGATGGCAGTGCGAGTGTGTGGGGGGATGGGGGCTGTTGCTCAGCGTGGTCTCCAAATGTCCGACTTGCAGCAGTGACCTCTGGTCTTGTGGTGCTGCTGGGTCCTAGCGCACTCAGCACACTTCCAGCTGAAGGATGTGCACAAAACCCTTGCAAATTGCACTGCTGCAGCCTGTCAACTTTTCAAGAAGCTGTGATGGTGGGGAGCATGTGGCTGGGGGAAGGCCTGGGCCTTACCACTTGCAGGAGTAGAGGGAAATGACCACCAGAGGCAGGAGGTGGCTGCCGTTCATCCAGAGGTGTGAAGGGGAGGGAGCAGAGAGCCAGGCAGTTCCGCGCACGCGTGTCATTTGAACAGATGTTGGACACTGTGTGCTGCTGACATCTCTGCCTCTGAAAGAAAACAGTGCAACACCTGTGCAACCTGTTGTAGGACCTGGCACCTAGAGGCGGGGGGGGGGCAGTGGGGGCACACCCACTCTCAGTGGCTGTCAAATTGATGGATCCTTTCAGACCTCTCGCGGAGATGTGTGGCATCTCCCAGTCAGCTGTGTCAAGCAGGTCACAGAAGCCTGTGTGCCCGGGCTGGGCAGTACATCTTGGACCAGACCCAATAGGAAGCCCAAGCTGCAGTGTTCAAAGAACAACCCAGCGCGGGAAACAGGCCCAACGAGCCCGCGCCGCCATCCCAACAAAGCATCTTCCTACCCCTACCTTGCCCTGTGTGTATGTGAATGGTACCCCTATTGTAACCAGATTCAGGGGAGAATAGTGTAGGGTCAATTTGGTACATCAATCAGCCTAAGAGCACATCTTTGGGGTGTGGGAGGAAACTGGAGCACCCAGAGGAAACCCACGCAACCACAGGGAGAATGCGCAAACTCCCACAGACACCAGCCCAAATCCATGTATCTGCACAGCTAGCAGTGATAGTCACTGAGCTGTTGTGGTGCCCATCGTTCATTGCTATTGCGGGGATGCCTAATGTACAGGGGGCCATTGACTGCACACGTTGCCCTCAAGGCCCTGCTACAGAATTTGTGGAAATTCAGCAACAGAAAGGGATTCAGCTCCCTGAGTGTTCAACTCGTGTGCGATCACAACATGAACATTATGCATGTCTGCACAAGACACCCAGGTAGTGTGCACGACAGCTTCATTGTCAGGAGCTCAGACATCCCGGAGACATTTGAGTGGGAGCCCAGGCTGCGGGGGGTGGCTCCTCGGTGATATGGGTTACCCACTTCGGACATGGCGGATGACACCTGCGCAGAAGCCTGTGACTGAGCTGTAGACTCACTATAATGAGGCTCCTGTAGCCACCCAGGCAATAGTGGAGAAGTGCATTGGGCTCCTCAAAATGTGATTCCGATGCCTAGACCAATTTGGTGAGGCCCTTCAATACAACCCAGTGATCTCTTCCCGCTTAGTGGTCATGTAATGTGCCTTGCACAATCTGGCTCTGTACAGAGGTGACATATTGGAGGACATGGAGGCTGACCAGGCAGGCGTTGCTGGGGAGGATGACCAGCAGAAGGAGGAAGAACACGCTGAGGAACACCAAACAGACGCTGGAGGGCTGGCCTTCCAAATGAAACATGCAAGGGAGGGCCTGATCACCAGGCAGTTCACTCCGTAGAGGTTTGCGTCAAGAGGTTTCATCCCCCCCTTCCCAAATTCCTTCTATATCCTGTAATATTGTGTCACACCAGTGTGGTGGGGACTCTGTTGCTGAGTTTTTGGCAGCAGGAGGGTGATGACTCTAAGCACCATTATGGTGATGCCCTGGTGAAAACTAGTGTGACTCCTACCTGAGTTCTGCATGCATGCTGGTACCTGGGCCCAATTCTGTGTAGTGGGTAAAGGATCTGAAACCCCCATACTGGGCCCTAGGGTGGGGGACGGGAGGGAATCACTCATGGAGTCTAGGGAACCAATGACTTTCTTTTCTCAATGACACAGCTTTGAGGGGTCTCCCCAACTAACATCAATATGAAACATCTCTTAGGTGATCATCAATGGAAGAGGATTCCTGGTCAAGACAAATTAGTCACAGATGGTTGGTGAAAAAAGCATGTAACTGCAATAAAGCTGTTTAAAAAAAGATGCTCTAAATAAAAACTTGTGAGCAGAAAACGTTAAGGTGCTTAAATATCTTTCTAACTAGTGCAGCCCTTCACCTGTGCCATCTCAGTGCAACTACAACTTCCTGACCTTACATGACTTATCCCGATGTCTCAGTGACTCTCCAGAATGTACATCGGAGGTGGATGGGGCCAGCTGCCTACTGTGACCCATGGCTTGTGATCAGCATGATGGGCGTCCTTTGGAGGCCCTGAACCTTGAGGACCCTGCCTGCTTCTAGGTGTCTCAGATGTTTCCATGACACTCTCTTCATCTGCCCATGAGATGCCCCTGTATCCGGAAGCGGGGGGAGTAAGAAGGTGTAGCCACAGCCACAGTCTTCTGGCTGGAAGGCCCTGGCATGGGTTTGAGCCCTTCCTCCTCCCTTGGGGTTCCTGTGGGCACTTGGATCATTCCATGGCACGGTAGTGCTTCTGCAATGAGCTCTGATGTCACCTGGCACTGCCCGTCCTGGAGGTCCACCGGCATCCTACCCATGGTGGTCGAGCCCTCTGCAATGGCCACGAGTCAGGGGCCACCTCTCAATGGCCACAGCAGGTGCCCTCTATCAAGGATATGCATCTACTCTTGATTGGACTTGAGGGAGCTAAGCAGGTACTGATGAGACTCCATACTTCCAATTGATGGAACCAATATTCAGTATAACATGTTCTGTGTTGTGGTCAGGACGATATAGAAAATATTTATGCGATTAATTTATCCACGTTATTGCAAATGCTCCATACATTTAGGCATAATGCCTTAAGGCTTGTTTTTTTAACATTCCTTGCTCCATTTCCATTTTTATTGTAGTCCTATTTGATTCTGGCCCTTGATTTCGTTGCCTATCACATTTCTTATTTCCCTTTCCCTCTTTTGTTCTTGTATCCCTGACTCCTTGCATAAATTCCTATCTCCCTGCCATTTTAGTTTAAACCCTCTCCAACCACTCTGGCAAATACTCTCCCTAGGACATCAGTCCCAGTCCTGCCCAGGTGCAACCTGTCCAGTTTGTACTGGTCTTACCTCCCCTAGAAAATATGCCATACTTCCCTGTTTCCCAAAAGTCCCTTAATTTTTCATAACTCTGCTTAAAAATCTTATCTCAACCTTGCTGTTTTTCAAAATTGTATCTCTCTCTCTTCGTCCCATTTGATTTTGGATTTTCCAGTAGTGCATGAGAACTGTTTTCGCTGACCTCAGCAAGTTAACACATTGCTTTAGAAGAACATAAAAAAATAGAATCTCAAGTATGCAACTTATTCCTTCGAGCCTGCTCTGCTACTCGATAAGATTATGGTTGATTTGATTGTGGCCTTAATTCCACTTTCCTGACCCCACCTACCTGCCCCCTTGTGGATCAAAAATCTGTCTTATTGAGCCTGGATTTTATTCAGTGACTCAGTCTTCACTACTCTCTGTGAAAGAATTCCAATGACTAACAAAGAATAAATTGCTCCTTGTTTCAGTCTTAACTCAGCAATCCTTTATTTTTAAACAGTGCCCTCTAATTTTAGATTCCCCACAAGGGAAAACATCTTTTTAGCACCTACCTTGTCAAAACCCCTCAGAATCTCTCACGTTTCAATAAGATCACCTCTGGTTCTTTTAAACTCCATTAATATAAGCCCAACCTGCTCAACATTTCTCAATAAGATGACCCCCTCATCTCAGAAATCTGCTTAGTGAGCCTTCTCTAAACTGTTTCCAATGCAATTAGATCTGTCCATAAGCAAGGAGAACAAATAAATAACTGTACTCGGTATGGTCTCATCAACCCTCCATCCCCCTGCAGTAAAGGCCAACATTCCATTTGCTTTCCTAATTACTCGTATGTTAGTTATTTGTGAGTCATGTACAAGGATACCCAGATCTCTTTACATTGCAGAATCCCAGTCTCTTTCCCTTTATTCTACTTTTCCATTTTTTCTTATACAAGTTCACATTTTAACAAATTATATTTCCCCCTGCCCAATATTTGCCCATTCACCTAACTCTTTTGTATTTTCCTCACTTATATTTGTATCATCAGCAAATTTTGCAACAATACTGTTAGTCCACTATCCAAATCATTAAGTAAAATCCTGATGAGTTGAACTTCAAGGGATCTGCCCGCAAATCTGTGTTAAGTGGAGCTTTGTGATAGCCTAAGTGGCCACTTTGCCACATTAATGCATCTCAATGGAACCTGATATGCTTATAAATTCATATCAATGGGAAAAAAAATTGAAAAGCCAAATGAAAATATAGTAAAGAAGTAAATGTGAGATAAAGATCTATGTTCAAATTGTTCACACCTTAGAACAGACTCTATGAAAGTCAGAGTTTTGCATTGTAAAATGCCAGGAGTTAGCTCCAGATAAACTAATTGTTTTCTGCTTAACATGCTGTTTTCAGACGCATGCCATGTCGTCCACCATAACATTAATGCAGTCAGGCAGATTCTCAGTATTTGCTGTTGCAATGCAAAATCCCTGAGCATCCCTTCAGCCTTTGCAGTATCACCTAGCGAAACGTAGGTAGGTATTCATCAGACTCTTTAGGATCATCAGCGTCCTCAGTTGAAGAAAGCATTGTATCTATAATGGCATCATTTCAGTTCTGCCGTGCAGCACGTGGCATCTTTCCATCTGTGCACACGTTTCAACAGTTGGCTCTGCTGGAATTTTCATGCCAGCCTCCCACAGGCGATTGAAAAGTGTCCCATCATTGTGATAATAGGTCTCACCCTTCTCCTCCTGGTTCTCTGCTCGTACGCAGTCGTAACCTGTTTAAACCTCGTGTGGTGGAAACAGTTAGCAATTATTGTTTCCTTCACCATCTTCCACACCACCTTCATGAACATGGCCTTTAGAACGGTTAGATTATACTCCTCTTTATCGATGGCCTCGATAACTTGAGAGATCAGCAGGTGTCTGTAGTTGTTTTTCAGGTTTCCAATTACCCCTAATCCATTGGCTGGAACTTAGCTGTGATGCTGAGAGGCAAGAGTATCAGCTTAATGTTCAAGGCTAACAATGTCAGGATGTGTGGAGCAACTATCTATAATGATGAAAAATCTTCTTGTCCACTTCCCAGAATTAAGCTTCAAAAATGCTGAAGGACATCAAAATAGTTTTGTTAGCCTCACACTGTGAAGGTAGCATCTTTTCATTCGTGAAACAATGTTGCCTCTTGTAATTTCCTATCACAAGAAGTGGCAGCTTTTCCATGCCATCCAAATTAACGCAGAGCAAAGCAGTGACATGTTCCTTGCCCCGCTTTCCACCATTACATTGTCACATTTAAATATCAAAGAGTTCTCTGGCAGAAGTTGGTAAATCGGTCCAGTTTAATTCCCATTAAAAATATATTGTGGTGCATACTCATTCAAGGAATGGGCGAGACTATTTTGAAGTCAATCATGTCATGTTACCACTGCTTACATCACAAAAGACGAAGCCGTGCCTTGCATGGTCCAGCCATTCATTGCTGAAGGTGAACAGCATCAGCCATCTTCTTCTTCCTTGCTGCAGAGAATGCCTGTTTGTTGCACTATTTCAAGATGTTCACCTTGTGTTCCATAATGGTGGTCAACACAATTGTGATGCTCCCACTCCTTCACTTTGTCCACTTCCTGCTTTGGGCCACTGTTTCCACTTGCTGCGTCAACTTCAACTTCTCTCTGATCGACAACACTTTCTGACATGCTTATATACTCACTTATCATTTTTGTAGGTTTTGCACATCCCTTGACAGGGAGATCTCAATGTCAACGTTGGCTTGCCCAACACTTCATGACTTTGCGTTTTGGTGTCATCCAACTCTGCTGATTGAATGGATGGATTGATAACACAAATAGTGAGTCCGATATGACAGCCATTTCAAGTCTTTGACTGCAAAATAACTACGGCTGGGACCTGAATATTCAAGGACCAAGGAAAAAAATTAATGATGGGATCAGTAAGTGAGAAGTGATCTAGGCGTGGAGGGTCAAAATGTAGAATCAGTTTGGATGGAGATAAGAAAGGCAGTGGTAGTCATGATTTACAAACCCACTGACAGTAGCTACACTTTGAGCAGGACATAAGAAACAAATGAGACTTTTAAGAAAGGGACTGCAATAATTGTGGGAGATTTTAATCTTCATATAGATTGGACAAGTCAAATGGCAATGGTAGCTATGGAGATTAGTTCATTGGTCATGTGATGAAGGTTCACCTAGACTCAAAATATTGGCTCTATTTTCACCCCACAGATGCTGTCAGCTCTGCTGAGATTTTCCAGCATTTTCTGTTTTTGCTTCAGATTCCAGCATCCGCAGTATTTTGCTTTTATCTCAGAGTTAAAAAGTAATTGTGTTAGGTACGTTTATTTGAGTTCTTTGAGGATGTAACAAGCAGGGTGGATAAAGTAGTATCAGATGTGGTGTATTTCAATTTCCAAGAGGCAGTTGATAAAATGCCACATAAGAGATTGTGATCTTGGGCATGATCTAGTAGTGAATAGAGGATTGGTTAATGCAGAGGAAATAGACAGTTGGGATAAATGAATCATTTTTAGGTTGGCAAATTATAACCAGTCCAGTGCACAGCAACTGGTGCTAGTGCTTCAATAATTTACAATCTGTCTTAATGACTGATGGGACCAACTTTTTGAAGACATATTTGCTGATACAAACACAGGTAGGAAAGCAAGTTGTGAGGATGATATGAAGAGTTTGCAAAGGGATATGAATAGGTTAAATGGGGGAGTCATATTTGGCTGCATAATGTGGGGAAAAAGTGAGGTTGTCTACTTTGGCAGAAATAAAAGAAAAGCAGAATATTATTTAAATGGAGAAAGTCTGCAGATGGATGTAAATACCCTTATAACTGAATTACAAAAGGTCCGTAGGCATGTACAGCAAGTAATTAGGAAGGCAAATGGAATGTTAGCCTTTATTGCAAGGGAAATGAAGTATTAAAGTAAGGATTTTTTGCTATAATTATACAGGGCATTGGTGAGATTTTGAGTGCTCAGTGCAGTTTTGTTCTCCTATTTAAAAGATATACTTGTATTGGAAGTAGTTTTGAAAAGGCTCAGTTAGCTGATTCCTGGATTTAAGGTTTGATATGTGAGGAAAGATTGCGGAAGTAGGGTCTTTACTCTTTAGGGCTTCGAAAAATGAGAGGTGAACTGAAACTGAAGATTCTGAAGATACTGAAACATAGAAGATTCTAAGGGGCTTAACAGGGCAGGAGCTTGGAGGATATTTCCTTTCAATAGGGATTCCAGAACTAGGGAGCACAGTTTAAAAATAAGGCATTTCCTATTTAAGATGGAGATGAGGGGCAACTTATTCTCTCTTCAGATCATTACTAATCTTTGGAATTCTCTCTCTCAGTAGAGGATTGATCATTAGTATATTTAGGGCTGAGTTAGACCAAATTTTTGACTGTCAAGAATCAAAGATTATTGGTGGTGGGGGGAGGAGTGGTAGGTGAAATAGTGGAGATAAGGCCACAATCAGATTAGCCACAATCTTATTGAATGGTAGAGCAAGTTTAATGAGCCAAATGGCCACCTTCTGCTCCTATTTTTTATGATCTTAGGGCAAAAATCAATTGAATCCAGGGCATTAGGAACAGAGCATGAGAGTGGATTAATTTATCCTTTGTCTCAGATGAGGTGCTTCTTCAGATATAGCTAAGTTTGGGAGCTCATCCACTGGGAACTCACATTCTGTTCTCAGAGAACATTGACAGCAACTCTTAGAAGTTAGAATTAAGTGCATGAAGGGATTGATTCAAAACTTGGCCCATTAGGGAAAAGACGCAGTAAACATGCTACTTGTTTCAAAATGATGGAAATGTGCAGTGTACCAGCACAAATATAATGTTTGTGAACAAAGGTCAAACGTCTGAAATATTGTTGGCAGATTATTAAAGTTTCCTTTCACTCCAGATGTTTGAAATCATAGTTGGCCAACGGCTGGTGGTAAAATCCTGCTTGACTGTGGATCTGATTGTTAAAAGTCCCCTGAGACAGCTTAAGATAAATTGCTGGTTTAAAAAAATTAAAAATAACTGCAGCTTTTGTTAGTCCCAATTGCTGTGTTCCCACAATCCAATTTGCTGGGAAAATCATTCCCTTTCGAAGCTCTCTGTACAGTGTTAGTTGACTGTTGGAATTCAGCCATGACTGCCAATGTCATTAGCTTAGTGTTTAAAAAATGTTTGCTACGTTTTAAGGAAACATTCCATCATAAATGGGGTCCAGACACAAATGCCTTAATACCAATTTGTACATAAGCATATATAATTGAGTGTAGAATAGCTTGAGGACAATTGCTACAAAACATAACCACAAATCATCTTCCATTGCTATGTTCACTTTGTATGCTGTCTTCATACTGTGTTTAATACCAACTCAGTGTTCAATCAGAATATTATCATTTTCCTCATTGCATTGCCACTTTTGAAAATCAGAAACAATGATTTTGAAGGGCACACTGCTAAATATTTTTATTTTTAACAATTAAATGAACATCTTTTAAATAGACCATTAGAGGACCTGTTGCAAAAGGTTGTTATGCAGAAGTTATTTTTTCCCTCTAATCGATTAAGAAAGACTCCACAAATGAGCTGATGCCTCAATGGTACGAATTCAATGGGTTATACCTTATTACCTTTAAAACAAATAGGCAAGTATAGGAACTAGCATGTACAGAATTTGAATGAGCAGTGGCAGCAGGGGAGGGGAGGTGATAGGAGGGTGCTTTGAAGGGGTACATCCGATTCAATATGCTTCTTTGTTAGGAATCCAGTTATCAGTCATGCTTGTAAACCCTACGGGATAGTGCTGGATGACAGCTTTAAACAGTATGAATAAAAAGAAGCAATGGAGAGGAATATTAAGCATATAGACGCATCTCCAGCCATCACGCATTTGATTCCCGACCAGGTAGCCTTTTGCTCTGAATCCTGTCTGGCCAGTTAATATTTGAAGTCTGCAATCTTCTATTGGAAAGATTCCCAGCATGATGATTAAATGGAGGAGGAAGAAGAAAGGGAGGGGTAGAGGAGGGGATAGGAGCACTTTCTGGACTGTTGACTGATAATACAGCCTTGCAAGCAATGGCCTACCTGTCCAAATTTGGCAGGTCAAATTGGGAACTCAGGAAGAATAAGATTTTTACCTGGAATTATTTTATGATTCACAAAGAATAATAATTCCTGAAACAGTAACCAGAACAGTAAAGAAAAGGAACAAGTCACTTGGAGCGAAGAACTAGGAACACACATAAAGGAATACATATATTACACTTTTAAAAATCCAAAATGTTGCTCTACCACATCAATTCTTTATACATAGACTGTATACCAACAGTATATAAAATATTACTGTAATCTTTGCTGGCAGAATAGATGATTTGCTTATGGTGAATCCCAATTATCAACCTTTTTGCCTTTTATATCACAGACATTCATTTCATCCATTCTTCACTGCAACAAGTATAAATTTCTACCCATGACAACTTTGCCATTTTGATCTCTGTGCCATGTTTATAACATATTGGCATTTCTACTAGCATTGTGTTTTTTCTCATTTCAACTTTGGGATGCCAGGGTGATCTATTAACTTTATTTTAGAAAATATTTTATGATTTTTATTCTACTTAATGGGCAGAATTGGGAGCAGTGTAGAATCAAAGAGAAGGTGAAAGAATGGACTAGAGAAAAGGGGAAGATTGATGTGAGGAAGGTTGGATTAGCTAAGATGTGAGTGATCCATGGTTGCACCATGAGCAGCTTGCTAATCTTTTCAGATTGCCCATTCTCCCTCTGATTCAATCAGGGGGCAGGAAGCGTTGAGGATGGCCTTCCTGTCTGGAAGCCCTTTGAGGTCTTAAGTGGGCATTGCAGGATTAGAAATTTGCTCTGATTTTTGGATGCAGTTTACGTGATTTCCATTGTGCCCATGCTTGTTCAGATTGAGATGGGTAACAGGCAACATGAAATCAGAAGTGGGATTGTTCACTGATGACTGTACAGTGTACTGTACCATTAGCAACTCCTCATGCTGCATGCCTCATGACTTGGGCAACATTCAGGCTTGGGCAGATAGGTGGCAAATAAATTTATGATAGACAATAAACATCCTCAACAAGAGAGAATGTAACCCATGGAGGATGAAAGAATCGTCCCATCTAAACACTCAGCTTGCCTGCAATCTGAAAGGTTCAGCAAGCTGATAATGGTGTGACCATGGACCTCTTACATCTTAGCCAACTCCCTTCTTCACAAAAATCTTCCCCTTTTTTTCTAGTATTTGCTTTCTGGCACACATGAACTGAGTTTAAGTTTATTTTAGTGTCTCAAGTAGACTTACATTAACACTGCAATGAAGTTTCTGTGAAAATCCCCTAGTCGCTACACTCTGACGCTTGTTCGGGAACACTGAAGGAGAATTTGGCATGGTCAATGCATGTAACCAGCATGTCTTTTGTACTGTAGGAGGAAAGTGGAGTACCCAGAGGAAACCCATACAGACAAGGGGAGAATGTCTCTGCAGAGTTTGCACAATGACCCAAGCTGGGAATGGAACCCAGGTCCCTGGTGCTGTGAGGCATCAGTGCTAACCACTGTGCCACCCTGCTGGTCAGAGGACCCCCAGAAAAAGGAAGGAGAGCTACAGCTCAACATTGAATAGGCCCAATAATGTGATGTAACACTCACAGCTCCATCTTTCTGTTGTATTGCAGACAGAAACTTTGGGTGGGATGTTACGGCCTCGCTCTTCCGGAAACCAGAAATTCCTGTCCAAGGTCAACAGACTTTCCCATTATTTGCCCCTCGACCGCTCCAATTCCCATACCTGTTGCAGCTTTTGTGCGGTTGGGACACCATCTCCTTGAGGATGTTGCAATATTTTCTAGTTGGGTGGGATTGTAGTCAGTATAGACTTATGGGCCGAATGGCCTCCTTCTACACTGTAGGGATTCTATGGATCTCACCAAAAACATCTCCAAAACTTCTGAACTATCTTTAGGCTCTTCCACAGGAAATGTTCCAAAAATGTACTTCCCTGTAATCAGGGTGCCCATCCCTTTAAATAATGCTACAGCAAGGCCCCTCGTGCTTCTTTTTCAGAATTGGCAATGCAGGTATTGCCAGTATATGTGTTGTCCCAAATGA
Source organism: Carcharhinus amblyrhynchos (assembly GCF_965287045.1). Classification (NCBI taxonomy): domain Eukaryota; kingdom Metazoa; phylum Chordata; class Chondrichthyes; order Carcharhiniformes; family Carcharhinidae; genus Carcharhinus; species Carcharhinus amblyrhynchos. Next base: position 31,474,453 of record NC_137334.1, on the reverse strand, counting down.
AAGCATTGCAGATGCTGGAAATCTGAAGTAAAAACAGAGAATGCTGGAAATATCATGTCAGACAACATCCATGGAGAGAGAAACAGGGTTAATGGGTGGAATTTGCTGGCCGTGCTTATCCTGAAAGCGAAAAATCCTGCCCAAGCTCAAAAGATCTTTCCATAGTCTGCCCCTTGCCACTTTGATTCCCGTGGTGGGCGGAACGGGAAAATTCGCCCTGATGTTTAAGATTAGAACTGAGAAAATACAGAAATGTAATCGAAATTTGGGAAAGCTGAACAGAGCATTTTCAAATTGGCAGGCCATAATTAGTGGAGTACCAGCATTTAAGGTTCAGTACTAACAATCTAGACCAATGACTTAGATAAGGAGAGAGAGTAACGAATACAAAGTTAGATGAGAAGGTAAGCTTTGGAGAGAACAGAAAGGATGCAAAGTGATATAGACAAGTTAAGTGAGTGGGCAATGAGATGGCCGATTAAACATAATGCAAGGAAGGGTGAAGATTCACTTTGGTTAAGAATAAAAAAGCAGAACATGTTTTAAAAGGTGTGAAACTTGTAAATGTTGATGTTCAGAGAGAGTTGGATACAAGGAATGCAGAAAGTTAGCATGCAAGCAATTTGGATCTGAACCTGCAATTTCAAATGGAAATTAGGACAACTGGTCCAGTTAAACTTGTCCCAGTTGGCTGGGCACATTTGTTTCTAGTTGGGGCTAGTTAACTCTGCTGCAGCTGCCCCTAGTCTACTTTGGGACCAGTTAGACTGGCTAAAACTCCTGGTCAGCTGGTTCCATTTGAGACTAGCTAAATATTCAAAACTTGTGAAAGGGAAAATCTAAAACAAATTCACCTGCTACATTCACATAAGTACCACTATTAAGTGAAAAGAAAAGTGTCTGTGTGCGCTGAGTGAATCATAAAACACTCTTGATTGGGCAGTGCTGCAAATTTCAAATTTTGTGATGCAGAAAAGCACAAACCATGTGAAACATAAACTAAATAAATGGCGGAGATAAAAAAAAATGTAGAACGTTAAATTACAGCTATCATAGCATCAAACTTAAACAGTATTTACGTCACTGAATCGGGATACGTTCTTTGATTTCAACCTTCTGTTTTTCTCCGAGATGCTAAGACTCTTGATTTCCCTGTAATGAAAGAAATAAACACAGAAGCCAGAAACACAGTTAATCATGTAAAGTGCACAAACCAAAAACAGTCATAATGCAGAAATGTTAAACTGCAGCTGTTCATCAAAACACAGAACTTAAGCATTAGGCACAAGATGGGTTGCTGGGTTTCTTTCTCTTTTTGAGGTCCTGGATTTTCTCAGAGATTTAATTGTTCATTTTAGCAAGCTCTTTCTCAAAACCCTGTTTACTCAGACTCTGGTGTTAGAGGTGGCGGGTGAAACATGTTGTAAATAAGAGAAAAAGTTTAAGCTTGAAATTAAAAGTTCGGGTGACAAGAAGCCTCCAAGTCAACCTCCCGTCGTATGAAATTCAATCTTCTATGCTGCCTGCAATAAAATAGCCTTTGAAAAGCTCACTATTTATCCTTCTTACAGTTCATCCCCTTGAAAGAGGTTGCTGCCTGTGATAAAACAGCTTGGAGGCACCCCCATTTGTTAACTTACTGCTTCTTAGCAGTTCATCCCCATGGCAACCCTAGGTCATCTGAGCCAGGCTTGGGACCTAAGGGTGTCATAATCAGGAAAACAATTAACTCCTTCTCAATACTCCTAAAAAGAGGACATTGCATCTCACAAAGATAAAACACGCCTTTCATACGGTTACCTTTGATAGCATTTAACTCCTCTGGTGAGAGTGAAGGCTTTGCAGTGCCTCCAGCTTTGACAAATTGTGGACACACCCTCCCACCGACAGACCTGTTCCTCAGTTGTTTGGGTCCCTAGATGACAATAGTCAAGCTCTGGATGAATAATGAATTTGACTTGGGCTGGGTGCTTTATTCCACTCTCTCTCTGTTATCCCAATACCACCTGACAGTTGTACCTGTAAGTAAAATCAGCGACATATTCAGCATCCTACATATAAAATTGGAGTTTATTGCAGAATGAGGTTAATGGCAGATGTTATGTCAGGATATTCAATAGTGCAATCAGACTCAATGAATAGCAATGGAGGTAAATCTAATGATACATCTTTGCTGAAAACAACAATCAACATCATGTATTTTTTAAATTAATCATAAGAATCATGATCTTGCCATCAATTGCAGAGTACAACAACTTACTGGCCTCATTGTCCTCCATCTTGGGGACTTGTTGACTCTGCCTGAGTTGTGTTGGGGTGCAGGCATGTTCGACACTGCTTACGTTATGATGAAGGTGCATCACCTTGCCTGAGATTGTCCAACCTTCTTGCTGCAATGTGATGAAAACTAATTGGCATCATTCATATATCAGACTTGGGAAGCCATTCACGCAACTCCAATTTAATCTATCGTCTTCTTCCGATCAAAAGTTGCTGTATTTACCATCGAAAGAGGTGTACCATGTGCGTTCAGGTAACAGTTGTATCTCACCTATTTTTGACAGTTCAACTTCAAGCTGTAGCTTGAAATTCATAGCCTCCAGATTCTCCACTTTCTTTTCCAGATTCGCTACCTTTCAGGGGGGCTGCCCTCTCTGAGCTTCTTGGTTATTTTCTTCCGTTGGGACGGGGAAGGTAGATGGTCAGAGAGGCAAGGCTCAGAAGTTTTCATCTTCAGCTGCTTCTTCTTGGTTTATTATCCTCATCTAAACCTCCCACTGAGGCCATTCTCTCTTCCATTCACCCCCCCCCCGAGCCCCTCCCTGATCCACCTCACCCACCCCCCCCAGAGCCCCACCCTGATCTGCCTCACAACCCCCCCCCACCCCCCAGAGCCCCACCCTGATCTGCCTCACCAACCCGAGCCCCCTCCTGATCCGCCTCACTCCCCCTGAGCCCCACCCTGATCCACCTCACCCTCCCCGCGCCCCACCATGATCCTCCTCACACCCCCCTGATCCGCCTTACCCCCTCCCCCACGCCCTGGTCCCCAACCCTAGATCTGCCTCACCCCCCTGGTCCCCAGCCCTGGATGTGCCTCACTCCCCCCCACCGAACCCCACCATGATCCTCCTCGCATCCCCCTGATCCGCCTCAGCCCCCCCCCGCCCCGGTCTCCAGCCCTAGATCCGCCTCACTGCCGCCCGCCCTGAGCCCCACCCTGATCTGCCTCACACCCCCGAGCCCTACCCTGATCTGCAACATACCACCACCACCACCCCCCCACCCTGCCCCCCCCACCGCTCCCCCACCCCCCTACCCCCCCGCCCACCCCAACCCCAACCCACCCCACCCCCACCACTACGCCCACACCACCACCACCCCCACCCCCTCCACCCCCACACCCCCATGGAGACATGTGCTTGCGCGTGTTGTCGTGGTGATATGCACATTAGCAGAACATGGGCTAGCTTTTAGGGGAGACAATGAAACTTTTGGATCACCAAATAATGGCAACTGCCTTGGCCACTTAGAATTAGTTGCTAAGTTTGATTCATTTCTTTCCAACCACATAAAACAATATGGAAACAGAGGTCTCCTTCATATTTGTCTAAGACAATATGTGATAAACTTATTCAGCTTATGGGTAATAGAGTAACAGAATCAGTTTTGGATGATTTGAGAAAAGCAGGCTACTTCAGTTTGTCTGTGTTATAAAAAGATATACATCACCTGATGATGGTTTACCTGTTGAATGCTTTCTAACTTCCCTCGAGTTGGAAAATCACAGGGGTGAAAGTCTGGCGGATATGGTGGTGGACTATCTAAGTAAAGACTACTAAGTTGATTTCAGTAAGTGCTGAGGACAGTCATATGATAATGCAGCAAATATGGCTGGTAAATACAAAGGAATGCAGCAAAAAAAAATACAGATAAACAAGCATGCTATTTATATTCCCTGTGCCAGACATTCAATAAATCTTGTTGGCCGTGCTGAAGTAGATTGCTGTTTAGATGCAATAAACTTTTTTGCTGTTGTGCACGAAATATACACTTTCTTTCTATCTTCTACAAAGAGGTGGGCTGTGTTGTTATCATTCTTGAATGCAGACTCCAGAGTACCAAAGTATGTTAAGCATCTGTCCGATACTAGGTGGGAAGCACATGCCAAAGCTATGTCTGTCATAAATGAGAGTTACACATCAATCACTGATGCTCTAAGTATCTCCGTACTAATGAGAATGAAAACAGTGATACAAAAAGACAAGCTGATATTCTCCTGGAAATGTCAACATTTTGTATATATATTAATGTACCTTAAAATAATTTTAAAAATTACAATTAAGTATTGTTTCCAGGGTATACTATATTATAATCTATGAGAGAGATCAAGCCAGCCAAATGATAAATATGTAAACAGTAAATGCATTCATTTGAAAATAATTTGTATTTTTCACTTTAAATACCTTGCTATTAAATAATTAAAAGGCATAATTATGTTTTCAATTTTTTTGTGGTGATCCAAGATCCTATTTTGGTACACATCTTTGTGAGACCTTTTGGTGTAACTTTTTAACAAGGGGCCTCCAAGCTTGATATATCTTAGGGCCTCACCAAGTCTAAATCCGGCACTGCCCCGCTGTGATAATGATAGGTTCTGGAAGCAGTTAATTAGTAATAAAACTATAATGATGATCTTCAGGCTATCAAACAGGTATTGAAAATGCAAGCACTGTTTTTTCTTCAACACAGCAGGCTGTTTGTTCCAAAACTTAAAGACAAGAGGATTTAAATAACTTTGACAGTTCCATAGACTCTTTCACCTTTTAGGAAATTCAGGACTTCACCTGAAAATTGCCAGGCGCTCTGCTGGAAATAGACCACAGCAAAAAATCAGCATTGTCATGGACTTCCACAATTCTGTGGAGATCTTGGCCAATCATATATATTTGATATTTGACACTGGTGCTAATTAGATATAACAAAAATTTTGACAGCACCCTGTGACAATGGCAACAGAAATCATGAGATGCTCCTGCCAGAGGGGAATTTGTTATAAGCTGATCAACCCAGGCAGTCTTTTGGCTTAGTTCAATCCAGTTGGCTTCAACTTGTAATTTCTAATTCAAAAAAATCATTGAAACAGCTATATGTCAACTTACTTCACTTAATTCTAATTAGTTCCAGTTTACTTGTCAACTGGTTCCAGTAAGGATCAAGTGGTTATGGTTAAAGTCAACTAGGTAAGTGGAAGCACAACTGACTTCTCGTTATAAGTATCAGTTATCCTGGTTATAGTTAGTTGTAACAGTCAGCAAGTCATTGAGTTGCAGTGTGATCCAAGGCAACCATATCTGTAATAAGTATCTAGCTCAAGCTTTAGCTCAGAGTCAATGAGCTGGACACTGCAAAGTTCCAGAAATCGGTTAAAGCTGTTAGGATAGGGTCAGTGGTCATGATCAGGGGAGTGTGACTGCAAATGAGGCAGGATAAAGGGACAGAAGGTAAAAGTGAGGAGCCTCAACTGCCCAACAGATCTGAGCATCTTGCAGTTTGTACACATGAGAAGATGGGCTGCATGATCGACAAGTGAACTGACTATTGCATTGTAGAACACAAAGCCATTCAAGTGGGATTAGTAAATAGGAAGTCTATGGTAGTAGAGGGTAGGATAGGGCGATTGACACATTCCTCTGTTGCCAAGGTCATGAGTCCAGATGGTTAAGTTGCATGTCTGGTGCCAGGGTTCTGCTCTGGGCCAGAGAAGCATAGAAAAGTTCTGGTGTTAGAAAGAGCCCATTCAATCCATCGTGTCTGTGCTAAGAAAAAAGAAACTAGCTGCTCATTTCAATCCCACTTTCCAGCGCCTGAAAGTAGCCCTGCAGATGCATTCTCCGATGCAGATCAAGATACTTCTAAATGAGGTCAGCTTCAACAACCATCTTCAGCAGTGAATTCCTGATGTCCACCACCTTCTGGGTGAAATGTTTTCCTCATGCCTCCTCTATTTGTTCTACCAAACACCTTAAATTTATCCATCTTGGTAATTGATCATCTGCTGGGGAAAACATGTCTTTCTTGATTACCCTATCTAGATGTGTAATAATTTTGTACACCTCAATTAGGTTGCCCCTAAGCCTATTCTCTTCTAAGGAAAACAACCCTAGCCTATCCAATTTCTCCTTATAGCTGCAGTTTTCAAGCCCTGGCAACATTCTTGCAAATTTCCTCTGCATTCCAGAGTAATTATGTCCTTCCAGTGGTGAGCGGAACTGCACACAAAATTCCAGCTGTGCCCTAACCAGCGTTTTATACTATTCCAACTTTGCATCCCTGCTTTGGTATTCATTATCTCACCCAATAAAAGAAAACATTCCATATGCTTTCTTCATCACCTTGTCCACCTATCCTGCTACCTTCAAGAATCTGTGGACGTGTCCTCCAAGATCTCTTACTTCCTCAACCCCTCTCAATATCTTCCTGTTTATTGACTATTCCCTTGCTTTGTTTGAATTACCTCAAGTTTCTGGATTGAATTCCATTTGCCACGTATCTGCACACTCAACCAAAAGGTTCATACCTTTCTGCAGTTGACAGCTATCCTCTTTGTTATTAGTTGCACAGCCAGTTTTTGTCTCATTTGCAAATTTCCCAATCATCCCTCTCATATTTAAATTTAAATCATTAATATATACAACAAACAACAAAGGTCCCAACACAGCCCTGTGGAACATTACTGGAAATCATTTTCCATTTGCAAATACAGTCATCAATGATGATGCTTTGCTTTCTGTTACTGAGCCAATTTTGGATCCAGCCTTCCCCTATATCCCATGAGATCTCACTTCATGACCAGTCTGTTATGTGGGACCTTGTCAAGTGCCTTACTGAAATCCATGTAGACAACATCCACTGCACTATCCTTATCAATCCTCCATGTTACTTCCTCAAAAATTGTATTAAATTAGTAAGACACGATCTTGCCCTAACAAAACTAGGCTGATTATCCCCAATCAATCTCTGCCTTTCTAAGTGAGTTTATCATATCTCTCAGAATCAGTTCCAATAATTAGCCCACCATTGAAACCTATCCCTTACACCCTTTTTAAATGCTGGAGAGGAACTTGGAGTTGTAAGGCGGGGATCCAATTGTGGTTCATGTGGGTTCCAACGACCTAGATAGGATTAGTGAAGATCTTCTGCTTAGGAAGTATGAGCAGCTAGAAGTAAAATTATAGAACAAATTATAACCAGAGCCGCAAGCAAAGTAGCATAGGGTAAATGAAATTAGATAGATAAATGTACGGCTTAAAGAGTGGTGTGGGAGAAATGGGCAGTACTGGGAAAAGTGGGAACCAAACTTCACCTAAACTGTGCTGGGACCACAGTTCTTGTGAGTTGTATAATTAGGGTGATACAGAGGCCATTAAACTAAATAGTGGCGGAAATGCATCATTTGTGGTAAATCAAAGGGAAATGATTCTGATATCCTGAGTAGTTTCAAGTTTATTTAAACTAGAAAGTTTACATTAGCACTGCAATGAAGTTACTGTGAAAATCCCCAAGTATGGCGGGAAGCTAGGGAAGCATGATGGTATAGCTCTGTTAGTTAAGGATGTCATTAGTACAATAGTGAGAGCTGACCTTAGCTCGAAAGAGTAAGATGTGGAATCAGTTTGGGTAGAGATAAGAAATAGGAAAGATAAGGGGTTACATTGAGGGAGAAGTTGATAGATCTAACAGTAATTCCACAGTAGGAGAGTGTATACATGGAAAAATAAATGGGATGTATAAGATAGGTACCTTAATAATCATGCATGACTCTAATCTACATGTGGAATGGGTGAATAAGACTGGCGAACGGAGCCTGGAATTCTCAGAGTATATTCAAGGCAATTTCTCAGAGCAAGACATTTTAGAATCAACCAGGGAGCAGACTATTCTCAGTCTGGTAATGAGCAATGACAGTAAGAAGTCTCACAACACCAGGTTAAAGTCCTACAGGTTTATTTGGCAGCAAGGAGGATCAGCCTAGTTTTGTTAGGGCAAAATTGTGTCTTATTAACTTAATACAATTTTTGAGGAAGTAACATGGAAGATTGATAAGGATAGTACAGTGGATGTAGTCTACATGGATTTCAGTAAGGCACTGGACAAGGTCCCACATAACAGACTGGTCATGAAAGTCAGATCTCATGGAATATAGGGGAAGGCTGGATCCAAAATTGGCTCAGTGACAGAAAACAAAGGGTAATCATTGATGAATATATTTGCGAATGGAAAATGATTTCCAGTGATGTTCCACAGGGCTGTGTTGGGACCTTTGCTGTTTGTTGCATATGTTAATGATTGAAACTTAAATATGGGAGGGATGATTGGGAAATTTGCAAATGAGACAAAAACTGGCTGTGTAATTGATAATGAAGAGGACAGCTGTCAACTGCAGAAAGGTATGATCGACTTGGTTGAGTGTGCAGATAAATGTTTATCCGGCATCTCCACATAATGAGCAATGAGGCATGACTTATTAGTAATTCAGTGGTAAGGAAACCTAGTGATGATGGTGATCAGAGCATGACATAGGGCCCAATTGTACCATTGTGTTGTGCCCATTTTTGGATGCAAAAGCTTAGTAAAGTTGGTCGTGAGGCAAGTATCCATATCCTCCTCAGTGCCAGTTCCCCCTTTACCAAGACCAGAAAATGGCTGCGATCCGGACTGTGCCCAAAATGGGGGCAACGGCCATTTAAATTAATTTGCATGCATTCGCCCATCCAGAATCGACACGAAACAGACATGCTCCAATTCGGGCACTCCAGTTAGTGAGGAGGTAAGTGCATAGTGTCCGATTGCTCTCTGCTTGAGATCAGTGGAGGGTGGGGGGAATGGGGTCTGTTGGAGATATGTTGGAGTGGAAGGGAGTCGTGATCGGTCTGGGTGGCAGGGGTCAGTTAAGGGGGTCAGTAACGTTTGAGGGTGGGGCAATGTCTGGGGGACTAGGGGGAGGCATTATCCAGCCCCAGAGGGATGTGGCAGGGGAGCAGCATTCTATCTGTTTCTTCTGTGCATGCACAGTTGGAGGTGCCGATTGGAGCTGCAGGATTTCAGGCATGTTAACTCCTGCCCACAAGCTTGTACAATGCGATTAGGACTTGCTGAAATTTTTGTAGGCAGAATGCGTAAGGGGGTGCTTGAGAACGGGTCTAAAAGTTGGATCTGAAACAGTCCCAGTTTCAAGTCTGCCCAGCACTTAGAATCAAAATGGTAAAATAGGGCCCATAATTTCATGTTTGATTTGAAGAGGTGAAGTGTGGGTCTAAGCCTAGTGTTTTAAACCTGACTTAAGGGGATTATAAAGGCATGTAGGCAAAGCTAGCTAAAGTTAGGTTAAAAAGATAGAATAGGAAAGATGCAGTGGTAGACCTTTAAGGAGATACTTAGTAACTATCAGCAAAGATTTATCCCAATAGGAAAGACAGGCTCTTTGAGAAGAATGCCTCATCCATGAGTGAATAACAAAGTTAAAGAAACATAAATTGAAAGAAAAAAACGCATAAGTCTACAAAAATTAGTGGTAGGTCAGATTTTAAGAACCAGTAAAGAATTCTAAAAAGAACTAAAATGACAGAAAGTAGAATATGAGAGGAAGCAAGTTCATAGTATAAAAAACAGGTAGTAGGAGTTCCTACAAGTATCTAAATAGAAAAACAGTAACTATAGCTAGTATTAGTCTAGACACCAAGTCTGGGGAGTTAATAATGGAAACGAGGAGAGGTTGAAATAATACTTTTTGCCTGTCTTCACTGGAGAAGACAGAGGAAACTTCCCAAAGGTACTTGAAAATCAAGAGGTAAAAGGGAGGGAGGAGCTTAAAATAATCATCTTCACCAGAGAGAAGTTGCTGGGAAAACTATTAGATCTAAAGGCTGACAAGTCCCCATGACCAGATGATTATCTTCCTGAAGTCTTAAAAAAACTGTTTGCAGAGATAGTAGATGCGTTGGTTATAATCTTACAAAATTTCTTAATTTTGGAAGGGTCCCAGATGTGTGAAACATAGCTTATGTAGCACCTTTATTCAAGAAAGGAAGGAGGTAGAAAGCAGGAACATATCAGCCAGTTAACCTGACACCTATCAAAGGGAAATTGCTAAGAGAATGAAAAGGTTGCCACATGGTGGATTACCTAACCAGTTCATGGAGCTTTATTTGATAGGCGTTGCTTCCTTCAGTCCAAGGTGGAACAGAGGGCGGCACGGTAGCACAGTGGTTAGCACTGCTGCTTCACAGCTCCAGGGTCCTGGATTCGATCCCTGGCTTGGGTCACTGTCTGTGTGGAGTTTGCACATTCTCCTCATGTCTGCGTGGGTTTCCTCCGGGTGCTCCAGTTTCCTCCCACAGTCCAAAGATGTGTGGGTTTGGTTGATTGGCCATGCTAAAAAAAAATTGCCCCTTAGTGTCCTGGGATGTGTAGGTTAGAGGAATTAGCGGGTAAATGTGTAGGGATAGGGCGTGGGTGGGATTGTGGTCGGTGCAGACTCAATGGGCCGAAGGGCCTGTTTCTGCATTGTAGGGTTCTAGGTTCTTACGTACTTTAGAGGGAAAATCTAGCAAGTGTCACTGATAATGTCACCATGCTAGCATGTGACACACTACATAGAAATGCTTTGGTTTACAATACATAACAAGGAGGTTTTAGCAAGTTGCTTAGAAAATCATAATGTGATTAGGCAGAGTCAGCATGGTTTTGTGAAGGGGAATATGTGCTGAACTAATCCGTTAGTGTTTTTGAGGATGTAAGATAAAGGAGAACCTGTACTTTGATTACCAAAATGAACTTGACAAGGTGACACGTCGAAAGTAACTAAGATAAGACAACATGGGCTGGAATTCTCTGATGACATACGTCTCAACACCGCTGCCAACAAGAACAGAGAATTTGGCATTCAGCCAAATCTCCATTCACAGCAGTGGGACCAAAAAATTGCAGGCACAGATGAGGTCAGAGAATCATGGCCATAGTATAGGGCAGTCTTGTCCAACAGACAGGCCCTGATTCTTCCCATTCAACCTGTCAAATATTCTTGAACATACTACAGGCTTAGATTTGAAAAATGTTGTAAAGCTGCTCTTCCAATCACAGGCTGGTTTCTCCCTGCATTATGGCAAGCAGTGAGAAGGCAAGCTGTTAGTTCCAGAACCTTGAGTGCAATTGGGACTGGAGACCAGATAGATGGATCAGGGCCCTGAGCGACGCAGGTGGTGAGGCCAGAGCGAGAGTGGGGCCCAAAGCAGAGTTGGTGGGCCAACACCCAGATCAAGATCAGGTCTGGGGCCTGGAGTGAGTGAGTGCATGTGCAAGAGTGTCTGTTTGTGAAAGGGAGAGGAGAGTGTGTCTGTGAGAGAGACAGACAAAGGAGAGTGTGTTCATATGTGCTTGAGAGAGGTGTGAGATCTAATATGAAGTGGGACGTTCTATCACACAAGCTTCTCTTTCTCACATGCACACATTCTTTGCTGATTCTTAAAATTTGACTAATTTTCTGATCTACCACTAATGTGGTGCAGCAGAATCAAAATTTGCATTTGTGTGTGAGAGAGGAACAGCAGTCATAATTTGCACGTGTGTGTGAGAAAGACTGTGTGAGAAAAGAGAGTGTGTGTGTGCATTTGTGTGAGAGGGGAGAGTGTGCTTGGGGGAAAAGAGAATGTGTTTTGTGTGGTTCTCTCCCAATCTCATGGTTCTCATTCACCCTCAAACTCTCACCTTTTGGTCACCGCTGGCTCAACTCAAAACATTTTCAGTCAAGCCTTCAGCCACTCCCTCAACCATAATCTCAAACCTATGCTCTATGTTCATTTTTTTCCCCTTCCCTTCCTTGGAATACATTTCTCTTTAAATGTTGTCATGGTCTACATACAGACACACTTCCAGTCGGAGTCACTAGATGGCAATTTAAGAACAGAAAATGTGACTCCTTTTCTCTTTCCTAACCTACAGGTATTTACTACTGGCCCTGCTAACTTCAGCGAGGCTGGGACTGAACCTGCTAACTTCCTGCACAATATCATCTACTAACAGAAAATACTTCATCAGCACTGAGCAATGTTCTTAACATCCACATTTAACCACACATTATACACAGTAAAATAACATTTACACAAATTAAGGCTGGCAAAGGAAACCTCCACTTCACAAGCAAAGCCCCATATAAAATGTTACTCAATGTGAGATTTCTATAATGTTTTTGTAGAAAATATTCCACTCAAAAAAGTAGTTCACTAGCTGCAAAAGGACATTTTGAGTTCTGAATGGCGCTTTACAAATGTAAGCTATTTTCTTTCCACTACCAAGTATCGGAATCATTGCCCTTTCCTGCTGTGTCTTTGGCATTATACTGCACTTTTCTTAAACAAGTGAAACTTCAATATTAATAATTTGAAGAATTGCACATATTTTTCAGCAAGTATTCCGGCTGAGGTCATTAGAGAGATTGGGTGGGAATATCACAAAGCCTTTCATATGCCTGGTATGTAATGAAATGGTTATAAATAAAAAACTTTTTAATAAAGATCGCCGTTCTACTGTGCTTTTGATAGCGGTGGTATTCAGAACAGGGATGTCGAAAATTGAGCAAGAGGTGGACAATGCTGCACTTTCCAGCCATTAATCCAATCTTCAACCTTCCATATAGACAACGGAGATTGCTTCTTAATATGTTTTAGATGTGTCCCTGCTAGCGCAGCAAGTAAGTTGATCACATTTATGTAAATGAACTTAATATGTCAGATGGGAAATTGTTTCTTTCAGAAGGGAAACAACAGGCACTTTATTAGCCATGTCTAGTCATTCAGCAAAACACCTAGCAACCTGACGTTGGCAACCTCTTTTAATCATTGTGGGCGAAGGAGAAGGATATTTAAAAGTTAGATCTGCCAGTGAAACAGTTGTTAACAGCAGACTGCGAGCTGAGAATTTCTTCAGGTTTCAGTTTCATGAAGGGTTCCGATATCCACGTTATTGATAGGCGGGGTACTAGATTGGTCCAATTGTTTTTCTTCTTATTCTGTGTATTTTTGGAAGAAAGCAGCTTATTAATTGAACCAAGCAGCATTTTGCTTACTGTTAATTTGGTCCAACCTTTATAGAGATTGAAGTATAAAGAATTGCAAGTATAAGACTACATGCATCAGAAGTAAAAGTGTATATGTATTTAAGGTACAGAGATCACAACAAAAATCGTATCCAGAAAACCTGCATGTTGAGCAGAGGCTGAAATCTCTCACATTGCACTCAACAGGCTATTTCACAGGAATGATTCTAACTATTTGCAGTGGTCTTAATAAATGTGTAATGATTTATGTTGTCACATTTTAAAAATATATACAATACCAATATATACTCTGGCAACTTTGTTGGGACTATATCAATATTTAGTTCTGTTCTCTTTTAAGATAAATTAAACAAGTTTCAAAACTTTGGCAAGCTGGTACATTGGTTGGCACTGTTCCCTCACAGATCCACATTCAATTCTGGCCTTGGATGACAGTGTGGAGTTTGCACATTCTTGCTGTGTCTACATGGGTTTCCTCTGGGTGGTCCAGTTTCCTCCCCCAGTTCAGAGATGTGCAAAATAGATGAGTTAGCTATGGTTGGGTATTGCATGAGAGGCTGGGCGGGGTGGGGGGAGTGGTGGGGGGTGGTGAGTTTGTTCTGGATAAGATGCTTTTCCAGAGAGTTGGAGCAGACTCAGTGGGCTGAATGGCCTCCTTCCACCTGTTAAAAAAGAAGAAAGAAAGAAGTGCAAATTTCTGGGGTTATAAGTTACGTTAAAAGCCATTAATGGAGCTTTCTTTGGTTAGAAAGATTGATGATGCTAACTATTTTTATATTTCTCTCACTCAGCTTCCTTTGTAAAGTGTTTTGTTTCTGGTGAGGTTCCTCCACAGTGCTTTTTGGACACTTACAGTCACAATATTTTCTGATATGAGATATAAGCCAGTGTTTAGGGTGAGCTTTAAGAAAAATTTCACTGAAATAAGCCTGCAACAACAATGCTGCCTGTAGATGGCAGAATTGCCTATTTCTTTTTGCATTGTAAGAAGCCTCACAACACCAGTTAAAAGTCCAATAGCTGCCCCTTCATCAGTGAGTGGAGAATTGGGTTCACAAACCAGGCATATATATTCACAAACTCAATTATGTCGCAATGGTTGGAATGTGAGTCTTAACAGGTAATCAAGTCTTTACAGGTGCAGAGAATGTGAGTGGAGAGAGGGTTAAGCACAGGTTAAAGAGATGTGAATTGTCTCATTCCAGGACAGTCTGTAAGATTTTGCAAGCCCAGGCAAGTCATGGGAGTTTGGCTAAGATCAAGTGTAGTATCGCCATGCTGCACTTGGTTGAAGTCATTAGGTTACATTTCAGCTTCATTTGAAGCAATTTTTTTTTAAAGCGGCATCTCGGCCATTTGGCTAAGATGCAAATAAGATCAAGCCCTGGAGGAGGAGCTACACCTACTCCAGTCAGCTTAGATCATGTAGATCAAGCCCAAGACAGGAGGTGAGAGCCCTGTCTTGTCAGCTTGGATCGGGAATGTCCCAACTTGTTGGGACTCTGAATTGGGTTTAATTTGACTTGATTGGATTGGAATAAAGTTTAAAAAAAAAGACATGATCCCAAGATCCCAGTTGTGGCCGTCCTCATGTGTGCGGAACTTGGCTATCAGTTTCTGCTCAGCAATTCTGCATTGTCATGTGTCTTGAAGACTATCTTGGAGAATGCTCACCCGAAGATCAGAGGCCGAATGCCCTTGACTGCTGAAGTGTTTCCCAACAGGAAAGGAACACTCCTGCCTGGTAATCGTCAAACTATGTCCATTCATATGTTGTAGTAGTGTCTGCACGGTCTCGCCAATGTACCATGCCTTGGAACATCCTTTCCTGAAGCGTATCAGGTAGACAATGTTTGTCGAGTTGTACGAGTATGTACTGTGTGCCTGGTGAATGGTGTTCTCATGTGAGATGATGTCATCCATGTCGATGATCTGGCATGTCTTGCAGAGGTTGCTGTGGCAGGCTCGTGTGGTGTCTTAGCCGCTGTTCTCCTGAAGGCTGGGTAGTTTGCTGTGAACAATGGTGTGTTTGAGATTGCGCGGTTATTTGAAGGCAAGTAGTAGGGGAGAGGGGATGGCCTTGGCGAGATCTTCATCTTCATCGATGACGTGTTGAAGGCACCAGAGAAGATATCATAGTTTCTCTGCTCCAGGGAAGCACTGGATGAGGAAGGGTACTCTGTCTGCTGTGTCCTATGTTCTGAAGAATTCAGTGAGGTTTCTCGCTGTGGTGTGTCGGAATTATCGATTGATGAATCGAGCACCATATCCTGTTCTTATGAAGGCATCTTTCAGTGTCTGGAGGTGTCTGTTGCATTCCTCCTCATCTGAACAGATTGTGTGTATACAGAGGACTTGTCCATAAGGGATGGCTTCTCTAATGTGTTTAGGGTGGAAGCTGGAGAAATGGAGCATCATGAGGTTATCTGTGGGCTTGCAGTACAGTGAAGTGCTGAAGTGACCGTCCTTGATGGAGATGCGTGTGTCAAGAATGCAACCAATTCTGGAGAGTAGTCCACGGTGAGTCTGATGGTGGGATGGAACTTGTTGATGTCATCACTGAGTTTCAGTGATTGTTCGCCATGAGTCCAAAGAAAGAAAATGTCATCGATGTGTCTAGTGTAGAGCAATGGTTGAAGGTCCTGTGCGGTGAAGAGGACTTATTCGAACCTGTGCATGAAGATGTTGGCATATTGAGGTGTGAATTTAGTCCCCATGGCTGTTCCGTGTGTCTGGATGTTGAAGGTGAAGACGTTGTGATCCAGGATGAAATGAGTGGGTTATAGAATTGCATCTGGAGATTGGCAATTGTTAGCATTGAGAACTGAGCAGTTGCAGCAATGCCGTCATCCTGGGGGATGCTGGTGTAGAGTGCCAAGACATCCACTGTGACGAGGAGTGTTCCTGGTTCAACTACTCCATGGGTGCTGAGTTTCTGTAAGAAGTCCATAGTGTTGTGACAGAAGCTGGGGGTTCTTTGTACAATGGGTTTCAGGATGCCCTCGATGTAGCCGGTGTGGTTCTCACACAGCGTCTCATCGCCTGACACGATGGGATGGCCAGCTGTTTGGGCCTTGTGTATCTTCGGGAGGCAACATGAGGAGTATGTGGGATGAGAGCACGGAGGAAGCTCTGAAGAGTACACAATGGATATGTCATCATAAAGGGTGTCTCGAAACTCTACACAAGCATCCCCCACAATGGCGGCATTGCTGCAACTGCCTCAGTACTCGACACTGTCACCTGCCAGTCTCCAGCTGCAATTCTACAGTTCATCCACTTCATCCTGGACCATGCTGTTTTCATCTTCAACAACCAGCTCTTCATCCAGACACATGGAACAGCCATAGGGACCAAATTCACACCTCAATATGCCAACATCTTCATGCACAGGTTCAAACAGCACCTCTTGACCGCACCGGACCTTTAATTGTCACTATGCATTAGATACATCAATGACATTTTCTTCCTTTGAACTCACGGCAAACAATCACTAAAACAACTACATGATGACATCAGCAAGTTCTATCCCACCATCAGACTCACCATGGACTACTTTCCAGAATCGGTTGTATTCTTGGACACATGCATCTCCATCGAGATGGTCACCTCAGCACTTCACTGTACTGCAAGCCCATGGATAACCTCGTGATGGTCTACTTCTCCAGCTTCCACCTTAAACACGTTAAAAAAGCCGACCCCTACTGACAAGCTCTCTGTAAACACACAATCTGTTCAGATGAGGCGGAACCCAACAGACACCTACAGATGCTGAAAGACGCCCTCGTAAGAACAGGATATGGCATTTGACTCCTTGATCGACAGTTCCGACGCTCCACAGCAAAAAAACACACCGACCTTCTCAGAAGACAAACACGGGACACGGTGGACAGTGTATACTTGGTCGTCCAGTACTTCCCCGGAGCAGAAAAGCTATGACATCTTCTTTGGAGCCTTCAATACTTCATCGATGAAGATGAACATCTCGCCAAGGCCACCTCCACACTCCCACTACTTGCCTTCAAACAACTGTGCAACCTCAAACAGACCATTGTTCGCAGCAAACTGCCCAGCCTTCAGGAGAACAGCAGCCACAACACCACACAACCCTGCCACAGCAACCTCTGCAAGACATGCTGGATTATCAACACAACACCGTGATCTCACGTGAGAACACCACCCAACAGTACATAGTACATACTCTTGTGTTATCCGCCTGATACGCTGCAGGAAAGGATGTCCTGAGGCTTGGTACATTGGCAAGACCATACAGATGTTACAACAATGTATGAATGGACATAGCTCGACAATCCTCAGGCAGGAGTGTTCCCTTCCTGTCGGGGATCACTTCAGCAGTCACGGGCATTCAGTCTCTGATCTTCGGATAAACATTCTCCAAGGCGGCCTTCACAACACATGACAACGCAGAATCATCGAGCAGAAACTGATAGCCAAGTTCCACCACATGAGGATGGCCACAACCGGGATTTTGGGTTCATGTCACACTACCTGTAACCCCTATGACTTGCCTGGGCTTGCAAAATCTTACAAACTGTCCTGGTTTGAGACAATTCACATCTCTTTAATCTGTCCTTAACTCTCTCTCCACTCACATTGTCTGCACCAGTAAAGACTTGATTACCTGTTAAGACTCGCATTCCAACTATTATCTTGTAAATGAATTTGTATATGCCCTGTTTGTGAACCCAACTCTTCAGTCACCTGATGGAGGGGCAGTGCTCTGAAAGCTTATGCTACTAAGTAAGCCTGTTGGACTTTAACCTAGTGTTGTGAGACTTCTTACTGTGCGCACCCCAGTCCAATGCTGGCATCACCACATCATTTTTTTGTATTGTTTCTGTAGTAGCTGAAATAAATGGGGGGGGGAGAAAATGACAAAAGAAAATACAAACTAAGATAAAGAAATATTATTGTAAAGGTCAACAAGGATTTTAAAAGGAAGGAGAATCATAAAAACACTGTCCAGCTCTGGAAGGCAAAATCATTTGAACCAGTCAAAGCAATTGTCTACAGGAAAGCTTAGCTGACCAGTTGAATGTGGGCTTCTTACTAGCTCACTCAAAAACAGAAAATGCTGGAAAATCTCAACAGCAAAATCTGACAGCATCTGTGGAGAGAGAACAGAGCTAACATTTCGAATCTGGATGACCCTTTGTCAGAGCTGAAGACAAAGAAACCAGGATGAGATTTATACAGTAAGGGGAAGGGGGGATGTAATTGACTAACAAAAAGACAAAGGGAAAGTAAATGGTGGCATTAAAGGCTGAGAATGATGCTAATATCAGTCTATTAAGAGATCATGAAATCCTACCACCATTCTCAGTCTTTACCATGCAAGTGCAGCAGGCAATTTTTTGGGGGGGCCAGCTTTTATTGCTCATCCCATAATTCATAAGCTTCTGGTGACAGACTAGCGACCTGTTTCAGGAATCAAATGAAAATCTGCCTTAATGCAGGAAAAAAATTGGAATTGGGCCGATTAGTGACCAAAAACGGAATTTACACATGGGAGTCCAGGGCCATGGCTGAGGTGTGAAATGAATACTTTGTCTCTGACTTTACCAAAGAGGTGCTATCCAGACCATGGAGATAAATGAGGAACCTGTCCCAAGAAGGATTCAAAATTGATAAAGAAGAAGTGTTGAATAGAATGTCGGTACTTAAAGTTAACAAGGAACCTGGACCGGATGAGGTGCATCCAAATAGATCGAAGGAAGTGAGATTGGAAATTCCTGGGCTGCTGACCATAATTACCCAGTCTTTGCTAGATTCAAGAAAGGTGCCAGTGGACTGGAGAATTATAAATGTTATACTCTTGTTCAAATAATTACAGGTCAGTCAGAAACAATTATTCAGGATAGGATTAGTAAAAGAACCAGCATGCATTTCTGAAGGGGAAATCATGTTGAATTAAATTGCTGGAGGTTTTTGAAGAGGTGACAGAAAGGGTCAATGAGAGTAATGCTCTTGATGTGGTGTACATGGACTTCCAAAAGGCATTCGATATAGTGCCACACAACAGACTTATGAGAAAAGTTATAACTCATGGAATAAAAGGGATTGTAGCAACATAGATACAAAATTGGCTGAATAATAGGAAACACAGAGTACTGATTAATGGATGTTTTTCAGGCTGGAGGAAAGTTTATAGTAGTGTCCCCAGGGGTTAGTATAGGGACCCTTGTTTTTCCTAATACATATTAATGATCTAAGTCTTGTTGTGCAGGGGTCAATTTCAAAGTTTGCAGATGATACAAAACTCTGTAAACTATGAAGAAAGCAGTGTAGAACTTCAAAAGAACATAGACAAATTGGTGGAGTGGACAGATAGATGGCAAATGACCTTCAATGTAGAGAAGTGTTATTAGTAGAAAATCATTATTTTGTAAATTGAATTTGTGTCTTTATATGCCCTGTTTGTGAACAAAACTCCCACTTACCCAACGAAGGAGTAGTGCTCTGAAAGCTAGTGGCTTTTGTTACCAAATAAACCTGTTGGACATTAACCTGGTGTTGTGAGACTTCTTACTGTCTTAATTAGTAGGAACATAGTGTACAAGAGCAATGAGGTTATGCTGAATTTACACCAGACAATACTTGTGTATCGTTCTGGGCACCACATTATGGGAAGGATATGAATGCATAGGGGAGAGTGCAGAAAGAGGTTTACACGAATGGTTCTAGACATGAGAAACTTTGGTTATGAGGATAGATTGGCAATGTTGGGACTGTTTGGAGAAAAGGCTGAGAGAAGATTTGATAGAGGGGTTCAGAATCATGAAAGGATAGGGAGAAACTGTTTCCACTTGAAAAAGCATCAAGAACAGGAGGGTACAGATTCATAGTGATTTGCAAAAGAAGCACATTGAATGTGGGAAAAACAATTTCACACAATGAGTGGTTCGGGTCTGGAATGCACTGCCTGGAGGTGTGGTGGAGACAGGTTTATTTGAGGTATTAAAGAGGGAATTAGATAATTACTCAAATAATTGAGTTACAGGGAAAAAGCTGGGGAATGGCACTAAGGCATGATGCTCATTTGCCAGTGCAGACAATAGGCTAAAAGGCCTCCTGTCATAACTTTTTTGTGATTCTGTGACGAAAAGATTAAAAATATTTTAAAATTACATGTTAGGAATAAACATATAATGCTATCTGAAACCACTGCAGTGATCGTAGATACGAATTCAGACTCTGCATACAAAAACAAACTATCCATTTCCTAATGGTGTTTTACTACATCCGTGGAAAGCAGTATTTGATTAATGTAATAGTGACTGTTTAACTGTTGATCCAGGTTATCGAATATTGTAGGCCATTGTAGTGATTTCTTTCCACAAAATGTACTATATTATTATTGCTTTCTGTTAGTTGTCTTGGTCCAGATTTTGCAGTCAGTAATGAAACATTGGCGCTCACTACTGACTTTGAGAATAGTCACCCTGCCCACAAAGGTCCAACAATCTGTGTGGTGTGGATTTTCTCTTTCCCAACATCAGTTTGAATCTGGCACCAAACCAGAACATCCAGCAACAGCAATGTCATCAAGCAGGGGAAACAGCCAATCACATTGAAGTATTTCACAGTCAGCAAACCATGGAGTAAATACTATTGAATTACAATTTTATAGAGTGAAATGAAGACATTCAACATTCACATTGCATTACACTAGAAGCCGAAAATAGTAACAACATTTTGAACAAATTATTTTTAAAAATTATTTCTTTTAATCATAGAAACAAAATTTGACATTTAACAAAATGGAGGACCACTTCCCAAGTTTGGCGAGCGATTGAGGACCATGTGCGTAAAATAAATTCTGTCAATGAAAGCTACTATTTTTTTGAAAGCATTTATTATGTGAAGAATTTGTCTTGGTTAGTCCATTAGCTTAGTAGTCATGGACCATCAACAAAATTACAAGGCTCATATGAAAATGTTGCATTTAACTTGGAATATTTTAATAATACCTTTAAGAAAACAAGTATTTACATCCTATATCAGGTATACAGATTTTCATCCAAAAGTGTTTCTGTGTTAGGCTAGGGATGAAATCATTACTGTTAATAAATCATTGATGCCAGAGCAACATAGATGTTTGCCAGATAAATTAACATATTGTAAGCAGTATTTGATGAGTCGTCTTCCTTGTCACCAAGCTGGAGAGTCTAACTTTCTATTACTTTAGCTGTATAAATTATGAACTAATTGACAAATAAATGAGGTTAGACTGACAGGATAGAGATCTAGGTGTGCTATGACTACAGCATGTGGCAAACTGAGGAATATATGAAATCTCAGACAACCATATCTGTTGTAAGTGGCTGCAGTTTTCTACATATGTGGATGTGGAGAAGGATGCTGGGTAGATTTGTGAATTGACTATGGCACCATCGTTCAGGTTGTCATTCAACTACAAGAGTGAAAATGAATGTATTGACAGGAGGCAGTAGTTGGTGGGATAGATACTATTCTTTGCAGCAATGACTGGGAGCTCCAAATCTTGGGTACCAGGGTTAAGGACACCTTGCAGTTTGGAATGGGAGACGAGGATTGTGTTAGCATGGTACATGTGAGAACCAATGACATTGGCAGAAACAGGAATGATTTTCATCTCAGAGAGTTTGAGAAGTTAGACGTGAAATTAGGGAAAATATATTAGCACAGATAATAGTTATGTTAATAGGTATGGACCAAGAGTGGGCATAAATGGGGCTTTTTCAAATTGACTTGCTGTGATTGGTGGAGTGCCACAAACATCAGGGCTGAGGCCTCAGCTGTTTACCAATTGTATTAATGCCTTAGATGAAGAGACCAAGAGTAATATATTTAAGTTTGCTAACAATACAAAGCTAGCTGGAAAGGAAAAGAAAGCTGTGGGAAGAACACAGGGGAGGTAGCAAAGTGTTATAGTCAGGTTAACTGAGTGGGTAACAAGACAGCAGATGGAGGATAATGTGAGGCAGTGTGAAGTTATTCAGCTTGGTTGTAAGCATCGAAAAGCAGAATATTTTTACAAGGCGTGAAATTTGCAAATGTTGCTGTTCAGAGAGATTTGTGGGTGCTGCTACAAGGAACGCAGAATATTAGTGTGCAGTTGCAGCTAGCAATTGTTGACCTTTTTTTCAGAGGAATTGGTGTGCAGGAATAAAGGCTTCTTGCTACAAATGTACAGAGTTTAGGTAAGATCACATCTGGCATACTTTGTGCATTTTTAACTTGCATTGGAGACAGTACAGCAAATGCTCACTAAATTCATTACTAGGATGAGGGGGTTGTGCTATGATGAGAAGCTGAGTAAATTGGGCTTAACTGTACCTAAATTCCCAACAAATGAATGAGAGACAATCTTACTTAAACATAAAAGATTATTAAGGAAGTTGATTTCATGTTCGAGAATCTAAAACACAGCGGTATCAGTTTCAGAACACGGGGCCAATCATTTAGGGCTGGGATAGGAAGAAATTTCTTACCCCAAAGAGTTATGAATCTTTGGAATTCTCTACCCCACAGGGCTGTGGATGTTCTATCGTTGTATACATTTACGGCTGGAATAGATAGATTTTTGACTTCTCAGGGAATCAAGGCATGTGGGGAGTAGATGGAAAAATGGAGTTGAGGCCAAGATCAGCCAAATGCATGTGATATGACAGAACAGGCTCAACAAGCTGTATGGCCTACTCCTATTTCTTGTGTTCTTGTGCACAGTTACTGGTAAGTTTTATAACGTACTATTATCTCAGTTCAGTTTATGTTTTACGCCACATTCGCAAAGATCTGGATTGGGTTACTTGCATTGTAAATCTTCATGGTGCTCTTTCCATGCACATTCCCCTCCTCTCAGTTGACAGTTGCACTCTATTCTCACCTCGCAAAACATCTGAATCTGGACAAAGCTCGACTTACCTTGGACCATTTCCTGTCTTCATTCACTAAAGGCCACCCTGTACAAATAAAAGCAGGTAATCTGAATTCTTCCCCTCTCAGAGTCTTTGATTCTTGCTCCTCAAGAGTAGTTCCTGGATGGTCTGGCACAAATGAAATGCATCTCAATGGCTTGATGAAAACTAGCTGTGATTTACCCACTCCTGCCCTACAATCTCGGCTGCCTGCAGCACAGAGAAATTCACCACAGTAACAGCACAGTAAAATCAGAATAGGAAATGCTGGAAAAATTGAACCTGTCCGGCAGCATTTAAATTGTCAGAATTTCACACCCGCACTGATTTTGATTTTGATTTGATTTGATTTATTATTGTCACATGTACTAACGTGCAGTGAA
This sequence comes from Carcharhinus amblyrhynchos, assembly GCF_965287045.1. Lineage (NCBI taxonomy): Eukaryota > Metazoa > Chordata > Chondrichthyes > Carcharhiniformes > Carcharhinidae > Carcharhinus > Carcharhinus amblyrhynchos. The sequence continues at coordinate 31,451,036 of NC_137334.1, read as the reverse complement.
AAGTATTGTTTCTTGCACGCTATACAGACAAAACATACCATTCATAGAGAAGGAAAGGAGAGAGTGTAGAATGTAGCGTTACGGCCATAGCTAGGGTGTAGAGAAAGGTCAAGTTAATGCAAGGTAATTCTATTCAAAAGTCTGACAGCAGCAGGGAAGAAGCTGTTCTTGAGCCGATTGGTACGTGACTCAGACTTCTGTATCCATAAAAATAAAAAATATATAAAAATATATGGTATATAAAAATCTGAGCGTTTTGTTCCATTGCCCTCTTTGCTGCCCTTTCTGTTGACGAGGTGTAAATAAAGCTTTTCAATAATGACTGCCTGCAATTGCGCATGTATTCGTTTTACTCAGTGCAATACTGGGATGGAATTTGCTTTTACATTTCATTTGAGAAATTAAGGACTGAAGAACATTGTGAGACATTTCTGGAACTTCTAAAGTTGATTTCAAGGAAGTTTGAGAAATTTCGAGGATTGATCCGTGTGCACATTGCTTTGAGTCCATATTGAAAAGTAAGTTGTGTTTTCTGTTCATGGGAAATGGACGTTGCTGGCTGGGCCAGCATTTATTGCTCAGCCCCAACTGCGCTTGAATTCAGTGACTTCCTAGTCCATTTTCAAAAGGCATTTAAAAGTTAACCACATTGCTGTAGATCTGGAGTCTCATGTAGGCCAGACCAGGTAAGGATGGCAGATTTCCATCCCTAAAGGACATCAGTGAACCAGGCGGGTTTTTACAATAATCATTCGACTTTTAAATTACAAATTCTCTTTTCACCATCAGCCATGGTGGAATTTGAACCTGGGTCTCTAGAGCCAGTGACCTGGGTAAACTTGAGGCCACCGCCATGGAAATGCCAGGAAGAGACAGTTGCAGATTGCAAGGGAGTTCTTTCCCTGAACTGGCAGGAGAGGTCTGGGTTTCTTTGCGATTCAGGCTACGGTGGCCAAATTCACATTCTTAGAGGAAGCAATGCAGATTGCCATGGTAACCACCAACTATTTAAATGTCCCATTTTGAGTCAAAGTGCTTCTGCCTGTCGGAAAGAAAGCTATATCCAAAGGTCATGAGGAAACAGTAATGCTACAGATCACAGCCATGAACTAGTCGATAATCGAAATTCCCCCTATAGTCCTAAGTGTAAGACAGAAAGAAAGTGAAAGTCATGAACTAGAACATGGTCCTAGTAAATCTAAAGCTGGTTCAGGAGTCTGAAAATCCTTGATTGTGCATATGATAGATGTGGAAGCAGTAGCTGATCCTGTCAAGCAGGAAAGTCAAGTACTTAGTCAAAAAGGAAGAAAACACAACACGTAGAAGGGCTGAGGATATAATTCCAGCATCCAAGATTGATATTAAAGTCAGAGATTCATAATTTACTTTCATCACTGAAACAGCTGGAGCAGTTTCTGTTGTCTCAGAAATCCTTAAGTCACATTCCCTTACACAAAATGGGTGAAACTGGGTGAAGTTAGTGTTTGAGTGGAATATGATGGTTTGGTAGTAGTAGAAGAGAACAAAGTCTCTCTGATGGAAAGAAATTGGCTTATATTTAAACTGGGCCAAGTTATTTACAGTAGGGATCAGTAAGGATATGTGTGTCATTAAGAAAGTGCTAAGAGCACAAAGTGGTCTTTGAACAAACGGGACCAAACAATAAAATCAAATATCATAAATCACCAGATCATGCAAATGTGGGTTTACTGTGACTACTGATTCAATTCTAGCTTGTTTAATCCTGTTGTCAATAGCAAAATATGAGAAAAGGAACACAAAGTGATGATGAGCCATGATACACCAGGCATGAAACTGAGGGAATTTTGTGTTGGCCAGAAAGACATGGTGAAAAATCACCTAGATGATAAGGAAAAGCATGTGATTGGAATTGTTGTAAGGAGACTAGGTGATTCATAAATCTAGTGAAGATTAAAGAGACTCCGTCAGTGTCATATCGATAAATTGCGTGAGCGCATGAGAAACATTCGATAATCAAAATTCCCCCTATAGTCTAAGTGAAAGACGGAAAGAAAGTGAAAGTCAAAAATAAACTGAAGGTTTGCCAGTTCACAACCACCGATGGAGCAAAATGAGTCAGGGCCTTTGATTGTGACAAAATCAGCTAATACCACTGTCCCAGCCATTCACTGGAATTTGTAATCAAAGTTCAAGTTTACGTAGAGAAGTTGAGGGGGCAAAGTCAAACCAATGGAAATGAATACAGGAAACCAGACAAGAAGTGAGAGAAGTCAGGTGGTTTAACTGAAAGTACGTAGGAAGGAAGAAGAAAAAGTTGTTCTTTTCATGATTTTTTGTCAAATTATGAAATTTTTGTTAAACATATACTGATGTTGAGGATTTCTTTTTACGTATAAATTTGTTTTTGTTGTGATTACAGTAAATGAAATTGTTCAATAATGGCTGCCACCAGCTGAGCAAATGAGTCTATCGCAGTGCAATACACAACATCTGCTCCACCTCACCACTGGAGCAGACTGCCAGGCTGTAAAATCAGGTGGGATGACGAAATGGATTTTTAGCAGTGGTTGGTCTTGGTATCCCCCTCATCCTTAAGCCAGCTGAGGACCTTAGTTGGCCAATCAATGGCCACATAAAGGTCAACTACTTAAGGGCACCCCGCTGGTTGTCTTGCACTCTGCTGGGGGATGTGCCTCTTGTCTGGGCACCCTCTTGCCATCGGAGGCCTCTGAATGATAGAGTCTAGGACCAGAGGGCATAATATCAGAGTAAAGGTTCACCCATTTAAGGCAGAGGTGAGGAGGAATTTCTTCTCTCAGACGGAGTGAATCTGTGGAATTCTTTACCATTGAGGGCTTAGAGGCTGAATTGTTAAATATGTTCAAGACTGAGATAGACAGATTTCCAGTCAGAAAGGGAATTGAGTAAGTATAGGAATAAGGTGGGAAAGTGGAGTTGAAGATTATCACATCAGATCATTCATGGTCTTGTTGAATGGCACAACAGACTCGATGGGTTGAATGGTCTACTTCTGCTTCTAATCTTATGTCTTATTCTATTTCTGGAGACAGAGTCTAAAAACTAGAGCCAGTCATTTCTTGCGTGAAATTAGGAAACACTCCTACATGCAAAGGTAAACAATTGATGCTCAATTATTTGTTAATTTTAAATATGAAATTGATAGATTTTTACAGTGCTGAGGGATATACAGGACAAAGTTCGAGATATAGAGTTAGGTAGATCATCAGGCATGATCTCAGTGATTGGTAGAATAGACTCAAGGGACCTCTCCTGATCCTATGGTTTGGAATTTTCTT